>NC_052157.1:31139608-31836329 GCF_902713615.1 Scyliorhinus canicula
GATTAGTGCCTGAACAACTACAAGAAATATGCAGTGGACAAAAGCCATCAGTTGCCAGGGTTACAGATTTTGTGAACATTTGGAGTTCAGACAGAAGGGGAAATGTGGGGAGAATTGCACAGGATAACATGGGTAAGACACAGAACCAGGTCATTCAGCCCAACAGCCCATCCTGGTGTTTATTCTCCATTTCAGCCTCCTCTCATCTTTCCTCATCTAAATTTTCTATGCTATTCACTTTAGCCACTCCTTGTGGTAAGAAGTTCCACATTCTTGCCAGTCTTTCGGGTTTAAAAAAAAAGTTCATTCTGCATTCCCTGTTGAATTAATTTGTTTTTCAAAAGTTTTTTTATTGGCATTTTCAAAATTATATACATTGCCGTTTGTTTGCATTTATTATACCGTCACAAAGGTTTTGTGCCCCCCAACCGGTCCCCTCTCTTTCTGTCTTGTCCTGGCTATTTCTCCCCTGGCTACTGGCTATTTATATATGTGTTGGCCACAAACGGGTCTCGGAACAGGCGGGTGAATGGCTCCCATGTTTTGTGGAAGCCCTCTTCCGACCCACGGATGGTGAATTTTATTTTCTCCATTTGGAGAAATTCCGATAGGTCGGACAGCCAGTCTGCAGCTTTAGATGGTGCTGCTGACCGCCAACCAAGCAGGATTCTACAGCGGGCGATCAGGGAGGCAAATGCAAGGGCGTCCGCCCTCCTCCCCATGAAGTGATCTGGCTGATCTGATACCCCGAAGACCGCCACTTTTGGGCATGGCTCCACCCTCATCCCCGCCACTTTGGACACTGCCTTGAAGAAGGCTATCCAGTAAACAGCAAGTCTGGGGCAAGACCAGAACATTTGGGCGTGGTTGGCCGGGCCTCCTTGGCACCGTTCACATCTATCCTCTTGAAGTTCTTGATGATCATCTTGAGTTCTTGATGATCATCTTGTATCAATTACTTTTCCTTTTCCTCTTCCCTATGGTGAAATGGATTAATGCTAAATATGTAAATTGACAATCTACACCATCATGACAGTAGAATATGCTAAGAGACAGTTCTACGTGAAGCCTCGTGCTAAGCCATCTGCAGTACATAGTTAGTAGAATATTCAATAACAATGTCCAAGTTAACTACAGATTTGGCTCTATCAATCCTGACCAAGGCCAACCTCATCTCAGGACCACCCTGATGATAAGGATTTCCCACAAGAGGAAACATTCTCTCTGTATCCACTATCAAAACCGCTCATAATTTGAAACACCTATATTAGATCACCCTTTTTCCAAGAGAAAAGATACCTTTCAATCCTTTCCTGATGCATATACTCACGCATTTCTGGCATAATCAGTCTTCACCAATTCCCTTTCCCAGTCTGGTGGTGCAACATGTTAATCTAGCCAAGTGTTTTGTTTTAAATTTGCTTATGGGATGTGAGCTTTGCTAATTGCCTGCGAAAAGGTGATGGTGAACCTCTGCCGTGAACCTGTGCAGCTGGTGCGATACAGGTAGTCCCATAGGGCTATACGTAGTGTTCCAGGATTTTAATGCAGCTATAGTGAAGAAGCAGTAATTCCAAGTCATCGTGTTACTTGGAGGGAAACTTACATGAGGCAATGTTCCCATGCGTCTGCCCCTGTGCTTTCAGGTGGCAGCGGTTGTGGGTTTGGAAGGAGGTTGCTGCACTGCTTATGGTGCGAAATAGCAAATTTTTGCCCACAAGTCCATATAGATGGAGTTCCTGGCCAGGTCCCGAAATTAGCTGCTACTTTTGAAGAAGCCTGTGACTCATTGTGTTCTGCCTCAGAACGTCAATCTTTGCCCTGCCAAGTGGTGCATTGAGATCCAAAATAAATAGTTAAGCATTAAAAGTGTTAAAAGCACAGTAATCCAGTGTCTGCTAGCGCAGGCGTGGTGGGTCGGGGAATCATCTGTTGCGGCGTTCCCGATCGTGCAAATCTGCGCGCAGCAGCCGGCTGTTAACGCCAGCTGCAAGCAGCCTTCAAATTGGCCACGAACATGTTTATAAAAACAAAAAGCCGAGGCCGCACTGCGCATGCATGCCAGATCATCGGCCGCTTTGTTTTTTAAACGGTCACAGCTTTTTGGTTTACAAGTCCCGGGGGGGGGGGGGGAGGTTTATTCATTTTAGTCATTTAATTTTAATTTTTGCTTTAAAAGTTCGGGAGAGATTTATTTGATAAAATTTTAAAGGAAAAAAATTCAGAACTTTGGACAGATGGCGACTCCATACTTCCCGACACCGGAACGCTTCACCTTCATTTAACAGGTTCCATTGGAGGAGCGTGTATGAGGGCCAAAGGGTTCCAAAACCATTTCCACCATTTTTGTCAGCAGCAATCTAGGTAAGAGAAATTGATGGGTGGTGCAGGGCGGCGTGGATCTCTAAGGTCGGCTAGCATGTGTCGCGAAGGTTGGCCGGGTTGGGTCCCGAAGGTTGGCCGGGTTGGGTCCCGAAGGTTGGCCGGGTTGGGTCCCGAAGGTTGGCCGGGTTGGTAAAAATGTGTCCCCAGAAAAAAATTTTGAAGAACACTGCTAGAGTGTGTTTCCTTAAAATAGTGGTGTGAGAATCGAGTTTGTTCAATTTTAGCTTCACGGGACAACTGGCTATCTGCACCTAAAGAGTCATTTGATATATATTGTGTTTCTCTAAATTTTAATTTTTATGGAAATGCTTTTATGATTCCAGTGAACTATGAAGCTAAGTCCTCTAAATTATTGTAATAATGCAACTCTTTTGTCGACTCTTCAGATTGAGTCTGTCCCACAATCTTGATGCAAATTATTGTTTTCGTACCACAGCTCAATGTACCTTACTGGATCACATGGAAATTTGAGAGTTCAGCTGGCACTTTGGTTGGGACAAGGGAACCCCATCCCAAGAGTTAATTGCTTATGATAGTAAGAGCATCCGTTCATTTACACCACAGGAGCACAGAAAGCAAAGTTGTGGTGGTACAAGTCTGGGGCAGACTTTTTAAAAAAAACGTTCCTACATATTATTTGCCCGTCGTCTCCCTCTCTAATTATATCTAATAGGACCTATTATATGTCTATATTTAGACACAGAACCTAAGGCTAATGGGGCATGAATAATTGTTAAACAGAAGATTCCAAAGCAATAATTGTTGTCTTTTAGTCATTTTTTAAGACTTCTTAAGTAAGAGATGAAAGCAAATTGATAAGTGATTGTTATGTTTGGAAGGCACGTGAAGTTTAACTTGAGTCAAAAGTCTTATTAAATAATAAAATCTACTAGCTCTGTGATCATGGAAGGAAGAACAATAAAATGTTGGTTAGAACCAGCACTTCCTCAAAATAAAAATAAAAACTTGCATTTATATAGTACTTCCTCAGGACATCCCAAAGCACATTAGGGTCAGTGAACTGCTTCGGGTAATAATTGTTGTCGTATAAGCAAATAGGTGACAGCAAGGTCCCGCAAACAGCAATGAGCTGAGTGACTGGATTTTTAGTGGTGGTTATTTGAGGGATAACATGTAGCAAAGATACTAGTAAGCCTCAACTCTTCAAAATGCACGTGGGCCCTTGCAAGTGCTTTTCACCAGTCAAACTGACTTTGGTTGGGCATCTCCCCAATGACAGCAGTGCACTGAAGTGGCAGCCTATAGGTTTTGTGCCCCAGTGTCTAGAGTGAGGCTTGAACGCTCAATCACCGAAGGCAGGGTCTTAGCAGTCATAGAAATTTCCATCAACTGTTCAAAATACGACTGTTTCTTAGATTTAGGTTGGAGTAATTAGAATCCTGCCAAGTTGAACGTCAGACAAATAATTTTGTATTTGTGAAATTTCGAATCAAGAAGGGTTTGAAACTGGAGGTGAAAAGCTGGTGATTGTATAATAAAAAAGTACAAATCATGTATTGATTTTTTAAAAAACCTTTCACGTCCTTGGGTACTCCAAATTGCTTCACAGCCAATGAATTACTTTGACTTCCCAGTGCTATGTCAGCAAGCTGTTATGTGGCAGCCATTCTATACAAAGTAAGATCCTACAAAAGCAATAAGGAATACCCCGGCCGGTTGATGTTTAGCCGAAAAATGTCAGTCGAGGGATAATTGACCAGCAATTCTCTGGCTTTTCAAATGGCACTCGGATATATTTTATGCCCAACTGAATAGGTTGTTGAGGCCTCAGTTTTACCTGAAATAATTACACCTCCAACAGTCCAGTACTCCCTCAACTGAGGTTATGTGTAAGTTCTAGACCGGACTCTGAAGTGCAGATGTTATAAGTGACCCAAACTGATGCTGATATTACTTTCTGTGCTTGCATCTTGCTAAGTGTTTTACATTTCCACCAGAAGTCTCTTTTACTTGGCTGTTATCATTGGAAAAACCCACAGCAGTAATAAGTGCAGAGAGACAGCAGTAATAAGTGCAGAGAGAAAGCAGTACAGTAATAAGTGCAGAGATAAAGTTACCAATCAGAAACAGGCTAAATGTTTCCCTGGGTGCAAGGGATGTTATGACTATTACAAAGAGCAAAATGTTATTGGAAACAGGCCGATTCTATTTTACCCCACGGAGAATTCTCCCAACAAGCTGTGTTTATAGGTTATGTGCCCACAGTATTCCTTTCATTAAAATTTGTGGACAGTGATGGTCTATACATCTGTCATTTCCTGAAGAATGCGGAATGAACCCAATGCCAGCAAACCCCAGTAGTGTGTGTGGCATTGGTGGAATGATGCAGCACATTTAGACAAATCTTGGACGTCTTGTAAATACAAATGTTATCTCTATCCGTTAATATTGGAGCCCATAATTTCCTAAAATAAAATGGCAATTAAATTTTTAATTGCTATGTTCCACAAAAAATGGATTATTGTGTGAGGGAAACCAATTTATTTGTTGGTGTTTACCTATTTTATCTGTTAAAGCTCACCTGTTTAGAAATGTAAACATTTTTATCTTCTCTTTTTATGATTAATTAAAATGAGCATCATCTCTGGAGGCAACGTGCATCTAGTTTTACTACAATTGTAGAATTGTTTCTGCTGCCCCTCGAGTCTTTACTGAAGTTATGGTACTGTCTGGGGGAATGGTCGCAGTCAGGAGTAGTTATGCGATAAGTTGACTTGCAGGATGTTTCAGAGTCCACTATTATTCTGAGTTTTCTGATCCTGGGCATTAAGACTGACTAAAATTTCCAAAATTCTTTCCCTCAAAATCCTATTCCCACCAAGACAAGAATGTAGAAAAATATTTGAATTGGCCATTACGGTTAGATTCTCGTTTAAAATTTTGCAAGACCAAACGCAATTTAAGTTCCAAGTAGTTTTGGAACGTTTGTTTTGAGAGGGTAGTTTGTGCAGTGGGCTAGGTTTTTCAGATCCACGTTTCTTTGCTGACATAGAATGGAAGCCCTTCGAATCCCTACAGCACAGCAGGAGGCCATGTGGCTCATCGAGTATGCATCAACCCTCTGAAAGAGCACCTTATCTAAGCCCACTCCCCCGCCCTGTCCCCGTAACCCTACCTAACCTGGATTCAAGAAATTACTCCGTGCCTGTGAACGTTTTCTTGAATTGAAGGCACTACATAGATCTAAGTGGCTGTCTGAAAGTGGAATTAAAGAGGAGGAGTCCGAGTTGAAGGGAGTGCATCACAAAAGTCCATTCACTTTTTAAAAATAAATTTAGAGTACCAAATTCATTTTTTCCAATAAAGGGCAAATTTAACGTGGCCAATCCATCTACCCTGCACATCTTTTGGGTTGTGGGGGTGAAACCCACCCAAACACTGAGAGAATGTGCAAACTCCACACAGTGACCCAGGGCCGGGATTGAACCTGGGACCTTGGTGCCGTGATGCAGCAGTCCCAACCACTGCACCTCCGTGCTGTCCTCACAAAGTCCATTCACACTGGGCATGGCACTGAGAAGCAAGAAGGACAATTATTGAGTGCCGTTGCCTCTCTCCGCAGCTACTTTGCTCTAAAACTAAATGAGCAGCGCGCAAATTGCATTTGGTGAATTGCATACTGCCAAGATTGAAAAATGTATAATCCCATCTTTGTTATACATGTTGTATGTACAAAACCACTGTGCACTACATGCAGTTGAAGGAGCATTCCTCCTACAGCTTGATTCCATTCAAACAAACAGCATCTGTGAAATCTTATGGGTTGTAGCATTTTAGTTCTGGTGTGCGCTTCCCAATATTCGGGAAAGAGTTGTCTGTAATGTGACGGCATCCTGCCAAATTGGAGTTGCTTAAGGCATTCCAGGCAGCCTCAGCAGTTCAAAAACAAGTACATGGAGTACTGCACTGTGATTATATATTGGCTTCAATCTGGTCATCAAAATGAAGGGTAAAAGGGGGGGTCCTCTTTGTTAATAGATAAACCCAAACAATAGTGGTAGAGGATTTTTAATAACCATTGTACATAAAACAAACATGCCATCTCTCATAACAAATGTTAATTATTTTTAATAGTTAAACAATTAAATAGTGAGTTTAGAAATTGCACTTGTAGCCACATAATTCCCACTGGTATTTTAAATACAAATTGGGTTGTCATCAATCGGATGAAATGCCCACTGGCCCCAAGACAAAACCGGTTGGGAAATATAACACTGATCTTGCATCTCAATTAAGACATGAAAGCAAAAAAACAAAAGTCAAAGATACTTGCTATAGAAGGGGCTTTAAAAAGAAATTTTTATTTTAAAAAGACAATTCCCTCATCAGCTTGAAGCTACAAAAAAATGTCTGAGTGTTTCTACAGAATAATAAATCTGTTGCCAAGTGAGGTTGTTTACGTTCAATACATTACAACTTCAAGAGTACTTGATTGGATGTCCTGACGTTGTAAAAGGCACTCCATGAATATAATATCTTCCTTTATGAAACCGTTATGGTTTGGCAGCGGTTTTTAAAATATGAAGTTGCCCATTCTCTGCATGAAGTCACCCCCGGATGCTAGTTTGCAATAAAATGAAGCATCCAATCCAGAAACAAAACCTACAGTTCTTTGGAATAAAACAACTCTTAACAAAGGGGCCGCTGCGTGTGGATACCCAATTGCACAAACCTCCACACATTCCCGGTGCATATGAAGCAAACAAAAAAAACGAACAACTGAAATAAAAACAAAGTATTTATTTTTTAAATATATTTTTATTCCAAACAATGCAAAAAAAATTCTCACACAAAACAAAAATGCTCAAATATAATTTAATACAATACAGTTCGTCACTTTTTGTTTTTATAAACTAACTATGAAGGCCCCTAGATACCCCTGCAGTTGCTGACAACAAACAGATCTTCAGCAATGAACGGCTCCCACCTGGAGTAAACCCCTGCTCCGACCCCCTGATGGCATATTTATTTTTTGTCCGATCTCAGAAATCCTGCCACGTCCCCCAACCACAGCGAGACGCAGCTCACCTCCATCAAAGCAGGACTCATCGCCGGGCTACCAGAGCAGCGAAAGCCAGCACGTCAGCCCTCTTCCCCTCGAGGAGCTCCGGCAAAGTCCTGACACCGCAAAAATCGCCACCAGTGGTCACGGCTCCAGCCTAATCCTCTCGACCTCCAACATGGTCTCAAAGAACCCGACCAATTTTGGGCAGGACCAGAACATGTGCGAGTGGTTCATCGGCCCCCCTAGACACTGTTCACACCTATCCTCCACATTGGGGAAAACCAACTCGTGCACTCTAGTCAGGTGCACCCTTTGGACTACTTTATATTGTATCCGACTCAGCCTGGTGCAAGAGGAAGTCGAGTTTACCGTATACAAAATTTAACTCCTGACCCCTCCCTCCAACTCCAGGCCCTGTTCCTATTCCCACTTTTCCTTTATTTCTTCTAATGGAGCCTTGCCCGTCTCCAGCAACTACCCATATATGTCCGAGATCTTTCCTTCTCTCAACTCATCACAACAGAACATCCTGTCATTCAATGTAGGTCTCAGTAATTGGGGGAACGAAGAGAGTTCTTTGCAAACAAGTCCTACACCTAAAGGCGCTCCCGCCTCAGGAGTTGATATTTTTCCTCCAGTCCCGCAAGCCTGCCCTCCACAAACCCATCCGAAAATCTCTCAACCTCTTCCAAATCTTGTACGTTGCATCCATCCATCCCCAATGTGGCAAACCTATAGTTACCGCAAATTGGCAACAATAAAGCCATGCCCCCTCCATCTAAAACTTTGTCTAAATCTGGGAATCATACCTGTCCACACACCGGCTGAAATTAACTTGTCCATCCTAATGAAAAACGATTTGGGGAGAAAGATTGGGAGAGACTGGAATAATTGTCTGCACTCTCCCCGCCAAGGAGAGTGGGAGGGCATCCCACCTCTTCCGAGTCCCATTTCACCCCCTCCACCAGACTGGCCAAGTTTAATTTGTGCAGCTAGGCCCATTCTTGAGCCACCTGAATCCCTACATATCTGAACTTTGTCTTGGCCAGCTTGAATGGCAGTGTTCCCAAATCTGCTCTCCTACCCAAGGGTTCACTGGGAAAATTTCACTCCGTTTGTACCCGGAGAACAATCCAAACTTCCTCAACAGCTCCGTTGCCTTTCCCATTCAAGATAGAGGGTCTGAAATGTACAACAACAGATGGTCCACCTAAAGGAGCATCCTATGCTCACTTCCCCCTCTCTCAATACCTCTCCACCCAATTGATGATCTAAGCGCGATGACCAAAGGTTCGATGCCAGCGTGAACACAACAGGGACAATAGGCATTCCCCTCGTGCCCCTGTACAGCTGGAAATACCCTGAACTCACTGCATTAGTGCGGACACTTGCCGCGAGAGTGCTAGACAACAGTCTCACCCAGGAGATGAATGTTAGCCCAAATCCAAATCGCCCAGATCCTCTAAGTGGTACCTCCACTCCACCCGATCAAAAGCCTTCTCGGCATCCATGGAGATGATTATTTCAGGTACCTTCCCCAAGATGGGGACATAACCACATTCAAAAGTTGCCTGACATTTGTCGGCCCTTAAAACACCCAGTCTGGTACTCCGAGATTACCTCTGGCAAACAACCCTCCTGACATTTTGACAGAACTTGGCTAATACCGTGGCAGCGGTATACAATAAAGAGAGAGACCTGTAAGACCCGCACTCCACAGGATCTTTGTCCTTCTTCGGTATCAGGGAGATCGATGCCTGTGCAAACGTGGCTGGCAGTCCGGCACGTGCACTTTCTAGATCTTTTTAAAAAATAAATAAAGTTAGAGTACCCAATTCATTTTTTTTTTTACAATTAAGGGGCAATTTAGAGTGGCTGATCCACCTACCCTGCACATCTTTGGGTTATGGGGGTGAGACCCACACAGACACAGGGAGAATGTGCAAACTCCACGCAGACAGTGGCCCGGGGCTGGGATCGAACTGGGGTCCCCGGCGCTGTGAGGCAGCAGCACCTTCTAGATCTGCTGCAACTCTTTCAGGAAGCAACAGACTCAGCAAAGTTCCCAAAATTATTGCAAGCAACTATTTGAAACTGCATGGAAATATATAGATTGGAGATATATATATGTTTTTCCAGTAAAGCAGTCAAACATCTTAACAGCTGTTGGACTGTAACTTACCCAAGTAGGTTGTGGGCGGTAGCAAGTTGACTGTTTTCAGCAGATGGATTTTTTTTTAAACAAACAGTTGTGGTATGTTGAATTGAGAATATTGTGGGTGACCTTTGATACCAGGAGCTTTAGAAGCGCTGTTGGTTTTATTGCGCTCACAAGACGTTGGTGTGTCATGGCAGGGGAGGTGGTTTTAATTGTATGGGGGGGGGGGGGGGGGGGCTGTGAGGAGCCTGCTTAAACTGTAAGTTTCTGGCGCAGTTAAGTGACACTGGGGTCCACGTAGCTAAGAGTGACAACAAGATTCATGATTTTGCATTATTTTCACTTCAAGGCTTGGTGGCGAACGCCATTAGTGCATTTTAACTTACTTATTATACAAGTTTCTATTCTGCTGCAACCAACTACAAAGTAAATAAAGCACAGAAACCCATTCTCCCCACGCCAGTGTTTATGCCCCATATAACCCCCCCCCCCACATTTTCATCTAACCCCGTCAACATATCCTATCCCTTCATTTTGCTTACCTAACTCCCCTTGAATGTATCTGTTATTCACCTCAACTATTCCCTGTGGCAACAAGTACCACATTCAAACTATTGCCTAGGTAAAAGTTTCTCTTGAATTCTCTACCGGGGAGCTCATGGTGTGGGGAGTAACATGGTGTCATGGCAGGGGTGATGGTTTTAATTGTGATGGACAGGACGGACAGCTCGCAGGGAACAAGCATAAATAGATCATTTTCGGGTCAGCAAGATGTAATGACTGGAGTACTATTGGTGCGACCACATCGAGAGTACAATACACAGTTTTAGTCTCCTTATTTAAGAACGGATATAATAGCGTTTTAAGCAGTGGCTCATTCGACTGATTCCTGAGATGAAGGGGATGCCTTTTGAGGAAAGGTAGGCCAGGTTGGGCCTATACCCATTGGTTTTAGAGCAACGAGAGGTGATCATACTGAAACATTCAGGACTCTGAGGGGGTGGATTCTGGAAACGTGTTTGCTCTTGTGGAGGAGACTGGAATTAACTTCAGGAATAAGCAGAAATGGATCATTTCAAGATGCAAGTAAGGAGAAGGGAATTAGTCTGAGGAATTATCTTTCCCCAAAGATCAGTGGAGGCAGAGTCATTAAATATTTTTAAGGCTGAGTGAGATAGATCCTTGGTTGACGAGGGAATCAAAACATATTGTGGGTAGGCAGGAAAATGAATTTGAGACCGCAGTCAGATTAGCCGTAATATAATCAAATGGTAGAGCACATTGGAGGGGGAAAATAGCCAACATTTGTATGTTTGTATTGGATTTATTGATGACAATCTTATATCTGTAGCCCCTTGCACTAGTCGCGCTTGCAAATTGAAACATCTTCACATCTACCCGATCAAAATTTTCATAATCTTGGAGACCTCTATCGAGTCATCCTCTTAAGTCAGTTTCTTTAGAGACTAGAGCCCTGGCCGGTTTCCCGATACATATAACCTCTCAGGTCTGGCATAATTCTCGAAAATCCTGATTGCTCATTCTCCAGTGCTGCTCACTTTGACTGCAGTAGTGACTGGGCGTGTACCAGTGTAAAGGTGGCAGTGTTAACTCGGCAGATGACACAGTGCAGTAAAAGCCCAAGGTGAGGGACTACGTAGAGATTTCCCATGTGGAACAAGTATCCTGTGATGGGTAGGTTATTGTGCATCTTGTAATATTGCTGCCCATGCTCCACTATTTTATCAAGGTTCATCAATAGTTGATGGTAATTTTTGATGTTTCAATAATGCCCCCACCACCACCACCAAAACCAACAAGATGGTGGTGAGTCAAGAAGTAAATGGTTGAATTCCTCTGTCAGAAACTCTTACATAATTTCTGCAAATAGACGCTGAAACAACAATATAGACATTGTGGCACTGAACAAGAGGAGGATTTGTTTTCTATTTTGCTAGGATCCTTCAAATGGTGGTGTTGCAATTCAGTGTGACTACAGATTGACATTTTGCGAATCCAGGTGGTTGTAGCTATGAAAGAATGGCTTGTCAACGCTCGATGCAAGTGTAAGAACAGGTTGCGGTGCAGATCCAATCCTGTCCAGCAGGGTGAAACACCCTGTACATTGTATGATTGATCTGCTCTGCCTCAAAAGGATCCTTTTTCGTGCAAATGCATAGTGAGGCTGCTGTATCAGAGTTTCACAAATACAATGGTTGCTGTGTCTGAATGTTTAGAGGCTGGCTTTTAGCGCAAATGTTTTAATGGTTGGCCAAGTTGACTGGGGATGTGTGGTATTATTGTCATGAATAGATAGCTTTCAAAAACGAGAAAAGCTATATCATTACTAACCACACAGATGAATTTGGGTCAATAAATTTACTTGATCATCCTGATAACCTGGAACCAGTGAAAGATTTTAGCAGTGACAGTTTTTTTTATTCTACATAGTGCTGTTGGCAATGGACTCTTGCACTTTCTCATAAACCTTCACCACTTGGCACTGTTGCTGTGCTGTGTGAATGTACAAAAATATGACATCCAGAGTCAGAGTAATAAGTACTTTGACAGACGCGCGATGAACAATGTCGGTGGAAAATAAGTATCCATTTTCTTGGAATAGTGTCTTAAAGCAGCTAATTTGAGTAACATTTGAGGTTAAAATCAATCATATTGCCCATCAGTTTAATCAAACTGCTAACCCGACAGCCTAAGGATGCCAACTTGAGTTCCAAGGATGCCTATTCCTCAAACCTGTCAACAATATATCTTCCCAGTAGTGTTTGTTCATTTTGAGGAGGGGAGAGGGGGGGATGGAGGAATGCTGACATTGCCTGTCCAACTCCAGCCTGCTAATTATAGCAATGCCTGTGGTTGCCTGCAACTGAACACCCTCCTGGCTACGGGAGGGATTGGAGTGAAGAAAGGAGAAAATTCCGTGAAAGCACAGATCCACTCTCAAACCCTTGACCTCTGTGCCAGCCTTGCCAAATCCAAATCACAATCAAACCATGAGAGAGGTTTTAGTTTCAGAGCAACAGTTTCTTTCTTTTTTTGAGCTTGTAGAAAAGTAAAGCAAATTTCTTTTGAGGCGTAACTTTTATGTGTTTGTAGGATTTTGCATCCATTATCTTGCTGTCCTTAGCCCGATCTGACTTTCCAGTTTTCTCTTCCCCCCCCCCTCTTTTTTGTTTTCTGCACTGACCCTTTTAGCTTCCCACACTCCATGAAAGAAAACTCCATTCTTTAAAGTGTTTGAATTGAATATTTTAATTCTTATTGCATATGGTAAAATGCCTCGCATGGTTTTGTGGGTTGGAGACCTGTTAAATTGATTAAATGCTGATTCTTTTTGCAGTGTTGGAGTAGAGAGCTGGCTGCTTTGTTCAATAATGCCATGCTGCCATGATAGAAATATCAGTCTGCAACTTGAGCTAAAACACTGCTTATGCATGTTTCAGGGAATGTGAATTATTGCCGTAATCGCATTTAATTTCTTAGTTTCTTACCGTAAAAAGGTTCTTTTCATAAAGGCCAAATAAGCCTGAATTGTACTGGGTGAACTGTAAGGAGGCTTACCGTTTTAATAGGTTTTTACTCTAGACAAATTGAGTATTAGTGTTAAAACTGGGAATTGCTTAAAGTCCACCTAGTGTGTTGTTGAAAATAAAACTGTTCATCTAACGATAGATGGCCAACACGGACAATAAATCCTTGTAGATTGTTACTATTGTAAACGAGAGTTTTCTTTTAAGCTTCGGTTAGTGAACGGGTTACCTGATCTGGTAAAGAACTAAAGTACAAATCTAGAAGGCTCTTTTTCCTTCGACTTTGCTCAATTTGGTGGGGTAACAGGGATAGGGTGGAGCAGTGAGCTTAAGTAAGGGTGCTCTTTCCAAGAGCTGCTGCAGATTTGATGGGCCAAATGGCCTCCTCCTGCACTGTAATTTCTATGAATTAGCTGACCTCGGGTTGGTGATGGTCCAGGATATTGAACAAGACTGAGAGAGCCTGGACTAGGAAGGCTCTCATTACTTTTTTTTTAATAAAATATTTTTATTTATAGAAGATTTTCCATTATAACAAAGTAACAACAATACAGCAAATGCCAATACAAACTACAGCACCCTCCACTCCCCCAGCCGTCTATAAAGAAAGAAAAACCTTAACAAAAAGGCAACCCCTCCAAAAAACATCTGATGGTAATGAGTTCCCTGAAAAAGGAGATAAAGGCTGTCCCCTCGAGTCCAACCCTTCCACCGAGCCCCTCATGGTACACTTGATCTATTCCAGATAGTAAAATTCCATCAGATCCCCCAGCCAGGACCTTCACTCAAGCAGAACTGTTCTCCGTGCTATTAACGAGGTGAAGGTTCGGACATCTGCCTTCGTCCCTGTCTGCAGCACCGACGAGCCCAATACTCCAAAATTGGCCACCAATGGGCACGGCTCCAGCTGAAAACTCAAAATCTCCCAACAGTGTTGAAAGAGGAGACCCAGAAGCTTACAAGCTTGGGGCAAGACCAAAACATGGGCGTGCGGTCCCCCCTCCCCCGGTCAGGTGCACCCTGTGCACCACCTTGAACTGGAGCAAGCTCGAGTTCGCACATGAAGTGAAGTTGACCCTGTGAAGAGCCTCACTCCACACCCCCCCCCCCCTCAAAAACCAAACTCCGTTCACCCTCCCATTTCCCTTTTTTCACTAATTCCAACGAAGCCTGCTCCATCGACAACATCTGCCCATAAATATCCGAAATCTTAACCTCCCTTAACTTGACCAAAGACGGGGCCTTGTCCAAGGGCGAGAGCCATGGGGCCGGGGAAATGAAGGAGGCTCCTTACATAGAAAGTCATGAGGCTGCAGGTACCTGAATAGTTTCACTCCTGGGAGTTGGAACTTCTCTAAAAGCTCATCCAAACCAGCAAACTAACCTTCAAAAACATGTCCCTAAACTCCTCCAACCTCTCCCTCACCCATGTCTTAAATGATGAATCCAAGCAGCCCAGTTTAAAATGCAGTCTGAACTGATTCCAAATCCTAAGTCCAGAGTGTGATGGACAACTCTCTATTTGCCTGGGTGAGTACAGCTCCAACAACAGTCGAGAAACTCTGCACTGTCCAAGACAAGGCAGCCCACTTGATCGACACCCATCCTCCACCACTCATGCACAGTGATGGCTTGTGTGTGTACCATGTACAAAATGAACTGCAGCAACTTGCCAGTGCTTCTTCACCATCTTCCAAGCCCACAATCTCTGTCACCTAGAAGGATTGGGATAGCAGGTATATGGGAACGCTGCCACCTGCAAGTTGGCCTTCCAAGTCACACACCGGTCTGACTTGGAAATATATTGCTGTTCCTTTAATGTTACCGCGTCGCATCTTTGGATTGCAACCTTGCTGTGGTGGAGAGGCTTGAACGTTCCTTTTATCCTGAGAGCAATGGCATCGGGAGTCTTAACCTCCTGGCATGGTCACCCATGACGGTAAGGTCCAAGAGGAGGAACCAGGCAAAGCTCAATCCAAAAAAAGTCCTCAACTCGGGTGGAAGATAAACATATGAAGGGTGCAGCAGTGGGGAGATCCTCATCGCCTAGGCTCCCTTGCCACTGGAACTGGACATACCCTCTGTCAAGGACAATGTCTGCTGATGTGCAATGGCATATCCACGTGAGGTGGCATGGTAGCACAGTGGTTAACACTGTTACTTCACAGCGCCAGGGTCCCAGGTTCGATGCTCAGGTCAGATTGTGCAAGGTCTGCACGTTCTCCCCGTGTCTGCCTGGGTTTTCTCGGGTGCTCCGGTTTCTTCCCACAAATCCTGAAAGACGTGCTGTTAGGTAATTCTGGATATTCTGAATTCTCCCTCTGTGTACCCGAACATGGGCCAGAATGTGGCGACTAGGGGCTTTTCACAGTATATATTTTTTTTTTTTATACTTTGAAAGGCTTTGAGTTTTATTTTGGTCTGTAGTGTACAAGGTACCAATGGACAATACTGTCAATGCATGATTAAAATCCACTTTAGAGGAAGGAATTTTTTTGGCAGTGACATTATTTATGCCTGTAGTTGCTTCTCAAAATATTGTTGTAGAATAATTTCCACTTCCTCCTCAGAGTAATCCTTCACTTGGAGGTTGGTTCCATTTTCCGCCCCTCGGATCATTGCGGAGAGAAAGTGTTTTGATGATGTTCTGAACAGACACAAAACCTTCTTGTTCATGTGCATAGCCCTTCCAATTTCATAACCAACACCTAAGGAAGGTTGGGTGACTTCTGCCACTATTACATCAGCCTCCTCCAGCCACTTCAAATCCCGATCATGGATATATTTATCTTCACCCTTTGCTCCATCCTCACCGTTCACAGTTAAATCCGGGCAGCCGATGTGTTCTGTAAAAACTGTCCCAAATTTCTTCAAGTAGTCGATAATCCGGGAGTAAATTTGGACATCCTGCCTCCCCCCCCCCCCCCCTGATACTCCCACAAAAATAAATGGCCAGTTTCATCCCGCCGCGCGCGCACCGCCCGCACCCCCGGCCCCGCTGTCCCAGCCCGCGCAAACCCTTTTCACAGTATATTAATTGCAGTGTTGATGTAAGCCTACTTGTGACAATAAAGATTATTATTATCATGATTATTAATAAAAGTTGTCTGCACCCGCATCTACCTAGAGGAAACCAGCACATCCCCACCCCCAAACACAGACTTAGCCCTGCTACGAGGAGGTGATGGGACAGGACCTGGAAGGCCCTTGCTTTGGACCGGTGCATAGGTAGTGGAGTTAGATTCAGTAGTCTCACTCTTGGAAAACGAACAGGAGAGTGTTTCGGCAACTTTCTTCACAACTGAGCAGTCCTCTTCAGGATCCACTCTGCTCACCCCACATGGGGAAAGGGTGCTCTAAAAATAATCTGTTCCGTCCCTAACCTGGCTGGAAAGCTACATCCAGCAGGCTCATCTACCTGTGATCAGAAAATCAAAGTTAAACTAAGTTTCAGCACCTGAAATGTACAAACCCTCCTGGGTAATGAACAAAACAATCCACTGAAACGGAGAGCTGCCCTTGTTGCCTGTGAACTCAGGCACTTCAACATTGACATCGCTGTCCTGCAAAGATACTCAAAGATCGGCTGAGGGAAGATGCCGGTGGTTGCACCTTCGTCTGGAAACGAAAATCCGAGGATCAGCACAGGACAAGTGGAATTGCCATCAAGAACAAACTCGACAACCGCCTCTCTGAGCTCCTGTCAGCATCAACAAACACCCCCTGACCCTCTGTCTACAACTTGCCAAGAACCAGCAGGCAACGGTTGTGAGTACCTACACCCAATCCTTGGGGACTTTAATATCAGAGTTGGAAAGGACTTCCAAATCTGGAAAGGAACCATCGGAAAGGAAAGACATAGGAATCGAAACTCCAATGGGGTTCTCCTGCTTGCCAAATATGCGGAACATCATATGCTTGTCATCATTAATGCACTTCCGCCAAAAAGACAAGTTTAAGACTCCTGGAAACATCCACGATCAAAGCACTGGCACATGATCGACTTCTTCATTGTCCGATCCTGAGACCAAAAGGATGCCCTCATCGCCAAAGCGATGACCAGTGCAGATGACTGCTGGACAGATGACCGGCTCACCCGCTTCTCCATGTACATCAAATTCCACCAGAAGCAGCAAAAGATGAAGAAACCGCTCAGAAAAAATATTTTTGAGAGGCTTCAAGAGTGGCAAGCGAATGAACTTCCAACAATGTCTTCTCCAAAATCTCTTGGACCCTAGGCCTCAAACGGTGCAGAGTAATGACAGAACCCTCTTGAGAGACAGAGACAACATCAGCCTTTGATGGAGAGAACCCTTCAAAGAGCTCGGAAACCGTACTACAGCCATAGATGAGGACATGCTTGAGGAAATCCCCCAGCTCCCCTTCAGAGATGACCTTGAACTCCCACCAAGCCTGGACAAAGTCAAAGCTGCTAGTACATACTTGAAGAATGGAAAAGCCGCAAGAGTGGATGGTATTCCAATGGAAAGTTTCAAACTTGGAGGAGAAGCAATCACCCATCGTTGTTGCTGAAAATCTGGGACAGAGAAATTCCTGCCAACATCAGTGCTGCCATCATTACTACAATCTTAAAGAAAAGAGATGAAGCAGACTACGGGAAGGACAGAGGAATCTCCGTACTCTCCTTTGTCGGGAAGATCATTGCCCAAATCATCGCTAGCTGCCTTCTCCCAATCGCTGAAGAAATCCTTCCAGAAAGCTGGTGTGGCTTGCTACAAGCCGTGGGACAGCGGATATGATTTTCACTGCTCGGCAACTTCGAGAGAAATGCTGGGAACAACATCAACCACCAATGGCCCTCATCGACCTGACCCAAGGCTTTTGACTCAATAAATTGCAAGTGCTATGGAAGATCCACAGCTGTCTACAGAAATTCATTAACATCCTTATCGGCAAGAAGAGGAAGGCTCTCCGTGCCTGGCAAAACAACATAACCAGCAAGGCATTGTAGCACAGTGGTCAGCACAGTTGCTTCACAGCTCCAGGATCCCAGGTTCATTCCACTCTTGGGTCACTGTCTGTGCGGAGTCTGCACGTTCTCCCCATGTCTGCGTGGGTTTCCTCCGGGTGCTCCTGTTTCCTCCCACAGTCCAAAGATGTGCAGGTTAGGTGGATTGGCCATGCTAAAATTGCCCTTAGTGTCCAAAAAGGTTAGGTGGGGTTGCTGCGTTACAGGGATAGGGTGGAAGTGTGGGTTGGGTAGGGTCTCTTTCCAAGGCCCGATGCAGACTCGATGGGCCGAATGGCCAAGGCTGAATAAATTCTATGATCCCCGAAATAAGACAGAAAGCTTGGGAGATTAAGACTGGAGTTGAGCAGGGATGTGTCACCACCTCTGCCCTTTTCTCCACCCTCATCACCACCATCCTTCACCTTGTCAAGAGCAGGTTTCCCAGTGGAGTGGATAATATCTGCAGGCCTGACGGAAAACTTTTCAACCTCAGCCAGTTGAAATCCAAGCAGAAAGGAATATGGTATGCTTCAACATGCAGATGACATTGCCATCTTCACTCTCTCAGAAGAACAATACTTAGTGCATAGAACAGTACAGCACAGAACAGGCCCTTCGGCCCTCGATGTTGTACTGAGCATTGTCCGAAACCAAGATGAAGCTATCTTGTTCCTCTTGACAAGACATTCAACCTCTCCCTGCCTGACAGGAGGAACAGGCCCTTGAGGTCTGTACGATGCTTGACACCTTTGCGGAAGCATGCCAAAGAATCGGTCTCTGCCTTAAACGTCAAGACTCCAGTCCGTTACCAACCCACCCCAAGGCAAGATCCGGTATTTCCTTCCATTAAGATCAATGGTGAAACCCTACCAAACATGGAACATCTCTCGTACCTGAGGAGCCACCTCTCCTCAAGGCTGGCATTGATGCGGTGATCCAACATCGTATCCAATCCGCAAGTGCCCCCTTCAGACAACTAGGGAAGAGAGTCTTTGACCGGGAGATCCATGCTGATCCTGGTGTACAAGGTGGTCAACCTCTCAACTCAGCTCAGAAACTTGGACTCGGTACAGATGCCACCTCGAGGCCGTGGAGAGGTACCACCCAACGCTGTCTGAGATGAATTCTCCACATCAGCTGGGAGACAGGTGTACTAACATCAGTGTCTCGACAGGATCCAAGAGCACCAGCACGAGCCATGGTCATTTGAAACCAACTCCGCTGGGCCACCCATGTGCTAGAGTCCCGACTGCCAAAGCAAATCATCTTCGCCCAGCTCAAAGAAGGTTCCTGAAGGAAGAGGAGGACAAAGGAAGAGCTTCAAAGACATTTGAAGGCTTACCTCAAGAAATGTAACATAGGCATCAATGCCTGGGAGACCATTGCTCAGAAGAGACCGACTTTAAAAAGGGGGGGGGGGGGGCATTGGGGGGGGGGGGGGGGGGGCATTGGGGTGGGGGGGGGGGGGGGTGGGGGGATGTGATACATGCGTCAAAACGGTTTGGGGGGTGTTACAGTTATTATGGGTTATTTTGTTGCATTTCATTGTTTATCGTTATGTTTTATATTTTCTGTAAAAAATTCCAATAAAAATTATTTTAAAAAAAGAAGAGACCGACTTGGAGGAACTTCCTGATTGAAAGGAAATAATTCTTTGAGAACACCAGATGGCAAGAAGAGGCCTGGAAAAGGAGCCTGAGAAAGGAACTCCAGTGACCTAGAGCTCCCAAAAACCAATCCCACCTCCCGGAAACACCTGCCAAGTGTGCAGTCGTAGATGCAGCTCTAGGGTCAGGCTCATCAGCCAGGCAAGAACCCATGATCAGCGACACCGAGTTTATTGGGTGGACAATCATAGAATTTACAGTGCCGAAGGAGGCCATTCGGCCCATCGAGTCTGCACCTCTGGTGCCAAAGCAAATCTGGTTTAGCTCACTAGGGGCTGGTTTAGCTCACTCGGCTAAATCGCTGGCTTTTAAAGCAGACCAAGCAGGCCAGCAGCACGGTTCGATTCCCGTACCAGCCTCCCCGGACAGGCGCCGGAATGTGGCGACTAGGGGCTTTTCACAGTAACTTCACTGAAGCCTACTCGTGACAATAAGCGATTTTCATTTCATTTCACCTGGAAAGAGCACCCTATCCAAGGCCAACACTTCCACCCTATCCCCGTAACCCCACCCAACAGTAAGGGCAATTTTGGACACTAAGGGCAATTTATCATGGCCAATCCACCTAACCTGCACATCTTTGGACTGTGGGAGGAAACCGGAGCACCCGGAGGAAACCCACGCATACACGGGGAGGACATGCAGACTCCGCACAGACAGTGACCCAAGCCGGAATCGAACCTGGGACCCTGGAGCTGTGAAGCAATTGTGCTGTCCACAATGCTACCGTGCTGCTGATCATGCATGTTAGCGAGTGATCACCGAAGAAGACTGCTTCATAATCCTGGAATTTCCTCCCTAACAGCAGTGTACCAATGCCACATGGGCAGTCATGGTTCAAAAAGGCCACTCCCCACCACTACCTCCAGGGCAATTAGGGATGGACCATAATTGCAGATCATTCCACTGACACCCACAGCTTGAGAATAAGTATTTTAAAATAACTACCAGGTTGTAAAATCCAACAGGTGGCACAGTGGTTAGCACAGCTGCCTCACAGCTCCAGGGACCGGGTTCAATTCTGACCGTGGGTGACTGTGTGTGGTGTTTGCAAATCCTCCCATTGTCTGCGTGGGTTTCCTCAGATGCTCCGGTTTCCTCCCACAGTCCAAAGATGTTCGGGTTAGGTGGATTAGCCATGCTAAATTGCTCCTTAGTGACCAACGGTTAGGTGGAGTTTATGGGCTTAGGGCGGGGAGTAAGCCGAGCTACCCTAGATCGGGTGCTCTTTCAGAGGGTTAGTGCAGATTCTGATGGGCCGAATGGCCTCCTGCACTGCAGGAATTCTATGGTTCTATACTTGGGGTTTGGTTTGCAGTAGACTTTGACTCACCTCCCTTCATTCACCATATCTATTTCTGTTGGAAATTGCACAGTTGTTAAATGTTAACGGTGGGGTGCTTCCCTTTTCCTAACCACATGCTGAGCAAACTTTGTCATTGTGTGTTCAAGTCACACTCCAGGGACTTGAGCACAAAAACGAAAATGTTGCTTCAGAGGTGCACTCTCTGAAGGGCTATTTTCCAAAGCCCGCTTACCCCCTCTGATCAAAGCAAAAGGTTTCGTGGCACTATTTCAAAAGTTGGCTGAGGTGGTTCTCCCTGGTATTCTGGCCAGTTTCTATCCCACCACCAACATCATGGAAAACAGATGATTGGCACGTTATTCATTTGCTATTTGTGGGACAAATTGGCTGTGTCATAGCAGTGATCACTTTTCAAAAGTACAAAGCACTCCGGGGTGTTCTGAAGTTACGAAATGCTAGCCTTTTTTATTAGGAGAGGGCGAAGACTTGTGTATATATCATTTTTTTTTTTGCTCGAATAGTAGTTCCCAGAATGTAAAGAGTTCCAACACTTGACACTGAATGGGGAGGGCTGTGCCAAATTCTCCGTCTCAGAATGACAATACACCCTCTATCCTGAGAGGAAGCGATTCACAGGACTTGGCTGCCTTGGTTTAACTGAAGGATATGTGTTTTCAAAATTTTATACCGTTTCTGCTTTTGGATCGGGGTGCTTTGCAATTTTTCGATTTTTGTTATTGGAACTGGCCTATTAGACTTCTCGTTTTATCAGTGGAGAATGAATGATGACTGTTGAAAGTGAAATATAGTCATTCTTCAAATCTGTCTCGAATTCTTCAAGTGCTCCAATGGGCCATACCTTGTACATTGTTTTCCTTGGAGTTTGATAAAGGGTGTGGGGGAGGGATGGGAGTGCAGTTTGTAATCAGCACCTCTGTTTGTACAGGGAACATTTGCCCCCCGGTTGTTCCTATTTTAAAGATGATATGAGGGACAGCACATAATTGCCGACCTTGCGTTTATTGAGTGGATGTGTGTTTATTGAGCTTGTTCATCGTGTACGCTTTGGGACTGGGATGTCTGCTCTTTGCCATGAGTCAGGTCAACAGGCAGAAAGTCTACAATTACAATAATTGAATAACAAAGTGATTCAATGACGAAAAATGTTTGCACTCTGGAGGCGACCCTTCTCGAGGCGGAGGACACGTACAGAAGAATGGAAGTATCAGGAAAACCTGTGTGGATTTTTTTTTTTTAAAAATTTTTAATAAATAAATAAAACGTGTTGTGTTTGAGTTCCCATGATTCCCAATGACCTGTTATGTTGTGACTGAATTTCTATCTTCTGATAAGTGCATGGCACAGAACTCGATCACCACCATTCCCTGACCAAATGGTTGATTGAATCAAGCTTGGGGTAAAGAATCTTCTTTTGCCATTTTAATTGTCTCTTTGCAGTACTCCCAAGCTGAGCTGTGATGTGAATCTCTCACTCCCAACTCATGTGTCTCTTAACAAATGTAACTCTGTAACCCTGAGAGTGCAGCCGAGGTGAGTTACTCCCATCTATGAGAAGTGGTTGGTATATTTTCAGCATTCTCCCTGGTGGCCAAGTTGAAACCAGAACTTGCATCGTGTTGCCATTCGAAGCGCAACTGGCAGGAACTGCAGTGCACAATCTCGCTGCTCCATCTTGTGATCTCTTTAAAATAGTTTGCTACCTAATTATAAAATGAACTCCCAACCGGCTGACTTAATATTAAGGGAGCCACAGAGCTGGCATGTCTCTTCAATCAACCCACAACACAAGAAAGCCGTGATCATTTCACTCCAGGCCCGGTAATCGAGCTTTGAAAGCCACTTTGCTGCCCTCTTTAAACAAAACACAGAATCCATGTCTTATTTGACACATGTGTGGTATTATCATAACTGTAAGAACTGCAAGGGTTAATGAAATGTCTAGAGTAGCCACTAGAGGGGGCTACAGTTACAATTATATAAGGCAGTGATGCTAAGCCGTGTGGGGAGAGTAAGTGCAGGAGTTAGCTAGAGCGAGTCAGAAATACAAATAGTGTAAGTGAGAGCAGATCATGTTTATATCAGTATTAAGATTAGTTGTAGATCAGTGTAGTTAAATATTATCAATCAACTGTGCATTCTTTAGGAGTACGTGTTGAATTCAGATTAGTAGTGTTAAAAAATTTATAGCTTTGTTTATTTTGTGATCTTTGTGAACACTATGCCAACCATCCTGAAATAAGCATCGCAGAACACCACAACATGGTCGTCATGCCATTTTGGGCCTCCCACCATATACTATCCCTGCATGACATGGCCTCAGGATGTCCCAAAGAGGTGTTTGGCTGCAGGCCTGGTGGTGGTCTTTGACATCTTGGGTGGCGCTTTCCCACATCGTAATGTGAAGACCAGTCAGTGGGTGAAGTGTACCAATTGAGACCCATTGTCTTTAACAGGCTGCTCTGCATAAGACAGTACCTTCGGAGATTGTTACACAAAAAAAACCAAGGCAGCACAAAGAGAATTAAACAATCTAGTCCTGGTTGGTACTTTGGTTGCTTTTGGGTTCCAGGGTATGGAAAATAGATCCCATGTTTGTCTGCATAACAGTCATATGTCTAAGTAACTTATTCTGGGCAATGCATGTTGAGGTGTGGTATGGTGCTTTGTCAGTGCCATAAAGTCTGCTTGCCATAGAGGGAGTACAAAGTAGACTCACCAGACTTGTTCTGGGGTTGGTGGGACTGCCCAATGAAGAGAGGTTGGGAAAACTGGGCCTGTATTCTCCAGAGTTTCCAAGGATGAGAGGTGATCTCATTGAAGCCTACAAAATACTTAAAGGAATAGTCGGGGTAGATGCAGGTAAGATGTTTCCCTTGGTTGGGGAGTCTAGAACCAGGCGGAACAACTTCAAAATGATGGGCAAGCCTCTTGGGACCGAGATGAGAAGTTTCTTACATGGGGTTGTGAATTTTTGGAATTCGCTACCCCGGAGGGTTGTGGAAGGTCAGTCCGGAAGTATGTTTAAGGTAGAGATTGATAGATTTCTGATTAACAACGTAAAGGGTTATGCGGACAGTGGGTGTAAAAGGCATTGAAGTGTCTGATCAGCCATGATCGTATTGAATGGCGGAGCAGGCTCGATGGGCTGAATGGCCTACTCCTGTTCCTGTGTTCATGATTATCAACTGTCAGAATTTCAGGCTGATTTGTATCATCAGTCGGGGACTCAACGTTTGTGTAAGTCCTTTTTTAAGACATTTTGAAACAGGAACCAAACTTTGCTTTCCCTAGTCTAGCTACATGTTGAGGTGAAAATGATTGTTTATTCCATACCACTGGCAGGTATTCCTGTAAGAACAGTCCCTCCCCCCGTGTGCAAGTGGGTCATCTCTCTGTTGGAATCGGGCAGGGAAACAGTGTTGAGTGACAAGATAATGGCAATAATCTGAATGCAGAGAGAGGTGAATGGATTGCAATAGACGTTACCGTGAATAGTAGCATTCAAGTCAACCTGGTGTAGAAGATGACACCAATATTTTGGCTCCAAAAATCATACCTTTGTATATCCTCAGCATCTAAGTCAACCCTTTTTTTTTGCAGGGTTTGCAGTTGGGACACGATAGGCTCATATTAGTAGTCAGCCTACGATTTTCACACCTCAAATGGATGTTTTACTTACCAGTATTTAATAAGGGAGTGCAGGACTGTGTTGCAAAGATCACAGAATTGTTACCGTGCAGAAGGAGGCAATTTGGCTCATCGTGTCTGCACCGGCTCTCCAAACGAGCACCATGACTTAGTGCCATTCCCTGCCTTTTCTCCATATCCCTGCACATTGTTTCTATCCAACTAATGATCTAATGCCCTCTTGAATGACTCGATTGAACCTGCTTCCACCACACTTCCAGGCACAGCCTTCTAGACCCCAACAACTCACCTGTGTGCAAAAGCTTTTTCTCGCATCACATTTGCTCCTTTTGCAAATCACTTTAAATCTGTGCCCTTTTGTTCCTTTTGTATCAGTTTCTCCCTATCTACTCTGTCCAGCCCCCTCATTTTAAACATTTCTAACAAATCTCATCTCAGCCACCTGCTCTCCAAGGAGAGCAGTCCCAACCACTCCAATCTGCCCTCATAACTGAAATTTCTCATCCCTGGACCCATTCTTGTATAACTCTTCTGCACTATCCTCAATGCATTAACGTCCTTCCTGTAGCGTGGAGCCTAGATCAGCACACGATACTCCAGCTGAGGTCTAAGTAGTGTCTTGTATAAAGTTCTGCATATCCTCCTTGTTCTCGTACGCCTCTATTAAGAAATCCTACAAAACTTGTATGCTTTATCTGCTCTCTCCACCTATCCTGCTGCCTTCAATGATCTATGTGCAAAAACACCCAGGTTCCTCTGCTCCTGCACTCCCTTTAAAAATGTGTGTCTCAAGGCAGCACGGTGGCACAGTGGTTAGCATTGCTGCCTACGGCACTGAGGACCCGGGTTTGAATCCCAGCCCTGGGTCACTGTCCGTGTGGAGTTTGCACATTATCCCCGTGTCTGCGTGGGTTTCACCCCCACAACCCAAAGATGTGCAGGGTAGGTAGATTGGCCACTCTAAATTGCCCCTTAATTGGAAAAAAATAATTGGGTACTCTAAATTTATTTTAAAAATGTGTGTCTCACTTTAACGTGTGGATTCCCGAGGTACCTGAGGCTTTGAGATTCAACCCCTTTGCCGTTGGGATCTTGGGCAAGCACACTTCAGCACTGATCCCCACAAATGGGGACCAGATGGGGCAGCATGCTGATTCTTCCCAATCATCCCACATATTTACTTTGTGACTGCTAATTCTGTCCTGAATAAATGTTTCTGGAAGCCTGCCCACTATTGATGTTAGACTGACTGGTCTGTACTCACTGGGGCTCTCCTTTCCAAGGGCATAACATTTGCAATTCTCCAGTCCTCTGGCAGCTTGAGCCTTGAGAAAACTGGAAGATTATGACCAGCGCCCCTGCAATTTCCCTTCACACTTCCTTCAATAATATCCTTGGATTTATCTCACCCAGTCTTGGTGCCTCGTCAATTTTCAGTGCCGACAGTCTATTCACCACTTGCTCCTCATCAATTTTGAACCCTTGAGCAGCCTTCACTTGGTGGATGACAAAATGGTAACACACCCCCACTTTTGTACCTGTGTGCAAGTTGATGCCTGTTTTTAGAGGGACTATGGGACCTGGGCACTTGTTGCCCATTCCTATCTGCCCTTGAACTGAGTGGCTTGTTTGGCCATTTCAGAGGGCCACTAAGAGTCAACCACATTGTTGTGGATTCGGAGCCACGTGTAGGCCAGACCAGGTAAGGACGGTGGTTTCTTTCCCTAAAGGAGATTGGTGAACCAGATGGGTTTTTGCAACTATCGGAGTGGGAATTCTGGTTGAGAGAGGAAGGAACAAGCCAGCATTAACTTGAAAAGGTAATTGGCGGGGGCAGTGCCAGACAAACTGGGTATGTGTATGGGGGGGGGGGGGGGAGTAAATGTACCATCTTTTTTTTTAATTTAGTGTATCCAATTCATTTTTTCCAATTAAGGGGCAATTTAGCGTGGCCAATCAACCTACCCTGCACATCTTTGGGTTGTGGGGGTGAAACCAACGGAAACGCGGGGAGAATGTGCAAACTCCACACGGACAGTGACCCAGAGACTGGATCAAACCTGGCGCCGTGAGGCTGCAGGGCTAACCCACTGCGCCACCGTGCTGCCCTGTAAATGTACCACCTTAACAAAGTTAGGAAAGGAGGAATAGTGCCGGGTTTAACCAGCGAGGAGAAAGAGAGCCGGTGTGAACTGCGAGTTGGAGAAGGGAATGTTTGTGTCAAAGGGTGCAGTGTTGGTTGAGGTGCAGTATCTGCGAAGTGTCGAATGGGGTAAAAGAGGTTCAGTGAACTGAAGGGGAATTGGAATGTTTAATTTTTGGGCGAGTGACTGCTCAAAGTCTTTGAAAGTTTATCCCCTAATTGAAAACAGAAAGTGCTAGAAATAATCAGCAGGTCGGGCAGCCTCTGCAGAGAGTGAAACAGAGAACCTTTCCAGTCGGTCCGCCTTGACTCCCCTTTGGAATTTTCGACCTGCATTGGACTCAACGTTTAAGTGTGTTTCTCTCACCACAGATGCTGCCAAATGTTCTGTTTATATTTCAGATTGCTGGTATCTGCAGTATTTTGCCTTTGTTCCCTGATTGTTGCTTCTTTTCCCCATTTCCTGAATTTAAAGCTCTCTGTGCTATCCTGCTGCTCGAGTGACACCAGAATACAAGTCAGGCTCTTTGCATTTAGTGGGTTTTCTTTTGTATTAAAAATAACATAACTGCAATGTTATACAAAATGTTACCTCCAGACAGTGCACAAACTGTAGCGACCACAATCAGCGATTTTGTAATGGTTTTATGTTTTGGGGGAAGGGAGAATGAGCCCTCCTATTTTTACAAAGTAAATAAATTACAGCATCAGAGCTCACTTTACTTTCAAATATGCCTTAATTCAGTTCTTCAAAAATTACACTTTGCGTCCTGCAGTTTTATTTCCCTCTTTAATACAACCAGTGGAATGTTACATTTGGACAAGTTCATTGTGTCCACTGCACTCCCATCGAGACTACTTTTGTAAATACTGCCTTTGCCTTTTAGAATGCGACCCCTAAAATGCGAATAAGAACATTGAAATGAAGTGTAGAAGAAAAGTATCTTCTTTCAGTTGTATCAAAATGGTGGTGGTGGTAGTCATAGGTTGTTATTTAGTGCATTTCTCTCCTGTTGTGCATTGTTTTTTTTTATTTATCAGCGGTTGGGAGGCCGGCTCCACTCTCCTGAAGTTGTTTGTCAGCTTTGCCAAGTTTGAGAGATTGGCAGGTGTGGTGGGATACAAAAGAGGTTCTGTTGAAACTAGACTTTAGGTACGGGGACAGCGGCCCATGTTAATTCAGACTGCAAGTTTATGTAGGGTATTTGCCAGGCTTGATACTGGTGGGAACTCTGCATAGAATTTGGAACAAATGCAACCTACCAAAACAGGCCCATTCTGTTAAGTTTAAGCTGTTTACATTGGCATACGAGAACCAAATTGTTTGCTTATTTTTAAGTGACTTGGCTTCCATATGCCATCATTGTGTTGTGCCAGGATTTTAATGACATGTAAAAAAATTGAATGGTACATTGCATTTTTTAAAAAAAATTTAAACCTGATGTCTCAATATACCATTCATACACAACAATTTCTTACATATTATTAAAATCTTGGCACAACCCACTGCTTGTTGAAGGTAATAATGATTGTAAAACTGTATCCCTGTGCCTACAGATTGAAAGCATTATTTTATATTCAAAATGCATGTTTGTGTTCGGAAATATCTCAATGCCGTGCCAGGCAATTCTATTGCTGACTTGACTTGGTGTGCAAGGCCAGCAAATGTGCGATAAGAAATGGCCTTTCTATTGGAAAACTGACTCCTGGTTCCATTCTTTCCTATCCAGTGGTAACCAGGGAATCACCTGCAGTGCCTCCTCTCACCCATTCCTGCAATGTTACCTCTCTGGGGTTCCGGAAGGATCTATTCTTGCCCCCACCACCCCAATTTCTCAACTGCATGCTGTCTCTGGGAGATGTGATCCAAAAACACATCATTCAGTTCCACCTGTATAGTCTCGTGATCACCTCTCCCGACCTCATCACTGTGTCTAAGGTCAGCTGGCTAATCTGACATTAGGCACTGAATAAGCTGAAATTTCCTCCCAAGTCGATATTGGGAAGATTGAAGCCATTGCCTGTGTTTCCTTGCCCTCTATTCTCCCCCTGACCTGTCCGAAGCTGAACTGGACGGTCCACAACCGTAGCATCATATTTGATCGCAGGATGAGCATCTTATCCTGTATCTGTGCCGTGTTTATTTCCAACTCTGTAACGTTCCTGATTCAGCCCCTGCTTTAGCTCATCTGCTGCTGAAACCCTTACCCATGCGTTTGTTACCACTAGAGTTTATTCTACTCTCCATAAACCTAAGTCATGCTGCATGCATCTCAAATGGTGCCACACCCATTCGTTGTTCGCCTCTGCTAGCTGACCTATATTGCCTCTTGGCTAAGAAGTGCCTCCGTTGTAAAACTCTCATCCTCCTTTTCACATTCTCTTCTTTCGTGTATCTGAAATCTTTTTTCTGATTCTCAATCCTCTGGGAGATCTGTGCTTCTCCAATTGTGACCTCTTGAACATCCCTGAATTTAATCACTCCACATTGGTGTCGACAGCACCTTCGTAAGACATAGGACCAGAAATAGGCCTTTTGGCCCATCGAGTCTGCTCTGCCATTCAATATAGCTGATACATTTCTCGGCCCCATTCTCCTGCCTTTTCCCAATAACCCCTGATCCCCTTATTAATCAAGAACCTATCTATCTCTGTCTGAAAGACACTCCGTGATTTGGCCTCCACAGTCTTCTGCAGCAATGAGTTCCACAGATTTACCAGTCTCTGGCTGAAGAAATTCCTCCTCATCTCTGTTTTAAAGGATCGTCTCTTCAGTCTGAGGCTCTGCCCTCGGGTTGTTGTTTTTTCTACAAGTGGAAACATCCTCTCCACGTCCACTCTATCCAGGCCTCTCGGTATCCTGTAAGTTTCAATAAGATTCCCCCTCATCCTTCTAAACTCGCAACGAATACAGGCCTAGAGTCCTCAACCACTTCTCCTATGAAGAGCTCTTCATTCCAGGGATCATTCTTGTGTACCTCCTCTGGATCCTTTCCAAAGCCAGCACATCCTTCCTTAGACATGGGACCCAGACCTGCTCATTTAAAAAATTATTCATTTACGGGATGCTGGCGTCGCTGGTTCGGCCAGCATTTATTGCCCATCCCTAGTTGCCCTTCAGAAGGTGGTGGTGAGTTGCCTTCTTGAACCGCTGCAGTCGTTGATGTGTAGATACACCCACTGTGCTGTTAGGGAGGGAATTCCAGGATGTTGCCCCAGTGACGGTGAAGGACCGGTGATATTTTTCCCAGTCAAGGTGGTGAGTGACTTGGAGGGGAACCTCCAGGTGGTGGGGTTTCCAGGTATCTGTTGCTCTTGTCCTTCTAGATGGAAGTGGTTGTGGGTTTGGAAAGTGTTGGCTAAGGAGCCTTGGTGAGTTACTGCAGTGCATCTTGTAGAAGGTACACATACTGCTCACAATACTCCAAATGGGGTCTGGTCAGAGCCTTATACAGCCTCAGAAGTACGTCCCTACTCTTGCATTTCCACCCACTCGACATGCACGTTATCCTTAAAAATCTTGAACAAAGGCTCCTAAGTCCCTTTGTGCTTCTGATTTCCTAAGCCGTTTCCCATTTAGAAAATAGTCTTTGCCTCCATTTCTCCTCCCAAAGTGCATAACCTCACACTTTTCCTCATTGTATTCCATCTGCCACTTTGTCCACTCTCCTAGCCTGTCCAAGTCCTTCAGCCCCCTCTGCTTCCTCAATACTACCTGTCCCTCTGCATATCTTTGTATCATCTGCCAAAGCCCTGAGATGTAGAACTCCCTCCCGAACTTTCTATCATCGTTCAAAACCCTGTCTGTTTGACAAAGATTTTGGTCTTTGCCCCAATGTGACTTACATAGAACAGTACAGAACAGGCCCTTCGGCCTTCAATGTTGTGCCGAGCCATGATCACCCCACTCAAACCCACGTATCCACCCCATACCCGTAACCCAACAACCCCCCCCCCCTTAACCTTACTTTTATTAGGACACTACGGGCAATTTAGCATGGCCAATCCACCTAACCCGCACATCTTTGGACTGTGGGAGGAAACCGGAGGAAACCCACGCACACAGGGGGAGGACGTGCAGACTCCACACAGACAGTGACCCAGCCGGGAATCGAACCTGGGACCCTGGAGCTGTGAAGCATTTATGCTAACCACCATGCTACCCTGCTGCCCCCTTTGGAGTCAGATTTTGCTCCTGTGCAAGTTTCATTGGATGTTTTAAATTTAGTAGACCCAATTCTTTTTTTCCAATTAAGGGGCAATTTAACATGGCCAATTCACCGACTCTGCACATCTTTTTCGGTTGTGGGGTTGAGACTCATGCAGACACTGGGAGAATGTGCAAACTCCACTCGGACAAGGGGCTGGGATCGAACCCAGATCTTCAGCACCATGAGGCAGCTGCACTAGCCACTGTGCCATCATGCCGCCCCGTTAATGGTGCTTTTTTGATATAAGTTGTTGCTGGAGTGAATTAGAACTATTTTTAAACCCTGGTTAACCATGACCAAATCAAAGGGCCGGATGGGTCAGGTTGCTTTCTACCTGACGACACGAGTACCATCTGCGTAACTGAGAAGCTTCTTTTCATAGCCAAAGCTGGATCAATAATTGGGAATGTTATTTATCCAGGATTTTACTGGTGCAGTGGTTGTTTTTCTTGGAACGTTCCTCGCCTGATAGAAGCTACTATTATGGTTTAATTTACACAAAGTACATTACCATCCTCTGTTGGCGGGAAATAGAACTGCAGCCGAATCAGTGCATGTGTTTTGAAGTTCAGTACTGCAACGTACATGCATAGCTAGGCTACTGAAATTGGAGGTAGAATCCACATCTGCATCACTTGAGAGTCACTTGAGAGTAGGGCAGTATCAGAACGACTTATTATCTGTCGACGGTGCAAAGATAGTGAGGGTTTTGTGGCAGGCCACAAATAGAGGCTGGGAGTAATAGTGGAACAGAGCGGAAACTGCAAGCATGTTGAAAAGCTGGATGCTGGACCCTGCACCCATCCTGGACGACTCTGGTTTCAAATTCAGTTAGATTCTTATGTCAACTGTGGTGTACTGGCGGACAATGTCCTGAAGGGCACTTTTTTTATTAACAAGTCAATGCAGATAAGAAAACAAATGAACACATTTATGTCCTGTGATACGTTTTGAAGTTCAGTACTGCAACATACACGCATAGCTAGGCTACTGAAATTGGAGGTAGAATCCACATCTGCATCTGGTTGCTGCTGGAAGGACCGTAACCTCACAAGCAAGTACATTGCTCTCCATTTACGTTTTCGTTTAAAATAAATTGAATATCCTTCATTTTTGGCACCTGATGGCGATGGACCAAATGATCTGCATTCAGCTGCTATGTTCCAGCAGCAGTCAGTGCTCCTGTGTGCCGCGTTTCCTGTAGTTCACAGTCTCCTTACACATAGCGGCAACTTGTATCTATTATTAGGCTGATTGGTGGATTCACATGATGGTCAGTCTGTCTTTGATTGAAGCTGTTCGGCTTTACAGCAGGGAGTTGATCGATTTGCCAACTTTTGACACCCAATTTCTGTTTCTTTGGGTGGAATAGGGAGCACCACTAACTATTGCAATCTGAATAATGGCGACTTCAGGCCATTCCCAAAAAAACACGTCAAAACTGTAGTTAGGACCTTCCTTATCACGAAAACAAAGCATTAAACATTATACCCTTCAATTTGAAATGCGTCTCATTCCTAAATTCCTACCTTGATAAATGAAATAACTGTTACATTTTTGAGTTCAAGTTAATGAAGTATGCCAACTTTCTACTTAATAGTACATCATGCTCACTGCCAATCCTGCTCGCCACATACACTGCCCTCTGACCCTCCTGGTTGTTGTCCCGCTGACCTCCCTGCTTGCTCACTGACTCGCCCTCTTGTTAATCATTGCTTTCACTAAATCTCCCACTCTCTGACCCACCTGTTTGTTGCTTCCATCTCCTGATCCCTCGCTGTGAGCATGCTCTCAAGACGAGAGGTAGGAGGAGGAGCTTTGACCTGCAGGGGTTAAGTTCTCCAAGTGGGTCTGTGATCAGCTTCGCCTATTTTTGATCAGTAATCTCTCTTTCCACTCCCGCCAAGCTTTAAAGCGTCTGAGAGCAGCGCCCATGTCCACAGTGTTCCAGGACATCACTACAGAAGTTTCTCGGGTGGTGTCCAACACCCAACCACCTTCAGCTGCTTCATCAATGACCTTTCTTCCATCAGAAGGTCAGAAGTGGAGATGTTCATTGATAATCGCACAGGGGATGTTCGTTGTTCAGCACCATTCGAGACTCCTCGTACCAAAACAGTTCCTGTCAAAATGCACCAAGACCTGGACAATATCCGAACTTTGTATGACAAGTGGCAAGTAACAACCCCGCCGCCGAGCAATGATTACTTCCAACAAGAGAGCATTTAACCATCACCCCTTGAAGTTCAATGGCATTACCATTGCTAAATCCCCCATCAACATCTGTTGACCAGAAACTGAACTGGACAAGCCATAAAAATACTGTGGCTGCAAGTGCAGGTCAGAGACTAGGAATCCTGCGATGAGTAGCTCACCTCCTGTCCACCATCTACAAATCATAAGTCTGGAGTGGATGGAATACTCCCCACTTGCCTAGACGAGTGCAGCTCCAAGAACATTCCAGAACCTTGGCACCATCTAGGACAAAGCGGCTAGCTGGTTTGGCATTCCTTCTACAAACATTCACTCCCTCCTCCACCGACACAAGTGGAAGATGCACTGCAGGAACATCAAGATTCCTTGGGCAGCATCCACAACAGGTACCATCTAAATTGACAAGGACAGTAGACATATGGGAACACCACCACCTGGGAATTCCCTTCCCAGCCATACACCATCCGGATTTGTAAGCATATCGCTGTTCCTTCACTGTCGCTGGGTAAAAATCCTAGAACTCCCTAACAGCACTGTGGGTGCAGAGGTTCAAGAATGCAGCGCACCACCACCACCTCGGAAAATTAGGTATGAGCAATAAATGCTGGCCTAGCCAGGAACGTCCACAATCCATGAATGGTCCCCCTGCCTCCCCGCTCATCTCCAGAGCTCTCGCCCACAGTGAGGGTTCAGGAGACCAAATCGGGGAGCAAGGATCAGTGAGATGATGGAGTCAGGGAGTGACTGAGGCCACAATTTCAAGAGGTTTGTCAGCAAAAATGGGCTAGGGAATGGTAGAGGCTGCTCCAAAATGACACCGATCGGGTCACAGAGCCCCATATTAAACCAACACGAAACAACAGCACTAATGAGAATACCGGCCCAATTAACTGATCATTAAAGTGAAATTACATAAAATGGAGCAATTAAACAGTGACATACTGATTTGATTTGATTTATTGTCACATGTACCGAAGTACAGTGAAAAGTATTTTTCTGCGGCCGAGGGAACGTACACAGTACGTACATAGTAGACAAAAAGAATAATCAACAGAGTACATTAACAAATGGCACATGGACAAATAGTGATTGGTTACAGTACAGAACAAGGGGCCAAACAAAACAAATACATGAGCAAGAGCAGCATAGGGCGTTGTGAATAGTGTTCTTCCAGGGAACATATCAGTCCGAGGGGCAGTCGTTAAGGAGTCTTGTAGCTGTGCGGAAGAAGCTGTTCCTATGTCTGGATGTGTGAGTCTTCAGACTTCTGTACCTTCTGCCTAGTGGAAGGGTCTGGAAGAAGGCAATGCCTGGGTGTGAGGGGTCTCTGACAATGCTGTCTGCCTTCCTGAGGCAGCGGGGGAGGGCATACAGAATCCGTGTGAGGGCGGCAAGCGTGTGTGATGCATTGGGCGGAGTTCACCCCACACTGCAGATTCTTGCAATCTTGGACTGAGCAGTTGCCATGCCAGGCTGTGATGCAGCCTGATAGGATGCTGTCTGTTGCACATCTGTAGACGTTTGTGAGAGTCAAGGCAGACATGCCGAATTTCTTTAGCTTCCGTAGGAAGTAGAGATGTTGTTGGGCTTTCTTGACTGTTGCAGCAACGTGAGTGGACCAGGACAGATTGTTGGTGATGGTGACCCCCAGGAACTTAAAGCTATTGACCATCCCCACTTCGGAGCCATTGATGCAGATGGGAGTGTGTGTTGTGCTACGCTTTATAATGTAATTTTTTTTGCAATGTTTTATTGACAGTGGCTGCAACGGAGTCTCCCATACATTAACAGAGAAAGTTCACGTGACTGATACCCGGGATGTGGGCGACTATCTTCGGAGGAAAGGTTGGACAAGCTGGGCCTGTTTCGTTGAAGATTAGAAGATTGAGAGTAATAACACAAAATCCTGAGGGGACTTCAGAGAGTGGGAACCAAAAGGACCTCTCCCCTTTGGGAGTGCCTAAAATTAGGGACCACATTTAATAATAAAAGATGTTCTATTTAAGACAAAGATGAGAAGAAATATTTCTTTTTTTTTAAATAAATTTAATGTACACAATTCTTTCCAATTGAGGGGCAATTTAGGGTGGCCGATCCACTTAGCCTGCACATCTTTGGGTTGTGGGGGTGAAACCCACACAAACCCGAGGCGAATGTGCAAACCCTAGGCGGACAGTGACCCGCGGCAGGGATCGAACCTGGGTCCTCGGCGTACGGTGTGTTAGCTTTTATTGATAGTGGGATTGAGTTTCGGAACCATGAGGTCATGTTGCAGCTGTACAAAACTCTGGTGCAGCCGCATTTGGAATATTGCGTGCAATTCTGGTGATGTCTAACACGAGGGGACATAGCTTTAAATTGAGGGGAGAAAGATATAGGACAGATGTCCGAGGTAGGTTCTTTACTCGGAGAGTAGTAAGGGCGTGGAATGCCCTGCCTGCAGCAGTAGTGGACTTGCCAATACTAAGGGCATTTAAATGGTCATTGATATACATATGGATGATAAGGGAATAGTGTAGATGGGCTTTAGATTGGTTTCATAGGTCGGCGCAACATCGAGGGCCGAAGGTCTTGTACTGCGCTGTTATGTTCTATGAGGCAGCAGTTTCTAACCACTGCCGCCATGCTGCCCACGTGAATATTTTCTCTTGAGTGCCGTGAATCTTTGGAACATTCGTCCCAGAGAGTAATGGAGTCAGGGTCAATGAATATTTTAAAGTCAGAAGTAGATAGATTCTTGACTAACTTGGGCAAAGGTTAGCAGGAGTAGGCAGATCGTGGAGTTGGTTATAATCAGGTCAGCCATGATTTCATTGAATCGTGGGGTGGCTTGCTTGAGGGGCCAAACGGTCTGCACCTACTACTAATTTGTGAGTTCATAGTGACTTAAGTTGTGTGAACTGTTCTTTGCAACAATGACTTATTCTACAGGTGACTTCATTAACTTCCTACCAACTGGAGCCATTTAATGCCAAGTACAGTTTTACATCCAGACTCTACCATTTTAATATTGAATCTAAAGATATGGATCAATAAGTATGCAGCATTCATAGAATCATAGAATCCCAACAGTGCAGAAGGAGGCCATTTGGCCCATCGAGACTGCACCTACCTTCTGAAAGAGTACTTCACCCAAGCTCACTCCCCTGCGCTATCCCATTAGCCCCTTAATCTAACCTACATGTCTTTTTTGGATACTAAGGGGCAATTTAGCCTAGCCAATCCACCTAACCTGCTCATTTTTGGATAATGGGAGGAATCCCACATAGACACGGGGAGAATGTGCAAACTCCACACAGACTGTGACCCGAGGCTGGAATTGAACCCTGGCACTGAGGCAACTGTGATAACCACCGTGCAACCATTAAAAACAAATCCTTTAGACTAATGGTATAGGTTAATATCACCGTGTGGTTTGTTAGCGATTTGAGCGTTTACTCTAATATTGACCGGCATTAACAGTGATTCACATTAAAGGACAGTCCATTTCCTTCCTTCTTCGTTTTAACACTGCCAATTTCAAAATGTCAAGTCTACACGACACCTCTATCACAGCCTTTGTCTTGTAATCCTGATGGATTAATTTGATAGTGGAGTATTGTCAGTTGCCTTGCAACAACTGCTGCCACTTAATGGATAGCATGTTATTTTTACAATGACCTCTTGCTGCACTTAGAACCGAGGGGAGTGAAACCACGACAAAGCATATATTTGAAATGTACTTTGTGATTGACTTTGGTATTAGCTATGCGTTCTTGTTCATATTTTAATTAAAATGTTTTGAATGTTTTTAGAACTAACGGTGGCGATGCACCCCAATTGAAATTTTAACCAATAAAGTTGTGCTTCCCGTTCTGTTCTGAAATCCCATCAAGACAAAATAGATGGTGCTGAAGGATGGCAAATGGGATATTTTGGGGTGTACTTTCATGTGAAAGATAAATTTATAACTCGAACTGCCCATCAGGAATGCAATGAGTTAGATTTACAACCTACCAGATTTTACTTTGCATCGAAGTTGAATGAGAAGTAACATTGGGTGGGCTGTAGGACTAGCATTCCACCCAATCCAGGGGCTTTCTGCACAGGATGATCAGGTTACCTGACGAGGTGGCGTTTTCATTAGTGAGTTGAGAGGCTTCCTCATTAAGGTATGTAATACTGCTGCTGTGTACCTTGGCCCTGAACAATTATTTTGTTGTAAGCTGTTTACCGCATACAGAATTCACTTCCTTGTATGTTGCAAAGTGGAGCGATGTTCACAGTATCTGAGACTGATTGATTGAAGCAACGTTTATTGTGGACTGTCAAGGCAACCAAGTCTAGAAAATACACTTTTTTTTTTCCCTAATTTAAACCAGATTATTAATTTCTTTTTTTCCCTTCTCTCTTTTGATTTTCCATAGACCAGAGATGATTTTCTGGGCTTGGTGGATATCCCACTTCATCATATCCCGGTAAGTTTTAACTCTAGCAAAGGGATGTGTAAAAAAATTTGAGAACATTTTTGTGCCTGGTGTTCTGTGTTCGTTTGTCAAATATGATGCATAATTAATTATCTTTATTGTCACAAGGAGGCTTACATTAACACTGTAATGAAGTTACTGTGACAAGCCCCTTGTCGCCACATCCCGGCGCCTGTTCGTGTGCGCGGAGGGAGAAGTCAGAATGCCCAAATTACCTAATAGCTCGTCTTTTGGGACTTGTGGGAGGAAATCGGAGCACCCGGGGGAAACCCACGCAGTCATGGGGAGAACGTGCAAACTCCGCACAGACAGTGACGCAAGCCGGGAATCAAACCTGGGAGCCTGGCGCAGTGAAGCAGCAGTGCTAACCACTGTACTACCATGCCGTCCTGTGAAAAATCTGTAAATGTCACTGGATCTCATAAATGTGCATTATGTATTTTGAAAGCGCATTGAGTTTTTCCCATTTTTATTCTTCTGATGCTCCCGCCTCTCCCACCCCATTGCTCCTCTTTTGGTCCTGCCACTACTCTCTCCTAGATGGTGCATTCTTGCCTTTAGCCGCTAGTCCCAGTGGAGGGAGGGGAAACATCTATTTATTTTAAGCCTGCTTGTTCCAGAGACAGTGGTGTCTATGCTTTGGAGTCTGGGATTATGGCTTTTGAAACCAAGATTAAACTTCACTGAAATGAAGACCATTCTATCTTTTTATGATTCAGCCCGTATTGTCCTCCCCTATGTCCACCGCTTCCCAGGCTTCTTTCTGATGCCCCCTCAAGGTTTTGTGTCTTTTGACTCCCACCTACCTTGCTGACCTGTGGTGTAATCACCTTTGCTTCAAAATGTTGTTTTCTGTTTTCCGTGAACTCCTGAGAGACCGGCAACCTGCTTCTCCTGCAGCTAGATGGCGGAATTCACGCCGGATCTCAGAAGGTTGGGGAAGGAAAGTGGGACTTGGGTTTGGGGCAATAGGCCATCTGCAAGTGGTCCTCAGGTTATTGGAAGGTGTAGGAGCAGTGGAAGGAGTGTGAATGATCTGCCAACCGAGGTGGAAAGGGAGGACAAGGGGACCCTATCATGAGAGTTGGTGATGGGGATGGGTCAGAGATTCCGAAACATGGAAAAGGCAACAGTCTTGATCAGGGACCAATGGAGGGGAATCCTCGGCTGATGGGAAGGAAGCACACTATGGAATCTCTTGTGTCATCAGAGCAGATTCTACAGGGACTGAGGGATTGAGAAAGGGGAACCGAGGCCTGGTTCTCCACCGATGGTGCCTGACATATGAGTATTTCCAAGGATTTTTTTTTTTTATTGATGATATTAGTGGAAGAGCGACAACAATATCATAATCAGTTACGGGAGGTTAAGCAACAGAATACTTTTTTACGTAATGAACCCAGGCCAGTAACAAATATTCTGCAGTCAGAAGTAATCACAGCCTTTTAATCCCCAACACCAACTCCTCCCAGCTTTAAACTCCAGGAAGTACAAACTACAATTTAAAAATTAAATGAACAAATATTTCTTGGGCTAAAGGGTGAGGGTGGGAATTGAAACCAGTTGAACTAGTGAAGTTTCTTTGTTTTCTACCTTTCTGCACACTTTTTTCACCCCTCTTAGAGAACATCAGAGGGATGAGGAGGATGATTACCAACTCGGTTGAACTATCTTAGAATCATAGAATTTACAGTGCAGAAGGCGGCCATTCGGCCCATCGAGTCTGCACCGGCTCTTGGAAAGAGAACCCTACCCAAGGTCAACACCTCCACCCTATCCCCATAACCCAGTAACCCCACCCAACACTAAGGGCAATTTTGGACACGAAGGGCAATTTATCATGGCCAATCCACCTAACCTGCACATCTTTGGACTGTGGGAGGAAACCGGAGCACCCGGAGGAAACCCACGCACACGCGGGGAGGATGTGCAGACTCCGCACAGACAGTAACCCAAGCCGGAATCGAACCTGGGACTCTGGAGCTGTGAAGCAATTGTGCTATCCACAATGCTACCGTGCTGCTCCTTCCAACAAATCCTGAAGTGGGACTTGAGCCTGGAGATTCTGGCTCGGAGATGGGGACCCTACTCCCTGTGCCAGAAGCCCTCCTTATAATAGAGACGGTTCTTTTCTGAAGTTGTAACTTTTGCAAGACATAAATGTGCTCATTGTTGACATGGGCTCAATAAGTAGAGAGACCGTGTCCCTCACCTCCTTGAGCTGCTCGAGATATATTATTACTTTTCTGCCAAACAGGGGGGGGGGGGGAAATAGCTTTGACTGAGGCAGGCAGCCCAAAACTCTTGAGGCTGCACTGCACCTCTTAAACGTCTGGTGAGCACACAACATTCCCTTTCCTTCACTGTGGCAAGTTAGCCATTAGCTTATCCACTTACTACTGAGTCACAAGTAAGGCAGTTATGTGGGGAGGAAGTAACTAAACCTTGCAGGCAAAATAAGCCTGACATTTAACTTATTAACTGGAATAAAGACTTGTTCTGTTCAAACTGTGGACCATTGTAATATCTGTAGCTCAACTGGGAGCCACGGTAAAGACCATCTTGCAGGTGCCTAACGATTCCCTTACTATTAATTAGGATGCGCCTTGCACTGTGCTGGTTTTCACTGAGTCTAGGTTACTGTACCTCGGGATCAAGCAAAACCCATTGCCTGCTTCATCTCCTGGTTTAAGCGTGTTACTTTTGGGCTGTCAGAGTACTGTTGGCAGATTTTGTGCAGAAACCCACAAGTTGGATTGCGGGACTTTCCTGGTTGAAGACAAATATGTGCAAATATGTAATTGGATGGAAAGAAATAAAAAATCAGGATACAAGCAAATATATCAGAATTAATGGATGCCTTTTATTAAAATTGCAGACTGAAAATCCAAACCTGGAGAGACCATATACATTCAAAGATTTTATTCTTCATCCTAGAAGGTAAATGAAAGTGTTCAGTTTAACATAGATATACAGCGATCTGTAGCTCAATTCCAGGAAATACTTTATCATTACGTATATGCTGATGTACTTAGATACCCATTTAGATTTGTTGAAGTTGCTGGCACAAAAAAGTCAAAGTAGCCAATCACAACTTAACTTAATCTGTTGTGCTGAGATTTCTTTGGTACATTAATTTCAAGCTGTCTGAAGCCATTAGTGCTGGTGCGTTAAAGTTAATAAAGACACTTGAAAGTTGTTGTCACTGTCAGTTATGTTTTTGACATCGTCACATTTTGGATGCATTTCTAAGTAAAGAAATGTAGGTTACAGGAAACGCTGGCTTTTGTGAAGTCAACCCTGAACCCATCTCATTCACCATCTCAAACTCGCGCAAAATCGCAGACACACTGGAGCCTTCCATATGTATCCTTGGTGCTTGACCAGTAAACGACTGTCCACCAGTGCAAGGGAGAAAATGACTCCTGTCCACAGTTCCACATTTTAGCATGTCCATTGAGATACAGGCAGGGTTAAATCCTGATAATGAATTCCAAGCCCTTTCTCGGCACTAAAACATTAAAATTAAGTAATTATTTGAAATGAGAAATTTTGGTAACGTGACAAATAGGGAGTTGGTTGTTTTAAAAAATTTGGTTATCAGACCATTTGAATGAAGCACTTTTGAATGTGAAACTTGGAGATTTGACATTTTGCCTGATTTTATTTTCTTGATGGTTTATTCCTTAACTGAAGGATTAACTTCTTGTTTGAGGTGTGGCCTTTTGGGGTGTGAGGTGTCAACTTCACTCAACTGGCTATTTTTCACACTTGTGTTATCATAGTGACAGTCTTTAACTGTGGACTGGAGAATGCCGTATGGACTTTTGCAACCTAACCTACTCTATCGTCAAATTTCAACCAGAATTGAACACCCAAGTGTGATCTAAGGTTCTATGAAGCTGCGGCATGACTTGACCTTTAGGGTTATGGGGGTACAACCCACACAGACGAGGGGAGAATGTGAAAACTCCACACGGGCAGTGACCAGAGGCCGGGATCAAACCCAGGTCCTTGGTGACGTGAGGCAGCAGTGCTAGCCACCGTGTTTGGAAGGGTAATTTAATCAAAAATCTAATGATATTAAGGGGACTTGATGAGGTAACTAGATAGAAACTGCTTTGGTTGATTGGGGTATCCAGGACTCGAGAGTATAGGCAATAAGGTGCACTTATGATGGGTTGTTTTAAAAAATATTTTTATTCTTCTTTTTCACATTTTCTCCCAAATTTACACCCAACAATAAACAATAATCAGTAACAAATGTAATGTCAGTTCCCATATCAATAACCACGACCCCATCCTCTCACCAAACCCCAAACATTACCCCGCATGTTAACATAAACTTAAGGCAAAAAGGAATCGGGAATCACCCATAGTCACCATTAACACACACAGTCCCCCCCAACCCTCCCAGCATCTCGTCCCCCCCCCCCCCCCCCCCACCCAACAATGTTCGGTGTAATCCAATTCTCGAAAGTGCATAATGAATAACACCCATGAATTGTAGAACCCCTCCATCCTTCTCCTCAGTTCAAATTTGACCTTTTCAAGTGTCAAGAACTCCAGCAGGTCTCCCTGCCACGCCAAGGCACAGGTTGGAGATCCACCCTAACAGGATACTTATGATGGTTTTTCTTTGACTCCAGATTGTCTTCACCAAGACAGGTCAGGAAGCGCTTCTACACACGGTAGAAATTTGGAGTTCTGTTCCACGGTACCAGTCCCATAGGGTTAATTGTTCATTTTAAATGTGGATTTCTGTTAATCAAAACTACTAAGGGTTGAGAGACCAAGATGGTTAGACTGAATTGTGTCACTAGTCAACCATGGTCTTATTGAATAGAAAAGCGGGCTCGAGAGACCAATTGCTCCACTGTGATCCTAGATCAGGAATGTTGCAGTTGAACTCGATCCTGTAATTAACTCATTCACTCTCTATGCACAGCTAATGATTGCTGGATAGCATTCAGAAGTGTGTATGCCCGCTGTCTTCTCCCTCTTAAACTGGGAGGCAACTGAACCCAGTGATAGTACCCCATCCTAGTTTTACAGCATAAAAAGAGGCCCTTCGACTCATCATCTCTGTGCCTGCCATCAAGCACCTATCTATTTGAATCCCATTTCCAGCACTTGGTCCGTAGCCTTTTATGCTACGGCGTTTTCAAGTGCTCATCTAAATGCTTCCCCTGTGATCAGCTAGCTCAGCACAGGCCAGGTATTAAACCTCCTCACTACTGAACAATTTGGTGAGTAAAATGCTGGACTTGTTTTTTTTAATGTATCTTAAGCAATATTTTAACCATGTAGAATAAAGGTTTGAACAGGTTCAAGGTGCTGAATAGGAAACCAAGAAAATAGGAGTGGAAGCAGATCATTTGGACCCTCAAGCCTGCTCCGCCATTTAACTAGATCACCGCTGATCTTTTAACCTAAAAGCAAATTCCAGCGTTATCCCCATATCCCTTGAAATCTTTAAGATCTGGAAGTCTTATCGACCTCTGTCTTGGATATACTGAGATCCAATTCTGTTGCCCCTCAACCTGTCATTTCTGTAACATGACCAGCCACATGAATCCTTCAACAAAAACTTGCATTGACATAACAGCAACTTCAATGTCACAAACCGTCACAGGAGAACCATCAGACAGAATTTGACACTCGGCCAGCAAGATATTGAAGGCCGGTGACTAAACGTATTGGCAAAAGTAGGTTTTAAGGAGTAATTTATGAAGGTGGTGAGGCAGAGGAAAGCAATTCCAGAGCTTATGGCTCAGACAGCTGAAGGTACGGCAGGCAGCGGGTAGAGTGAATTAAATCTTCGATGTGCAAGCGGCCAGAATTGGAGGAGTGCAGAGAGATGAAGGTTGTGCAAGCTGGAAGGAGATTGCTTTAAACTATAAAATAAGCATTTTCTTGCGCCAGTGTCCCCTTCCTATCCTCCTCGAGGCAATTACCGATGCCTCTTTGTACCATGTGCAGATGTTGGTGTGCGATCCAGAATGTGAAATCCGGCACAGCTGGACCCAATCCTTGACCTGTGCACTTCCAGCAAAGGCTCTTGGATAGTAGAAATCATAGGCCTTTCAGGTTCGCTTGAGCCAGGAGGATAGTGGAAACCTGTAGAAATGCTCCTACCGCCGCCCTGGCTGTGATCTGCTAACTCAGCACAAAAGAGGGATTAAGCTCTAAACCTCACTGGTCTGTGTGGCTGAGCCCCTCACTGCTTAAAGTCGCCAAACCAATGACCTAACTGCAACTTACTCAAATGTTTTGTGCAGATGCTTCATTACTTATTTACCTGTGGGCAAATGACCCTGCAGGAAAAGGTAACTATGTGGTGCATAATATACATTGTGCGGTGCATAGTATACATAGAACATAGAACATAGAACAGTACAGCACAGAACAGGCCCTTCGGCCCTCAATGTTGTGCCAAGCCATGATCACCCCACTCAAACCCACGTATCCACCCTATACCCGTATCCCAACAACCCCCCCCCCCCTTAACCTTACTTTTATTAGGACACTACGGGCAATTTAGCATGGCCAATCCACCTAACCCGCACATCTTTGGACTGTGGGAGGAAACCGGAGCACCCGGAGGAAACCCACGCACACAGGGGGAGGACGTGCAGACTCCACACAGAGAGTGACCCAGCCGGGAATCGAACCTGGGACCCTGGAGCTGTGAAGGATTTATCCTAACCACCATGCTACCCTGCTGCCCTTATTTAACTAACATAATGACTCAAATGACTGGTGTCACCACCTTTTCCTCCCAAGTCAGTCATTTGAAACATGAAAAAAACATAGAGAATGTACAGTGCAGAAGGTGGCCATTCGGCCCATCGAGTCTGCACCGGCTCTTGGAAAGAGCACGCAAACCAAGCCCAAACCTCCACCCTATCCCCATAACCCAGTAACCCCACCCAATACTTAGGGCAATTTTGGACACTAAGGGCAATTTAGCATGGCCAATCCACTAACCTGCACATCTTTGGACTGTGGGAAGAAACCGGAGCACCCGGAGGAAACCCGCACACACGGGGATAACGTGCAGACTCCGCACAGGCAGCGACCCAAGTCGGGAATCGAACCTGGGCCCCTGGAACTGTGAAGCAATTGTGCTAACCACTATGCTACCGTGCTGCTCAAAGGACGGTAGCATAGTCTCAAAAGGTCTCAACATTCTACTGTTGCACTTGGAATTAAATTCAAAACCAAACTGGAATGCATTACAATACTGAATCCTGGATCTAGGCCATGGTGCTAGTTTCATGACTCTCAAGATAACTTAAGTTGCCATCAAATTTAAATGCCATCAGGAACTGCTGTCTACCCACTTTCAATCTATTCAGCACAGAGTCTGAACTACCATTATTCATTTCGCTCCCCCCGAAGTAACATCGTTGGCAGAAATCTTGGCACACTCTCTGATTAATTGCTCCTACATGTGTGTTTAAAGCCAAGGTAGTTATTTATTAAAGTTTTCATCGTGCTCTGGGAATTGCCAAGATAGAAATGATTTTCTAGATTGAGAGGCGGCCTTCATAATCCACAGTGAAGCTCGCTTTGTGATTATAGCAGTAATATCTAGAAACCTTTTGTTTTTAAAAGGGACAGCGCAACTACGGAAAAACAGGATTTATTCTGATTCTCCCCCCCCCCCCCCCCCCCCCCCCCCTTGAATATCATCTGTATTTGGACCAAAATTGCTTGATTACTATTAATTACTGCATTTTCTGTATTTTCTGTAGCCATAAATCTAGGGTTAAGGGCCATCTTCGTTTAAAGATGACCTATCTGCCCAAGAGTAATGCTTCTGAAGAAGATAACACCGAGCAGGCTGATGAATTGGAGGTAAGTGTAACAAATTGAGATTTTCTGGTTACTCTCTACATTTTTTCCTCTTTTGGACTGAATTGTGAGAAAAGCCGTTTTACCATTTCAGTTCCCTTTGGTCTTTTTAAATTGCTGTTTTGAATTTTTATTTTTTGCGTTGTCAACATAGGTGTGCCCACAAACAGGAACAAGGAAGGATTGTCGTGGGTATCATTTTTTTTTCCTGCTGATTGTTGCTTTTTCATCGCTCCCGCTTGCACCCTGCTATGCAAACCATCTGCTCCTGATGAATTGTTTTTTTTAAATCAAGCCGCAACACTGGTCTGGGCACATGCCACTGGAATATTTACCATGTTTTACAAGTAAAATCTTTTATTTTAAAAAAATCAATTTGCTCTTCGCACTTCTGTGAAGTGTTGCAACAGTAACTCACATTTATATAGCTCTTTTTAATGAGATTGAGCAATCCAAGGTTCTTATTGCAAGTTTTCCTTTGTTTCTTATCGCCACCTCTTTTCCACCTCTCTCTCTCTCTCCCCACCACCACTACTCCCCTCCCGTCCCACTCATTTTATTTTAAATTTAGAGTACCCAATTCATTTTTTCCAAGTAAGGGGCAATTTAGCGTGGCCAAACCACCTAGCCTGCATATCTTTAGGTTGTGGAGGCAAAACCCATGCAAACACGGGGAGAATGTGCAAACTCCACATGGAGAGTGACCCAGAGCCGGGACCGAACCTGGGACCTCGGCGCCATGGGGCAGCTGTGCTAACCCACTGCGCCACCGTGCTGCCCATCCCACCCACTCATTTTTAATTTCCTGTCTTAATTTCCTTCTGAATGCAAACACCATTTTCTAGTCTAGTCAACAGGCATTTCATGTATTTGCAAACATCTGTGCGTTTAGCTGTAGGAGATGCGCAGGAACAATCCAGAGTGAGTCATCTCATTTTTGTTTCTTTTCTTCTGGGGGTGTTTTGCTGCAAATGTGCAACTTGTCCTTTCTGTGCGCAGGAATTATTTCTTACAATAGAGCATTAAATGGACACAAAAAACAGCTACCTGAACAAATTGCAGATTATATTAGAAGGAATAGACTGTGTATTTTGGTCTTCAGGCAACAGCTTAAATAAAACCTAAAGACCAGATCATTTATAATTCAGCTTTTAAGATATTTAAACGCGTCACTGTTGATTTACATGTACTTTTTGAAGTGTGCAGTTTTTTAAGTGACGAGAAGACCAAGTTTCTCGAGCCCTGTAATAATTTGTCATTTGTACACTGGATAACAGCTGCTGTGTTTTTTATTTAATGTTGAAATATTACATTGGGCCTCAATGATTACTTCTATACACTCTTACGTTGCTTTTCCTGCAGCCTGGCTGGGAACTTCTGGACCAACAGAGCGTGACTGTCCACAGCCAATTACCTCCTGCATTGCCCAACGGCTGGGAAGAGAAGCAGGATAATCTGGGGCGAACGTACTTTGTCAACCACGAAACCAGAACAACACAGTGGATTCGACCAAGTTCGCAGTATGTCTTCCAGAACTTCACTGCATTTATAAACGGAGGGCACTCCAATAGGGCTGGAATTGAAGTCCACATAGTTAGTGTAGTCTGAAAAATAATTCTGCTCTGCAGCCATTCAATGTTGCAATTTCCAAAAATAGCTGTTAGATTGGCCTCTATGGTGTAGCTGATGGCCCTGCATAATGTATTGCCAAAGATACTTGGGTTAGTCTAGAGATGATTTTTTAAAAATGTTATTCGTTCATGGGATATGGGTGTCACAGGAGTCTGGAGTCACATGTAGACCAGGCAAGGACGGCAGATTTCCTTCCCTAAAGCCTACTTGTGACCATAAGCTATTAATAATAATAATAATAATAATACTAATTATTATTATTATTATTATTGAACCGGATGGGTTCTTGCGACAACTCGCAATGGTTTCATGGTCATAATTAGACATTTAATTCCAGATATTTTATTGAGTTCAAATTCCATCATGTCTCGTGGTAAGAATCAAAATCGAATCCCCAGATAATTATCCTGTGTTTCTGGATTACTAGTCCAGCGACAATACCACTATAACACCGCCTCCCCTCATTAAAGAGATGCAACTTGGAAAAGGTGGCATTTGCTTCCTGATGACCTTGAAACCTAGAGCATAGTGTTTATTTATTTAGTTATCGTTGGATGCTGTTAGCATCCATTAATTTGCATTTTGTCTCCTTTTCAGTAGCCAGCTTTGCAGGTGAAGTGATAATCAGGAGAAGGAAAAGTGAGATCCTGTTCCCCTGTGTTATTGGAATGTGTACTGCTGAGTTCTGAGGGACTGCTTTGAACTGTGCCTTAACGCACTTGATATTTGAGTCATGTTTATCTTTAATGCATTCCATCGTGGGATGTGGGCATTGTTAGTTGGGCCAGCGTTTATTACCCATCCCTAATTGCCCTGGAGAAAGTGGTGGTGAGCCGCCACCATGAGTCGCTACGATTCATGCTGTGCAGGTACATTACCAGCGCTGTTAGGGATGTAGTTCCTGGATTTTGACCCAGCAAAAGTGAAGAAATGGCGATATAGTTTCACACGGCACCTCTTGTACCCCAGCTGCCTACCTGCCTGAGATACGTTCACCAAGTCTAGGAGTAAATTGGAACATTTCTGACCCCCAACTTTCTCAGACTTGCAGCATAAGGCACGTTTTCACTTGAGCTTTTGAAGTCCACATCACGAGCAATAATTGGAAACCAATAGCTACAGTAGTGTATTCTCAGACTTTCATACGAATGGTCCTTGTTTAAGTTTGCTCGTGAACTCCAGTGATTTCAATTGGTTTTTTTCTCTGCTTTTGTCTCGCATGGTATCTACTCGTGTGTTGAATGCTTCATTGAGAAGGTTAGAAGATTAAGGGTGAGAGATCGAATCTGCACTACAAAGGTCTGGCTCCTGTTAGCTGACTTCATTGAATCATAGAAGCCCTCCAATGCAGAGGGAGGCCATTTGGCCCATCAGGTCTGCACCGACCCTTCTACAGACCACCCTGCCTAGGCCCAACCCTCTGCCCTATCACTGTAACCCCACCCAATCTTTGGACATTTAAGTGCAATTTAGCATGATCAATCCACCTAGCCTGCACATTTTTGACTGTGGGAGGAAACTGGAGCACCTGGATGAAGCCCACACAGACAAGGGAAGAACATGCAGTCTCCGCACAGACAGTAATCCGAGGTCGGAATTGAACTTGGGTCCCTGGCACTGTGAGGCAGCAGTGCTAACCACTGTGCCACCGTGCCGCCCAGAGTTATCTGATTTGCACAAAGATGTATATGCAGCTTGGGTCATTTTGAAAGAATTAAAAGTTAAATGGACAGGAGGTCTGCTTTGAGCATTGAACGAGGGGACTTGATGCTCCGTTGCTGCTGTTTCAGGCAACTCTAAAATATCACTTCTGATTGAAAAGCTAGGTTTTTGCGTTTATTGGGAGTGATTAAATTCCAAATCCAAAACTATTTGGTATTGAAAGGAAAAACGATGTGTGTTGGAATTGTTTGGGGGAAAGACAGCCAGAGCCTTTGCTTTACAAGAAGTTATCCATAATTCCCCCACAGGGACAACGCATCTGACATAAACCGTTGTCGAAATAACATCCAGCTGGAGGCACAGCGTGTATATAGTACACGGAGACAGATCTCAGAAGAAACTGAAACTCCTGAAAACAACCGGGATTCTCCAGATGTGAGTTTCAATGGTATTCCCTTTTTTTAAAAAATAATTTTTATTGAAAATTTTTTACAAAATATATAACAACAAACAGTAACAAACAACAATAAAACAACATAATAAGCATAACACCCCAAGACCGTACCAACGCATATATCTAGCCCCCCTAACCCTGTAAACAACAAGAGAACTTGAAAATAAATTAAATTAAATAAACATAGTCAACGCCCCCCCCCCCCACCCTCGGTTGCTGCTGCTGCTGACCTAGTTCCCTATCATTAAGCCAGGAAATCGAGGAAAGGCTGCCACGGCCTAAAGAACCCTTGTACCGATCCTCTCGGGGCAAATTTGACCTTCTCCAGCTTAATAAATCCCGTCATGTCATTGATCCAGGTCTCCACGCTTGGGGGTCTCGCATCCTTCCACTGTAGCAAGATCCTCCGCCAGGCTACTAGGGATGCTAAGGCCAAAACACCGGCCTCTCTCGCCTCCTGCACTCCCGGCTCCACCGCAACCCCAAAAATCGCGAGTCCCCAGCTTGGCTTGACCCTGGATCCTACCACCCTTGCCACCCCCTTCCAGAACTCCTCCAGTGCCGGGCATGCCCAGAACATATGGGCATGGTTCGCTGGACTCCCCGAACACCTGACACACCTGTCTTCGCCCCCAAAGAACCTACTCATCCTAGTTCCGGACATATGGGCCCGGTGCAGCACCTTGAATTGGATGAGGCTAAGCCGCGCACATGAGGAAGAGTTAACCCTCTCCAGTGCATCTGCCCATGTCCCATCCTCGATCTGCTCCCCCTCCCACTTAGCCTTTAGCTACTCTACTGACGCCTCCTTCACCTCCTGCATTACCTTGTAGATATCAGATACCTTCCCATCCACGACCCAGACCCCCGAAAGCACCCTGTCCCTCAACCCCCTCGCGGGCAGCAAAGGGAATCCCTCCACCTGCCGCCTAGCAAACGCCTTTACCTGCAGGTACCTGAACATGTTCTCCGAGGGGAGCTCAAATTTCTCCTCCAACTCTCCCAGGCTCGCAAACCTCCCGTCAATGAACAGGTCCCTCAGCTTTCTGATGCCCGCCCTGTGCCACCCCAGGAACCCCCCATCAATGTTCCCCGGTACAAACTGGTGGTTCCCCCTTAGCGGAGCCTCCATCGAGCCCCCCACTTCCCCCCCATGTCGCCTCCACTGCCCCCAAATCTTGAGGGTAGCCGCCACCACCGGACTGCTATTCCCTTTTTTAAATAAAATGAAATACAACCGTACACGGCTGTTGTGCTTAAGGTAAGCTGAGATGAAGAATTGGTTTGGAAAAAGAACGCAATGACTTTTTAAAACTCTTAACAGAGCTGGGAAGTTATAACGGATGATGAAACTGCAGTCAGTGGCTGCAACCCTCAGTCACCCCCGCCTCCCCACACACCTACAGGACCGAATGCAGGTTTTGACTTGCAAAATCAACTCGCAGAGGAACTAAGCAGGCGTTTTCAAGCTTCTGGGTGCACGGTTTCAGATCGACGCAGCTCCTGCTCCGTAAGTGAAAAAGCCTCTTGCCATTTAAGTGCATGTTAACATTTGGTTTCAGTCTTGTCGTAATTAAAACGTTTGTGCCGCTTAAATTCCTCAAGCCTTAGATGAAAGTTGACAGTGTCTCCCTGCATCATGCTAGAGGTGATGAATTTGAATTGAATGAATGAGGCATACCCATTTGTTGGAATTGAGCAGCGAGAGCCTGGCAGGTCTCGGTGATACAGTTTGCATATTTGAAACAGTGGGATAAATGTACAGCACGCTTCAACATTATTCAATGTCGCACTGAACACAGATTTAATCAGAATCATTTGGTTTAGCGTGATGTCCATGGGGCTATATTTTGGTCTCTGACTATGGAAAATTGCATTTTCGTTTGTATTTGTTCAACCTTGTCCCCATTTCCACCCATTTGTCCTTCCAATTCAGTTGCACTGAGTAACGGTGTTTGTAAAGAAAAAAAATTTCCATGCCAATTATTTTGAATGTTCTGTTTTACTTTCTCAAAGAGTCATTCCAGTCGACGAGGGAGTTCCCAAACTATTCTGGAGGAACAGCCCGTGCTGCCAGTTGTAAGTTTCACCGTTTCCTTTTTCCTTATGAAACAAAATGTGTCAATGTGCACAACTACTTAATATTTTGGGGAAATATTCTGTTACTCGTTAGGAGAAAACACCCCAAGGGCATTCGTTTAAGGATATTGTGATATTTGGAGCCGTCCTGATCAGATTCTAGTCACCATCCCTACTGAACACAAGATCCCCTGCTGCGCGCACTTTCTTCTTCCGCCATTGCCCTGTACAAGGATGGTATCAATGCGGGAGGGAAAAAAAACAATACATCTTTTCTTTGGCCTGTTTGACATTTTTAATATTGCTTGGGTAAAACCTACCTTTGGTTGAAGCTTTTTAATCGCCTTTGATATTAGCAGAAAAATGGTTTGATTTGTGTTCCTCATTAGATATCGTTCCCAATGATTAACGCTCATGGCACTTAAATTTGCTATTGAAATTGGATAATTTCCAGAACTCTGGACCCTTTGGCAAGCTCGGTAGTCGGGTTCATCTTGACCACCTAATTTTTTTTTTTTAAATTTAGAGTACCCAATTAATTTTTTCCAATTAAGGGGCAATTTAGCGTGGCCAATCCACCTACTCTGCACATCTTTGGGTTGTGGGGGCGAAACCCACGCAAACACGGGGAGAATGTGCAAACTCCACACAGACAGTGACCCAGAGCCGGGATCGAACCTGGGACCTCGGCGCCGTGAGGCAACAGGGCTAACCCACTGCGCCACCGTGCTGCCCTTGACCACCTAATTTGGTAGAAGTCAACGGTGTCTTAAAATCTGGTTCTGACATTCCCGGACTAAAAAGTAATTAATAACTGACGAGCTTTTGTTTCCTAATCGGAACTTTTAAAAACAGCTGCAATTCAGCAGGGTGATATCATGTGCACTCCCTGGGGGGCTGGTTGAGCACAGGGCTATATCGCTGGCTTTGAAAGCAGACCGAGGCAGGCCAGCAGCACGGTTCAATTCCCGTACTAGCCTCCCCGAACAGGCGCCGGAATGTGGCGACTAGGGGCTTTTCACAGTAACTTCTAACTTCATTTGAAGCCTACTTGTGACGATAAGCGATTTTCATTTTTCATTTCAAATACTCCTGCCAGCCAGTTATTACTGACAGTGGTGTATCACCTGACATCCAGTGGGCAGTGCCATAGCACATATCCGAACCTGTACGTAACATTTCTTCAAAGGCTTAATGGAGTTTCGTCACCAATGGTTTTAAAAGAATCAACCCAGTTAGCAGCTGAGCAGAATCCATTTCAAAAGAAACAAAGTTTTTTTTTTTCCTGAGGGTCTTTACTATGTGGAATTTTCTTCCACAAAGCGGTGGAGGCTGAGTCATTGAACTTAAATTCAGAGTTGGATAGAATTTTGATAGATGAGGAAGTCCGGGGAACAAAGAACAGCACAGGGACACCCCCTTCGGCCCTCCAAGCCTGTGCTGATCATAATGCCTGTTTAAACTAAAACTTTCCGCACCTCTGGGTCCATTCCCTCTATTCCCAGCCTATTCATGTATTCGTCACAATGCCTCTTAAACGCTGCTATCGTATATCCCCCCCCCGCCGGCAGCACTCACCACCCTCCGTGACAAAATTTGACTTGCACATCTCCACTAAACCTTCCCCCTCGCACCTTAAACCTATGTTCCCTGGTACAGTAGTCCCCCGTTATACCGCGCTCCGCAATACCGCGGTTCGTGATATACGCCGGGGGGGGCTTATGGACCCCAACTGTCAGCTTCCCTCTCCGGATTAAAGTGAGCCGGCCGCTGAAATTGACACTGCCGGCTGCTCCTCTCTCACTGAGATTCAGTGAGAGAAGAGCAGCTCACACAGCCTTGCCTTTGAAACTGACGTGCAGCGCAGGGTGCAAGCGCGTGCGGCAGATGGGGTGCAGACAGCAAGACCTTGTAAGTTCCTGGTAAGTTTCTGTGGGTTGTTTTAATTAGATCCACGATGGGGGTTTTAAATTTATTTTAAAATCTATGCATGCGCTTCCCATTGTGAGTCTACGGGGGTCTGGAGAAGGCTCAAAGGCCTGAATGGCCAACTCCTGCTCTTAAGTCCTATGTTCCTATCTCCTGAGAGTACCAAGGTGAAACTGCTGTGATAAACATATAAACTAGATTAAAACAGCAATATGCATTGATATAATGTCCAGATCTTCTGACTCTGTTAATAAAAAGCGGGAGGCATGGTTTGCGTTGTCACTCGGGCGGGGTGGGGCCTGATAGAACCGGCAAGCCTGGCTCCACAGAGATCGGTGCTCTATCGTAAAAGGAGGCCTCTACCTGCGAGAAACATAATCCTGCTCTCACCCCATCTCCCACGGCCACGGTGGACCCCCCTCTCTTCCCAACCACAGAAGTATAGGGGGGGAGGGGGACACTCCCTTGCACCCTTCTTTCCTTTCTTCACACCCTCCCACCCACACACACACACACTAGGGGAAGTTCCCTTCCCCCATTGGGGGAGAGGTACCCCTCTAGCACTGCCGGGGGGCAATGTCCGGCCTCCAGGCACACCCTTGGTGTGATCATCACAACTGTTTTTCATTTTCGAAAGCCAGCAGCTGCAGTGTTGATGGGTTTTATGATACTTAAGTGTATGTGAATTTCTGGAAATCAGGCTGGATTCTCCGTTTCAGGGACTATGTCCCCACGCTGTCGTGAAAACACTGGACTTTTACGGCAGAAAAACTGGCGTCAAAAGGCCACCAATTCACAGCCCTGCAGGGGGCTAGCAGGCAGCTACTCCAGCTGCCGATACGCCCCCCCCCCCCCCCCCCCCGCACTTTCACGTCAGAGGCTGCACATGCGCACGGTTGCAGCCTTCAGCGGCCGCGCTGTGATCCATGACGGGCTCAGACCGTGGAAATAGTGCCCCGCATCGGCCACATGCCCGACCCGGACCGCCCGCTCAAAAATACCCCAGTCCTGAATGAGGCCCCAATGATCGATCCGCCCCTGACTGTGGCGGCCGCGGACTGAATCCGCAGCTGCCTCGCAAGTTTCCCGAACAGCTGGGACCTCATTAGAAATACGCCATTGGGAATTCGGCCAATCGGGGGCTGAGAATAGCAGGCGGGCCTCTGACAATGGCCTCGAGTGCTGGATACTCTGCGAGGAGTACTCCATTAGTGTGCCGCTTTCGGGGGGGGGGGGGGGGGGGGGGGGGGGCAGAGAATCGCAGAATCCAAAAACCATGCCCTTGTTGTTTGAAATAAATCCCATTTTTCAAATGGAAATTTAACATTTTAAAGCATGCAAGCAAATCAAAACTTTTCTATCTTTGGTGATTCTTTTATGTTGTTGGGTTACATTTTGTCTGTGCTAGATTTTACCCACTTCTGTGGGATTGCCGCCGGGCTGGGAAGTTAAGAAGGACGACAAAGGAAGAACTTATTATGTCAACCACAATAATCGAACCACCAGTTGGACACGACCTGTCATGCAGGCAAGTGTTTTTTTTAAACAGATAACCAGATTATGCTTGAGGGACCCGAGGGGCAAATTTCGTTTTATCAACATGGTGAAATTAAGGAAACTTGTAACTGATGGATGATTTCATGCACAGACTTATTTCTTAGATTGAAGAAGGATTATGAACTGAATGAAAATGCTGGCTTACTGTTAGTAAATTTGCACATTGTTTGAAACATAGCAGTTATTTTGGCATTTAAAACAACAGGGGCTGGTTTAGCACAGGGCTAAATCGCTGGCTTTAAAAACAGACCAAGGCAGGCCAGCAGCACGGTTCAATTCCCGTACCAGCCTCCCGAACAGGCGTTGGAATGTGGCGACTAGGGGCTTTTCACAGTAACTTCATTTGAAGCCTACTTGTGACGATAAGCGATTTTCATTTCATTTCATTATGGTTTGTTGATGTAGGCAGTAGGTTTCCCAAACAGAGTTACAAACTTTACCATTGTCGCTGTGAGTGTAGTCTTTCAATCAGATGCTGTATAGAGTTCAGGATTTAGCTTCTAAAATTCCCTGCCTTCTCCCCTTCCTCCTCTCCGACATCACAGCCAGCAAGAACAGATCGCTTGTTCTGCCATGGTAATTCCCCCCCCCGAGATGGTCCAGCCAACAAGTTGTGAAACTGAGATTCAAATTTGTTTTTCCTACTGCCAGAATTACTGGGCTAATTTTCATGATTACCCTAAGTGATTGGCGAGCTCTGTCATGTAATCAATTGGAACAGAGCCCAGATTGAACCAACTGTTCTTTAAACTACCACCATACATTCGAGCACATGGCTGGTCGCATGTATTGCACAAAGTTTTAGAGAAGTGGCTATAAAGAATGTGGAGCTGTTTGTTGTTGTTTTTCTTTTAAGAAACCAAACCATTTTAAATGCTCATGTTACATTTTGGTCCTGTCTCCAGAAGATACATGGATTTGTTGATCAGTAAATGAGCCAAAGTATTTTTTCAAAAAAAATAGATATGTGGCTGATTTTTGGCAAGGCCAATTTATTGCCCATTCTGAGTTGCCCTGAGAGTGTAATGGTGGACTGCCTTGGTTTACTCGTCGAATTCAGAGGGCGGCATGAGCTGAATGTGTAGCGTGGAACTAGAGTCCCATGTCCAACGTGATAGTGGTGACAGATTCCTTTCCTTGATGGACACTAGTGGACCAGTTGGGCTCCCGTGACAGTTTGGCAGCTTCCAAAGCCACTCTCTGTAGTCCTATCCCACCGATTTATTGAATTGAAGTTCGCAACCTGAAGGCAGATTTTTTGAGTCACTAGTCCAAAACCAGAATCATTATGCTGCTATACACAAATGATTGGCTCCAAGAACTAGAATTACTTACCAGCTAAGACTTATTAAAATATTTTGGTATGTTTATATCGACTTGGTGATGTATTTTGTTGAGGTATATTTTTACAATTGTACCTTTATAATATAGCTTGTGCAGTTGAACTATCTCAACAGATGACTTCTAAAGTACCATTTCTCTGCAGTAAATCCCATGGTTGCTTGCTGCTCTTGTACCAAATATCAGAACATGAGAAGACATTACACATTTTCTGTATCCAACACTCCAGCTCTTTACTAACTTACCTCGTATGTTCCTCAATTGAATCGCTTTTTATGCAAATCAGTTTATTTTTGTTACTTGTGAGATCTCCAAAGAGATTGATAACCTTTGTTTTAAAATCAAATTCCCAGTAACCCAACTTCAAGAGTTGCAAGTTTTAAAACTTTTACTGTAACAAACTAAAAGCAATTCTGATGACTAAACACTTTCAGTCGGCAACCTATATTCTAAACTGCAGAAAAGAGCCCATATTTAACATTAAAATGATCAATGTTCACCCACCATGGTTATACATTACTTTTGTCCCTGTGGATACTTAATTTTCCAGAGATCAGGCTAAAGTGATTCTTGGCTCCCTTTCCCTTTTCCACCTTCTAACCCTTCAAATGACTTTAACGTCGAGATCTCTTCTTCTATCGCTAAGCGAATCATCCAGCTTCATTAAAACCACCATGACCTTGGTTGCTCCCACCCATGCATTGCAGTGAATGATGGAAATTTGCTGCTTCCCCCTCTCTGCACCCCGCCCCCCCCCCCCCCCCCCCCCCCCCCCCCCCCAGTCTTGGTTTCTCTTTCCCCTCTTGGTTTCTTAAGACCGCCTTGTCTGAAAGATTCAGGGATATCTTTAGGAAAATCTGTAATCTGATTCTACAGTGGCTTCCTATGGGCTCTTTCCCTCTCAAAAATATATCTGCATTGCAATGCGAATTACATGGGTCTTGTAAAAATGCTAATTAGCTAGCCTCTTAAAAACCTTTCTCGCCTCTCCCCCTCCCCCTCTCAAACTCCATTTTATCTTGGGATTAAAGAAGCTGTTTAAAGTGTAACCGTTTACTAAACTTTGCATTCCTACCATCCTCCTGGGACTTGGAGACTTCCATTCCTTCCACTGTCAACACAGCTGCCCACAGGTGTGAGCGTCATGCAACTTCTTCCCAGTAAAACAACCTAGGCCCCACTTTAACAACCAAGCCACTCAAATTAGTTGTCAGCAAAATTCAGAACAAATCAGACGACCCTGTTCATTCTTCCATCTTGCCCTAAATTAAAGATATAGTCCCAAAACATAATCTCATAAACCTTTGTGTTTGTGATGCAATACTTTATTGATTGCTTCCTCTTTTTATGATTAATGTTGTGCTGAGTATTGTTTAGCGCTCAATCTTGCTCGTCTCTTCCTCTTAACTCTTCCCTTCAATGGCCCTGTAAACGTCCCCCAAGCGAATCTTGTCCATTATCAACAAGTGTGACGCTTGCAAATCTTCCTGAAACCTCTGCCTAGCATCAGTCTACCTCTTTTGTACCTATTCTACAATATTTGATACAAATTGCAGGAACTTTGCTTTTGTAAATATCAGCCCGAAATTGATGATTTGTTTATGACAAAATAAACCAAAGTCATGGTGCCTAAGTAGCTGATGCATTTCCCTTTTACGTTTTACAGGCGGGATTTACAGGTGGGAGCAGTAAATCCTGCTGGCGGGCAGCCTTCCCGGTGAAAAACACTTGGTAAAGTTGGCCAGTAAATCCCGCCCAACGTGTCTGTGGTCCAGTATCATTTATTGGCTTGTGTGGAATACAATGTCTCAATTCTGTGTTCAACATCCTGTTAATGGAGAATATTTACATACGTCTGTTTTGTTTTTGTGCACAGACAACTATTGAAGCAGTACAGCCAAAACCCTGCCGGAGTCCCACAGCATATCTTCCTCCTGCAGTCTCTCCTCAAGATTCTCCGCAAAGTTCCCCAAACCATCAACGGAAATATGAATCGGGATTTCTCCCTCCAGGCTGGGAAGTCCGAAATGCAACCAATGGCAGACCTTTCTTCATTGATCACAACACCAAAACTACAACATGGGTAAGGAAAAGCCCACCAGTTATTTGCATTGAGCCAAGATTTATTTGTCATTGTTCTCCTCTGCTGAATGGAAGGATATTATTATAATTTTTAATCAGTGTCACAAGTTGGCTTGCATCAACACTGCAAAGAAGTTACGGTGAAAATCCCCTAGTCGCTACACTCTGGCACCTGTTCGGGTACACCGAGGTAGAACTTAGAATGTTCAATTCACCTAACTGCACCTCTTTCTGAATTTGTGGGAGGAAACCAGAGCACCCGGAGGAAACCCATGCAGACACGGGGGGAACGTGCAGACACTGCACAGGCACTGACCCAAGCCGAGGAATCGAACCTGGGTCTCTGACGTTGTGAAGTAACTGTGCTACCGTGCCGCCCCATATTATTGATGGTGCACAATGTATAGTACATTGAAAATCAATTATTTCGGGCAGCACGGTGGCGCAGTGGTTAGCCCTGCTGCCTCACGGCGCCGAGGTCCCAGGTTCGATCCCGGCTCTGGGTCACTGTCCGTGTGGAGTTTGCACATTCTCCCCGTGTCTGCGTGGGTTTCGCCCCCACCACCCAAAGATGTGCAGGCTAGGTGGATTGGCCACGCTAAATTGCCCCTTAATTGGAAAAAATTAATTGGGTACTCTAAATTTATAAAAAAAAAAAGAAAATCAATTATTTCAAATAGTGTGTACTGGATTCAATAGAGATATAAATGTTTATCACAGTCGCAGAAGACAATAGGCCGCTCTCCCCTTTGAGAGCTAACAGGTGGTGATTAAACCTGGGGGGTGGGGTCACCACACCTCCGGTGAGGGGCAAGGTTGAGTAGGCGGGGCCTTCATGAATAACCTCAGCTGCTGCGGGAATTTAACCCGCGTTGTTGGCATCATCGTCCTGCATCATGAATTAGCCTTCCAACCAAATGAGCTAACCATAAAATTGCAAAGTTAATGAACTGAAAGCGTGCAATTGTCAATAAGCCATAGGTTTTAGATGAATAATTGATTATCGGTCTAACCAGGGCATGTTTAATGAGGTTTTTGAAGGGATGATAATGGATAGGGAACCAGAGGAGAGAAGGGGTGACCTGAAGGTGGGTTTTGTAACTCACTTGAGGGTAGGTTCACACAAGTGTTCTTTTTAAACCGCGGGCGTGTCTTGACACCCAATCTCAATCTGACATGTATCCAGTAAATCACAACTGAATTGGTAGTTGAAAGAAGAAAGTTATAAATGTACCCTTGGCATCGCCTTAAATTATGTAGATTAAACTGGAAGGGTGAAATAACTTTTTAGTATTTATTAATTCAGTGGAATATTTATTTATTGTTAATTGATTCTACGCTTTAATCATGGAACCAGGAGGACCCAAGATTGAAAATTCCAGTTCAAGTGAGGCACCGACCATCTTTAGATCCTTCAGACCTTGGGCCACTTCCTGTAAGTTAAACTCCTCTCCCTCTCTCCCTCTCCCTCTCCCTCCTCTCCCTCTCTCTCCCTCTATGCCTGCCTGTTCTCCCCCCCCCCAACTATCTTAAATTGATTCTTTATATTTGAAAAGAAAATAATATTGTCAATAGTGACCTGTTTTCCCTTGGTACATTGGTGCAAACAACATTAAAGTTTTTCTGTAATGCGTCTCTTTGTTTAAATTCTGTTTTGCTGCAGCCTGGCTGGGAGGAGAGAATCCACTCGGATGGTCGCGTTTTCTACATAGACCATAGTGAGTGTGACAATTCTGAAGTGTTATTGTTTTTCTAAGTAGCATCAATTTTAAACATGAAAATTATTTTTAGCCGGCAGGGCAGCACGGTGGTGCAGTGGTTAATGCTGCTGCTTCACTGCGCCGAGGGCCCAGGTTTGAACCCGGTCCCAGGTTACTGTCCGTGTGGAGTTTGCACATTCTCCCCGTGTCTGCGTGGGTCTCACCCCCACAACCCAAAGATGCGCAGGGTAGGTGGATTGGCCACGCTAAATTGCCCCTTAATTGGGGGGGGGAAAATGAATTGGGTGCTTTAAATTTATAAAAAAGAAAAAAATATATACTTTTAGCTGGCATTTGCTTTCAATCTACAGGTAGAGTATCCTTTATCCAAAACACTGGGGGCTGATTGCATTTTGGATTTTGGATTATTTGGGTATTCTGATGTTGCATGAAAACTTGCGTTACAACAGCCTAAACTAGCTATAGTTTAAAGTGTATAGAATGGCTAGAAAAATAAGCTGTATCACGGAATACTAAATTCAGGGTACCTGTAATGAGTTTCTTTTTAATATACTCACATACAAATAGCTAGGTAAACAATGCAGACAATCAACTAGACTTCTCGTGCTAAAGATCAGTGAAGTTCAAAATAAGTGCGTTTTTTGGGGGTTTTCGGATTTACGGATAAGACTACTCGACCTATATTAAGTTTTCATCATATAAATAAGGGAAAGTAAATGCAAAATATTTTTTGGCAGATACCAAAGTTACGCAGTGGGAGGACCCTCGCTTACAGAATGTAGCCATCACTGGACCGGTGAGTAAAAGCATCTGCAATTTCAGAGTTTAAAATTTTACATACATCTCCTAGGCCTGACCATCTTCTGCTGTTTCATTAATGATCTTCCCTCCATCATAAGGTCAGGTGTGGTGATGTTGGCTAATGATTACACAATGTTTGGCAGCATTCGCAACTTCCCAGATACTGAAACAGTCCAGGTCCATATGCAGCAAGACCTAGACTATATTCAGGCTTGCGCTGGTAAGTGGCAAGTTACGTTCATGCCACACAAGTGTCAGCCGATGACCATCTCCAGCAAAGAGAAAATACAACCATATTCCCATTATTTTAAATGGCATTATCTTTGCTGAATCCCCCATTATCAACATCCAGGGGATCACCTATGACCAGACACTGAATTGGACTGGCCATATAAATACTGTGGCTACAAGAACAGGTTAAATACTGGGAATTCTGGACTGAGTAACTCTCCTCCTGACTCCCCCAAAGCCTGTCCGCCATCTACAGGGCACAAGTCGGCAATGTGATAGAATATTCTCCACTTGCCTGGATCAGTGCAGCTCCACCAAACCCTCAAGATATTTGACATCATCCAGAACAAAGTAGCTCACTTGATTGCTGTACCTTCAACAAACATTCAATCCCTCCACCACGGACGAACAGTGGCAGCTGCGTCTACCATCTACAAGATGCACCACAGGAATTTACTAAGGTTCCTAGACAGAATCTTCCAAAGCCATCTAGAAGGACAAGGGCAGCAAATACATGGGAAGACCACCACCTGCAGGCTTCCCTCCAAGCTACACACTATCCTGGCTTGGAAATATATCCCCGTCCGTTCATTGTCACCGTGTCAAAATCTTGGAACTCCCTCCCTAACATCACTAAGAGTGCACCTACACCATGTGGACTGCAGCGGTTCTTAAAGGCAGGTCACCGCCACCTTCTCCATAGGCAATAAATGCTGGCCTAGCAAAACAACACCCACATCCCATGAAAGGATTAAAGCAATTTGTTGCAGCTTTGGAAGCTCTAGGTTCTAAGCACCACCTATTTTTGTATAATGTAAATCAAGTAGACAATTCAATTCAGTTGTCAAGCTGATCAAAAGTTTACTTTAAAAATCTGTGTGCTGATTTTGATCCTGTTTTATAGGCTGTGCCTTACTCAAGAGATTACAAACAGAAGTATGATTATTTCAGGAAAAAGCTGCGAAAGCCTGTGAGTATTACAATCAAATAACAGTGGATAATGTTTTCCTCCTGTAACTTCCATTGGTACTGGCACAGAATAGCAAAATATTTTGGAAGCAGTTATGTCTTCCTCCTGATGCTCATGAAGGCTGGAATGATTTTTTTTTAGAGTACCCAATTCTTTTTTCCAATTAAGGGGCAATTTAGCATGACCAATCGACCTACCTTGAACATTTTTTTGGGTTGCGAGGGTGAGGTCCACACAGACATCGGGAGAATGTGCAAACTCCACACTGACAGTGGGCTGGGATCGAAACTGGGTCTCGGCACCGTGAGACAGCCGTGCTAACCACTGCGCCACCGTGCTGCCCCATGAAGGCTGGAATGAGTCACTGGAGAAAAGTTTAGCATTTTATGCAGCACCTTAATTAATCTCAGGATGTCCCAAAACACTTAGCAGCCAATGAAGGATTGTTAATCACACTTTACAAGCTGCTACAGTGTATCCAGTTTATCAAAAATAGAATGCAATTGATTTGCTGAGATTAACATAGGAATTGCACTTCAGAAAATGTGCTAAAATATGTCACTTGAGACATTGCAACATGTTGGCATGGTTTACCAATTAAATAATTTATTGAATAATAAGTCATGTCTAACCATATCGTCTCTATATTTATTGCAACATTTTGTGAACTCCTTTCACCATTTTGTCATCATTAACACTAACTTTCCATTAACTCGAAGTTCTTCAATTGTAGTTAAAACTTGAAGCAGGAGGAAAGGAAATGCAAATTGCCTTAAAGTTCCAGATTCCGTTCCAAACAGTGGGTGATGTGATTCAAACCAGCCATAGTACTACTCAAATCTATCTAGCTTCATAACTCAGACTGTCAATGCCTCTACCCCCCACAACCCAAAGAGATGCAGGCTAGGTGAATTGGCCGCACTAAATTGCCCCTTAATTGGAAAAAAATAATAATTGGGTACTCTAAATTTATAAGACGAAAAAAAAACTATTGCAGAAGGATGGGGAATTGTTACATTCTAATTAATGTTTCTCACTGACACGAGATCATTAACATGACCAGTTTCTTGTCGTCCTCTTTGTGGGACCTTGCTGCACACAAATTGACTGCCTACAAAAATAAGTGACTGCACTTTTAAAAAGTAATTTGGGGTGTGAATTGCTGTGTAAAGGCCTGAAGGAATTATTTAAATGTATGATCTTGTATGTGAAGTTTCATATGCGCAATTATTGTTCTTTTGATAATTCGTCTCTCTCCCTTTGTTGTATCTCGAAAACCAAGTCATCATTGAATCAGTTAATATGACTCTCACCCAAAGTGATTTTTTTTCTTTTTTTTTTCTGTTTTTGCAGTCTGATGGGCCAAATCGATTTGAAATGAAGCTACACCGTAATGCAATCTTGGAAGATTCTTACAGAAAAATAATTTCTGTGAAGAGAGTGGAGTTCCTCAAAGCCAGACTTTGGATTGAGTTTGATTCTGAAAAAGGATTGGATTATGGCGGCGTTGCCAGGGAGTGGTTTTTTCTCCTCTCCAAGGAGATGTTCAATCCTTATTATGGGTTGTTCGAATATTCAGCCACGTAAGTTAATGCTTCCCACCTTGAAACCATTCCTTTGTAATTGTGCCAGAATCCTTCAGTTGAAAAGAGTTATTGAAATTTGGTACTATTGTTTTTCTTTATTCTTTTACGACTTGAGTATAGAAAATGAGTCCGACATTTTCTGCACATCCCGAATGGTCTTTTGAAAGTGGCTTACTGGAGCCATTTCAGAGGGCAGTTGAGAGTCAATCACATTGATGTTCATCTGGGGTCATGTGTAAGGTAGACCGGGTAAGTGTGGATAAGGTAACGAACATGGAGTATTGCTGAGAAAATACATCCTGCACTTCTCAGGGTAGTTGTAAGAATACCAATGTCCGGGGAAAGAACAACTTTATACTCTGAGAAGAGAGCAAGTGGACTCTGGTAGAGGTATTGTCACAGAGAACGCCCCAGTTAATGGTGACTGACAGTGAACTACCACTCATTGTTCGAAAATTTAAACCAGGCAGCTTGACTGCGATGGGGCAAGGATTTGCCCTAAGGTATGAACCAGCATATGACTGACACATATTTTGCTCAGTTGAATCAGGCACAATGTGTGTACATGTTCTTTTGGTCTGAAAAGAACAGGGCCCCGTGTATTAATATATGTAGCTTCCATTACACGCAAATTCGTGCCCGATTGACAATCTTAAATTGGTTGTCAGTTTACTTTTTAGCACACTGAAGATTATTTGGCAAATGTTGTCCAATCGCAGAATCACATCCACTATTGGAGACTGTTTTAGAGTTTTGCAAGCGCAGGTTGGTTGATTGAGGGCAGCGTGGTGGAGCAGTGGTTAGCACTGCTGCCGCACGGCACCGAGGACCTGGGTTCAATCTTGCCCTCGGGTCATTGTCCATGTGGAGTGTGCACATTCTCCCCGTGTCTGCATGGGCCTCACCCCCACGACCCAAAGATGTGCAGGGTAGATAAATTGGCTGCGCTAAATTGCACCTTAATTGGAAAAGAAATAATTGGGTACTTTAAATTTATTTTTTAAAAAGGTTGGTTGATTATAATCTTTACATTGCCCGTTGCCAACAGTGGAAAAGATATTCTGATGCAATCTGCCAGTCTTTGAGACATATGGCTTAGAATACCGAGCAGCAGACTGGCACTGTCTTCTCATACAGTATAAAGTTGTTGGTTCATAGAATCATAGAACTTACAGTGCAGAAGGAGGCCATTCAGCCCATTGAGTCTGCACCGGCCCTTGGAAAGAGCACCCTACCTAAGTCTATCCCTCCACCCTATCCTAGTAACCCCACCTTAGCCAATCCACCTAACCTGCACATCTTTTGGACTGGGGGAGGAAACCGGAGCACCCGGAGGAAACTCACGCAGACACTGGGAGAATGTACAGACTCCACATAGACAGTGACCCAAGCCGGGAATCTAACCTGGGACCCTGGAGCTGTGAAACACTCTGCTACCGTGCTGCTCCTGACATTGAAAAGGTTCGACAAAATGTCTTTTCTCAGCAATACTCAATTCTGTACCACCAAACAACTATCCATAAAGGATATTAGTGAACCAGATGGATTTTTCCAACAATTGTTGATAGTTTCATGTTCACCTTTACTGAGACTAGCTTTCAATTCCAGATTTATTTGGATTTGATTTATTGTCAAGTGTACCGAGGTACAGTGAAAAGTATTGTCCTGCGTATAGTCCAAACAGATTGTTCCATACATGAAAAAATATAGGACATGCATAGATGCACAATGTAAATACGCAAGCATCAAGTGAAGCATACAGAGTGTATTACTACTCAGTAGAGAAGATGTGTGAAGAGATCAGGGGCGGAATTCTCCGATCTCCCGCAGGGTCGGGGAATCGCCCGGGGCCGGCGTAAATCCCGCCCCTGCTGTGGCTGGAATTCTCCGCCACCCGGGAATTGGCGGGAGCAGGAATCCCGCCCCGCCGATCGGCTTGCCCCCCGCGGCGATTCTCCGGCCCATGATGGGCCAAAACCCCGCCGCTGTCGGGCCTCTCCCGCAGACGTGGTTTAAACCACCTCTGGTGGCGTCGGGATTGGAGGCGCGAGCGGGCCCCCGGGGTTCTGGAGGGGGCACGGGGCGATCGGACCCCGGGGGGTGCCTCCACGGTGCCCTGGCCCGCGATCGGGCCGTGGGGGCACTCCTTTTCTTCCGCCGCCGCCACGGCCTCCACCATGGCGGAGGCAGAAGAGACCCCCTCCACCGCGCATGTGCCGGTGGTGACGTCAGCGGCAGCTGACGCTCCGGGGCATGAGCGGACTCATGCCGACCGGCGAAGGCCTTTCGGCCAGCCCTGACGCCGATTGGCGTGGTGCCAAAGGCCGTTGGCGCCAGTCGGCGGAGCGGGAGCCACTCCGGTGCGGGCCTAGCCCCTAAAGGTGCGGAGAATTCCGCACCTTTAGGGAGGCCCGACGCCGGAGTGGTTGGCGCCACTCCGTCAAGCCGGGACCCCCGCCCTCCCGGGTAGGGGAGAATTTCGTCCCAGATCAGTCCTGAAGTGGGTTATTCAGGAGTCTGTTAACAGTGGGGAAGAAGCTGTACCTGTTAGTGCATGTTCTCAGACTTGTATCTTCTGCACGATGGAGGAGTTTGGAAGAGAGAATAATCCGGGTGAGAGCGGCCTTTGATTATGTTGCCCGCTTTCCCAAGGCAGCGGGAGGTGTAGACACAGTCAATGGATGAGAGGTGGTTTTGTGTGATGGACTGGGCCGTGTTCATGACTCTCTGTAGTTTCTTACGGTCCTGGGCTGAGTAGTTGCCATACCAGGCTAGGATGCAGCAGCCAGATAGGATGCTTTGTATGGTACATCTGTAAAAATTGGTAAGCGTCAATGTGGACATGCCGAATTTCCTTAGTTTCCCAAGAAAGTCTAGGCGCTGTTGTGCTTTCTGGGTGGACCAGGACAGATTGTTGGTGATGTGCACACCAAGGAATTTGAAGCTGTCGACCATCTCCACCTCGGCACCATTGATGCAGACAGTGGTGTGTAAAATACTTTGCTGCCTTATTTATTTTATTTAAATTCCGTCAGTTCCCTGAGGTGGGATTTGAAGCCGTATTCCCACCAGAGCAGTAGCCTGGGCCTCTGGCTTACTAACCCAGTGACATTACCATTAAATCAACATCTCCCCCATTTTATTGCTGTTACACCATTGTATAATTTAATGAATGCATCAGTAGATAAATAGTGGTGTTTGCAGTATTCTTATTGTGTAAAATGAAACAGCAGTGATGTGGATTTAGTTACAGACTCTAACATTCTAGCGATGGTTCGATGGTTCAATGTTGGTGCAAAGTTCCTTCCTGTTAGATTTTAAAATCTTCTAAATAGATTTTGTGCGCTCTTCCATTGCTAAGATTTCCCCACTGCTTGTAATGTCTGTCAGGTCACTCTAATCCAATCCAATCTTCTTTTTTCCTTTAGGGATAATTACACCTTACAGATAAATCCAAATTCTGGACTCTGCAATGAGGAGCATCTATCCTACTTTAAGTTCATAGGCCGCGTAGCTGGAATGGCGGTTTTCCATGGAAAGTTGTTAGATGGTAGGCACATAGATTTCCGTTGATATTATGGTTCAGTGCATTTATTTTAAGCCTGGAGATTTGTTTGGAAATTTCATAACTTGGGTGCCGGGCAGAAATTTTGTGCGAAGTAAGATTTGCCAATGCTGATGTCCAATTATCTACAGTTACACGTGCTTCACTCAGTTTTTATTTTTAATTTATGCAGGTTTCTTCATCAGACCTTTGTATAAGATGATGCTTCAGAAGCCAATAACACTGCAAGATATGGAGTCAGTGGTAAGTGTCCATGCTGTAGACGTTATGGAATAATGGTGCCTTTTGTAGTTGCACTGTCCTTTGTGAGCGTGAGGCACAGAACAGGAAGTGAGCTCACCTGTCGGGCCGCACAGAACAGGAAGTGATCTCACCTGTCGGGGCCGCACAGAACAGGAAGTGAGCTCACCTGTCAGGGCCGCACAGAACAGGAAGTGAGCTCACCTGTCAGGGCCGCACAGAACAGGAAGTGATCTCACCTGTTGGGGCAGCAGTTAAACTCCAGTGTCGCATTGCACTGATCTAGCTGATGGTCTGGGGAGGGGCTGTCAGAATCCTGCTCTCGATTACTCCCCAGCAACTTTCGTTGGAGAAGTGTTCTGTGTCAACGTTGTGGAATTCTCTTCCTCAGAAAATAGTGGTAGATCAGTGGACAGAGGCTGGGGGTACAAAAGGATACCTGTGTTGGGGACTGAGAAAAGATGCCAAAAACTCTTCCTGCATTACAGTAAGAAACGGGTAGTGAAGGAGGAATCCTGGATTATTTCTAAGTCTAATTTTATGCGGATTGCCCTTGTAAATATTCCTGTTGCTCGACATTAGGGTGTTATTTGCTTTGTCTTGTTGCAATTGGGTCTCGTTGCCCCCTTGCAAGTGTTGGAAATTGGAACGTGCCTTAAAGTTCATTTTCTTTCTAGGAAGTTTTAAATACACAAAATAAAAACATTTTCTTAGCTAAACCACAAAACAAGTAGTGAAAGAGGAACCCTGAATCCTAATTAACTGATAGGATGAGGTGCAGACCAGAAATTGTTTGGAGCTTTTTAACAAATGAGCACCGCAAAAATTTTGTCCGTGTGATTCATGCAGTGCAATTGTTTCATATCTGCTCTTGAGGTATACATTATTGCTCGATGTGCACACGCGTGAGTAGCTATTGTCCTTTTGCCACAAATGAGAATTCTCCTGTGCCGAGATTAAATTCTCATGATCTTTATTCGGTTACAAAAACCTGTCTTCTCAGTCATCCTGTTCTCCAGCCAGTCAAAATTCACAATTTCAGTTGTTAACACTTTAAATTTTCAGCCAGTGGAAATTATTTATTTTCAATAATCTACCACTGCACTGGAAGGGAAGAAAATTTCTCTTCCCAGTCGCAGTTCTTCACAAATATTTGCATTATCTGAAATCCTTTTTAAAAGTTGATTCTGTTATTTGACAGGCACATGTTCCTAGTCTTATCTCCCACTTGTGTCCTCGGCTCATATTTTTGTCTTCATCCTGAGCTAAACATGCTTTGAGCTTGGTTACAGCTCGTTAGATGAACCCATTATAAAGAATGTTTCCAAATAGCTTCCAAAGAACACACAATCTCAAGCCGCAAAATTAAATGCAGAAACCATTTTGAATCCAACATTATTGGATATTGGATCTGAGAGTTGGATTGGAGGCTTAGTTTTAAAGTGCTGGGAAGTTTTAAATACACATAATAAAAGAAATGTTCTTAGCTAAGCCCCCCCCCCCCCCCCCACACATAATAATCATTGAAGTAATTATGGGGGTGGGTAAAGACCCCCTCTATATTTCACAATTGAGGCTTTGTAAAATGTAAATTACATATCACCTTTTACTTTGTGTTGTAATTTGTTTGAAAAAGGTTCATAAATGTGCATGCATAATTCAACAGTGTGAACTCCTAACAGGTAATCTTTAATGTTACAGGACAGCGAGTATTACAACTCACTAATGTGGATTCTGGAAAATGATCCAGCTGATTTGGATCTTCGGTTTGTGGTTGATGAAGAGCTATTTGGCCAGGTTAGTATGCATTTGTGCACTGGCTATAATCAAATTAGCTTACACTGAAACTATTCCATTGCACTCTTCAGATTACAACATCTGCCCTGTAAAACACATTCATAATCTGTAGCTTGATCAAAGCTTTTGCAACAAAGTCAACTTAAAATGCAGTTCAGCAATGTTCAGCTTTACCTGTTGCATTGTTCTCTTATTGCACTGACCTTGGGCATTTATGTACACCTATGCATATATACATGTATGTGTTTATATACCGGGCAGCACAGTGTCGCAATGCTTAGCACTGCTGCCTCATGATGCCGAGGACCCGGGTCACCCCCCATAACACAAAAAGATGTACAAGGTAGGTGGATTGGCCATGCTAAATTGCTCCTTAATTGGAGAAAAAAAAAGAATTGGGTAGTCTAAATTTTAAAGAAATGTTTATGTACATATCCAGAGTACTGTGTTTTTGGTTTCAAATTGAATTTTATCAATTTCAAATCAATTTCAGGGCATGATATATTGATAATATATATGTATATAGAACATACAGGGCAGAAGGAGGCCATTCGGCCCATCAGGTTTGCACTGACCCACTTAAGCCCTCACTTCCACCCTATCCCCGTAACCCTATATATCCAACCTTTGCCAAAACCCTCAGCACATCCTTGTGCCGTATCCCTCTATACCCAACCTATCCATATGTTTGTCAAGATGCCTTTTGAACACCGTTAATATATCTGCTTCCACAACCTCTCCTGGAAATGCGTTCCAGTCACTCACCACCCTCTGCACATAAAACCTGTCTCACACATCTCTTCTAAACTTTGCCCCACGGACCTTAACCTCTAATCCCTCTACCCTGGGATAGAGTGCCTGCCCATCCACTCTATCCATGCCCTCATAATCTTATAGACCTCGATCAGTTCACCTCTCAACCTCCGTCTTTCTAATGAAAACAGTCCGAGTCTATTCAGCCTCTCCACAGAGCTACCACCCTCCAGACCAGGCAACATTCTGGTAAACCTCCTGCACCCTCTCCAAAACCTCCACATCCTTCTGGTAGTGTGACGACCAGAATTGTGTGCAATATTCCAAGTCAGCCGTACCAAGGTTCTATAGAACTGTAGCATGACTTGCACGTTTTTATACTCGATGAAGGCAAGCATTTTGTTTGCTTTCTTGACAACCTTGTCCACTTGTGATGCCACCTTCAAAAATCTGTGGACCTGCACACCCAGATCTCTCTGACTTTCTATATTCCTAATAGATTTCCATTTACGGTATATTTCCCCTCTGTTAGACCTATGCATTACCTCACATTTGTCAGGATTAAACTCCATTTGCCATTTCTCTGCCCAAGTCTCCAACCTATCTATGTCCTGTTGTATCCTCTGACAATCCTCAACCCTATCTGCCACTTCACCAACCTTGGTGTCATCCGCAAACTTACTAATCAGACCAGCTACATTTTCCTCCAAATCGTGTATGTATACTACAAACAACAGAGGCCCCAGCACAGATCCCTGTGGAACACCACTAGCGCAACCTTCCCTTCAGAAAAACAGCCTTCTACTGCTACCCTTTTGCGTTCTGTGACCGAGCCAGTTCTGTATCCATCTTACCACCTCACCTCTGATCCCGTGTGACTTCACCTTTTTAACCAGTCTGCTATGAGGCACCTTGTCAAAGGCTTTACTGAAGTCCATATAAACAACATCCACTGCCCTCCACTCATCAATCATCTTTGTCACCTCCCCAAAAAACTCGATCAAGTTAGTGAGGCACGATCTCCTCTTCACAAAACCATGCTGTCTGTTGCTAATGAGTCAGTTTGTTTCCAAATGGGTATATATCCTGCCCCTGAGAATACTCCAATAATTTACCTGCTACCGATGTGTGGCTCGCCGGTCTATAGTTTCCAGGATTATCCCTGCTACCTTTCTTAAACAGCGGTACCACATTAGTTATTCTCCAGTTCTCTGGGATCTCACCTGTAGCCAATGAGGATACAAAGATGTCAGTCAGGGCTCCAGCAATTTCCTCCCTTGCTTCCCTCAGTATTCCGGGGTAAATCCCATCCGGCCCAGGAGACTTCTCTACCTTAATATCTTTTAAAAGACCCAATACCTCCTCCTTTTCAATGTTAACATGATCCAGACTGTCTACACACCCTACCCAAGAATCATCCTTTTCTTTGGTGAACACTGTGCAAAGTACTCATTTAGTACCTCGCCCATTTCCTCTGGCTCAACACATAGATTCCTCCCACTGTCCTTAAGTGGTCGAATCCTTTCCCTGGCCATCCTCTTGCTTTTTACACATTTAGTTCTATCACTGAACAGATACTGCAGATTAAAGCTCCCATGATAAGTCTGCCACTTTACTCTGTGACAAATGATGCATAGCAAGACTAACATCCAGCATTTCTCAGAACTTTATTATATTTGTGCCTCTGTTGTGCATTTCAAGATAAATGGAAGATCTGTCAAATACAGCTTCACTGCAATTGACAACTTACAATGATAATAGTCGCTTGGTAGTACAAACTTGAGTATTGCTGAAAAAAGAGACACATGAAAGCTTTTTTTTCTTCCACTTATCAGGACACTTGCGCAAGAATACCAGTCCAGCGTAACAATATTAATGATACAACTTGTGGGCGTCATGGTGGCACAGTGGTTAGCACTGCTGCATCACGGCACCAGTGGCCTGGATTCGAATTCAACCTCGTGACTGTCTTTGTGGAGTTTGCATATTCTCCCCGTGTCTGTCTGGGTTTCCTCCAGGTGCTCCTGTTTCCTCCAAAGATGTGCAGGTCAAGTGAATTGGCCATGCTAAATTGCCTCAAAGATTAGGTGAGGCGGGGTGCAGACCCATGGGTTGAATGGTCTCCTACTGCACTGTAGGGATTCTATGAAATAATATTGCGTCATGGGCAGCACGCGGCGCAGTGGTTAGCACTGCTGCCTACGGCCCTGAGGACCCGGCTTCAATTCTGACCCCGGGTCACTGTCTATGTAGAGTTTGCACATTCTCCCCATGTCTGCATGGGTTTCACCCCACAGACCAAAGATGTGCAGGCTAGGTGGACTGGCCATGCCAAATTTCCCTTTAATTGGAAAAAAATAATTGGGTACTCTATACATTTTTTAAGAAAAAAAAATAATACTGTACAAGAACAGCTCTGATTGCTTGGCAAGTGGACTTCGATTGGTAGTGTTGTTGCCATGGAGAATACACCAGGTGATGGTGACAGACCGTTTACTGCCAAGCATTGTTTGAAATTTAGACCAGGCAGTTTGACCCTGATTGGTCATGGCATTGACCTGAGGAATGAGTTGGTGAATGGTTGTCACTAATTATGTTTAGTTGAAACGGGCACAATTGCTTTTGCAAAATCCATCTATAATCATGATCACTGGCTGAGGTAATAATTGGACAATACTTTGTGATTTTTTAGATTTAGAAATAGAAGACTGAGCTTGAAATTGCTGAACAGTTCGACTTCTGGGAGTTAAAGAACAGACCTTTACCTTTCAAGATATCATTGCTTTTTTTTAACGACATCACATAGACAGCAGTCAATACGTTCACAGGAGATTTCTGACATCTTGTTACTCAGTGATGAGGGACAGCTTTTTAAGCCATAATTATGTAATATAATCCTTAGCAAGACCCTCATTGGAAACTAGCACAACATTAATATGCTGCTTGAAAAAGTGTTCAATTTGACCCTTTGAGCTGCTATAAAGTTAGCAGTTGATGTACTTGTTTGGTTCAAACACAAGGTTTACGTGTGTGATCCAATCTTAACTTCTACTTTTGATTGATTGGGAAAGAGCCTCTTATAGCCATCTGTTCTGGGAACAGTAAAGTTATTACACTTTTAGTCCTTGACATTTAAATAGTTTTAGCACTGATAATCCTCCAGGTACAGTACCGCTATCTGAAAAGCGGACATTTTTGTTTAAAAAGGACATTCAAGAATATACCATAGAGACAAGTGTATAATTAAAAGTTTAATTTTTAAGCATTCAGGACCCAAAAGATTTGTCATTCTGCTCATTTTTGTTAACTAGTTAACTTCATTGGGCAGCATGGTGGCGCAGTGGTTAGCACTGCTGCCTACAGAACAAAGAACAAAGAAAAGTACAGCACAGGAACAGGCCCTTCGGCCCTCCAAGCCTGTGCCGACCATGCTGCCTGTCTAAACTAAATTCCATATCCCTCTTTTCTAATCCTATTCATGTGTTTGTCAAGATGCCCCTTAAATGTCACTATCGTCCCTGCTTCCACCACCACCTCCGGCAGCGAGTTCCAGGCACCCACTACCCTCTGTGTAAAAAATACTTGCCTCGTACATCTACTCTAAACCTTGCCCCTCGCACCTTAAACCTATGCCCCCTAGTAATTGACCCCTTTACCCTGGGGAAAAGCCTCTGACTATCCACTCTGTCTATGCCCCTCATAATTTTGTAGACCTCTATCAGGTCACCCCTCAACCTCTGTCATTCCAGTGAGAACAAATAGAGTTTATTCAACCACTCTTCATAGCTAATGTCCTCCATACCAGGCAACATTCTGGTAAATCTCTTCTGCACCCTCCACATCCATCTGGTAGTGTGGCGATCACAATTGACCACTATACTCCAAGTGTGGCCTAACTAAGGTTCTATACAGCTGCAACGTGACTTGCCAATTCTTGTACTCAATGCCCCGGCCAATGAAGGCAAGCATGCCGTATCTCTTCTTGACTATCTTCTCCACCTGTGTTGCCTCTTTCAGTGACCTGTGGACCTGTACACCTATATCTCTCTGACTGTCAATACTCTTGAGGGTTCTACCATTCACGGAGCTGAGGCCCTGGTTCGATCCTGGCCCCGGGCCACACTCTGTGCCGAGTTTACTCATTCTTCCTGTGTCTGCATGGGTTTTACCCCAACAGCCCAAAGATGTGCAGGTGAGGTGGATTGGCCACGCTAAATTGCACCTTAATTGGAAAAAAATAATCGGGTACTCTTTATTGTTTAAAAAGTAAAAACATTTTTTTTTTAGCTAATAAATTTTAAATCCACCGTAAATGGCACATTGTTTCCTCTGGTCAGTGGGGGTAGTATAATGAACTCTTCCATGCAGCAATATGAGCCTGTCATTCCCCATGCTCGGAGTTGTTGGTGACACTTGACCCAATGCAGCTCGAGTTGAACCAAACTGAACCTTGGTCACAGCATGTTTCCAGTCTCATCATTGGTGCCCTGTTGTGGGTATCGCAGGTGACTGAACGTACTGAACAGCAGTTTCATCTGTTACTGATGGGGTAAGTAGCGCTCACAACCACCCAGGGAAACTTTAGAACGAAAAGAAGCAATGGAGCAGATGGAAATAGCCGGACCCTCGGGCCAAACAAGACGTGTAAGAGAGAGGATAAGAACATGGGAGCGGACATGTTGCAATATGAATGAGGCCAAAGCCAACCACCTCCAAAATTGGTCCTGAGCTTGCCATTTGAGACACTTTTTATCTTTTCTAAAAGAAATTGCAGAACAACAGCTGGAGATTAACTGGACAAATTCCTTTGGATGTCAAATCTAAGGATTACAATGTCAGATGGAACTGTATTAAAAGTCATGCTGTTGATTGAAAAGTCTTGCATGCCATTTGAAGTTTAGTAAACGTTAAATGTGCACTTTGTAATCACAATCGCCCTCTAGTGGTTCTTATAGTTTATGTAAAACACGTTGAATTTATTTTCCTTTCCACTAGACTCAACAGCATGAGCTAAAACCTGATGGATCAGAAATATTGGTTACCAACAAAAACAAGAAAGAATACATTCAGTAAGTGTTTCACGTTTTCTGGAATTATGTCCTTATTTGTGTAACTTGAGGTTGAAGATAAGATATTTTAAACGAGGTGTAAAATATCCATATGCCATCTGTTGCTGAATATTTTTAAATTAATTAAGATGAATGATATTCTTCTGAGGAATTTCTCTGCGTTGAACTCCTGCTGTCAGCATGATGCAATCCCAAACAGAATAGTCAGTGAAATAGTTGCGGGGCAGTTTGCTTTTTAATTTTCCCAACAAGAAACTTTTTTTTTCTTTTTAAAAAATAAATTTAGAGTACGCAATTCATTTTTTCCAATTAAGGGGAAATTTAGCATGGCCAATCCACCTACCCTGCACATCTTTCTTTTTTTGGGTTGAGGGGGCGAAATCCATGCAAACACAGGGAGAGTGTGCAAACTCCACATGGACAGTGACCCAGAGCCAGTATCGAACCTGAGACCTCGGCAGCAGTGCTAACCACTGCACCACCGTGCTGCACAACAAGAAACTCTTAAATTCAGTAATGCAGGGGTGGCATGCGGTGCAGTGGTTAGCACTGGGACTGCGGCACTGAGGACCCAGTTTTGAATCCCGGGCCTGAGTCACTGTCTGTGTGGAGTTTGCACATTCTCCCCATATCTGCATGTGTTTCACCCCCCTCAACCCAAAGATGTGCAGGTTAGGTGGATTGGCCACTCTGAAAAAAATAAATAATTGGGTACTCTAATTTTTTTTAATTCAGCAATGCTTTCATGCTCCTCAACTGTATGTTAGTCCATTTTCAGCATGTGTTATCTTTGTAATTTATGGAGTGAGATGCCTATTGTGGCCAGCTTTGTGCAGGTAACTGGCACCTGCTTATTACTGGGTCGAGGCTTTGCAGGTATTTTTGATGTGGAGGTTGGAGAGCCCTGGATTTTTATCCATTCGCTTTAGGCTGAATTCAAGAGTGAGAGAGAAATATTTTAATACAGTTTGTACCCAATTTGCAAATACTTATCTAAATGTTAACTGAATTTTAAAAAACCTCTGGTTTGGGGTCTAGTAACGTGGTATTTTACTTTTGTTTTAGCCTTGTGATGCAGTGGAGGTTTGTCAATCGAATCCAGGAGCAAATGAATTCTTTTAAAGAGGTAACGAGAATGCTTTTCACTTCAACTAATTACCTGGATTGCACGTTGGCCTATTTAATCTAAGGTAGTTTTCTAAAGGATTTAACCTCGGTGTTGAAATTCTTCAAGTTAGAAGGAAAGGCAATAGTGGTACCACTGAACAAAAAGGTTGCCATCTTTACAGTTTAGCTTCTGGTTCAGAATGTATTAAATTATGTATGATTGTGGGGTTTCGTTTCCAGGTTATCCTAATGCTCAAAATTTTTCCCATCAGCAGCAATTGAATGGTGCCAGCCATTCATTGCACTTTCACTTGTCCACTCACTTTTTGTGGAACTTGTAGACGGTAGAAATCCATTTTAGAAGAGTTCTCCACAGGGGATCTGGGACGTGTGTAAACAGGGCAAGTAGGGATGTCTCTCCTTACCCAATCCGATTGAAGTGTTCCTTTTTTAAAAATGTATTACCCCATCCTTAAAAAGTTACAAAGCCAATGTGCAGAGTGGGCAGAGCAAACCCTTAATCCATCTTATTGCTTGCTCCAAAAAAACAATTCTAATTCAAATTGAACCCAATTCATGGTCTCCACAAGGGTGACACAATATCCAAGCTGACAGGAAAAAGCATTGCACCTCATCTTGGGCTTGATCTTAGCCAAAAAGCCGAGAGGCGATCAGATTGAAGTGTTGCTAATGAGGCACACAACATCTGAACCAAAAAGTGTAAGTTATAATAATTCAATGTCAGATCATGTAGAGAAAGTTAAATGAAGAGAGGGAGATTGCAGAGTAATGGTCATCTGGTCTGAGTGACCTGTCAGGACTCGAGAGTGGGGAATCAACCCAAGTTTTCCTAGGTAGAGGTATTTTTGTTCACTAATGACGTCCCTGAAAGTGCTTCATTACAGGTAGAGAGGGATACAGAAGACAATTTTTTGAAAGAAAAACCCCTCTATAATTGAAATCTAAGGAAATGAGACGCCACACTTGTAAAATTAAATTTTCAGCACCGGTGGTTTTTGTCGAGGGCTGGATACTCATGTGCTTAATGAGTATCTCATATTTAAGTACCACAATTTCATACTATTCATGTGTTTCAATGCTATGCCACTCTGCTAAATACCATAACAGTGAAATTTTGGGGGGAAGCAGGACAACCTGGACAACAGCTTTTTATTTCTGCATTTAACTGTGTATGTACTAGGGCAGCACGGTGGCGCAGTGGGTTAGCCCTGTTGCCTCACGACGCCGATGTCCCAGGTTCGATCCTGGCTCTGGGTCACTGTCTGTGTGGAGTTTGCATATTCTCCCCGTGTTTGCGTGGGTTTCGCCCCCACAACCCAAAGATGTGCAGGCTAGGTGGATTGGCCACGCTAAATTGCCCCTTAATTGGAAAAAATGAATTGGGTACTCTAAATTTTTTTTTTTTTTGTTTAAAACTGTGTATGTACAGTTGCTGGTTGTTGTTGTCCAATATGCACTTTACTAACAACAAGCTGATGGCCTCACCAGTATTTTCCCCCAAATATTCTTGGGAATATATTGATCTCTGCACTTCAATTTATCTTGGACAATGCCTTATTAGCAGATCAATAGATATCAAAACCTTTTTTGTCCTTGCAGCTTATTTTTAACACTTGTGTCATTTATATTTTTGTGTGAACAATGTAATTAAGAAAAATATATAATTAATATGCCCACTGGATGAAATAACAGGTTTTTAAGTTTTATTGTGAAATTGGAATTGAGTCACTGTGGAAAGTGCACATATTTATGCACTTATTAAAAATCTTTTGAATTGCCTTGTGTTAGTACTTAAAATAATTACTTAATGCCTTTGAGGCCATGATGTATGATTGCCACTAGCTATTTTGAATTTCAAAACGCATCAACTTCATTAGAAAATTGGGTAAATCGAATTTTAAACTGATTTGTTGTCTGGATGTCTTAACTATTGCTGCAGTGAGCGATCCTGGTACCACTTATGTCACATTGTTTCTGTTTTCAGGGTTTTTTTGAACTGATACCACAGGACCTCATAAAAATATTTGACGAGAATGAATTGGAGGTAAACTTATGCATCTTGTTCATTTTCTGAGTGCAGTGCATTTTGAATTTTTTCGTTCTGTGTGTTTTTGATGCTGTATGTATATCGATTTCCAGCTGCTAATGTGTGGACTTGGGGATGTGGATGTGAACGACTGGAGGGAGAACACCAAGTACAAAAATGGTTACAATGCGAACCATCCTGTCATACAGTGGTTTTGGAAGGTAAGGCAAGACGGGCAGAGCTGATGTGACACATTTAATTGCTGCTGCTGCTGCTTAACTAAGACTTAAAACATTGTCACTGCAGCCTGTAGAAACGCCATGTCACGGTTTCTCATGTTTTAGGTTTCTGATAAAAACGGTTTTATTGCCAAAAAGTAAACTCCTGTTCCCAATAGATATTTTTTTTTAAAATAACACCCTAGACGACGAAAAGGACGAAGCAAGTGGCTTCATATCTGCTGGCCTTCCTTTCCGTTAACCCCCCCCCAAAATTTGAACTTCTTTTGGGGGGGGGGGGATGGTGGAAAAATTAATGAGCAGAGTCGAAATAAAAGGGAACATTTTAGATTTATGAAGTTTTCCTTTGTATGTTGGAACAAAAGCGTTAAGTTATATCTTAACGAGGGGCGGCATGTGGCACAGTGGACAGCATTGGGACTGCGGCGCTGAGGACCTGGGTTTGAATCCCAGCCCTGAGTCACTGTCTGTGAGGAGTTTGCACATTCTCCCCATGTCTGTGTGGGTTTCACCCCCACAACCTAAAGATGTGCAGGTTAGGTGGATTGGCCACGCTAAAATTGCCCCTTAATTGGAAAATAAGAAAATAATAATTGGGTACTCTTTATTTTTAAAAAAAAAGTAGTATCTTAACTGTCCAGTCAAAATTGAGCAGAAGAAATGTGCACTTCCAAAGATAAGAATCATATTTTTATTTTTGTATGCAGACAGTGTTGTTGATGGATGCAGAAAAGCGCATTCGATTCCTGCAGTTTGTGACTGGTACCTCCCGGGTACCTATGAATGGATTTGCGGAACTCTACGGTAAGTAGAGTTGAACATATGAAAGTTCGTCTTTTATTTTTAAATAGTGAGATTGTTTTACTGCTCTTCCAGGATTTGGATGAATTTCTTTTTTGAATGATGCATCCATGATTATTCTGCTTGATTTCTTAAGCAAACTGCTGGATCAGCTGCTAATTTCAAATCTTGAGACTTGATGGAGTTTTGCTTATCGAAAGGTGTTGAGGAACGTAGGGTGAAAGTGGATAACATGAAGTTAGTTTGCAGGTTTGCCATAATCAAATCAAATGGAGGAGTGGGCCCGCGCGGTTAAAGAATCTGCTCCTGTTCCTGTGAATAAACAAATAATTGTTTTTTTTTTTAAAAGCTTTGTTCTTGTCTTTTATTCTTAGGATCAAATGGACCACAGTTATTTACTATAGAGCAGTGGGGAACACCTGAAAAATTACCAAGAGCCCACACATGGTAAATTTGATGTGTTGATTTTTGTATGTTGGCTTATCAACTTAAGGGGGGTTGGAAGGGGCGGCATGGTGGGACAGTGATTAGCGCTGCTGACTCCTGTCCATCTGGAGTTTGCACATTCTCCCCGTGTTTTCGTGTTCACCCCCCACAACCCAAAAATGTGCAGGCTAAGTGGATTGGCCACGTTAAATTGCCCCTTAATTGGGAAAAAAATAATTGAGTACTCTTTAAAAAAAACAATTTTTTTTAAAGCACTGCTAACTCACGGCGCTGAGGACCCAGATTTGATCCTGGTCCCGGGTCACTGTCCATGTGGAGTTTGCACATTCTCCCCTTGTCTGCGTGGGTCTCATCCCCCACAACCCAAAGATGTGCAGAGTAGGTGGATTGGCCACGCTAAATTGCCCCTTCATTGGAAAAAATAATAATTCAGTACTCTTTTTTAAAAAAAAAAAAATTTAAAGCGTTAAGGGGAAAAAAATAGATCGTGTTGCTAACTGTGGAATGTAAAACTGCACGCAGAAAAGAAAGCTTCAGGTTGGCTAGCACGATATAATAAAGTAAATCGTTATCTCTTCTTTCAGTTTCAATCGTCTGGATCTGCCACCTTATGAATCGTTTGAAGAACTGAGGGAGAAACTTCACCTGGCAATCGAGAATACTGAAGGTTTTGATGGAGTTGACTGAGTGACTGCTGCTGGCTGATATGGGTTTATCACATCATGCAGTGAATGTTAAACAAATTATCCAGAAATGGGGATTAAGCCTAATGCTTACGAAAAAAATTGTCACTTTTTGTGAAGCTAATAGATAACTAACAGTAATATTAACATCAGTTCCCTGAGCGCTAATGTTTTGGAAGTTCTGGTGAGTCTAGCACTTTTTGTTATAAACTGATTGAATGTGGCTGATTTGCCTGTACACACTTGTCATGTCATCAGTTAAAATATGATTTAAACGCAGGCAAAAAAAAATCCCATTCAATTCAGTGAACTCACAGTTCAGGCTTCTGACGCTTGATTTGTTCAGTATTTATTCTGTACAGCCCCCATTATCATGTTTTTAACTAGCAAGGTGCATGTAAGATCCACCATCTTGGCTCACCTGTCACTGTTGCTCCTGTACCATTGAGAGTTGTACTCTTTCCCCCCCCCCCTCCCCCCTCCCCTTACAGTCTGGACGCCAAATCCGGCTGATTTCTGGTGTTAAATCACTGTATTCGTGCCACTTTAGTGCCATACTCAACTTGGTAAACCTACTGAGTGACCGACACGTAACACAAGTTTACCTGATGATAATGGGTTAAAATTAATAACCATGGCTGCTACAGCTTCAACAAACCACTGAAACCTTAACTTTGTAGTGTGAATGGGAAGATTTCCTGAAATGTGAATTTAGTAGAACGTAGACCCAACTGCATGGAAGGCAGACTGGATAGATGAAGCTCGAGTGCCAAATTTATGCGTTGAAATTTAAATTTGCTCACAAGCAAACGAGGTTTGTGTTGGATAGTGTGTTTATTTGTGAAATCTTTTTGAATTGTTGTCATAGTAGCTCTCAAAATGTGATTATGATTAATATGACTATAATTATTGATGCTTTCAAAAACCATCCTGTATTTTTCACTTGACCATTAATCTTGCATTCTGAGGATTCCAGAGGCTGTACTTAATGCTTCACCGTTGTTGGCTATAGATTCTATGCTTTCAAGCTTGCATAATGGCAATGGTTTATCTATATTAATGCAAAGAGGAAGAAAAGAAAGAGGCTGCCGAAGATTTGCTAGGTGCGATGTTTACATATTGGAACACCATCCGAAAATACACATCTTTTGTAACGTTTCCCCCCCCCCCCCCCTGTTGACCATCTGTGTTCTGAGATGCTGTACTTTTAAGAGTGAAAGTTGGAAGCTATAAGTTGGACTTTTTCAAAAAGGCAACCTACATCTATGGTGAATTGGTTGAATATGTTTGACATTTTTTGAGTTTCCAAAAGAAAGAGTGAAGCTTAACATAGGTGGCAATAGTTAATTAGACCCTGACAGCGAAAATAGGACAAATTTTACACTTTTGGGGGGGGGGGGGGGGGGGGAATGGATCGGTTTACAATCGGTTAAATCCAATGCCTGTACCTGATTGTTTTTCTTACATGGCTTAAAGTGTTTATATCAGGCTGATTATCTGGAGGAATATACATACGGACAAATTGGGATTTTTGTTTTTGCAAAATAATGATTTAAACACATTTAGGAGGCTAAAAGATATGTGATTCTTGTATTAATCCTGTTTGGGCACTTTCGGTTCAGGATGCAAAGAGTTGTACTGAATATTGTAACACTTGGTCTTAATTACTGATTTTCTTTTTTCAGCGATTGATTGATTGTTGAAGTTGCCCCTCTTCAAAGATAGCTTGGAGTATACGGCAATTATTATAGGATGTGTATATATTACAGACTATAGTGATTCCAAATTGTACATATTCTTTAAATTATATTTGTGTTCTGCAGAATATATATTCACTTCTGATTTGTAAATATCTTAATAAAATAATCCACTAACTTTTATAGGTGCGATATTAAAAAAGTGACGCATGCGATGTTATCTTTCATATTTAAGGTTATAACTTAGGATAGAATTTGAAACAAGAAAACAGACCTGATGGAAACAATTTTGTAAATATATATAGTGCACTTGTAATGAAATGAATGAAGTTCATCTGGAAGCGGGATTTTGTGCAAAACACTGGGGAAGTTGGTGTACGAAGTCAATTTATAATAAAAAATACTGTTTTCATGGAAGTTGTTGTGTTTTGATTTTATATAGGAAAGATTCTTAAGTTCACAAAGATTTTGAAAGACACATTTCGTGTTGATACAAAATTCAACAACATTCGGCACTGTTTGTTTTTGGGGCATTTCTGTTGTTGCATCTGCACACAGATTTGAGTCACCACTGTTAAGTTCATGTTAATGCAGTCTACGGCAGAAACCCCCCCCCCAGTGCCAAACCTGCAGTCAGATTTCTGCAGTTGTACATAAACTTACCATTAAAGCGTGCATAAGATAACGACTCCACTCATTACATCATTGGCTGGTGCGAAAGTACCTTGTCCTCAGTTGTCCCTTCTCGATACACAACCACAATCAACAGCTTGCTTTTTGAGGATTTTGCTTCTTCTGCTCCTAATTCATACATCCAAGTTCCACCTCTCTGGGGCATAGGGCAACACGGTGGCGTAGTGGGTTAGCCCGTCTGCGCCACGGTCCCAGGTTCGATCCCGGCTCTGGGTCACTGTCCATGACAGTGTGGGCAGAGTGCAGAGTGGGCAGAGCAAATCCTTAATCCATCTTATTGCTTGCTCCAAAAAAACAATTCAAATTCTAATTCAAATTGAACCCAATTCATGGTCTCCACAAGGGTGACACAATATCCAAGCTGACAGGAAAAAGCATTGCACCTCATCTTGGGCTTGATCTTAGCCAAAAAGCCGAGAGGCGATCAGATTGAAGTGTTGCTAATGAGGCACACAACATCTGAACCAAAAAGTGTAAGTTATAATAATTCAATGTCAGATCATGTAGAGAAAGTTAAATGAAGAGAGGGAGATTGCAGAGTAATGGTCATCTGGTCTGAGTGACCTCTCGGGAGTGGGGAATCACCCCAAGTTTTCCTAGGTAGAGGTATTTTTGTTCACTAATGACGTCCCTGAAAGTGCTTCATTACAGGTAGAGAGGGATACAGAAGACAATTTTTTGAAAGAAAAACCCCTCTATAATTGAAATCTAAGGAAATGAGACGCCACACTTGTAAAATTAAATTTTCAGCACCGGTGGTTTTTGTCGAGGGCTGGATACTCATGTGCTTAATGAGTATCTCATATTTAAGTACCACAATTTCATACTAATCATGTGTTTCAATGCTATGCCACTCTGCTAAATACCATAACAGTGAAATTTTGGGGGAAAGCAGGACAACCTGGACAACAGCTTTTTATTTCTGCATTTAACTGTGTATGTACTAGGGCAGCACGGTGGCGCAGTGGGTTAGCCCTGTTGCCTCACGACGCCGATGTCCCAGGTTCGATCCTGGCTCTGGGTCACTGTCTGTGTGAAGTTTGCACATTCTTCCGGTGTTTGCGTGGGTTTCGCCCCCACAACCCAAAGATGTGCAAGGTAGGTGGATTGAACACGCTAAATTGCCCCTTAATTGGAAAAAAAATGAATTGGATACAGTAAATTTTTTTTTTTAAATCTCTCCGGGGCATGCTGTCAGAGGTAGCGATAGCAAAAATGACTCACCGTTCTTAATCCAGCGAACGTTGCCTATTAATTTATGTAATGGGCAGCACGGTAGCACAGTGGTTAGCACAGTTTCTTCAGAGCTCCAGGGTCCTAGGTTTGATTCCCAGCTTGGGGTCACTGTGTGGAGTCTGCACGTTCTCCCCCTGTCTGCGTGGGTTTTCTCCGGGTGCTCTGGTTTCCTCCCACAGTCCAAAGATGTGCAGGTTAAATGGATTGGCCATGCTAAATTGTCCCAAAAGATTAGGTGGGGTTACGGGGATAGGGTGGAGGCATGAGCTCTTTCCAAGGGCCGGTGCAGACTTGATGGCCCAAATGGCTTCTGCTGCACTGTATCTAAGGTTATTAAAACACGGTCTCTTGGATCACAGTTCCAACCAAGCAGCCATTCTCACAGTGAATGTGGACAGTGAGCTTTGACCGATTATTCAGTTGTGGAGACATTGACTGTCTATTCTATCGAGCAAGGGGCACTGGACAGTAACCAGTAGTGGGAATCCTGTCTCTCTTGTCTGGATGTTGTGACGAACTGCACATTTCAGATTTTGTTTCAGATGGTCTTAAATCCTCAAATTTAGATTTTTTAATTTAAAATCTAAATTTTGGCCTTTTCTTTTAAAAAAAAAATAAATAAATAATAAATTTAGAGTACCCAATTCATTTTTTCCAATTAAGGGCAATTTAACGTGGCCAATCCACCTACCCTGCACATCTTTGGGTTGTGGGGGCGAAACCCACGCAAACACAGGGAGAATGTGCAAACTCCACACTGGCAGTGCCACAGGGCCGGGATCGAACCTGGGACCTCTGTGCCTTGAGGCAGTAGTGCTAACCACTGTGCTGCCCCAAATTGGGCCATTTCAATTATTTTAAATTCCCATCGTGTTTTAGAAGGGATAGTGATTCCATGAAAATCAATCTAACACCTTCTGTATAAAATGCATTTATATTGTGTTGGCAGCCTTCTGTCTGCAACAGATGATAAACACGCAACAGGTCTGTTTTAGTAGGGTGTCTCCATTTGGTGCATCCCTGCTGATTGCTGTGATGGTCACTCCTTCAGAGGTGTGTTCTTTCCCAAGTGACAGGTACGAAGCCTCCAAGTCGCATTGTGGGTTTTTACTTTCGGCATTGACACTGGTTGCCAAGCTACAATAGCCACTGGGTATTGTGGCCGCCCACAGGAGGTATTGCAATTTTCCCTAGTGACTCACCTGTGTAATAATTAATGTTTAGGGTCTTCATGTCATGCTTGCAAGCATCCCTGAAGTGGAACCTTGGGACCCCTTCACTGGTGCTTGGCTTTGGCTACCTCACCATATGGGTATGTGGCCATATTCCACTCTGTACAGACATGCCAATCTGCTGAAGCTAGCTCTGTTTCATTAGTGCCAGCTCTGTTTGATTTGGGAGCTCAGCATTTAAGGAGACTGCTGCATTTATGGTTTTTTTTTTGCCTGCCACGATATGCCCAAAATGTGCCACAGACAGTAAGATGGAAATTATTGAACTTCTTTTCCTGGTAGCTCCAAGTCATCCATGTTTCATGGCCATAGAACAAGATGCTGAGAACACTGGCCTTCTAAGCAGTCAGCTTGATGTTATCCCACATGTGTTTTTTTTTAAATATGAATTTAAGAGTACCCAATTATGGGCAGCACGATGGCGCAGTGGGTTAGCCCTGGTGCCTCACAGTGCCGAGGTCTCGGGTTCGATCCCGGCTCTGGGTCACTGTCTGTGTGGAGTTTGCACATTCTCCCCCTGTTTGCGTGGGATTCGCCCCCAAACCCAAATATGTGTAGGCTAGGTGAATTGACCATGCAAAATTGGCCCTTAATTGGAAAAAATGAATTGGGTCATCTAAAAATTTTTTTTTAATTATTTTTTTCCGAAGTACCCAATTATTTTTTTCCAATTAAGGGGCAATCCACCTAACCTATACATCTTTGGGTTGTGGGGGTGAAACCCAAACCAACAAGGGGAGAATATACAAACTCCACATGGACAGTGACCCGGGGCTGGGATTGAATCGGGGATCCTCTGCACATTTGGCTGCACTGGTAACCACTATGCCACTGTCCTGCCCTGTCTCGAGTGTATAGCATGAGTTGACCAAAGGTAGTATCTGCTTTCCCTTTGTATGTTTCAAGGTCTATGTCAAAGCTCCTATTGTCTTTCACTGTGGACCTGAGGCAGCACAGTTTGCGAACATATACCAGTGGTGTGTGATTTAGTGAGTTCAGGAACAGAGATGTCTGTCCGGAATGTGGAAAGTTAACCTGAGATGAAAGTAAAATCAGAAAAGTAACCACTCTATTAGGCACCTCGAGGAACAATGAGTTGCAATTTGCCTAGTACCAAAATTAGCAGGTGTTGAGGTGCAAATGGCCATATCAGAAACATTGTTTATCAGAGATCAGTGAAGGCTATACAAATGATTATTTCTAAAGACATGGAATTTGAGTGAGGTGGACAGCAGAATCCACAGAGGGAAATATCAAAGTGACTGATTGATATAATTGCTAGCACCGTCATTGGGAAGCAGGCTAGTTCTCCATCTAACAGCCAAACAAGCCAGTTCCATCTGTGATCTGAGCCAACAGGCCTGTTCTAGCTAACATTTAAAACCACGGCAGATCACAGATATTCTCCTCTTTTGTGCCTTTGCTGAATGTGGAAGAGACTTTTTCCCAGACTTGACCACCTTAGTGGTATTGTGCAGTAACTATTAACTGAATTTGACCTACAGAGTTACTGAAGTTGAATGTTGCTTTGGAAAAGGAGTTTTCCCAGTGAGTTCAGGGAATGTGGGTATATTTTGGGAAAAACGGGTAACATCAGATAAAACGGTGTGTTTAGCGATTCATATACTTAAGTATATATTAGTCTTTTGACGTGTGCTTTTTCTCCTACTTTAATAAATATTCTTCATTCATTGTTGACACAACGATTGAACTGGTTCCTCACATTATTCCAAACAAAAATATGCTACTAAGAGCTAGTGTTTCAAGTTATCCTTTGGGGTTTTAAGATGCTCTCTCGGGTAACACCAACAGGGTTCTTAACAAAAATTGGGGTCTCGTCCAAGATTTTGAAAAGCATCATTCTTTTTGCGTGCAGGGGCTTTGTGACTTTCAAAATGTAATTAGAGTGAGGAAAATGGAACAAAGTGAGAATGTGTTATTTAAAAATAAGGAAACTGCAATGATGTAGCCCAGGCTTATTTGGAAGCAGGCAATATAACCTTAGCAACTTTGAAATGTGTGCCTAAAGCTAAATTGATGAAATTAGCAGATACAGTGGAATTAGGATTATCTAAAGGGGCTAAGGAAACTGAGGTAGTTGAAAGCATAGCAACTCATTTAAATATACAAGCGGGATCAGACAGAGTGCTTTGAGAAGCAGGAAACTTGAATTAACTCAAATTCAATTACAAAGCAAAATAGAAATGAAGAAATTGGAAATAGAGTTTCCAAAGGAATGTGAAAATGCAGAAGTTAGCAATAGCAAAAAGAGAAATGGATAAAGAGAGAGACATCAAATTAAAATGCAGTGAATTCCAGCAGAACAACAAAACTGGATTAGGAAAGAAGTAGTTCTAGACATGAACCTGGGGTGGAGCTGTTTGTTTGTACAGGCACTTGAGGAAAGGGACACAGATGCATTTTTTAAACACCTTTGAGAAAATAGCTTAACAAGTGAAATGGTAACAAGATTTTGGATGTTGCTTTTAGGTAGGGTTAGTGAAGTCTATGCATCTTTGTCAAGGGAAAAATATGAAAAATGGGTTCAAGGGGGCTATATGGAGTGTTATGGGCTAGTACTGGAGGCTTACAGACAAGTTTGAAACATAAGAAAATAGTCTGGACAGATTTGTATTGAACAAAATAATTTTGATAGGTGGGTGAGAGTATTAAAAATAGCAAAACTATGAAGCCCTTGGAGAAGTAATTCTGTTGGAAACGTTTATAGATTTGTTACCTACAATCAATCCTACAGAACAGAAGGAGGCCATTCAGCTCATTGGGTCTGTACCGGTGCTTGCTCCGATTATGGCACCCAACACAGACCTCATCCCCCGCCCCTATCTTCATAACCCCACCTAACCTTTGGGCAATATTAACATAGCCAGTTCACCTAACCTGCACATCTTTGGACTGTGAGAGGAAACTGGAGCACCTGGAGGAAACCCACGCAGACATGGGGAGAACATGCAGACACACAGGCACCTGATGTTGGAATTGAACCTGGTGGTGTTACGAGGCAGCAGTGCTAACCACTGTGCCACCGTTGTTGCCCATGGTTGTTAAAAATGTTTTTATTGGTATTTTTAACATTTAGTAACAAGATTTATACACAAGACAGAGCCATTGGCAAAAACACAAAAGAAGAAATCAAAACGACAGCAACTTCACAAACAAGTTTCCAGTGACCCAGGTTCCTGTGCTTGCGTTATCTTATTTACAGTTGTATTTCCAATCAATGCCAGAACTCTCTTTATATTTCCACTGATTTGATGGGGGGGGGGGGGGGGGGGGGGGGGGGGGGGGGGGGGGCGGGGGGAGAAGGGAAGAGCCCTGTTCCCCTTTTGAGATTTCGAGGGAGGTTAAGATGGTCCGTCTCCTCGGTTTTCCATGTGTGGGAGGGGTCTTTGTCCCCTCCAGCAAATGGCCTTCCTCCCATCTCTCCTTTGCTGCATGCCAGCTCCTTTTCATCCCAGTGGTAGTGCCCTTCCCCACCCTGCTTCCTACCTTCCTCCTTCCTATCTGCTCTCCCCTTCCCACCCAGTTAGTTGCTGGTTGCGTATAGGGCCTCAAAGAGGTTTGTGAACATCCTCCATGTGTCGTGGAAACTCTCCTCGGACCCTCTGATCGAGAATTTTATCTTCTGTTGTCTCAGGGACTCGGCCAGGTCTGAGAGCCACTCTGAGGCCCTGGGTGGTGCTGCCAACATCCAACCTAACAGAAGACTCCACCTGCCGATCTGAGGTGAAGGCCAGGGTGTCCGCTCCCCTCCCTGTGTAGAGCTCTGGGTGCTCTGACACCTCGAAAACCGCCACTAATGGGCACAGCTCCATCTTGACCCCCACAACCCTGGGCATAGCCTCAATAAAGGCTGTCCACAGCTCCCTGAGTCTGGAGCAGGACCAGAACATGTGGGTGTGGTTGGCTGGGCCCTCCTGACACTGCTCACACTTATCCACCACATCCGGAAAGAACCCACTCGTGTGTCTTAGTAAGGTATGCTCTATGCACCACCGTGAGCTGCATCAGGCTTAGCCTGATACAAGAGGAGATGAAGTTGATCCTGTCCAGCTCCTCAATCCAGAGTCCATGCCCAGCTCCTGCTCACATTTCTGTCTGGTCTCATCCAGTGGGGTCCGAACCTTTTTTATGAGCCGTCTGTAAATGTTCCCACATTTGCCGTCCCCTAACCAGTCCAGCCCTCCCATTGTGTCCAAAAATGTGTTTCCTGGTCTCTGGGGAAAAGTCATTGTTTCCTTGCGGAGAAAGTCACGCAGCTGCAGGTATCTGAGCTTGTTTCCATTCGGGGGTTAGAGCTTCTCCGAGACTGCCTTCAGGATCGCCAGTCTACTGTACATGTACAACATGTCTTTCACTCTCAATGTCCCTCTGTCCTCCACGTCCCAAACTTGCCGTCTATCTTTGCTGGTGAGAACCTATGGATTTTGGGATGAAGATTGCGAGTGATCTGAATACGAAGTGGAACCTAGGCAGCACGTTACCTACAATCATAAGGACTCATGTAGCGGAACAAAGATGTAAAACTGCAAGGCGCATAGTGGAGCTTGCTGACAATTGAGTTAGTTAAGGTTTTCTTTTGACACTCTTAACTCCGAGATAGCAGGGCGGCACGACGGTGCAGTGGTTAGCACTACTGCCTCATGGCATCGAGGTCCCGGGTACAATCCCAGCCCTGGGTCATTGTTCGTGTGGAGTTTGCACATTCTCCCCATGTCCATTCATCCCCAGAACCTATAAAGATGTGCAGGGTAGGTGAATTGGCCATGCTAAATTGACCCTTAATTGGTACCCTGCATGTTTCTCACCAGGAGCCAATATGCTACATGTTTCTCACCATAAGCCGGTACGCTGCACCTTTCTCACTGGGAGCCGGTACGCTGCACGTTTCTCACTGGGAGCCGGCACGCTGCACGTTTCCCACTGGGGGTCGGTACGCTGCACGTTTCCCACTGGGAGCCGGTACGCTGCACGTTTCCCACTGGGAGCTGGTATGCTGCACGTTTCTCACTGGGAGCCGGTACGCTGCACGTTTCCCACTGGGAGCTGGCACGCTGCACATTTCCCACTGGGAGCCGGTACGCTGCACGTTTCCCACTGGGAGTCGGTACGCTGCACGTTTCTCACTGGGAGCCGGCACGCTGCACGTTTCCCACTGGGAGTCGGTACGCTGCACGTTTCCCACTGGGAGTCGGTACGCTGCACGTTTCTCACTGGGAGCCGGCACGCTGCACGTTTCCCACTGGGAGCTGGCACGCTGCACGTTTCTCACTGGGAGCCGGTACGCTGCACGTTTCTCACTGGGAGCCGGTACGCTGCACGTTTCCCACTGGGAGCTGGTACGCTGCACGTTTCCCACTGGGAGCCGGTACACTGCACGTTTCCCACTGGGAGCCGGTACGCTGCACGTTTCCCACTGGGAGCTGGTACGCTGCAACGTTTCCCACTGGGAGCCGGTACACTGCATGTTTCCCACTGGGAGCCGGTACGCTGCACGTTTCCCACTGGGTGCCGGTACGCTGCACGTTTCTCACTGGGAGCCGGTACACTGCATGTTTCCCACTGGGAGCCGTCACGCTGCATGTTTCCCACTGGGAGCCGGTACGCTGCACGTTTCCCACTGGGAGCCGGTACGCTGCACGTTTCCCACTGGGAAGCCGGTACGCTGTATGTTTCCCACTGGGAGCTGGTACGCTGCACATTTCCCACTGGGTGGTGGTACGCTGCACGTTTCCCACTGGGTGGTGGTACACTGCACGTTTCTCACTGGGAAGCCGGTACACATCATGCACCCTGCCCTGACAGTGCCAGCCTGGCACCTGGGTGACAGCATAGCATTGCCATGGTGTCCATTTAGCACTGACAGCTGGCATAGGCACTCCCATGGTTGGCACTGCCAAGATCAGGCCAGAGGTGCCCTGCATGGGTGTTGGGGAGTGCGGGGAGGCCGGGTACCCTCCCATAGTACGTTTCAGCAGGGTTGTTACTTGGAGATCGGGACGCCATTTATAAATGGAATCCTGATCTCTTGCTACACTGGGGAGTTCTGTCGAGCAGAGTTCCGCACTGTACAAAACGGGCTATGTGTGGCCTTGGCCATGCGTTCCCCGTTCAGGCCCCTTGTACAATGCGAGCGGCGTTCTTTGGCCATGTGTTTCCCTGCTCCGGAAAACACATGGCTAAACGCGCTCGCCCTGGGACTTTGTTTCCTTTTGGGAAAATCGTGCCTATTGTTGTGTAGCTTTATCAGACAGCTGTTCCATGTGTGCAGAGTAACAACTACTATTACATTTAACCCAATCAAACTGTAACAGATTTTGACTCCCCGTGCCAGTGGAGTTCCTTGTTTGGCTTGAACTGAAAGATTGTGAACTGCTCTCTCTTCCACTCTTACTGAGTGGAGGTAAAAATCATCCCTGGCAGTTCTGTGCTTAAAACCTGTATGTCACTGGGTAGTTACTGTCCTTTATTGTTATTTCTGTGCTCACAGGTAGAGGAAGGGGCTGAGTCAGATGATGTGGGATCAGGGACTTCCCCAACACGAGGCGAGGTTATGGATTACCGCGAAAAACTAACAAATTACCTTTGGGGAAATTATGAACAATTCAACTACTTTTCATTCATGCTTTATTTTGTGAATACATTTTCTTTGACAACCCAACATTTAAATGTAAAACCTTTACAATTGTCTCTATTTCAAAAAAGGTTAAAAATTCGCAAAATGGGCAGCATGGTGGTGCAGTGGTTAGCACTGCTGCCTCACGGCAGGTCCCAGGTTCAATCCCGGCTCTGGGTCATCTGGAGTTTGCACATTCTCCCCGTGTTTGCGTGGGTTTCGCCCCCAAAACCGAAAAGATGTGCAGGGTAGGTGGATTGGCCACGCTAAATTGTCCCTTAATTCGAAAAAATTAATTTGGTACTCTAATTTTTTTTTAATAGTTGTTACTTTTTATTGTTCCTCTTAACAGATAGATGCCTCCCCCCACCCCCCAAGCCTTTTGATGGGCGAGATTTAGTTGTAGGATATCATCTAACTATCTGCCTTGAGTCAATCTTACCCGTCTTCTTCAGCTGCATTACTTCCCTTTACCACCGCCACTCGGTGGCAGCAGTGTGCACCCTACTGTGGTAACTCACCAAGGCTCCTTTGTTAACACCTTGCAAATCACCACAAGGGGCAGCATTTACATGGGAATACCACCGCCTGCAAGTTCCCCTCCAAGTCACTCACCATCCTGACTTGGAAATAGATCGGCCGTTCCTTCGCTGTCACTGGGTGAAAATCCTGGAACTCCCTCCCTCACAGCACTGTGGGTGTACCTACACCATATGGGCAGCACGGTAGCATTGTGGATAGCACAATCGCTTCACAGCTCCAGGGTCCCAGGTTCAATTCCGGCTTGGGTCACTGTCTGTGCGGAGTCTGCACATCCTCCCGTGTGTGTGTGGGTTTCCTCTGGGTGCTCCGGTTTCCTCCCACAGTCACAAAGATGTGCAGGTTAGGTGGATTGGCCATGATAAATTGCCCTTAGTGTCCAAAATTGCCTTTAGTGTTGGGTGGGGTTACTGGGTTATGGGGATAGGGTGGAGGTGTTGACCTTGGGTAGGGTGCTCTTTCCAAGAGCCGGTGCAGACTCGATGGGCCGAATGGCCTCCTTTTGCACTGTAAATTCTATATGGACTGCAGCAGTTCAAAAACAGCAGAAGGACTAAGAAAGGGGGTGAATTTAATGTCAAATAAAGTGCAGGAAGCGAAATGAAGATTGGTTGAGAGAGAGGAAGAGGCATATCCAAAGTAAGAAAGATAAAACAATTCACAAACTAAAGGAATGAGACTCCACGGTTTGTAGTTATTTTCAGTGCCAGAGGTTGCTTGGCAATGATTAACACATGTCAAGTTTTGAAAAGGGTACTTATGCCTATAATCACCAGCCCTAAATATCTGCGGTGTTTAGTTCCAATCTGCCGTGCTTGATGACATTTAATGCATGGAAATGGTGTCGCTGGACAAAATCCCATTTCCACATAGGGATCCAACTCAAGGCACTAATATTTGCATGTTGCCATTTAACTGCGCATCTGCCCTCAAATGCAGTTGCTGTATCACCTATCGCATGGATAACAGCGAATGTCATTCGCTTCACCAGTATTTCGACACCTGGATAATAATGATCTTTATTAGTGTCACAAATAGGCTTACATTAACACTGCAATGAAGTTACTGTGAAAACCCCCTAGTCGCCACATTCCGGTGCCTGTTCGGGTACACAGAGGGAGAAATCAGAATGTTCAATTCACCTAACAAACGCGCCTTTTGGACTTGTGGGAGGAAACTGGAGCACCCGGAGGAAACCCACGCAGACACGAAGAGAACGTGCAAACTCCACACAGTGTCCCAAGCCAGGAATCGAACCCGGGACCCTGGTGCTGCGAAGCAACAATGCTAATCACTGTGCTACCGTGGTGCCCAATCCGATCCCTGTAATAAATTGTTTTGAGATCGACCTGCTGAAAGATAGCATGGAGTTTGGACCTATGATCCTCAGACTCAAGGTGAGAATTTTAAAAATCTTTCATGGAATATTTTTAAAAATAAATTTAGAGTACCCAATTCATTTTTTCCAATGAAGGGGCAATTTAGCGTGGCCAATCCATCTACCCTGCACATCTTTGGGTTGTGGGGGCAAAACCCACGCAAACACGGGGAGAATGTGCAAACTTCACATGGATAGTGACCAGGGCTGGGATCGAACCTGGGACCTCGGCACCATGAGGCTGCAGTGCTAACCACTGCACCACCGTGCTGCCCCTTTCATGGAATAATAACTTCGCTGGCCTGGAGGGGAATTAGCAGGTGGTGGTGTTCCGATACATCTGCTGCCCTTGCCTTTCTGGGTGCTAGAGGTCGCTGGTTTGGAAAGTGTTGTCGAAGGAGACTTGGCAAGTTGCTGCAGTACATCTTGTACCTACGACGCACTGTTGCCACTGTGTGTCAGTGGCAGAGGGAGTGAATGCAAACTACTTATGTTTTGTTCAGAGGAGAATGACGACCACTTTCCCTAACCATCACCCATGACTGTAGTTTTCTCACTGCCATTTGATATTGCGCGAATCAGCCGGTGAAAGGGCGATTTTGTTTTTTTTATGGGCTGGTGTTGCAGGAGGGAGATGTCACCCCTGATACCTTCTCCTTGGGGTTTAAATCCAGCTACAATTGTAGAATGAAGGTTTCTTTTCCCTGTTCTTCGGTCTCCGATGTAAATGAAGCACTGTAGACTTATTTGCATTGGCCAATGGGATAAGACCATCCTTTATTTAGCACTAATTAGTCTCCATTCAGGGACAAGACAGGGATAGCTGATGGTCAGGCACAAATTTTACACTAACACAGTGGAGGAGAAATGTCTGAACCTGGGATGCTGGGACTGGGTATTAACTTATTTGGAAGTGTTTGACTCTGTGAGCATGACATTTGCTTAGCACAGTTGTTTCACAGCGCCAGGGTCCCAGGTTCGATTCCCGGCTTGGGTCACTGTCTGTGGGCAGTCTGCACGTTCTCCCTGTGTCTGCGTGGGTTTCGTCCGGATGCTCCGATTTCCTCCCACAAGTCCCAAAAGACGTGCTTTTGTGAAGTTGGTGAAGTGGACATTCTGAATTCTCCCTCTGTGTACCCAATCAGGCGCCGGAGTGTAGCCACTCGGGGTTTTTCACAGTAACTTCATTGCAGTGTTAATGTAATCCTACTTGTGACAATAATTAAGATTCTTATTATTATTAAGTGTTCCCTTTTCACCGTGCTGACCACCTTGACTTTGAATACATGCATTCTTGAAACTGTCCAATGCGGTGTCCGTGTACGTGTGTATCAAAACCACTAATCGAATAGTAAGTTTTAGATGGCAATATTCAAATTAAGAACATGCCCAGCTGAAGTTGGATACATGCCGAGAGGTGTCATCCAGTTAAACCATTCTATACCAGCCCTTACCCTCAACAATATTTTTGTAATAACTAAAAGTGCTCGAAAGAAATATATATTTTTTTTAAAAACCTGTTTTAACGTCTCATTCCCGGGTTGCTCAGAGCAGCGCCTGAAAGATTAACCCTCAATCCCTCGAGGGTTGCCCATCCTATGCTGGTTTGACTCTGACACACTGCGGCCTACAGTGATAAAACCTGGGTTGATGTTCACCCCTCTCCACGGTGCAGCCTCCTCTTGGAAGCAGCTCATCCTGTCTCCTCCTCCCCTTGAAACTCTGCGCACGGAATTCCGAACCATCTCCCTATTGTGACATTCCACCCTGCCAAAGGGTCAGAGGTTGTGAGTGCTTAACTCCCCCATTTGTAATGTGAGAGGATCGGTGCAAAAAAAAGTGCTGCGTTCGCAGCCTGGGGAGGACCGGTTGCTGAAAGCACAAAATGACCAACAAGCTCAAAGGTGTGAAGCATAAGTTATATTTCCATCTGTCGCACTTTAACATTAGAAAGTATTTCAATAGACTTGACTCTCTTTTGTAGCCGGCTTAGCTTTTCACGAACAACCTGATTTAGGTGATCAGGAAGCTTTTCTCCATGAGCTGTGTGTAGCGATAAAAAAAAGCCTCCAGGTCAAAAATATTCACTGAGTTTAGACAGTAACAGAATTAAGTTGATCAGAGGATGATTCCTCTTGTTCGGGTGGGGGCAATGATCAGGGGAGGTAGGTGGTAAATGCCACAATTAATGTTTTTTGTAACACATAGCCCAGAGCACACTGGATGAAAGAGAATCTGGTCTGGATTCCTCCTGGTCTGATTGAAGAGTTAACATGGAAAATAAATCATTGGGGGGGGGGGGGGGGGGGGGGGGTTGTCCATAAATCCAGCTCACTCCCAGTATCAGGGTTCTCAATCAACCTCACCCATACACACCATCATGCACTCTTACCAATCTCATTGTGGCTGATGGCAACTAACTGAGCAGCCTGAGATCGGAGTGAGCCGGACACACACATTCTGTCACACTCTTATACTCATCTTTATTCATTACTCATTGTGCTTTTGCTCAGCAAGTGGGCAGCATTATAGCACAGTGGTTAGCACAGTTGCTTCACAGCACCAGGGTCCCAAGTTCGATTCCCGGTTTGGGTCACTGTCTGTGCGGAGTCTGCACATTCTCCCCGTGTCTGCGTGGGTTTCCTCCGGGTGCTCCGGTTTCCTCCCACAGTCCAAAGATGTGCAGGTTAGGTGGATTGCCCATGCTAAATTGCCCCTTAGTGTCCAAAAAGGTTATGTGGGGTTACTGGGTTACAGGGATAGGGTGGAGGTGTGATCTTAAGTGGGGTGCTCTTTCCAAGGGCCGGTGCAGACTCGGTTTGTCCGAATGGCCTCCTTCTGCACTGTAAATTTTATGATTGTCATACCTCAGTTTCGTTTGGAAATTCATATTTAAAGCGCTGAGCTTTGTCCTTCCAAATTCACTCAGTGGCCCTTGAATGGGAACAGTTTTGAAATGTGCCCCTCCCCCTGCCCCCCACCCTGTGAACAGGTTGGACAAGCCTCTGAGTTGCAGTCCTGCAATTATTAATATTAGACAATATCATTGCATAAAATAGCGCAATAAAATATTGTTTCTAAATGTTGCGGGATGACCGAATGGTACGAGGAGGACTCTGCAGTTTTGAAAGTCGGCCTTTTCCATGAAAACCAGAGTTTACACGTAATGCACTGAGTCGAGATATCCACCAGGTGGCAGTCACCATTTGATATCTATGATGGGAAAATAAGGATTAAAGTGGCAACTTTATATTTTCCTTGTTTGCTGACACTTAAACTTTGAATGTGAAAACAATTACTTCTGTAAAGGTTTTCTGCTATCACAGATGGGAATGTATGCCTACCCATTTTTGGATGACAATTTATTCTCCCAACAATTACTGCTTTCCTGCATTCAAACAGTGATATTGGTGGGAGGAGTCACGTGATATAAGCGCAGGACCAACTCTATTTTCACGTGTTCTGGCACTGCTAATTCCTTTTTTAAATTCTGATGCACAACCCATAATTATTTGATCCTGATGTGTATAATCTGCGCCATGTTGCTGGGGGTTCCTGACTGAATTTTCATAGATTTCATACAATTTACAGTGCAGAAGGAGGCTATTCAGCCCATCGTGTCTGCGCTGGCTCTTGGAAAGAGGAAACTGGACCACCCGGAGGAAACCCACGCAGACACGGGGAGAATGTGAAAGACTCCACACAGACAATGACCCAAGCCGGGAATCGAACCTGGGTCGCTGGAGCTGTGAAGCAATTGTGCTAACCACTGTGCTACCCTGCTGCCCTAAGCCTTGGTGATGGGGACCCAAGTTGAGTCAGGAAAGTCATTGTTTGATTGAGGCGGTCAGGGCCCAGTTTGCAGTGGGGGTTTCGCTGGTGAGTGGGCCTATGCTTCGGCCAATACGTTGGCGTATATATGATGCATGCCGTTGTGGGTGAAGTTGTCTGCGACAGTCTCGGTTCCCCGACACAAGATTGTTGGTGCTCACACTGATGAACTGCGAGGTATCCTAAAGAGAATAGACAAAGAGGAGACGGGAATCCTGTCAGTCGATAGGGCAGTTTCTTCAGTGGGGTCTCGACTTCAGCCCTTGGAAATCCTGCTGCTTGGTGTGTCCAACATCCTGGTTAATTCGGGGCGATGGGACCGGAGGGGTATCCGGGCGCCCGGTCTCCCGATGCGAGCTGAGGATGAAACTCCCGGCCGAATTTCAGAACTGGCCACCCTGCTTTCACAATCTCGATTTGAAGGCTGGTTGTTTCAAGTTCGATGGAGCACATTGTATCCGGTCTTCAAATCCTGGGGTTGTTCGAGGTCTTACGCTGTCCTGTCCTCAATGTTCGTCGGGAAGGGTTGGAGGTGGTCGGACGCCACCAGCTGGGGCCTAGATGTCTCTTTACCGGGGCTTTAGGGCAGCACAGTTGCTTCACAGCTCCAGCAACCCAGGTTCGATTCCTGATTTGGATCACTGTCTGTGCGGAGTCTGCACATCCTCCCCGTGTCTGCGTGGGTTTCCTCCGGGTGCTCCGGTTTCCCCCCACAGTCCAAAGATGTGGAGGTTAGTTAGCTTGGCCATGATAAATTGCCCTTAGTGTCCAAAAAGGTTAGGTGAGGTTACTGGGTTGCGGGGATAGGATGGAGGTGTTGGTTTAGGTAGGGTGCTCTTTCCAAAGGGTCAGTGCAGATTTGATGGTCTGAATGACTTCCTTCTGCAAAGTAGGTTCTAGGATGACATGGTGGAGGTGCAAAGGCTTTGGTGAAATGCTCAATGGGTCCTGGATGTAGCTCGACGATCCTGTCATGGCTTTGGCTTTTCCAAGCTCCGTGGATGGTTATATTTTCCTGGAGTTCATCATTAATCCTGAACTTTGTTCCCTTGCGATTATATCCCTGATTTAATGTTATTGCCTTTTATCCTGACAAGGGCGTGTGATATACGAGCACAGAGGCATTTGTCCCCTTTTATACTGAGGAAAATCATGATGAGTTGGTTGTATGACATGAGGGTTGTGCGGTATTTAGCTGCTTTTTTTTGTGCTGTAATCCTTGCTTTTGCACTAGGGGAGTACATTTTTTGGCACGCTTCGCTTTATTTATAGACAAGTAGTGCCAAATAAATTAAGAGCCCATGGTGTTAAGGGTTAGATCCTGGCATGTATAGAGGATTGGCTGACTGGCAGAAGGCAGAAAGTGGGGATAAAGGAGTCTTTTCAGGATGGCAGCCGGAGACCAGTGGTGTGCCTCAGGGGTCTGTGCTGGGACCACAACTTTTCACAATATACACTAATGATCTGGAAGAAGGAACTGAAAGCACTGTTGCTAAGTTTGCAGATGATACAAAAATCTGGGTTGGAATTCTCCGACCCCCCCCCTCCCGCAGGGTCGGGGAATCGCCCGGGGCCGGCGTAAATCCCGCCCCCGCCGTGGCCGGAATTCTCCGCCACCCGGGAATCGGCGGGAGCGGGAATCACGCCCCGCCAGTCGGCGTGCCCCCCCCCCGCGCCGATTGGCGTGCCCCCCGCGGCGATTCTCCAGCCCGCGATGGGCCGAAGACCCGCCGCTGACAGGCCAATCCCGCCGACGTGGTTTAAACCACGTGGTTAAATCGACGTGGTTTAACGTGGTTAGGGGCCTCACGGTAGCATGGTGGTTAGCATCAATGCTTCACAGCTCCAGGGTCCCAGGTTCGATTCCCGGCTGGGTCACTGTCTGTGTGGAGTCTGCACGTCCTCCCCGTGTGTGCGTGGGTTTCCTCCGGGTGCTCCGGTTTCCTCCCACAGTCCAAAGATGTGCGGGTTAGGTGGATTGGCCATGCTAAATTGCCCGTAGTGTAAGGTTAATGGGGGGATTGTTGGGTTACGGGTATACGGGTTACGTGGGTTTAAGTAGGGTGATCATTGCTCGGCACAACATCGAGGGCCGAAGGGCCTGTTCTGTGCTGTACTGTTCTATGTTCCAAACCACCTCTGTGCCGGCGGGATTGGCGGTGCGAGCGGGCCCCCGGGGTCCTGGGGGGTGCGCTGGGCGATGGGACCCCGGGGGTTGCCCCCACGGTGGCCTGGCCCGCGATCGGGGCCCACCGATCGGTGGGCGGGCCAGTGCCATGGGGGCACTCTTTTTCTTCCGCCGCCGCCACGGCCTCCACCATGGCGGAGGCGAAAGAGACCCCCCCTACCGCGCATGCGCCGGTGGTGACGTCGGCGGCCGCTGATGCTCCGGCGCATGCGCGGACTCACGCCGGCCGGCGAAGGCCTTTGGGCCAGCCCCGACACCAGCCGCAGGGTGCTCTGAAGGTCTGTGTCCAAGGTCTTGATCAGTCTGTTGAGTTGGCGGATGGGTTCCTTAGTCGGATCTGCGGGTAACTGTCTGTGGTGTTCCTGGTTGTTGGCGCCAGTCGGCGGAGCGGGAGCCACTCCGGCGCGGGCCTAGCCCCTAAAGGTGCGGAGAATTTCGCACCTTTGGGGAGGCCCGACGCCGGAGTGGTTGGCGCCACTCCACTAGACCGGGACCCCCCGCCCCACCGGGTAGGGGAGAATTTCGCCCCTGATTAGGGACAGGTAGTATTGAGGAAGCAAGTGGACTGCAGAAGAATTTGGACAGGCTAGGAGAGTGGGCAAGGAACTGGCAGATGAAGTACAATATGGAAAAGTGTGAGGTTATGCACTTTGGAAGGAGGAATTTAGGCATAAACTATTTTCTAAATGGGGAAATGCGTAGGAAATCAGAAGCACAAAGGGACTTGGGAGTCCTTTTTCACCATTCTCTTAAGGTCAACGTGCAGGTTCAGTCAGCAGTTAGGAAGGCAAATACAATGTTAGCATTCATGTCCAGTAAGAAGTCTTACAACACCAGGTTAAAGTCCAACAGGTTTGTTTCAAACACGAGCTTTTGGAGCAATGCTCCTTCCTCAGGTAAATCTTTTTTTTTTGCCGAGATGTCCATTATGACGAGGAATGTTCCTGGTTCAACTGGTCCATGAGTCCTGAGTTTCTGTAGGAAGTCCGTCGTGTCGCGACAGAAGCTGGGCGCACCTTGTACGATGGGTTTCAAGACGCCCTCGATGTAACCAGAGAGATTCTCACACGGGGTCCCATTGCCTGAAACGATAAGACGGCCTGGTGTGTTGGCCTTGTGTATTTTCGGGAGGCAGTAGAGATCTCCAATGCGGGGAGTACGTGGGATCAGAGCACGTAGGGTGCTCTGAAGGTCTGGATCCAAGGTCTTGATCAGTCTGTTGAGTTGGCGGATGGGTTCCTTGGTTGGATCTGCGGGTAACTGTCTGTGGTGTTCCTGGTTGTTGAGTTGTCGGTATACTTCTTTGCAATAGTCCGTTCTGTTCAGTATGACGGTGGCCCCTCCTTTGTCTGCTGGTTTGATGACGATGTTGCGGTTGGTCTTGAGAGCGTGGATGGCATTGCGTTGTGTTTGCGTGACGTTCGGGGCTGTCTTGTGAATGAGACTGATGAATCTGGCATTGACGCGACTCCTCACGGCTTGACCATACATGTTGAGTCTAGGGCAGCGGCCTCTGGAGGGGTCCAATTCGACTCTTTCCTCTTCGGCTGCCGCACTGCAGATCTCTCGGTCTGCTGTTCCAGTTCATTGGTCGTCTCCTTGGGTTCGCTGTCGGCCTCTTGGGGTCTGTGGACGAATTCCTGGAGCCTCATTCGCCTGATGAATTCCTCCATGTCTGCCGCGAGACTGATGGGGTCCATTTTGGTGGTGGTGCAGAAATTGAGCCCTCTGCTGAGGACTTCGATTTCGTCTGGTTGAAGGGTGTAGTCCGACAAGTTGACAATAGATTTCACTGTATTGTTTTCTACTGTGGTTCTGGGAGAGGCTTGGTTGCTGCTGGTGGTGATGCCGAGTTTCTCAAACTTCCTGTTCTTGGTGTGCATATAGGTGGCATAGCATCGTTGTCTCATCTGTTTGGCAGTGTTCCGCAGCTGGTCTGCTGCGTCCTGAGCACAAGTTGAGAATATGGCTCTCTCTTGGTTTCCAGGTTGCAACCGTCGTCTGCTGTAGAGCTGGCGTATGAGGTGGTTGAGGAGTGTGAGAGAGGTGCGATGGCATTTATGTCAAGAGGGCTAGAATACAAGACCAGAGATGTACTTCTGAGACTGTATAAGGCTCTGGTCAGACCTCATTTGGTGTATTGTGAGCAGTTTTGGGCCCCGTATCTAAGGAAAGATGTGCTGACCTTGGAAAGGGTCCAGAGGAAGTTCATAAGAATGATCCCTGGAATAAAGAGCTAGTCATAGAACATAGAACATAGAACAGTACAGCACAGAACAGGCCCTTCGGCCCTCGATGTTGTGCCGAGGCATGATCACCCTACTCAAACCCACGTATCCACCCTATACCCGTAACCCAACAACCCCCCCCCCCCATTAACCTTACTTTTTTTTTAGGACACTACGGGCATTTTAACATGGCCAATCCACCTAACCCGCACATCTTTGGACTGTGGGAGGAAACCGGAGCACCCGGAGGAAACCCACGCACACAGTATGAGGAACGGTTAAGGAGCAGCACGGTAGCATTGTGGATAGCACAATTGCTTCACAGCTCCAGGGTCCCAGGTTCGATTCTGGCTTGGGACACTGTCTGTGCGGAGTCTGCACATCCTCCCCGTGTGTGCGTGGGTTTCCTCCGGGTGCTCCGGTTTCCTCCCACAGTCCAAAGATGTGCAGGTTAGGTGGATTGGCCATGTTAAAATGCTCGTAGTGTCGGGTGGGGTTACTGGGTTATGGGAATAGGGTGGGGGTGTTGATCTTGGGTAGGGTGCTCTTTCCAAGAGCCGGTGCAGACTCGATGGGCCGAGTGGCCTCCTTCTGCACTGTAAATTCTGTAAATTCTATGATAATCTATGACTCTGGGTATGTACTCGTTGGAGTTTAGAAGGATGAGGGGGGCTTTTATCTTATTGAAATTTACAGGATACTGCAAGCCCTGGACAGAGTGGATGTGGAGAGGATGTTTCCGCTTGTAGGAAAAACTAGAACCAGAGGACACTATCTCAGACTAAAGGGACGATCCTTTAAAACAGAGATGAGGAGGAATTTCTTCAGCCAGAGGGTGGTGAATCTGTGGAATTCTTTGCCGCAGAAGGCTGTGGAGGCCAAATCAGAGAGTGTCTTTAAGAGGGAGATAGATAGGTTCTTGATTAATAAGGGGATGAGGAAAACCCCCGTTGAACCATTGGTGTGGTGTTTTTCTTTTGTACTTTTGTTATTTTGGGATTAAGGAATCTTTGCTTGTTTCCTCAGAAGGTACCGTCAGATCATATATGTCCTGGAAAAGACTGGGTTCTATTTTCTCTGTGGTTGGTGTCTCTGGTGTTGGAGTAGCGGAAAATATATACTGGCGTATGCCCGAGTGTGGGTGGTTAATCCTTGGATATCTAGACTTTCTTGGGTTGGTCTTCTAAATATTTACTTGGCTATGTGGGTAGTGACAGTGGTTACTTAGCTCATGGAATGTTTGGTGGACAGATCATCCTGTTGTTAGGGTTTCTTTGATGAGGGAAATGGGTGGAATCCCATTGATGGCGAGTGCCCAGAGATGGAATAATTTGCTTTGTTCAATGTGTAAGAGTGATGTGAGTATCCTTGGCCTGTAGGCCCCTATTCTACTGTGTTGTTGATCCTAGTGTAGCTAGTTTGAATAGGTTAGGGCAGTAGTAACTGTGTTTATCTGGGTCAGGTGGAGGGTATATTGGGCGGGCGGGGGGGGTAGGTCACATTCCCCTGAGGTGTCACCTCTTGGAGGCTTCTGGACTCTCCTAGAGATTTGGTTCCGCTGTTAACTTTATTCTGTTGTGTGTGGGGCCTGAGTGTGAGTCCGAGTGTTTTGGTTCAACATTGTTAAGAGCCTTTCTTCGGTTGGAGATTAGGCAGGATGGAGGAGTAGATCGCCTCCTCCAAGTGGTTGTATATAAGGACTTCCAAATTGTCCTCCTTCTTGAGGTTTGGGTGAGGGGTGGCAGGGGAGGGAAGTATCCTGTTTCTTATGAGGTTATGCTCCTCTGTTCCTGGTATCCTTTTTGCAAAAGTGTATATTGCTAGTTCCTGTCGATGTCTATTGTTTAATTGGTTTGCTCTCTCTCTCTCTGAGGTTCCATTCTTTATCAGGATAGGTGAGGTGCTGATCTTTCTCCGTGTCGGTGGTAAATGGTTTCAGTTTTCTGATGAAGGCGGGGCCTGAACGGTGCCTTGGATTTGGCTGGAGAGGAGTGAGTCTTAGCACGTTGTAAGAATCCTTGGCTTACTTACTCCTGTATGCGAGAGTGTACACCGCCAAGCCACATCTTGTACTGTTGCCGGTATCCTGCTGTTCCCCTTTTCCTGGGGTATCCTTTCATTGCTTGGAGACCTTGTGAGGCTGAGTTAGGTCCCAATTGATTGTATTTTACCCCATAAGGGATCCAGCATATTGTGTCCCTTTGCCTTTGTTGCCCTGTGGAGGAGGGTGTGCACCATGGTGCCATGTGCTTATGGCTTTCCCCTGTCATCCTGAGATTCCCCCACTCTTTTTGGTATCCTTTCCGTATGAAAGGTGATGCCGACTACAACAATTACAATGATTGATAATCTGAACCGTTTGTATGAATGTTTGCTGGTCTTCTCTGTATGTATTTGTGGAATAATTTTTAAAATAAATTTAGAGTACCAATTCATTTTTTCCAATTAAGGGGCAGTTTAGCGTGGCCAATCCACCTACCCTGCACATCTTTGGGTTGTGGGGGCAAAACCCACGCAAACACGGGGAGAATGTGCAAATTCCACACGGACAGTGACCCAGAGCTGGATTTGAACCTGGGACTTCGGCGTCGTGAGGCAGCAGGGCTAACCCGCTGCACCGTGCTGCCCGTATATGTGGAATAATGATCACTCTGTACCGTACTAGAGTTGGGGGATTGGTTGCATCTTGTGGTTAAATGTAAAATACCCCCTTAAAACTAATGTCCTCGCGGGGCAACACGGTGGCGCAGCGGTTAGCATTGCTGCCTCACGGCGCTGAGGTCCCAGGTTCAATCCCGGTTCAGGGTCACTGTCCGTGTAGAGTTGCACATTCTCCCCGTGTTTGCGTGGGTTTCACCCCCACAACCCAAAGATGTGCAGGACAGGTCGATTGGTCACGCTAAATTGCCCCTTAATTGAAAAAAAAAGAATTGGGTACACTAAATTTCTAAAAAAAAACGAATGTCCTCACAAATCTTTGGTATTTTGTTTTAGGGGTGAAGAATCATTAATTGGCTCTTGCAGAGGTACAGGCAAGTTTCATATCCAAGGAAAAGCTGTTTTGATGTGTCATCGGTGCCTCTGGTATAACTGGAGTTGGGCGAGGTATGTTAAAACTTATCCTATATTATCTTTGGCTGTATGAGCAACCACTACATGAGAAGATGTTTTCATGGCTTTATTCTCTTCCCCGCCCCCTTCTTGCTTATCCGTTCATTGTCTTTCCTGTATAAACAGAAGCACCAAGTTTAATGATTAAGCTGAACCAGCTGTGTTGGAGTTCTCCTGTCTTTTTCTGTGTTCATGTACAGAGAAGCATTCATCGAATCATAGAATCCCTGCAGTGCAGAAGGAGGTCATTCAGCCCATCGAGTCTGCACCGACCCTTCGAAAGGCAACCCTATCCAGGCCCAATCCCCTGACCTATTCCTGCAACCCCAACCTTAGGGCAATTTATGATGGCTAATCCACCTAACCTGCACATCTTTGGACCGTGGGAGGAAACCGGAGCACCTGGAGGAAACCCACGCAGACACGGGGGGAACGTGCAGACTCCGCACAGTCACCTGAGGTCGGAATCGAACACAGATCCTTGGTGCTGTTAGGCAGTAGTGCTAACCACTGTGCCACCGTGCTGCACTGTAGCAGTTTTGGGGATCCATTGCTTTATTTGTAAAAATGGAAAAAATCTAATAAAAACAGGAATTTTAAAAAAAGTGATTGCCATGAGCTCAGTTCATGTGAGAACTGAACGCAATATGAGAGTTTCGAAGCACCAGAGTGAGAGATCAAACAGGCGGAAAGGAGATTTGTTGGCTGATGATTCGCTACATTCAATAAGGTATGGGGGGGAATCAACAACAATGACAAACACTGAGGTAGTAAAACTTCCTAAATTGCTTCACGGGAGAGATTTTCAAACAGCATTTGATGCCAAGCCACTTATGGAGATATTGATAATTGGGACAGGTGAGCAAAACCTTGCTCAAAGGGATAGGCTTTAAGAAGCATTTTAAAGTTGGAGAGGGGTTAGAGTGCCTGGGAGGTGGAGGCAAGGAATTGCCGATTTTAGGGACTAGGAGGCTGAAGGAAAAAACACCAAAGATGGAGTAATTAAAGTCGGAGATATTCAAGAAGCCAGAATTAGAGGAGTGTACAAATCTCAAAGGCTCCTGGGACTGGAGGAGGTGAAAACAAAAAGGGAGATTGAGGCCACGTAGGGATTTAAAAACGAGGATGGCAATCCCTACCAATGATTGACAATTTTGAGGCATTGGTTCAGCTCAAAAAGACTCTGATGAGCTACAGTATCTTTGTTTGCAATGCTTGAACTTAGAATGCAAAAACTATTCCTTATGTAAAGATTGATAGCGTTACGAATGTTTTGTCAACTTTTGTTCCTGTGCTCACATTTATTTTGCAATTATATTATTTCTCTAGTTCAACCTTGTGTTTGTGAACGCCCTTGAATATTAAACCATTGAGCCTTGTGGAAGATTTTCGTATTAGAATATCCACTCTTGTCTGAAACATTCCACTGCAGATGGTGGTGTAGATGGTGCTTAGATAAGATGGTTATGTTTTAAACTGTCTCCTTTAATTTAAGGTTTAAAAAAAGTTCTGGAATGGGGAAGGTGAACACATACTGAATCCTGCCTGGCCCATGTGATTTGGCTGTCATGTAGAAAGAGGCCCAGGAAGAAACCCACAGAAGATTAAGAGCCAGTTTTCACACCAACATATGGGCAGCTGGTCTTTCTGGACACAGACTCTCAGACCTAGGGAGATGGGAAAGGGAGAGAAATAGCTGCTGTGTCAAGTAGAGGAAGAGACTATTTTATGTTAACCACCAAGCAGAATGTTGGTGAGCATGGATACCCCGTTTTAAGAAATTGGACTTGTAGAGATTTGAAGGCCAAGGTGTCAGCAGAGGGTACCTTGCCGCTGGGAGTCAGTTTGATGGTAATTAGATAATTGAATGAAAGGACTTAAAAGGACATTGGAAGTCTTGCCCTGGAAAGTCAGGGTAAAATGATCCTGATGGAAAGCTAAGAGGTGCCATGGACCTAATCTACAAGGGCCATATATTTGGCAAAAGCATTGCAGACTATAAATATGGCTTGAAGCATTTTCGGTGGAAGTACCTTTTCCGTAGTTTACTGTATTAGTTGCCTACTAAGTCATGTCTGGTTGATGTTGATTTTGTTTGTTACAGTGAAAGTCTGAAAACATAAAATCCTGTGCGATATTTTTGTCGGACTCTCCTATCTCTTTTTATTAAGTAAATTTAGAGTACCGAATTATTTTTTTGCTTTTTCCAATGAAGGGCAATTTAGCGTGGTCAATCCACCTAACCTGCACATCTTTGGGTCGTGGGGGTGAAACCCACGCAGACATGGGGGGGAATGTGCAAACTCCACACAGACAGTGACCCAGAGCCAGGATTTGAACCCGGGTTCTCAGCGCCGCAGTCCCAGTGCTATCCACTGCACCACATGCTGCCCTACTTATCTCTTTTTAAAAGTTATAGGTTTTTACGGAGATCGTAACAAAATGTAATGGTGGCAGTAATTTTGTAATATCAGGCTGCAGGATTCGACCCTTCCATTTTTTCTGTTGAACTTCATCTACCTACCCAGCCTGATCCCCAACCCCAACACGACATTGTTACAGAACCATGTTAGCCTCTCTAACTCCAGAAGAGATTTTTAAAGGAGAATTAAATTCATATCGTGTGCTTTTACACATCTTTTGTCAACTTTTGGTATTATCAATTCTTTCCTGTGCTTACATTTATTTTGCAATTGTATTATTCCTCTAGTTCAACCTCGTGTTTGTGAACGCCCTTGAATGTTAAACCATTGAGTCTTGTGGAAGATTTTCATGTTAGAATACCCACTCTTGCCTGAAACATTCCACTGTAGATGGTGGTGTAGATGATGCTCAGATACAATATATCCTGATTGCTACATATAATGCCCTTTTTAATAATAATCTTTATTGTCACAAATAGGCTTACATTAACACTGCAATGAAGTTACTGTGAAAAGCTCCTAGTCGTCACGATCCGGCCCCCGTTCAGGTATACGGAGGGAGAAATCAGAATGTCCAATTCACCTAACAGCACGTCTTTCGGGACTTGTGGGAGGGAACCGGAGTACCCGGAGGAAACACACGCAGACACCGGGAGAACGTGCAGACTCCACATGGACAGTGACCCAAGCCGGGAATCGAAAGTGGGATCCTGGCGCTGTGAAGCAACAGTTTTAAAGCTGGAAAGCATTGAAATGCGTTAGCATTTGTGGAAAATTGCTGGAAAGCATTGAAAACCTCCCACTAATTATGGCAATGTAGCACTGGTTATCACTGCCTTCTTTATTTCACATTTATTTATTTTTAACTTTTAAAAAAATATTTAGAGTACCCAATTCATTTTTTCCAATTAAGGGGCAATTTAGTGTGGCCAATCCACCTAGCCAGCACATCTTTGGGTTGTGGGGATGAGACCCACGCTGTGAGGCAGCAGGGCTAACCCACTGCGCCATCGTGCTGCCCTTTTACATTTATTTTTAACTACATATGTATAATTTTAAAATTATCACCAGCCCCATTCCCTTCCTGCTTGGAATTTCCCCACTAGGTTCAGCTATGCCCAACTGCTTGATGACCACCCCTGCTCTTCTGCTCCCTGCTCCTCCTCTGCTCCCTGCTCCTCCACTGTCTCCTGCTCCTCCTCTGCTCCCTGCTCCTCCACTGTCCCCTGCTCCTCCTCTTGTCCCTGCCCCTCCTCTTGCCCCTGCTCCTCCTCTTCTGCTCCCTGCTCCTCCTCTGCTCCCTGCTCCTCCACTGTCTCCTGCTCCTCCTCTGCTCCCTGCTCCTCCACTGTCCCCTGCTCCTCCTCTTGTCCCTGCCCCTCCTCTTGCCCCTGCTCCTCCTCTGCCCCCTGCTCCTCCTCTTGTCCCTGCCCCTCCTCTTGCCCCTGCTCCTCCTCTTGTCCCTGCCCCTCCTCTTGCCCCTGCTCCTCCTCTTGCCCCTGCTCCTCCTCTTGCCCCTGCTCCTCCTCTTGTCCCTGCCCCTCCTCTTGCCCCTGCTACTCCTCTTGCCCCTGCTCCTCCTCTGACCCCTGCTCCTCCACTGTCTCCTGCTCCTCCAGTTTCCCCTGCTCCTCTGCTTGTCCCTGCCCCATCTCTTGCCCCTGCTCCTCCTCTTACCCCTGCTCCTCCTCTTGCCCCTGCTCCTCCTCTTGCCCCATCTCCTCCACTGTCTCCTGCTCTTCCACTGTCTCCTGTTCCTCCAGTTTCCCCTGCCCCTCTTCTTGCCTCTGCTCCTCCTCTTGCCCCTGCTCATCCTCTTGCCCCTGCTCCTCCACTGTCTCCTGCTCCTCCAGTTTCCCCTGCCCCTCCTCTTGCCTCTGCTCCTCTTGCCCCTACTGCTCCTCTTGCCCCTGCTCCTCCTCTTGCCCCTGCTCCTCCTCCTGCCCCTGTTCCACCTCGACCCTGCTCCTCCTCTGCCCCTGCTCCTCCTCTTGCCCCTGCTCCTCCTCTTGCCCCAGCTCCTCCTCTTGCCCTGCTCCTCCTCTTGCCCTGCTCCTCCTCTTGCCCCTGCTCCTCCTCTGCCCCTCCTCTTCCCCTAGCCCCTGCTCCTTCTGTGCCCCTGCTCCTCCTCTTGCCCCTGCTCCTCCTCTGCCCCTCCTCTTCCCCTAGCCCCTGCTCCTTCTGTGCCCCTGCTCCTTCTGTGCCCCTGCCCCTCCTCTTGCCCCTGCTCCTCCTCTTGCCCCTGCTCCTCCTGTTTCCCCCTGCTCATCCTCTTGCCCCTGCTCCTCCTCTGCTCCTGCTCGTCTTCTGCCCCCTGCTCCTCCTTTTGCCACTACTCCTCCTCTGCCACTACTCCTCCTCTGCCACTACTCCTCCTCTTGCCCCTGCTCCTTCTCTTGCCCCTGCTCCTCCTCTGCCCCTGCTCCTCCTCTGCCCCTGCTCCTCCTCTTGCCCCTGCTCCTCCTCTTGCCCCTGCTCCTCCTCTTGCCCCTGCTCCTCCTCTTGCCCCTGCTCCTCCTCTTGCCCCTGCTCCTCTTGCCCCTGCTCCTCCTCTTACCCCTGCTCCTCCTCTTACCCCTGCTCCTCCTCTTGCCCCTGCTCCTCCTCTTGCCCTTGCTCCTCCTCTTGCCCCTGTTCCTCCTCTTGCCCCTGCTCCTCCTCTTGCCCCTGCTCCTCTTTTGCCCCTGCTCCTCCTGTTTCCCCCTGCTCATCCTCTTGCCCCTGCTCCTCCTCTGCTCCTGCTCCTCTTCTGCCCCCTGCTCCTCCTTTTGCCCCTGCTCCTCCTCTGCCACTACTCCTCCTCTTGCCCGTGCTCCTTCTCTTGCCCCTGCTCCTCCTCTGTCCCTCCTTGCCCCTACTCCTCCTCTTGCCCCTGCTCCTCCTCTTGCCCCTGCTCCTCCTCTTGCCCCTGCTCGTCCTCTGCCCCTCCTCCTCCTCTTTCCCCCTGCTCCTCCTCTTGCCCCTGCTCCTCCTCTGCCCCTGCTCCTCCTCTTGCCCCTGCTCCTCCTCTTGCCCCTGCTCCTCCTCTTGCCCCTGCTCCTCCTCTTGCCCCTGCTCCTCCTCTTGCCCCTGCTCCTCCTCTTGCCCCTGCTCCTCCTCTTGCCCCTGCTCCTCCTCTTTCCCCCTGCTCCTCTTGCCCCTGCCCTTCTTGCCCCTGCTCCTCCTCTTTCCCCTGCTCCTCCTCTTGCCCCTGCCCTTCCTGCCCCTGCTCCTCCTCTTGCCCCTGCTCCTCCTCTTGCCCCTGCTCCTCCTCTTGCCCCTGCTCCTCCTCTTGCCCCTGCTCCTCCTCCTGCCCCTGCTCCTCCTCTTGCCCCTGCTCCTCCTCTTGCCCCTGCTCCTCCTCTTGCCCCTGCTCCTCCTCTTGCCCCTGCTCCTCCTCTTGCCCCTGCTCCTCCTCTTGCGTCCACCGCTCTCCTCTGCCTGTTACCATATTGGGGCATTTCTTGCAATGGCACCGTCCAGGCTATGTTTTAAAAAACAGCTCATATTCACCCACTACCAAAAACTGGCTTTTGAATAGGAAGGGATGGTGTTCCCTTAAGGGCTACCCCCACAACACTGGGGAATGACCTGTTATTCAACATCTTGCTCAAGTTTGAAAGAAATTGCCCTTTTCCTCTCCCTCCTTTCGGCCCCTACTTTCTTGCCCCTGCTCCTCCTCTTGTCCTCTGCTATTCCAATTCCATTGCCCTGTCAATGTTCCTCAGGCCCTACCTACATCCCTGTCTCAATGTCATCCTGCATTCATCTCTACCAGCTGGTTTGTTTCCTCATCCATGAGATGGGGGTTCAAAAACCAACAACCTACTGATCCACATCAAGCATCAGGTTCCAAGCACGAGGTGCTGCATTTCCCACAATCCAACCAAACCGTGGATAGATTGGAGAGGCTGGCAGTCTGTGGAGAAGAGACGATTAAGAGGAGGGTTGGATCCCCCCCTCCCTGAACACAAAATCAAAGCACAGCCGAAGCCAACGGGGAGTGGGAAGGACGGGGAAGTTTGCAAGGCAGAAGTGGGGGGGGGGGGGGGGGGGGGGGGGGGGGGGCTGCAGAAGGGACGATAGGCCGAGCCAGAGGGCGGCAAAATGTATATAGGGTAAATTAAAGGAAGGACAGGATAAACCTTTCTGTACAATAAAGTAAATTAACGCGGTTAAGAAAAATGTGGATGTATATATACACAATTGTTTATAAATATGAAAAATGCCAATAAAAAGATTTTTTTTAAAAAGAGGTTTGGGAGCGTGTTCAAAATGAAGAGGCGTCAGGACAGAAAGGGAGCAACCGTTCCCATTGATTGTAGCATTGAGAACCAGAGGACACCGACGGGAGGCGATTGGCAAAAGCAGCAATGGTGACGCGAGGAAAAACATGTTTACGCAGCGAGTGGTTAGGATCTGGGATGTGCTGCCTGAAGATGTGATGGAGGCAGATTCAAACATGGCTTTCAGAAGGGAATTATCTGAAGAGGCAAGGTTTGTAGGACCCTGGGGAAAAGGCCAGGGACTGAGTTGACAGGAGTTGCACTTTGCAGAGATCTGGTACAGGGGAGGCAAATGGCCTTGATTTTTAAAATAAATTTAGAGTACCCAATTAATTTTTTCCAATTAAGGGGCAATTTAGCGTGGTCAATCCACCTACCCTGCACACCTTTTGAGTTGTGGGGGTGAAACCCACGCAGGCACGGGGAGAACGTGCAAACTCCACACGGACAGTGACCCAGAGCCGGTATCGAACCTGGAATCTCGGTGCCATGAGGCAGCAGTGCTAACCACTGCCCCACCGTGCTGCCCCCAAATGGCCTTGTTGCCTGCTGTAACCATTCTATGAAACACAAACCATCCAACAAAAGGCCCCACACAACAGGCGGAAAGAAGAGAAAGAGAAAAGCTAGGAAATGAGGACGAGGATCAGAAAAAGAAGAGTATGCAGTCGGAAGAGAGAGCGAGAAAATCTGTAATAGAGAGCTAAGTAAGGGAAAGTATGTACCCTAATGCCGAGCATTGTCACAAAAGGTACGGTGTCTTGTTAAGATTTGAAATATTTTTACTCTAAGTCTTCTGAGCTTTGACTTATTCTTAATTTATTTAAATTAATTTTCCTTCAGACCTGTCCAATCTGTGAGAGGTTTGTCTCAACCCTTAGCATCTCTTTCAACTGCACAGGAAGATTTTACTGAATATAGGCATGTGTGCATATACTTGTAACTGTAACCTGACGATAACATTATAAATCCATTTAATTAGCAAAAGAGATTAACTGGATGGATGGCCGACTGTGTGGGGGGGGGGGGGGGGGGGAAGAAGGCAGGACAAATGATGTACTGAGGCTTTTTTATAATCTTATATATTCTCCAATCTATACAGAACTTGCAATATTTCCCTGCAAATAAGCACCACCTGCATTTTTTTAAAGTAGAGACTATGGTATTAAACTCTCAACATAGTTTTGCTAACTTCTGTTTGGAGTATCTCCATTAATCAGCAGCTTCTACACCTTTATTAAATGATGTGGCTTCTGGACTGAAATGTTTAATCAGCGTGGGAGCCCCTTTATACAAGGGACAAACAGACGCTAGTTTGGGTAATTGCCAGTGCTTGAGCATTATTTTGAGTAAGTGCGTGCTTCAAATTTGCATATTTTGTTAGCTATTGTTTTTTTTTCCACATCAATACGTCAAAATGCCTTTGCCCAGTTATTCTTGTGTAGGGTTTGATGAAAAGTCCTCGAGGTATGTATCTGCAGCTGGAAGAAAAATGGATCTGCCGCAAACAAAAGGACTTTTATTAAGAATGAATAGACTTTTAGTATAAGTCCAAAAATAGAAGTGGCCAGCAGGAGCCACTCAAAACCAGAAGAAGCCAAGTGAAGTGGCGATCTATAAATAGAAAGAAAGGCACTTCTGTGCTCAGTGAAAACCATGAATTCATTCAGGTCAGCAGAGAAAAATGCTTTACTTCTATATGGCTAAGGCAGGAATGGGTTATTATAAAACGAACAATAAAATTACACTCGAAACATTGGCCGGGGTTCCACAGATGGGTTTTTACATTAAAATTAAAATCGAAATAGCTGATTTTACCATCACATGTTGACACCTCATCAATCAATACTAAAGATTGCAGGTTTAAGATGAATCTATTTCTGTTAAAGTATGGAAGCAGAGGGCAGGTTTTCCTGAAACTGTTTCTTATAGGAATTCCCGTCTGTACAGAAGACCCAATTGTTAATCTAAACAATATTAGCAGGCGGAGCATAGGACTGAATGAATTGGACAAAAGATTTTCAGTCAGTCTGCTGCCTATTTTGAATACATTTAGATGGGCTGAAGTGTACAACGAGGCTTAACGTTATTCAAACATTCCTTTAGCATGCATAATTGGGAATGAGAAAGAATCCCCATTAAAGAGTGTTTAATTATCAAGCTCCCCCAATGACTTAGTGGGCAAATACATCACTCAGCGTGATATGAAGTTACTCACACCAGGAGGTCCCGGGCTGTGTTGATCTGACCAGGATGGTACCAGCTTCACTGCTTCTGGCAGAGAGGAAAAGAAAAATCAACTGGGGTCCCCAGTTTAGCTTGTCCTCCTGTTACCCCATGCCGGCAAATCTTCATTTGGGTGTTGGAGTGTTTGCCTATAGCCACGAAGCTTGTCACTTTCAAGCCACAAATGGGAAACGCAGTCTTCTGTAGCTAGGAATTAAAGTCCTCGATCGAGAAGTGGCCAGTCAGTTTGGAGACCTCCGTGAGTTTGACAGATTTTAAGGAGTTCTCAATTTGTTTCCCAAATTTCAAGTCGAAGTTAGCTTGTTCTTTGATACGTTGGACTGCAAGAGCAGGCGAGGGAGTGGAACTTAATTCTCCATTAAGAGCAAAAACACAGCAGAAGCCGGAAATCCAAAAATAACAGAAAATGCTGCATAAACTCAGCAGGTCGGGCAGCATCTGTGGAGAGAGAAACAGAGTTGATGCTTCATATGGATTCCAAATGTTAACTCTCGTTTTCTCTCCGCATGTGCTGCCAGACCTGCCGAGTTTATCCAGCACTTCTCTCTTTTGATTTCTTAAGTCTCTGGCTCTGGTTTTTGTACTTCTCGAGTTGGGTTTATCAAAGATGGTGTTGATTAGCTTATGTCTTGTAATGCTGTGGCCATCCTGTGTACAGGTATTTGATTGGCAATGATAGAATCCACCCTCCTTTTCTCATCCTCGTGCACCGAGGGTGTAAAATATATGAGAAACCAATTAGAACAGTTCAACAATCTTGATAATGTGAGCAGCAATGTCACTTGACTGCCTCCCAGGAAGGCCCACGATGGGAGATGGGGCCCCGTTGCTCCTGGTAGATACAGATCCGTAGAGACACATGGACGGAAAAGATTATCACAAAACCTGATCCAATTATTTCAAATCTTCGTCCACTAAAGCTCAGGGACATTCTGTGCCACCCGTGGTGGTTCCTCCGAAGCTGCCTCTCACGCGTTAGATGTTTTTCTGTGTTCAGACTCGGGCACAAATGGATTTATTTGGTTAAAAGATAAAAACAAGGAACTCAATGCAGACCCATTTAGGTATTTTGGAATCCAAACTAGGATAGCACCGGCACTGCAGCCCGAGTTACCCTGTTTGGCGAAAATGAACCATGGCACACGTTTGCCTGTTTCACCAGCTCAGGGGCAAAGGCCCATTCACAGAATCGCGACAGTGCAGGAGGCCACTCAGCCCATCGAGTCTGCACCGATCTTCCGAAAGAGCACCCTACATAGGGTCAGGCCCCCACCCTATCCCCAAAACCTTACCTCACCTTTTTGACACTAAGGGGCAATTTAGCATGGCCAATCCACCTAACCTACACATCTTTGGACTGTGGGAGGAAACCGGAGCACCCGAGGAAACCCACGCAGACACAGGGAAAATGTGTAAACTCCATACAGTCACCCGAGGTCGGAATTGAACCCGGGTCCCTGTGAGGCAGCAGCTCTAACCACTGAGCTACCGTGCCGCTGAATTTTAGGCTGGGAATCTCTCCTCCGGATCTGAACCATGGAAGATTTGCTCAGGCATCTGGTCCTTGTTGCACAGTTGGCCGGGGAGCAGAAAATCCAGCACAACACCTAGTCATTAGCTTGTCACTAACAGGCAAGTATGGTGGAGGCGAGTTCTGCTGGGGTGGAGGTCCAGTGCCTCGATGTGGTTGGGTGACCTTATGGAATTTCTGCATCTGGAGAAGGTCAGGTACACCGTCAGGGGGTCGGTTGAGAGGTTCTACCCGAAATGGCAGCCATTCCTTTCCTTCTTTAAAGAGTTAGTCACGTTAGTTGTTGGGGGGGGGGGGGGGGGTTCTTAATTTGGCTTATTAGTGGGGAGAGTTTTTTTTCCTTTGGATGGGATGCATAGGGTTAGTTGGGTTTTGGCTATATTGTATTGTGTAACATTCATCTTTTGTGTTGTTTGTTTGTTATAAATTTGTTATAAATGAGGATCTTTAAGAAAAATATATTTTTTAAAAAGAAAAGCTGACAAGATTGAAGTCATTCGGTAGCACTCATACTTTTGATGCTGAATAGTTGGTAATTCTAATGTAGAACCTCCATTAAAGAAGCGTAGATTTATGCTGTTCATGGCACAGGAACCTGCTAGCTAAACAAAGGGTGGTAAATGACTAAATTAATGCAATTACCCAGCTTTTTTTTTTGTTCTTTCATGGGATGTGCGCTTTGCTGGCTAGGCCAACATTTATTGACATAAGAACATAAGAACTAGGAGCAGGAGTAGGCCATCTGGCCCCTCGAGCCTCCTCCGCCATTCAATGAGATCATGGCTGATCTTTTGTGGACTCAGCTCCACTTTCCGGCCCGAACACCATAACCCTTAATCCCTTTATTCTTCAAAAAACTATCTATCTTTCCCTTAAAAACATGTAATGAAGGAGCCTCAACTGCTTCACTGGGCAAGGAATTCCATAAATTCCCAACCCTTTGGGTGAAGAAGTTCCTCCTAAACTCAGTCCTAAATCTACGTCCCCTTATTTTGAGGCTATGTCCCCCAGTTCTGCTTTCACCCGCCAGTGGAAACAACCTGCCCGCATCTATCCTATCTATTCCCTTCATAATTTTTAATGTTTCTATAAGATCCCCCCTCAGCCTTCTAAATTCCAACGAGTACAGTCCCAGTCTACTCAACCTCTTCTCATAATCCAACCCCTTCAGCTCTGGGATTAACCTAGTGAATCTCCTCTGCACACCCTCCAGTGCCAGTATGTCCTTTCTCAAGTAAGGAGACCAAAACTGAACACAATACTCCAGGTGTGGCCTCACTAACACCTTATACAATTGCAACATAACCTCCCTAGTCTTAAACTCCATCCCTCTAGCAATGAAGGACAAAATTCCATTTGCCTTCTTAATCACCTGTTGCACCTGTAAACCAACTTTCTGTGACTCATGCACTAGCACACCCAGGTCTCACTGCACAGCAGCATGCTTTAATATTTTATCGTTTAAATAATAATCTCGTTTGCTGTTATTCCTACCAAAATGGATAAGCTCACATTTGTCAACATTGTATTCCATCTGCCAGACCCTAGCCCATTCACTTAACCTATCCAAATCCCTCTGCAGACTTCCAGTATCCTCTGCACTTTTCGCTTTACCACTCACCTTAGTGTCATCTGCAAACTTGGACACATTGCCCTTGGTCCCCAACTCCAAATCATCTATGTAAATTGTGAACAATTGTGGGCCCAACACGGATCCCTGAGGGACACCACTAGCTACTGATTGGTAACCAGAGAAACACCCATTAATCCCCACTCTTTGCTTTCTATTAATTAACTAATCCTCTATCCATGCTACTACTTTACCCTTAATGCCATGCATCTTTATGTTATGCAGCAACCTTTTGTGTGGCACCTTGTCAAAGGCTTTCTGGAAATCCAGATATACCACATCCATTGGCTCCCAGTTATCTACTGCACTGGTAATGTCCTCAAAAAATTCCACTAAATTAGTTAGGCATGACCTGCCCTTTATGAACCCATGCTGCGTCTGCCCAATGGGACAATTTCTATCCAGATGCCTCGCTATTTCTTCTTTGATGATAGATTCCAGCATCTTCCCTACTACCGAAGTTAAGCTCACTGGCCTATAATTTCCTGCTCTCTGCCTACCTCCTTTTTTAAACAGTGGTGTCATGTTTATTCCCAATTGCCCTCGAGAAGGTGGTGGTGAGCGGTCTTCTTGAGCCCTTGCAGCCTATGTGGTGTAGATACACCCACAGTGCTGTTCGGGAGGGAGTTCCAGGATTTTGACCCAGCCATAGCGAAGAAATAGTGATATACTTTCACGTCAGGATGGTGAGTGCCAAGAGTGCCATGTAACTGCTGCCCTTTCCATCTCATTGGTAGGGAACATGGGAAGGTGCTGTCAAAGGAGCCTTGGTGAGTTGCCAGAAGTTAAACACTGCTGGCACTGTGTGAGTGGTGAAGAGAGTGCATGTTAATAATGGTGGATGGGGTGCCACATAGGCTGCTTTATCTTGGATGGTGTCAAGCTTCTTGACTTTGGAGCTGCATTCATCCAGGCAAACGGAGAGTATACCATCACACTCCTGACCTGTACCTTGTAGATGAGGGACAGGCCTTTCTAGTCAGGAAGTGATCTTGCACACAGTTCCCATCCTCTGACCTGCTCTTGTTGCCACAGTATTATATGGCTAGTCCAGTTCAATTTCGGGTCAATGGTAGTACCCCCCCCCCCCCCCCCCCCCCCCCCCAGGATCTTGATAATGCAAGATTCCGTAGTGGTAATGCCATTGAATGTCATAGGGAGATGGTTGGAGTCTCCCTTGTTGGAGATGGTCATTATCTGGCTCTTGTTACTTGCCACTTATCAGCCCAAGCCTGAATATTGTCCAGGTCTTGCTGCATATGGGCACGAGCTGCTTCAGTATTTGAGGAGACGGGAATTGGTGCTGAACATTGTGGTGCAATCATCAGTGAATATCACACTTCTGACCTTATGACGGAGGAAAGTTCATTAATGAAGATGGTTGAACAGAGGACAATATCCTGAGGAACACCAGCAGTGATGTTCTGGAACTGAGATGATTGACTTCCAATCACAACCATCTTCCTTTGTGCTAGGTATGACTCAACCCAGTGGAGAGCCTTTCCCTGATTTCGATTGACTTCAATTTTGACACTGTCCCTTGATGTCACACACGGTCAAATGATATATTGATGCCAAGGGTAACCACGCTTGAGTTCAGCTCTTCTGCTCATGTTTGGACAAAAGCTAAAATGAGATAAGTGACCCGGCAGAACACAAACTGTGCATCAGTGAACAGGTAACTGCCGCTTGATAGCACTGTCGATGACTCCTTCCATCACTTTACTTTTTTTAAAATTTAGAGTACCCAATTATTTTTTTTTCCAATTAAGGGGCAATTTAGAGTGGCCAATCGAGCTACCCTGCACATCTTTGGGTTGTGGGGGTGAAACCCACGCAATCACGGGGAGAATGTACAAACTCCACATCGACAGTGACCCAGGGCCGGGATTCAAACCCAGGTCCTCAGCACCGTAGGCAGCAATGCTAACCACTGTGCCAGGCTCTTCCATCAATTTACTGATGACTGAGATGGGGCGGTAATTGACCGGGTTGAATTTGTTCTGCTCTTTTGCGTACACAACACACCTGCGCTGTTTTCCACATTGACAGATAGATGCCAGCGTTATAGCTAAGCTGGAACATCTTAGCTCGGGGCACAGCCAGTTCTGGAGCGCAAGTCTTCAGTTCAATTGGGCAGCACGGTGGCGCAGTGGGTTAGCCATGCAGCCTCACGGCGCCAAGGTCCCTAGTTCGATCCCAGCACTGGCTGGGTCACTGCCCATGTGGATTTTGCACATTCTCCCCGTGTTTGCATGGGTTTTGCCCCTGCAACCCAAAGATGTGCAGGCTAGATGGATTGGCCATGCTAAATTGCCCCTTAATTGGAAAAAATGAATTGGGTACTTTAAGTTTTTTTTTAAAGTCTTCAGTTCTATTGTTGGAATATTGTCAGAGCCCAAAGCCTTTGCAGTATGCAGTGCCTTCAGCCATTTCTTGGTATCACATGAGTGAATCAATTGGTGAAGACTGGCATCTGTGATGCCAGGAACCTCTGGAGGAGGCGGATGAATGTTGCAAATGCATCAGCCTCGTCTTTTGCCCTTATGTGCTGGGCTCTCCCATCATTGTGGATGAGAATATTTGTAGAGCCCCTTTCTCCTTTTAGCTGTTTAATTGTCCACCACCATTCACGCTGGCTGTGGTAGGACTGCAGAGCTTAGATCTGATCTGTTGGCTGTGGAATCACTTTGCCGTTTATCACTTGCTGCTTCCGCTGTTTGCCACGCAAGTTGTCTCGTGTTGTAGCTTCACCAGGTTGGCACCTCATTTTTAGGTGTGACTGGTGCTACTCCTGGCATGTCTTCCTGTATTGTACATTGATCCCTCGGCTTGTTGTTGTGGACCTTGCTATCAACAAATTGGCTGCTGCATTTCCCATATTAATAATAACAATCTTTGTTACAGCAGTGACTTTGCTTCCTGAATGTTTCATCGGCTGTGACTCATTTTGGTCGTGAAAGCAGCCATATAAATACAAGGCTTTCTTTACTCCGAATAAGGAAGAACCATGTTGCTATCAGGAAGAAGTTGATGGTAACCATAACTCTGTCATTTTGATCACATGTTGTGCAGGACCGAGAACCGTATTGACCAGAGGTTTTGGTCGGGACCTGGTTGTAGCACGATTGCTCAGAAGGGATTCAGAAGGTTGTGGGGTTCAAGGCCCGTTCCATACCCTAGGATGCAGAATCTGGGCTGACATTTCAGTGGCATATTCAGGGCCTGTTGGAAGTGCCATTTTCAGATATGTTGACAAACCCAAACCACCTTTGTTTCAACAAAACGGTCCTTAAAGAACAGCAGTGATTTTGAGTACCCGATTTTTTCCCCCCAAATTTAGGGGCAATTTACCTACCCTGCGCATCTTTTGGGTTGTGGGTGTGAGACCCACGCAGACATGCAGAGAATGTGCAAACTCCACATGGGCAGTGACCCGGGGCCGGGATTGAACCCTGGTCCTGGGCGCCGTGCCTGGTGTTCTGACCAATATTTATCCTTCTCTCAATGAAGAACAGGTTTGAATCCCGGCCCTGGGTCACTGACCGTGTGGAGTTTGCGCATTCTCCCCATGTCTGAGTGGGTTTCACCCCCACAACCCAAAAATGTGCAGGATAGGTGGATTGGCCACGCTAAATTGCCCCTTAATTGGGAAAAAAAAATAATTGGGTACTCTAAATTTAAAAAAAAAATCAGTATATCTAAGGAATGTCAAATAGTGCAGCTACGGGCAGCACGGTGGCCTAGTGGTTAGCACAACCGTCTCACGGCGCTGAGGTCCCAGGTTCGATCCCGGCTCTGGGTCACTGTCCGTGTGGAGTTTGCACATTCTCCCCGTGTCTGCGTGGGTTTCGCCCCCACAACCCAAAAATGTGCAGAGTAGGTGGGTTGGCCACACTAAATTGCCCCTTAATTGGAAAAAATAATTGGGTAATCTAAATTTATTATTTAAAAAAATATAGTGCAGCTACATATTAACAGAAACATAAATGAAATCAATTCACTCAGAAAGAAGGTGAGAAGGGTAATCCACAAACAGTCTTGGCTATATGTTGATCTTCGTGAAGTCATATCCATACATTTCCTTCCGAGTATTTATGGTAATTCTGATATTTCCGCTGGATGGACAATTTCCCAAAACAAGTCATAATTTTCTTATCAGAGCCAAAATCTGCCTCAGCCACAATTACCTCATCTGAATTTTAAAAATTTCTATCAATTCCTTACTTACAATTGAGAATGTTGGCATGGTGTGCCTCTAAGTGTTTTAAGGCATTCTAAATAGACGCAATTGGCCTGAGTCTGCCGCATGAGTTATTTAGAGCGGATAACAAATTGCATTTACATAACGTAGAAAAACTTCCCAAAGCACATCACAGTTATAAGTAAACAACGTCAATTAAGCCATCTCTTCTGCTTGGGCAGTCAGTGTCGAGGATCATTTGCTTCCACTCCAGTGAGGTGGGGTCTGCAGTGGCTGAATAGTCCAATCCTGGATCCACAGACTCTGCCACAGGTTTGGGCAGGTGGTGTTTGATGAGGTGGGTGGGTGGGACGCTCTGGATTATTTTTTTCATACATTTAGAGTACCCAATTTTTTTTTTCCCAATTAAGGGGCAATTTAGTGTGGCCAATCCACCTACTCTGCAGTGCTAACCACTGGGCCACCGTGCTGCTCAGGACGCTCTGGATTCTATGCTCTCCTTCCACTGTTTACGCTTGGCCTCCATGTGCTCCACACTCCGATGCTCGGTGGGATTGGCGCGTTTGCGGATGTCTTTTCTCTAGTTTGTGTGTTCTCAGGCACACGGTACCCACATGGTGATGGGGATTTATTTAAGGAGCCTTTCAGAGTGTCCTTGTCGCATTTCCTCTTGCCTCCTCGTGACCCCTTGCCATTGCGGAGCTCAAATGGAGCGCTTATATTGGGAGTCTTGGATCGGGCATGCGGCCCACCCATCGCAGCTGGGTGAGCGTGACCAGTGCCTCAATACTGGGGATTTTAAAAAACAATTAGAATACCCAATTCTTTTTTTCCAATTAAGGGGCAATTTAGCGTGGCCAATCGAGCTACCCTGCACACCTTTGGATTGTGGGGGTGAGACCCACGCAGACATGGGGAGAATGTGAAAACTCCACACAGTGACCTGGGCCGGGATCAAACCTGGTCCTCAGCGCTGTAGGCAGCAGTGCTAACCACAGCGGTGAAAAGATCACCCGAAGGGACTATATCAACCTGAGAGACATTTTGCACGGGACCACACTGCCTCGCTCTGAATAGGAGGACGAAAGCAGAGGAAGGAAGGGACATGGGAAACGGAGCACAGGAGAGGGTAAGGAGGATCGCAGGAGGCAAAAGCATATCGTGGGCAAAGGGTAGACACATAGCCGACCCCAGGAGGGGGGGGGGGGGCGCCACACTAGTGGGAAAGCTAATGCCAGGAGGTACGAGTGAGGGGGGGGGGGGGCGCAGCGTATCTCTAGCAGAGGAGAGAGTGCCTGGCAACGGTTGGGGTGGGGTACACAACACCAATGGCGGGGGCCAACTAGGGGGTAAACAGGGTATGGAGATTAGGGAGGAGGGACAGTCATAGGAAGGGAGAAGACAAAGGGGAAAAGGGAGGAAAAGAATCGTATGGGAAACAAAGACAAAGGTAAGGGCTCTAGGCTTCTACAAGAGGCTACACGTGGTGGCTTGGAACACAATGGCACCACAAACAGCCACTTTGGAGGGTCCCTGAAACCCCAGAATGCAGGGGCTCACCCATAGGGCGTACACAGAGTTGGTGGTCATGTTGGATGGCCCCTGGACAAAGGGAAACCCTGGAATGCAGGGGCACATCCAAAAGGTAAGTATGGTTGAGTCCGCAGGAGGATGGGGGGACAAAAGCCCCCCCATCAAAATCGTCCCCTGGAACGTCAGGGGGCTCAACGGCCCAGTGAAAATACCCAGCTGAAAAGTATGAAAGCTGACATAGTCTTCCTCAAAGAGACGCACCTGAGGAAGGAGGACCAACTGAGAGTAAGGAAGGGCTATTTTTCTTATTCGTAGATGGGACGTGGGCGTCGCCGGCTGTGCCAGCATTTATTGCCCATCCCTAATTGCCCCTGAGGGGGCAGTTAAGAGTCAACCACATTACTGTGGGTCTGGAGTCACATGTAGGCCAGACTAGGTAAAGATGGATTTCTACAAATAAGAGGGCAGCATGGTGGCGCAGTGGCATAGCCCTGCTGCCTCATGGCACCGAGGTCCCAGGTTCGATCCCGGCTTTGGGTCACTGTCTGTGCGGAGTTTGCACATTCTCCCCGTGTTTGCGTGGGTTTCGCCCCCACAACCCAAAGATGTGCAGGGTAGGTGGATTGGCCACGCTAAATCGCCCCTTAATTGGAAAAAATAATGAATTGGGTACTCTAAATTAAAAAAAAAAGATTTCTACAAATAATATGCCACGCCAATGGCCCCGTACTTGCGGGACATGTTCGTGGGCTCACTGGCAAGGGATACCCTGCTGCCTGTGCCAGCACAAACCTCAGTCTCGCTGATACCCAAAAAAGACAAAGAACCAACAGAATGCAGGTATTTCAGACCCATTTCGCTGCTCAATGTAAACGTGAAAATATTGGCCAAAATCTTAGCCAGAGACTGGAGAACTGTGTACCGGAGGTGGTTGCAGAGGCCAGATGGGCATTGTTAAGGGTAGACAGCTAACATTGAACATCAGGTGCCTGCTGAACGTGATAATGACCCCACCCAGGGAGAGAACACCAGAGGTAAACATCACCCTGGACGTAGAAAAGGCCTTCGACAGAGTTGAGTGGAAATACATCCCAGAAGTACTGGTGCGGTTCAGGCTTGGAACAGGGTTCACTAGCATGGTGGCACAGTGGTTAGCACTACTGCCTCGTGGTGCTAAGGACCCGGGTTCAATCCCGGTTCTGAGTCACTGCCCGTGTGGAGTTTTTGTTTATAAATTTAGAGTACCCAATTCATTTTTCCAATTAAGGGACAATTTAGCATGGTCAATCTACCTAGCCTGCACATCTTTGGGTTGTGGGGGCGAAACCCAAGCAAACACGGGGTGAATGTGCAAACTCCACACAGACAGTGAGCCAGAGCCGGGATCGAACCTGGGACCTTGGCGCCGAGATACAGCAATGCTCCTCACTGCGCCACCGTGCTGCGCGCCGTGTGGAGTTTGCACATTCTCCCCATGTCTGCTTGGATCTCACTCCCACAACCCAAAGATATGCAGGGTAGGTTGATTGGTTACGCTAAATTGCCCCTTAATTGGAAATGTTTTTAAAAAATGAACGATCATTATTATTGAACACTCATGACCAATAAATGGTAGTCAATTTTTGAACATTTAGAATCCATGACAATGGCCTGTAACTTCCTCAGAGTGACACTGGGATACCTTCACTGGGATTCCGAAGCCCCCGTCTCGTCCACCCTCCCTCACTCAGGCTGGGTAAGACAGTAGCAGTGAAGCATGCCCCTAGTTGCATCGGTGTGGAGTAACTGGGGCGCAGAGAATAAGAAACAATCCCTTATTAGGGCACTAGCTGCCATGAATTTTTTTTAAAGGGAGAGGGGTGGGTCAGACTGGAATGGTGGGAGGGTCAGTCCGGGGGAGAGTGGTTTGGACCACTCCTGGGGGGGGGGGGGGGGGGGGTGCTCTGCCCGTGAGGGTGGAGTGCCAGTACAAGAGGGAGAGTGTTAGTCCAAGAGGGGGGGGGGGAGGGAAATGTGTCAATCTGGTGGTGGGGGGGGGGGGGGTTTGGACCGCAATGGGGGTGTCAGTCCAAACAAGCACTCTACCCAGGTCCACTGCCCCGCCTACAACGCCCTATCCCCACAACCTAACCTGTACGTTCCAGGACACTATGGGGCAATTTAGCATAGCCAATCCACCTAACCTGCACATCTCCTTGGTAAAGTATTCTTTCTCCCTATCCCCCCCTCCCCCCAACCTTCCTCTGACAAAACATTTACCTCTCATGACACCAAAAACATCTACAGGGAAATTAAGGCATCAAACTCTACCAATTGACTTGCTCGTTCAGCGTCAATATTATGTACAATTGCACTACTTTTCTGAAATAATTTGGATATGGAAAATAATTATTTTACACTTAATTTACTATCGCTAATTCAAATGGTTGTTGAACCATATTTGTTGCTTGAGCCTTATTCAGAAGGCATGGTCTTGAATCCCAGTGTGAGCCACTCTGGGCCAAAGTTACGAACAAGGATGAGTAGAATCTTGGGAACACAAACTGTATCTTTCCATGATCAGTACGCTCTATAAAGCCTAGATATCACATTATTACAGTATTTGTGGTGATATGCATCACTGTAGATACACAAGGGGTTAATGTAAGTACATGTAGACTAGCTAGACACTAGAGGGAGCACCAGAGACATGACACACAGACTCAACCAATAGGTCAGTAAGATAGGACACAACCAATGGGCATTCACGATACACACAGAGGTGACACTACCACAGGGAGGCATTACACCAACCCATATATAAAGGACACAGCACACATGTCTTCCTCTTTCCAGTGGAGACACTCAGTGAGTACAGACACAGGGTTGATTCAACATCACACCCACCATGTGGATTGTCGTAGACTGGTTCATCAGTCTGAGTAGCTATAAAAGGATTAACAGTAGAGGCGAATCCGAGTAGGAGAATTGTAAATAGTTTAATAAACATGTTGAAGTTATCTCCACGTCGGAATCTTCCTTTGTCAGAGTGAACATCAAGGATGGAGGTTATGCTACGCCAAGAGCATAACAGAACTTACCATCGCTAATTCAAATGGTTGTTGAACCATATTTATTGCTTGAGCCTTATTCAGAAGGCATGGTCTTGAATCCCAGTGTGAGGCACTCTGGGCCAAAGTTATGAACAAGGATGAGTAGATGCTTGGGAACACAAACTGTACCTTTCCATGATCAGTGCGCTCTATAAAGCCTAGATATCACATTATTACAGTATTATTAGCTGGTTAGGCTTTTGCGAGTTGTTAGACTCGCTATTGAAGCCAAATAGCTAATGAAAAGCTATGATCACAAAGAGATTCTATTTCAATCAGATTAGGTTCATTTTTGATGTATGGCCCCACAAGTTCATGAGAAAATGCCATTTTGAACTAATCCTGCCATGCGAGTGCCATATTTGTTTTTTTTATTATATATAAATTTAGAGTACCCAATTCATTTTTTCCAATTATGGGGTACTTTAGTGTGTCCAATTCACCTACCCTGCACATTGTTTTGGGTTGTGGGGGGTGAGATCCACACAGACACGGGGTGAATATGCAAACTCCACATGGACAGTGACCCGGGGCCGGGATCGAACCTGGGTCCTCAGTGCGGTAAGGCAGCAGTGCTAACCACTGTGCCACCATGCTGCCCCTGAGTGCTATATTTGTTGCACTCTGTAGTTACAGTAGCAACAACAGTCTCATCCAACACACTAAAAATGTTGCGAGTCTGTGTCTCTCTGAAGTAATGATGTGGAGATGCTGGCATTGGACTGAGGCGGGCACAGGAAGAAGTCTTACAACACCAGGTTACAGTCCAACAGGTTTGTTTCGAATCCTAGCTTTTGGAGCCCAGCTCCTTCATCAGGTGAGTCTCAACTGATGAAGGAGCTACACTCCAAAAGCTAGTGATTCCAAACAAACCTCTGAAATGAGGAATAATTTGTGATTTTAAACGTAGGAGTCTGCAAAGAATGGTTTGCATGCGGAAAGCTAGCTGTAAAGAAGGAATTAGACAACACATTTAATGTCAAGAGTAATATTGTATATGATTGTCCAAACCCTAGATGTTTCCTCTAGAAATAGAAGGATATCGCAAGGAGAAATACTTCACTTCATAATCCAAAGCCAGGTATGTATTAAAGAGCGAATTTATATTGCAAATTGTTCATTTCTGCAATGGCTTCAATTGTACACCTTGCTAAAATGTCTAAACCTATTACCAGTGGACAAAACATTTTAATTACCCAATCTTTCCTGGGGCTCCCTGTCCATCTTGTCACTCCTGATAACAGTGCACCTTTTGCAGTCATCCAAAACAACCCACTCATGTGTTAATATTAAAATTATGTTTGATGCAAGCTAATCTTACCCTTTTTTTGGATATGCAATGCTGATGGTGTGATGTTAATTGAAAGCTATCATTGGCATTAAACAATCTGCGCACCAACTCTAACAATTTGTCTTGCTGCCGTATTTAGTGTTTAAAAAATATTGACATTGTAAATCACCTGGGCACCATAAAAGCCACGTCCCTATTTGACGTGACTAGTTTGGAATTTAAATTGAAGAAAGCATTTAAGTTTTCCTTTGTTATAGAAGTTTGCATCTTAAACATGGCAACCTGTATGCTAAATGTTATGGGTATATGCCTTTTTTAGGGAATTCACTCAAACATTATCCACCAAATAAGCTAAACTTGGGATAATTAAGTGAATATATTTGGCACAGTGGTTAGCACTGCTGCCTCATGGCACCCAGGACTCGGGTTCGATCCCGACCCTGGGTCACTGTCCTTTTGGAGTTTGCACATTCTCCCTGTGCGAGCGTGGGTCTCACCCCCACAACCCAAAAGATATGCAGGGTATGTGGGCTGGCCACGCTAAATTGCTCCTAAATTGGAAAAACAAATTGAATATATTGAGATATTTTAAGATTGCAGTTCAACCACGACAGAATCATTGCTAAGAGCAACTGTCCCCACTGACTTTATCCCTCTCCCTTTTTCTGTTTTAATTCGGTAGTAAACTACATTCTACTCCACTGTAATGCAGACAATAAATGTACAATTCTCAAGTGGTGTTGTGGGGTAGGGGGATGGTGCTAGAACCTATCCAAGATAGAATAACATTTATTCCTCCTCAACCACCTGCCTCTTGAAGGAGCCAGGAAATAGTGGCGCACATGGTTACTTAAGGGCAAATGGCAGCTTTTAAATCTTGGTCGGTTGCCGTCCAGCTGCTGTAAGTTTTCATTGTTGGCCGTTATCAAATGCTAATTAAAAATCCTGGAACTTATGCAAGGTGGTTTCCTCTGTTTGCAGTTGAATTGCCTAGTCAACTTTGAAGCCGCTCTGCTTGGTTGATTAAGTGGTGTAGCAGGCAGAGAGATTATAACCTGCGTCTGTGGAAACATTTCCAATGGAATTTTCCTGTGGGCGGCCGTGAGAGCTTACTGGCGAAGAAATTAGTTCTGGTCACCAGGACACTACTTTACTCGTCCTGTAACAAAAGCCTTGATTTAAAGAGTTTTATTTTGCTCTGGCAATTCTGTAACTGTTGTTGTCTGCAATGCCACCGTGGTTTGTGCCAAAATGAACACACAACCTAACGGCAAAGCGATGGCTTGATTTTAAAAGTAGTAAAGAAGTAATGAATGAATGGACAATGTAATGGGTTATTAGAAAGAGCATCTGGGTGTCCTCGGGCTGGTTGGACAAGATAGGCCAAAAGACCTTCTTCTGTGCTGTAACTTTTTTATGGTTCTAAATAGAGCGGCGTGGCAGCACAGTCATTAGCACTGATGCTTCACAGCGTCAGGGTCCCAGGTTCGATTCCCAGCCCCAGGTCACTGTCCGTGGAGTTTGCACGTTCTCCCTGTGTCAGTGTGGGTCGCACCCTCACAACCAAAAGATGTGGATTGGCCATGCTAAATTGCCCCTTAATTGGAAAAAAAAGAATTGGGTACTTTAAATTCAATAAAAAATGATGATAGCGGGTGATGAGTAAATTTAAATTTGGTTCCAAATAATAGTAAATGCCCAGGTAACACTTGAAAGAATGTAAAGCCAGTTCCTCGATCACAATGGGGAATTTTATATCCCAAAGCCTCTTGTCCATTTTTTTGTACAAACTGTAAATGAATGGGCTGGGATTCCAATTATTACTCTTATGCCCTTTAAACATGTTTCTTTGGGCAGTACCAGGAGTGCTCAGTTCTAAGCAGCCACTGGCCAATTCATAATAGCAACTTCATACTCAGGTGCAACTTGGGAGATCTATCCCTTCATTTTGCAAGCATGACCAAATGTGTTTTTTTTTCCAAAAGACGGGATCAGAAAAGCTTCCTATCCGTGGGCAGCACGGTAGCACAAGTGGATAGCACTGTGGCTTCACAGCGCCAGGGTCCCAGGTTCGATTCCCTGCTGGCTCACTGTCTGTGCGGAGTCTGCACGTTCTTCCCGTGTCTGCGCGGGTTTCCTCCGGGTGCTCCGGTTTCCTCCCACAGTCCAAAGATGTGCAGGTTAGGTGGATTAGCCACGCTAAATTACCCTTTAAAAAAAAGGTTAGGAGTGGTTATTAGATTACGGGATAGGGTGGAAGTGAGGGCTTAAGTGGGTCGGTGCAGACTTGATGGGCCAAATGGCCTCCTTCTGCACTATGTATCCATTGGTTGCCCTCTGTTTCATAAATGCAGCCTCATGGATGATGCACCATTATTGTTTATCGAGCTCTTGAATGGGAAACCAGCATACTGGCTGGAAGAATAAGTGGGAAATTGGGTAATGCAGAGATTGCCACCTGAAAATTAAATTTCTGATTCTGCTTTGTGTTCTTCTTGTCTTTCATTTCCCAAATGTTGTTTATAACAACATTTTTGGCTTAGAAGGATCAGAAACTCCTTTATGTTTAATTTTGCCAAAAATTGAATGACCGTACTGAACTGGTTCCATTCACTTGGGTGGCACGGTAGCACAGTGGTTAGCATTGTTGCTTCACAGCGCCAAGGTCCCGGGTTCGATTCCCGGCTTGGGTCACTGTCTGCACATTCTCCCAGTGTCTGCGTGGGTTTCCTTCGAGTACTCCGGTTTCTTCCCACATGACATACTTGTTTGGTGAATAGGACATTCTGAATTCTCCCTCAGTGTACCTGAACAGGCGCTGGAGTGTGCCGACTAGGGGCTTTTCACAGCAACTTCATTGCAGTGTTAATGTAAGCCTACTTGTGACAATAATAAAGATGATTATTATTATTACTTCACGAGTCTCTTTTGAAATGTATCCCTCCCCGAACACTTACACATAACAATTAGAATCCCTGCAGCCATTCAGTCCATCGAACTGCACCCATCATTCGAAAGGCCACCCTACATAGGCCCATCGCCCGCCCCCCCTTCCCTGTAACCCACCTAACGAGTTCCTAGCTAATTAGTGCCTAACTCTTTACAGATACTCACAGATAATACAACAATACGTAACAGATTCTTTGCACAGCTGGTCAAGAATTGAAACCATTTTTTCATTAAAGAAGGTGGTGTCATCTGGAAATTCTGGCACGCAAGTCAGAAATTCCTCAATACAATCAGCAACCTTTGCCTCACGGCGCCGTGGTCCCAGGTTCGATCCCGGCTCTGGGTCACTATCCATGTGGAGTTTGCACATTCTCCCCGTGTTTGCGTGGGTTTTGCCCCCACAACCCAAAAGAATGTGCAGGGTAGGTGGATTGGCCATGCTAGATTGCCCCTTAATTGTAAAAAATGAATTGGGTATTCAAAATTTTTTAAAAATACAATCGGCAACCTGATTGTTGTCCGAGGTGGAGACCAATATGGTCAGTCCACAAATATTTTAATAATGACATTGATTTTCATAAATCTGAGAATGTCTTATCTTCGCAAAAAAGTTATAAAATGGCTATATTTACAAACTAGAAGATAATTGTACAGATTATTCCAAAAGTGACATCACCAATGATGGGGAAACTTCTATTTCTGGCACCAGCATTGGCTAGTAAATCCTGTTTGTTTCTCAATGAATTTATCTTATGGTGTCAGTATTCCTGTGGATTTGACCCCAGCAATATGACCCCAGGAAATATGGTTGAAATTGTATAATTCAGACCAACAGAATGACACTGTGGATGGCCTTCTAAAACGAAAAAATTGACTTGAAGAGAAAATTACCAGGGCGACACGATGGCGCGGTGGTTAGCACTGCTGCCTCACGGCGCCAAGGTCTCAGGTTCGATCCCGGCTCTTGGTCACTGTCTGTGTGGAGTTTGCATATTCTCTCCGTGTTTGCGTGGGTTTCGCCCCCACAACCCAAAGTTGTGTAAGGTAGGTGAATTGGCTACGCTAAATTGCCCCTTAATTGGATAAAATGAATTGGCCACACTAAATTTATATTAAAAAAAGAAGAGAAAATTACCTCTTGGGGGTGATGGCTGGATTCTGCTGTCCACCAGCCGCCTTCCCTGTGCGTCGGTTCCATCTAGCAGTGGGGTTCTCCTTTTCCGCAGCTGGCCTTTGGGGTTTCCCATTGTGGCCATCTCACGCCGTCAGGAAACCCGTGGGTGTGGGTGCACTGCCGGCGGACCAGAAGATCCCATTGACGGAGAATTCCTCTGCATGAATTTAGTTTTGTTTCAATGTAATTTTCTTTTTAAGTTTAGAGTATTCAATTTTTTTTTTCAATTAAGGGGCAATTTAGTGTGGCCAATCCACCTAGCCTCCACATCTTTGGGTTGTGGGGGTGATGCACGATCAATTGCACAAAAGACTCAGGTTGGTACAACTGTGGGTTTATTGCAGTCAGATGCATGGCCTCCTACTGCAGCTGGCAAAATGGCAGATCAGAGGAGGACACGCATATTTATACGGCTCTCTGTGGGCGGAGCTAGCCGGCAGGGGCTACCGGCGAACCTGTAGTACAGGTCCTACCTTACATCATTTAATACAGGTGCACACAGTGGTTCACCACATTCACCCCCGTTAAAATGAGTCCGGCGGGGGTGGCGTGGAACTATATACAATGTTGCAAATAATTTACAGTGGGGAGGGAAGAAAATGTCCATTTTGACGGTCCGGTGCCCGTCAGAGGTTCAGTTGATCCGGTGCTTTGACGGTTCGCTGGGAGCGACGTAACGGTGGTGGCGATGTTGGTGCTGGTGTCGCCGACGTCGCTGCTGGTGGTGTTGGTGCTGGCCAGTAGCCGGATGACCCCGGGAGCGTGCCGAAATCTTCATCGTCCTCTTGCGTGGGCAGGGGAAGGAGGGATGGACCTGGTGGGGTTAATGTTGGGAGCGCCAGGGGAGGGGAGGGTGGCGCGTGGGTGGGGGAGTGTGTTGGAATGGAACCTGAGGGAGCCAGGTCCCTGAGGGAGACAGTATCTTGACGGCCGTCGGGGAACTCCACGTAAGCATACTGGGGCTTGGCGTGGAGCAAATGTACCCTGTCCACCAACGGGTCCGCCTTGTGGAGTCGAACGTGCCTACGGAGCAGGACTGGTCCTGGAGCTGCGAGCCAAGTCGGGAGCGACACCCTGGGGAACTTCCTGTGGACTTCCTGGGGAAGGTAAAAACACGTTCATGGGGTGTGTTATTTGTGGCGGTGCACAGTAGTGACCGGATGGACTGTAGTGCATCAGTGAGGACCTCCTGCCAGCGAGAGGCTGGGAGGTTCCTGGACCAAAGGGCCAGCTGGATGGCCCTCCAAACCATCCCGTTCTCCCTCTCTACCTGCCCGTTTCCCCAGGGGTTGTAGCTGGTCGTTCTGCTGGAGGCAATACCCCTGCTGAGCAGGAACTGAGCAGCTCATCACTCATGAATGAGGATCCCCTGTCACTATGGATGTAGGCGGGGAATCCGAACAGAGCGAAGATTGTGTTGAGGGCCTTGATGACGGTGGCAGACGTCATATGGAATGGAATGGCACGGAATGGCGAAGGGGAATCTGGAGAACCCATCGACCACAGTGAGGATATATGTGTTGCGGTCGGTGGAGGGGAGGGGCCCTTTGAAGTCCACGCTGAGGCGTTCAAAGGGGCGGGAAGCTTTCACCAGGCGCGCGCGGTCCGGCCGGTAGAAGTGCGGCTTGCACTCCGCACAGACCTGGCAGTCCCTGGTGACTGTCCGTACTTCCTCGACAGAGTAGGGCAAATTGCGGGCTTTGACGAGGAGGTACAGTCGTGTGACACCCCGGGTGACAAAGGCTGTCGTGTAGGGCCCGGAGTTGGTCTACTTGTGCGCTGGCACATGTACCTCGGGAAAGGGCGTCTGGGGGCTCGTTGAGTTTGCCAGGGCGATACAAAATCTCGTAACTATAGGTGGAGAGCCTGATTCTCCACTGCAAGATTTTATCATTTTTGGTCAGTGAGGAGAGTGAATCTCCTGCCGGCCAGGTAATGCCTCCAATGCCGCACAGCTTCAATGATAGCTTGGGCCTCTTTTTCGACGGATGAGTGCCAAATTTCAGAGGCATGAAGGGTGCGGGAAAAGAATGGCACGGGTCTGCCTGCCTGGTTTAGAGTGGCGGCGAGGGTGACATCTGAAGCGTCGCTTTCTACTTGAAAGGGCAGTGTCTCGTCTACTGCATGCATCCCAGCATTGGCTATGTCTGCTCTGATCCGGGAGAAGGCCTGTTGTGCCTCGGCCACGAGGGGGAATTGAGTTGACTGTATGAGTGGGCGGGCCTTGTCCACATAGTTTGAGACCCATTGGGCGTAGTAGGAGAAGAACCCCAGGCAGTGTTTGAGAGCCTTGGGGCAGTGGGGGAGGGGGAGCTCCATGAGGGGGGGCATGCGGTCGGGATCGGGCCCCAGAAGTCCGTTTTGAACTACATCGCCGAGGATGGCCAGGCGGGTCGTGTGGAACACACACTTCTCCTTGTTGTACGTAAGGTTGAGGAGAGTGGCAGTGCGGAGGAATTGAGCGAGGTTGGTGTCGTGGTCCTGCTGATCATGGCCGCAGATGGTGACATTGTCTAAGTACGGAAACGTGGCCCGCAAACCGTACCGGTTGACCATTCGGTCCATCTCCCTTTGGAAGACCGAGACCCCGTTAGTGACGCCGAAGGGAACCATAAGGAAGTGATAGAGCCGACCGTCCGCCTCGAAGGCAGTGTATGTACGGTCCAATTTATGGATGGGGAGCTGGTGGTAGACGGATTTCAGGTCAATCGTCGAGAAGACCCGGTACTGCGCAATCTGGTTGACCATATCAGATATGCGTGGGAGGAGGTACGCGTCGAGCTGCGTGTACCGACTGATGGTCTGGCTATAGTCCCCGACTATTCTGTGTTTGTCCCCCGTTTTTACTACTAACACGAGCTTTCCAGGGGCTATTGCTGGCCTCGATGATACCCTCCCGAAGCAGCCGCTGGACTTCAGACCTGATGAAGGTCTTGTCCTGGGCGCTGTACCGTCTTCTCCTGGTGGCGACGGGCTTGCAATCCGCAGTTAGATTGGCAAAGAGGGAGGGGGGGTCAACCTTGGGGGTCGCGAGGCCGCAAACGGTGAGTGGAGGTAGGGGCCCGCCGAATTTGAGGGGGAGGCTCTGGAGATTGCACTGGAAATCCAGGCCCAGCAATAGTGCAGCGCAGAGGTTGGGGAGGACGTAGAGACGGAAACCGCTGAATTCTATGCCCTGAACAGTGAGAGTGACCGTGCAGAACCCTCGGATCGGGACAGAGTGGGATCCAGAGGCCAGGGAGATCCATTGATTGGCGGGGTGGACCGCGAGAGAGCAACGCCTTACCGTATCCGGGTGTATGAAGCTTTCGGTGCTCCCGGAGTCCAGCAGGCAAGAGGTCACATGGCCGTTGATTTTCACCGTCGTCGAAGCGGTGGCCAGGTTGTGAGTACGGGATCTGATCCAGTGTCATCGAGGCGAGCTGCGGGTGGTCATCCGAGGTTTCAGATGGAGAGCGTCGGCGACCCAGTTCTGGCGTTCCAGCCCCGTGGGGAAGAAAAGATGGTGGCGTCCGGAGGCCCTATGGGGAACAAAATAGCGGCGACCATGAGGCGCACATTGCGGGGGTGGGACAAGATGCCGGCGCCCATGGGCCTCACGTGGACTGAGGGGGGGGAATATGGCGGCGCCCACTGGCCTCACCTGGCCCTGGCAGGAGATGGCGGTGCCCACTGGCCGCACATGGCCCCGGGAGGAGAAGATGGCGGCGCCCACTGGCCGCACGTGTCCCTGGGAGGAGAAGATGGCGGCGCCCACTGACTGCACGTGGCCCCGGGAGGAGAAGATGGCGGAGACCATTGTGCGTTCGGCAGGGGGAAGGGGGTGATTGCGGCCGCGGTAGCGGCGATTTCGCGGGCCTGGCACACAGCTGCGAAGTGGCCGTTTTTACCGCAGGACTTGCAAGTGGCGGAGCGGGCCGGGCAGAATTGGCAGGGGGTGCTTCTGCTGACCGCAGAAGTAGCAGCAGGGACCCCCGGGGTGTGCGGATTGACGGGTGGCGCAGGCGTATTGATTAGGCAGCACCCCAGCCGGGAGGGGTCGTTTGCGGGGTCCAGGAGGGGTAGGACGGGTGGGCCGTGCGGCGAGCGGGGTAGGCCTGGACATTACGAGATGCAACCGTCATGGAGAGCGCTAAAGTTTTTGTCTCCGTTAGGTCGAGCGTGGCCCCTTCCAGCAGTCGTTGTTAGATGGGGTCTGACACAATCCCCGTTACGAACGCGTCGCACATGAGGAGATTGGAATGTTCATGGGTATTAAGGCCTGACAGTCACAGTCCTGAACGAGTGGGATTAGGGCCCGCCAGAAGTCTTCGATGGACTCACCAGGGAGTTGAGAGCGAGTGGCGAGTACATGCCTGGCGAAGAACGTGTTTGCTTTCTCTGCGTAGTTCTCTTTTAGGAGTGCCATCGCTTCCGCGTAATTCGGGGCATCCTGGATCAACGGGAACACATTGGAGCTCAACCTGGAGTATAAGACCTGAATCTTCTGAGCTTCCGTCGGCGTGGGGGTTGCAGCGTTGATGGAAGCCTCAAAACAAGCTAGCCGGTGATTAAAGTTCTTTCTGGCGTCGGGCGAGTGCGGATCCAGCTGCAGGCGATCTGGTTTGATTCTGAATTAGAAAAATTTTGATTTAGAAAATCTGACTGCAATAAATTGATGCACGATCAATTGCACAAAAGACTCAGATTGGTACAACTGTGGCTTTATTGCAGTCAGATGCGTGGCCTCCTACTGCAGCTGGCGAAATGGCAGATCAGAGGAGGACACGCATATTTATATGGCTCCTTGTGGGCGGAGCTAGCCGGCAGGGGCTACCGGCGAACCTGTAGTGCAGGTCTTACTTTAGATCCCCTAATACAGGTGCACACAGTGGTTCACCACAGGGGGTGAGACCCACGGAAACACAGGAAGAATGTGAAAACACCACACAGACAGTGACCTGGGGCCAGGATTGAACCCGGATCCTTGGCACCGTGAGGCAGCAATGCTAACCACTGCGCCACTGTGCTGCCATATTTCAATGTTATTTGGAACGAAGTATTAAAAGGTTCTGTGCTTCGTATACCATTGCAGAATCACAGAATTTGTACAGCATAGAAGGCGGCCATTCCGTTCATCGTGTCTGTGCTGGCTGTCTGAATGAGCAATGCACTTAGCGAATGTTCCCTGCTGTCTCCCTGTAACACAGCACATTCTTCTTTTCAGATAATAATTCACTACCCTCTTGAATACCTCAACTGAACCTGCCTCCACAACATTCTCGGGCAGCGCGTTCCAAACCCTAACCACTTGCTGTGTGAAAACATTTCCCCTCATGTCGCCATTGCTTCTTTTGCCAATTACTTTAAATCTGTGCTCCCTTGTTCTCGATCCTTCCACTGATGGGAACAATTTCTCCCCATTTTCTCTGTCCAGGTCCCTTGTGATTTTGAATACCTCTTTCAAATCTTTTTTAAAATAATCTTAGGGTACCCAATTCATTTTTTCCAATTAAGGGGCAATTTAGCGTGGCCAATCCACCTAGCCTGCACATCGAAAGGGAAAATGCTGGAAAATCTCAGCAAGTCTGGCAGCATCTGTAGGGAGAGAAAAGAGCTAACGTTTAGAGTCCGATGACTCTTTGTCAAAGCAGAATAGCCTGCAAATCTTTGGGTTGTGGGGGCGAAACCCACGCAGAGGCGGAGAGAATGTGCGAACTCCACATGGACAGTGACCCAGAGCCGGGATCGAACCTGGGATCTCGGTGCCATGAGGCAACAGGGCTAACCCACTGCGCCACTGTGCTGTCCACCTCTTTCAAACCTAAGATTACCAATCAACAAAACAAACAGGATACTAAATCACACAGTGAGACACAAGAACACAGTTGATTGGGGTTCATTCGGCTGGACTGCCTGCCTCTATTCCAGGGCTACATTTGCACTGGGGCGACCTGGAGAGGAGCAAATGGTGTCTGCCAGTATGGTTGTGGTCTTCTGTGACTGAAGGGACCGGAGGGACTGGAATACATCACCATCCCAGGAATGCCATTTTGTTTTGATTTGTTAAGTTTCCTTTAACGGGGGCGGCATTGTGGTGCATTGGTAAGCACTGCTGCCTAACATCGCTGAGGACAAAGGTTCGATCCTGGCCCCGGGTCACTGTCAATGTGGAGTTTGCACATTCTCCCTGTGTCTGCATGGGTCTGACCCCCACAAACCAAAGATGTGCAGAGTAGGTGAATTGGCCACGCTAAATTGCCTCTTAAATGGGAAAAAAGAATCGGATACTCGAAATTTATTTTTAAAAAAAGTTTCCTTTCATGTTTGGTTTTTGTTACAGTTTTTAGAAGCACCTCATTTAGAATGGTGAACTTATTACCTCTTAACCGGTAAAATCCTCTGTTAATTTACATAAAAGTAGTAGAACAAATATTGGAAGGAGTCTTGCTGAAAGTGAACCAAGCACCATTGTGACACTATCACAATTGGTTCCAACTCTGGTCTCTGAGACACTAGGAAGCCTGGGGTTGCTGGGGAAGATAAGGCAAGGGCAGGAGGTTTAACGGGGACGTGAGGAAAAACCTTTTCCCTCCCCAGAGAATGGTGAGAGTTCTGAACTTACTGCCTGAAAGAGTGGGGGAGGCAGAGACCCTCATAACATTCAAGAAGTATTTAGAAGTGCACTTGTGATGCCAAGGCACACAAGACTATGGGCGAGGGCGGCACGGTGGTGAGTGGTTAGCACTGCTGCCTTATGGAACCCAGGACCCGGATTCGATCCGGGTCCCGGGTCACTGTCTGTGCGGAGTTTGCACATTCTCCCCATGTCTGTGTGTGTGTGTGTGTGTGTGTGTGTGGGGGGGGGGGGGGGGGGGGGGGGGGGGGGGGGGGGCTCACCCTTATAATCCAAAAACATGTGCAGGGTAGGTGGATTGGCTCCACTAATTTGTCCCTTAATTGGAAAAAAGAATTGGAAACACAAAACTTATTTTTAAAAATACAAGACAATTGGCCAAGTGCTGGAAACTGGGATTAGAATACTTATGTGGTTGTTTTTGACTAGCCCAGATGCGATGGGCTGAAGGGACATTTCTGTGCTGTAGACCACTATGACTAAGAGCCACTAGACTATATGTTATAAGGAAAGGTTGGAGAAATAGATTATTCTTCCCTGATAGGAAGGAACTGAGACCATTTATAAATGAGTAAATGATATAGAAAACATGTCTGGGTAGATATGAACAGAAATTAAAGTGTCTCCTTATGAAATGGTTCACCGCATGTTTGTCTGCTGCATTAATAAGAAATGTGCAAAGAAATATAAAATTTGAAGCATATGACAAAAAAGGAGGTCCTATTTGGGAAGATGTCATATTTATTCTTGTTTGTTGCTGAGGTACTTGATCTCCTCCAGTAAAGGAGGAATCTCATAAATAAGCCTCACAACTGTGGAGAAAAATCAGCCAAGAGCTCCTGATTGTTATCCAGTGACACCGCCTGGAAAGCGCACACCTCTAAATTCTGGGGGCAGACAGCATCAGATTCACCTGTAATGTCTCCTATGCCCAGATTGCTGATGCTTTTATCTAAGGTCACAGGCAAAGAATGATAATTTGGACAGTGTGCCAGCAGACGATTCATGTCCTTTAAATTACCTCAGTGTGAGTGTCTGTTTTTTAGGAGGCGGTGGGGAGATTAGGAGAAAGACTGGAGGAGAAAGGGAAAACCAGATCAACGGACAATTGGGTTTGTGTGGACAATAAATATCTTTAGCTTCAATCGATGAACGTGGCTCACTTTTTTGAGATCGAGAGGCTTACAGATGAGCAAGGATCAGGTTCCGTCAGAAGCTGATAAAAAGCAAAAGAAAAACTGGAGATGTTGGAAAGTAAAATATTAAAACAGAAAACACACTGCAAGTGTCTCAGCACTTGCGAAGAAAACTGATAAGGGCTAAGCGTCTGTAGCAGTGAATTTGTTTGTTCTCTCCGCAGATATTGACTGATTTGTGTGTATCCAGCATTTCGTGTTTACGTTCCATCGCAATCTGCCTGCTTTGTTTTTGCTTGAGATAAATTACATGGCTAGTGAGGGAACTGGCCACAAATTCATTACAGGAAAGAGAATTGCACCTAACTAAGGAACGTCAAAAGAAATGAGTTTGACTTTACAAGTTAATAAAATCTGTCTAGTAAAATCTGTTTAATCTACTTAAAGATCAAGCTTGTAGCTCAGGTTAAATAGCAAATAGAGTTGTTTCCTTGAATTGATTTGCAACATTTTTCCCTTAGCTGGAAAATAACTTTTTTTTTCACTCCAGTCATTTGTACGCTCAACTCCAAAAGTGTGAATTGTTCTTTACTCTGACCAGAACAATTGGGCAGTTATCAATTGTATCCGGTTTCCTTACTGTTAATTGGATATATATGTATGAGAGTTTGTCTGGGAGCCCCACATGAAGGAATTGGTTTAAACACCTGAGGAGTTGAGGATTTGAAGCAGCATTAGAGCTCAATTGTTAAGACAGTTTCAAAAGCTCTCGGTCTGAGGGTCGAGTTTGCAGAGGAATTTGCAAGAGGACCTATCAGGCTGACTTTGCAGTGGTGTAACCTGAACCCTGTTCATAGCATTGACAGAATCCCCCTATCTCAAGCAGAATGCATTCTTCCACAAGGCTTTTGACCTATTACAGGCTCTCTAAATGATGCATGAAGCCACATTGGCAGCTTGGAGTCTTGCTTGCGATAAGGAAAGGTTACAAAGTACAGCGTGAGTATCTGAGCGCGCTGCTCCTGGCTTCTGGGATGCTGCGCTGGGGATCTGCACAAACCTCACTAGTTCTAAGTCCCACAGCAGCCTCAATTGCTCCTCAGGCTCCTGACCATTTAAAATGTGCCTTTGCGGCTGTTTGGCTAGTTTGCTCTGTAGAATGTTTCTAGTTTTTAAAACTAATAGGGCCATAGCTTTCTGGCTTCCCAGCGTTGGATTTGGGGAATACTCCAAAGATACGCTGTGGGATCCCTCTCGGACGTAGCTAGTCTCAATCTGATATACCGCTTGCCTGATCTACCCCGCGGGGTCGAGATCAAAATGCTTCGCCTTTGTGACTAGGCGAGCGCCGTTCAGTACAGGGGACACAAACGGGGACAGGCGGAACCGCACTTGTCGGGGGGGGGGGGGGGTGTCTCCGAGGGCATCGGAGGCCCCTGGGAGAATGACCTCCGGGCAGGGTGGCCTCCTGGCCCAGCTGGTGCCACCTGGGCACCACCAGCCAACCTGGTAGTGCCACCTGGGTTTAAAAATGGCACCCCAATCTCCTCCTGCACTGAGGATTTCTGGCCAGTGGAGTTCTTAAATACAGGAAATGGACTAAGTGCAGCCTCGGAGGGGTGTCCCTGCTGAGGCACCAGATTGTAACAGAGTCCCGCTCGACAGTGTGGTCTTTCTCGCCGCTGCGTTCACTGTGAACCACCCGGCTAAACGCGCTCGACACGGGATTCTGTTGCAATTCAATTAGATTGTGCCCATAGTTGCTCTGAAAAAGATAGAAGCCAAAAAGCACTTCTAACTTCAGAGTAACTATTTTAAACACCCAAACCAGCCCCGCACGGAACACCAACCCCAACGGCTCCCCACCCCCACTGTATTCCTCACCCCTATCCTTCCTCAACCTGACTGACCCTAACTGCACACCAGCCCAACTACCCGACTGAACCGACCAAATCCTGACCAGATTCCCCCTAAATGACAACCCCCCAACCGACCTGACCCGTACCTCCGACCCGGCCCTCCACCAACCTGCCCCCCCAAACCAAATGGCCCCAGGCGATCTGATCTTCCCCGCGCCCCCCAATCGACCTGGCCCCATGCCCCTGACATCCAAACACCGCATCCACTGATGTCTGAACCCCCCCACACCTCTTTTAAAAAAAATAAATTTAGAGTACTCAATTCATTTTTCCAATTAAGGGGTAATTTAGCATGGCCAATCCACCTACCCTGCACATTTTTGTGTTGTGGGGGCAAAACCCTCGCAAACACGGGGGGAATATGCAAACTCCACACGGACAGTGACCCAGAGCTGGGATCGAACCTGGGACCTCAGTGCTGTGAGGCTGCAGTGCTAACCACTGCGCCACCATGCTGCCCCCCCCCCCCCCCCCCGCACCTTTTCTGATACCAGAACCTCCGCCCTCCTTCCCCAATGTCTGGATCTCTGCCCATGTCCCATTCACACTTTATAAGCTTATCGTCTCCCTCTCATTGCGACCTTTAAACTGAACTGCTTTATAATAATCTTTATTGTCACAAGTAGGCTTACACTAACACTGCAATGAAGTTACTGTGAAAGACCCCTCGTCGCAACATTTCACCACCTGTTCGGCTACACAGAGGGAAAATTCAGAATGTCCAAATTACCTAACAGCATGGGTTTTGGGACTTGTGGGAGGAAAGCAGAGCACCCGGAGGAAATCCACGCAGACACGGGGAGAACGTGCAGACTCCTCACAGACAGTGACCCAAGCCAGAATCGAACTTGGTACCCTGGAGCTGTGAAGTGACAGTGCTAACCACTGTGCTACCATGCCATATAGCAGCTAATGCTGTAAAAATGGGGAGTGCCCTCGTTCACTCCGCTCCTTTTACATTTCGATGCAGGAGTCAGGGACGCACTTCGCTTTTCAGTCTCACCCGGCCTGAGTCAGAAGTTCGGCCAAGACAGGCACCTTACATTTTAAGCCCAGGTAATCGTCCACTGGCTGCCTCTCCGTGGAAATGACGGGCTTATGTTATATTTTTGAATGATGATCGGCAGGTTATACATTTTTCACTAAAGTCTTAGTTTTGTCTGTGTTTTCCTTACAATATTAATTATTGCTGCTGAAGCGGATACATTTTAAGACTTTTTGTTTAATTACTTTTCCTACAATATTCATGCTGGCAATTGCAATTTGTGTGTATCATCTACAACAGGGGTGGGCAAACTACGGCCCGCGGGCCGCATGCGGCCCGCCAAAGGTATTTCTGCGGCCCACCAAGTCATTAAAAAAAAAAAAAAAAAAATTTTTTTTTTTAAATTTTTTTTTTTTTTTTTTAATTTTTTTTAAAGGTTAATGGATGGGGGGGCTGTTGGGTTACTTACTGGTATAGGGTGGATACGTTGACTTGAGTAGGGTGATCATTGCTTGGCACAACGTCGAGGGCCGAAGGGCCTGTTCTGTGCTGTACTGTTCTATGTTCTATATGAGGCGCCCACAATCATAACCGGGTGAAGTAATTATTTTACTTAATATACTATGCGGCCCTTTGTGAATTGTGAATTTCTGAATGCGGCCCTTGCACGGAAAAGTTTGCCCACCCCTGATCTACAAGATGTGCTGCAGCAACTCACCAAGGCTCCTTCAACAGCACCTTCCAAACCCGCAGCCTCTATCATGTCGAAGAACAAGGGTAATAGGCGTATGAGAGCACCCACTACCTGCAAGTTCCCCTCCAAGCTCCACACCACCGTGACTTGGAACTATATCGGCCTTCCTTCATCATCGCTAGGTCAAAAATACAAACTCCCTAACTACTGTGGGTGAACCTACATCACAAACTGCATTGGTTTAAGAAGGTGGCTCACCATCACAACTCAAGGGCCATTAGGTATGGGCAATAAATGCTGGTGTGTGAGCGATACCCATATCCCATGAATTAATAAAAATGATTACTTTTGGGAGCTTCCGGTGGCACTTGAGAGCAGGACGGCTGCATCGGGAAGAGCTCCCGCCGGTGGCCACGATTTGCGGCGCTTTCGGGGGTTTCCCTGACTTTTCGATCCCCCCCAACTATTGACAGCCATGGGGACCGTCACGAGCAGCTAGCGAGGCCGGTTTGAAAACCGGCAAAGAACCCCGCGCGGGTGTTGGGCGGCGGGTGCCGAGGTGTCGGGCCCAGCACGCGCTCGAGGGGCAGAGCAGCGGGGGCGGAGCCAAGCGGGGGCTGAGGCGGCAGGCCCGAAGCCAGGGCGGGATGTAAAAGAGATGTCCCACGTCGGACGGCTCCCACCTAGAGCGTGCTAAGAAAGTTGAAGTCCAGTCCCAGGGAAAGTCTGCAGGAATGCAAAAAATAGAAAGATGAAGTTTTAAATAAATTTGGTGAAAGTTTTTTTTTCTCCCCCTTTTGAAAAATTGACTGTTTTTTCCAAAAGGATTGAAGAAGGACAGGAGGGTGAAGGGGGAAAAGGGGAAAGAAAAAAAAAAAGGAAAAACAATACGCCGTTAAAGGATGTGAAAAGCAGCGTCGAAGAAGGGAGGAAACGCGGGCTCGCCGCTGAATGAGAAGACGAGTAAAAGTGCTGACAGGATGGCGGAGGCCAAACCGCATGGTGGGGAAGGATGGCGGAGGCCGAACCGCATGGTGGGGAAGGATGGCGGAGGCCGAACCGCATGGTGGGGCCGCACTACTTACGGTGGAGAAGATGACCGAGGTGATGGCCTTGAGGAAGGAGGTGGCGGCCACATTGAAACCAATGGTGGAGGAGGCAATTGCCCCGGTGAGGGTAGCTGTGGCAAAGACAACGGCCGGGGTGAGAGAGCAGGGCGAGAAGATAAAGAAGTGGAGGAGGCCGTGACACAGCACAGCGACCAGCTCACCTCGATGAGGGACGAGCTGTGGAGGGTGGTGGAGGTCAACAGAGGCCTCCGAGCAAAACTTGAGGACTTGGTGAACTGCTCGAGATGGCACAATTTGAGAATTGTGGGATTGCCCGAAGGGACAGAGGGCCCAAGGCCAACAGAATACTTCGCTAAGAAGTTGGCAGAGCTGATTGGGGAGGGTGAGAACCCCTCCCAGTACGAGATAGACCGAGCTCATCGGTCATTAAGCCCAAAGTGAACAAGCCGCCAAGAGCAGTAATGATCTGCTTCCATAAGTATTGCATGAAGGAGGTGTTAAGCTGGGCGAAGCAGAAGCGCGAGGTGCAGTGGGATGGTGCGGTAGTTCTGATCTACCAGGACTTGACGGTGGAGTTGGCAAAAAGACGAGCGCCGTTTGGGCGAGCTAAGGTGACACTGTTCAAAAAGGGAGTGCAATTTGGTATGGTATACCCGGCGAAGCTGAGCGTAATGTACCCTGCACATTGTATTGGGTTGTGGGGGTGAAACCCACGCAGACACGGGGAGAATATGCAAACTCCACAAGGACAGTGACCCAGAGCCGGGATCGAACCTGGGACCTCGGTGCCGTGAGGCAGAGGTTGCTGATTGTATTAAGGGTGACTATGGGTGATTTCTGATTCCTTTTTATCATTTGTTTATGTAAACATGCGGGCTAATGTTTGGGGTTGGTGGGAGGATGGGATCGTTGTTATTAATATGGGAATTGACATATTTGTTGCTGATTATTGTTGGTGGGTGTAAATTTGGGAGAAAATGTGAAAAAGGAGAATAAAATTTTTTTTTAAAAAAAATGATTACTATGCATAAAAGTTAAAAGACTGGGAATTCCTTCAGAAATAGCACAACTCAATATATTTAGGAGATTTACTTCATTCCTCACCCGAGATTGGGGCGAGTATTTCATCGTCAATCTGTCTTTGCTAAAAAGAGGAACAAAATATCTTGCATTCACATCGTGTTTTTCATGATCTCAGGATATCCCGAGAGCCAATGAACTACTTCTGAAGCATGCTCACAGTTGTAACATAGGGAAAGGGAATTGGGTTGCGGTAGCACCGTGTTTAGCACTGTTGCTTCACAAACCTAGGCATCTAGGTTTAATTCCCGGCTTGGGCCACTCTTGTGCGGTGTCTGCACGTTCTCCCCGTGGATTTCCTCTGGGTGCTCCTGTTTCCTCCCACAAGTCCCGAAAGACATGCTTGTTGGATGAATTGGACATTCTGCATTCTCCCTCAGTGTTCCCGAACAGGGGCAATAGTGGGGCAACTAGGGGATTGTAAAAGTAACGTCATTGCAGTGTTAATGTAAATCTACTTGTGACACTAATAAAGATTATTATTATGCTGCCTCTGCTGCCAACGTAATCTATTTCCTCAAAACCTGCTGCCGACTTTGTCAAGTTTTGAAGATTACTGTTGCATAAAGGTTACAAACAACTGGAAAATTATATTTCCAGACCTGTCAATCTGCTGTCCATTGATCCATCTAAGCAAATGACTGACTGATGCCATGTTTGCATGGGGAAACACCTTCAATGCCTAAGTGCATTAGTTCAACAGTTCCCAAGGATCTAGAGCATCATTGATAACATGCATGTGGTCATATGTGCTTTTCACATCAATTCCACATCCTAGATAGGAACATTAGGAATAGCAGAGGCCATATAGCCCCTATGAATTCAATTCGGTCATAGCTGAATAGAAAGTTGGGATAAGGAAACTTCCAGGATGGCAATCTGCAACGAGTGGACAGTCAGAGGGATCAGTGCTGGTGCCACAATTATTTACAATATATATTAATGACTTGGACACGGGAAGTGAATGTACTATTGCCAGGTTTTGTGGATAACACAAAAATAGGTGGGAAGACAAATGGCTAGGATGGCAAAATCTAGAGAGGGATATAGACAGGTTAAGTGATTGGGCAAAAACTTGGCAGATGGAATATAACGTAGAAAAATGTGAATTTATGCACTTTGGCAGGAAAAATAAAGGAGCTGAATATTTAAATAGAGAAAGACTGCAGAAAACTGCAGCTCAGAGGGATTTGGGGGTCCTTGTGCATAAATCACAAAACGCTAGCATGCAGTTTCAGCACACCATAGGGAAGATCAATGTAATGTTGGCCTTCATTTCAAAGGGAATGGAGAATAAAAATGGGGAAAAAAGCAAATTACTGCGGATGCTGGAATCTGAAACCAAAAGAGAAAATGCTGGAAAATCTCAGCAGGTCTGGCAGCATCTGTAAGGAGAGAGAAGAGAGCTAATGTTTCGAGTCCAGATGACCCTTTGTCAAAGCTTTGTCCAGATGACTTTGTCAAAGCTAAACTCAATAATTATGCAGCCATGAGACCCACGTCGAATCTCGTGGCGGGTTGGGCAGGAAGTCAGCTGCCCACAGTCATGTCTAGGGATATATTTAAAAGGCACCCAGACTGCCATTCAGTCACTGCGCCAGGACATTTGGAGTCTGAAAATGGCATGGCGAAGGCAGCAAACTCCGGCTCCCCAGTTCAGTGATGCCTCCCTGGAGACTCTCCTCCAGAGAGTCGAAGATAAGCACAATGTCCTCTTTCCAAGGGGTGGTTGCAGGATACCCTCCCTGTCTGACCAGGATGACCTTGGAGGAGGTCGCCAAGGCGGTCAAGGTGCTCCAAAGCAGGATGGCTTTTCAGTGCAGGAAACGGGACAATGATCTCATCCATTCCCCTAGGGTAAGTGAACCTTCTACTCACTCCAAACTCACATCAGAACATAATTTCTAGTATTATAGTATTTCTAGCCTTGGATGGGGAGGTTGCTGGCTAGGCCAACATTTTTGTTGTCCATCCCTAGTTGCCCTTGAGAAGGTGATAGTGAACTACCTTACTGAACTGCCGTAGTCTATTTGGTGTAGGTACACCATAGTACTGTTAGTGAGGAAGTTCCAGTATTTTGACCCAGCTTCAGTGAAGGGACAGCCATGCAGGTCCGAGTCAGGATTGTGTGTGGCTTGGAGGGGAACTTGGAGGTGGTGATGTAAGAGCTGGCATGGAGGGGACTGCGGGCTCCTCTAACAGACACAGGCCATGCTTTCTGCTTGGGGGGGGGGGGGGGGGCTGCCAGGGCCGGGGAGCCCCTGACAGGACAAGGCGGTGCCCATTACGGCAAGCCATCTTGTTGCGCTCCCACCCCGGCCCCTGGGTGAACGCATTGTTAACGGCTGAATGGGTGGGTGCCGCCCCCCCCCCCCCCCCCCCCCCCCCCCCCCCCCCACTCTGCCAGTTACCCCACTCAACCGGCGACACCCACCAGGGGGAACACTCAGGGCCACTCCGGCAGCAGCCTCCAGTGAGGGCAGTGCCATGAAATGGTGGCCCTGGCAGAGGGACGGGCACCACGCGCAGGGGCACCGACGGGCAGGTGTGTGGGGCATGCATGGCTGGGGCGTGAGGTGCCGTATGTATTTTGAATATATTCAAGAGACGGCTAGATATAGCACTTGGGGAGAATGGGATCAAAGGCTATGGGGAGAAAGCAGGATTAGGCTATTGAGTTGGATGATCAGCCATGATCGTGATGAATGGCGGAGCAGGCTCGAAGGGCCAAAAGGCCTCCACCTGCTCCTATCTTCTATGTATCTATGTAACCAGGGTGACCATGTAGCCCATGGCACCTGGTTGTGTACGGGTGTATGTGCCATGATAACATTTTCTCCCCTCACCCCTGCAGATTATCATGTTTGGTCACCAGCTAGCGATGTTGGCTGCCGTGGCGGGGGCTGCATGCAGGGGCAGCGTCAGCAGAGGCGGCACAGAGAGGAGGTGGAGGCTGCAGCAGAGAAGCGGGATGCAGAGAGGCAGGTGAGAGCCGCTCAGGCTGGAGGCCCGCACGCCAGACAGGCCGAAGAGGAGGAGGAGGAACAAGATGAGGAGGAGGAGGAGCAGGAGGAGGAGGAACAGGGCGAGGAGGAGGAGGAGGTGGTGGTGCCAAGGTGTTGGATGAGGCCCCGTGTGTACCGGTGCCGCGTGTCCTTTGAGGAACTCCCAGACCAAGCATGCAGGAGACTGTGGAGGAGCAGGGGGGCTGTCAGACATATCTGCCACATGATGGCACACCTGGCACTGCGTGGGAGTGGAGGAGGACACCAGCTCCCGGTGGCCGTCAAGGTGACTGTTGCCCTGAACTTTATGCGACGGGGTCTTTCCAGTCGCCGAGTTGGGACCTGTCTGGCATCTCCCAGGCATCAGCACACAGGTGCATCCATGCCATCACCGAAGCCTTATATGCCCAGGCGGACCGGTACATCCAGTTCCCTGTGGACCGCACCCAGCAGGATGCCCGGGCAGCGGGGTTCGCAACCGTCGCCGGGATGCCCCAGTTCCAGGAGGTCATCGATGGGGTGCACGTTGCCCTACGGCCACCGGCGGATAACAGCCCCTGTTCACCAACAGGAAGGGCTACAACTCAATGAACATTTAGGTGGTCTGTGACCATCAGATGAGGCACTGAGGGCAATTTAGCATGGCCAATCCAGCTAACCTGCACATCTTTGGACTGTGGGAGGAACCCGGAGCACCCGGAGGAAACTCATGCAAACACGGGGAGAACGGAGAATGTGCAGACTCCGCGCAGACAGTGACCCAATCCGGGAATCGAACCTGGGACCCCGGAGCTGTGAAGCAACTGTGCTGACCACTGTGCTACCGTGCTGCCCCAAGATGCCTGGACCACTCTGGAGGGGCCCTCCTCCAGAGACAAGGACGATTTGCCGCATCGCTGCGGTTCTCCACAATATAGCCCAGCAGAGGGGCGAATTGCTGGAGAAGGATGGGGAGCTAGAGCAGGCCTTGTCAGATGAGCAGGATGAGGGGGTGAGGGACAGTGGGCGGGACATGGGAGTTGGCCAGGCACAGCAGGCCGCACTACGCTATCGGCAGGGCCAACGAGCACGGGACACTTTAGTCAACACAAGTTTCACCAATTAGGGGGGGGGGGGTTGCTCGGCAGGGGCACGGACACCACAATACCACACACCTTCACCACCAAACACTCAGATCACACACCACCGAACACCCTCACCTCCCACAGCACCGAACCAATTGCCTGAAACTCCTTCCTCCATTGCATATACCTGCGGCACAATGAACTGGGTTGATAGGGTCAGCGGGTCTGGTCCATGGGATGGAGGATGATGACAGCCTGCTCTGCGATGAGCTCCATGCTCAACATCGTTAGGCAATGTCTGACTCATGCCCATAGTAGCACTTTCTACTTGGGTGATCGCTGCATGCGAGCTGGCCAGTCCATCACATGATCCTTTCGAATAGCTGGGGACAGAGCGATGGGGATGGTCGGCGGGGGGGGGGGGGGTCACGGGCCTCATTCATCCACCACTCCTCATTCCCAGTAGCCATCACTGACCGCCCCACCCCCACACCCATCAGACAGAGCACAGAGGCAGGTTTCAACCGTGTTAACATGTGTTTAATGTGAAGAGGTATATACAGTCCTCATTCCCAGGGGCTGGTTTAGCTCACTGGGCTAAATCGCTGGCTTTTAAAGCAGGCCAGCAGCACGGTTCGTTTCCCGTACCAGCCTCCCCGGACAGGCGCCGGAATGTGGCGACTAGGGGCTTTTCACAGTAACTTCATTGAAGCCTACTCGTGACAATAAGCGATTTTCATTTTCATTTCATTTCATTTCATTTCATTACAGTCTGTGTCCGAGCCTCTACAACTAAGCTGTGCCCTGCACCCATGCCAACTTAACCTGTCTAACTTTCTGGCCTTACAGACGCTACCACTACGTCTTTGTGGTTCCCCAGACGGTGCAGCAGGAGTGGAAGCGGACTTCTCAGACTCCTGCCCTGCGACTAGGGTTCCCGTGAGCGCACGTTTTCTGGAGCGGCCCGGCTTCGACATGGTGCCGACCTGTTCTGCCCACCGATGCACCAGGGACAGGGGGGGGGGGGGGGGGGGGGGGGGGGAAAGAGTCCGAGGTGCTGTGGTGTTCCGAGACCTCCCCTGCAGGAGTCACCGGCACTGGCCCCAGTACCTCCTCCTCTCTTAGGGTGCCCGATGGCCCCCGGGCTTCTCCATGGGACGAGGGTGCGAGCGGAGCCAGGTTAGAGGCGAGGAATCCTGTGGTGAGTAACTCATCTCCTGACGCCCAAACCCTGTCCACCATTTACTAGGCAAATGTCAGGGGTGTGATGGAATACTCAGTCATAGAGTCATAGAGAAAGATGCCCTTGGTTCTATTCTGTCTGCGCTGGCCATAAAGCACCTATCTATTCTCATCCTATTTTCCAGCATTTGGTCTGTAGCCTTGTAAGCTACAGCATTTCAAGTCCTCATCTAAATGTTTTTTAAATGTTGTGAGGGTTCCTGCTTCGACCACCCTTTCAGGCAGTTATTCCAGATTCCTCTACCCTCTGGGTTGAAAAAGATTTCCTCAAATCCCTCCTTAGTCTCCTGCCTGTTACCTTAAATTCCCCTGGTTATTGACCCCTTAACTGAGGGGGAAAGTTTCTTACTATCTACCCTATCAATGTCCTTCATAATTTTGTACACCTCAACCAGGTTCCCCCTCGGCCTTCTCTGCTCCAAGGAGAGTAACAGCCTGCTGAGATATCATCCCTCTATTTCCCAAGGCAGCGGGAGGTGTAGATGGAGTCAATGGATGGGAGGCAGGTTCGTATGATGGACTTTTTGAAGGTCAGAACCTCAGACCCTGCACCAAGCCCATGGTCTGCAAAGCAGTAGTAATATTCACCCTCCTACATGTGTCAGAGACGTGGATTATGTACAGCAGGCACCTCAAAATACTGGAGAAGTACCACCAGTGCAGTCTCAACAAGACAATTGTTGCTCCACAGCGCCAGGGTGATGGGTCTGATTCCCACTTGGGTCACTGTCTGCACGTTCTCCCCGTGTCTGCACAGGTTTCTTCTGGGTGCTCCGCTCCCACAAGTGCCGAAAGACGTGCTTGTTAGGTGAATTGGACATTCTGAATTCGCCCTCTGTGTACCCGAACAGGCGCCGGAGTGCGGATTTTCACAGTAACTTGCAATGTTAATGTAGGCCTACTTGTGACAATAATAAAGATTATAATTATTTTAAAAAAGCATTGAAGCATTGACCACGTTTGATCAGCTCCTCTGTGCAGGCCACATCATCCACATGCCTGGCACCAGACTCCCAAAACAAGCAGTCTACTCAGAGATTTGTTGCAGCAAGCGGTCCCCAGGAGGGCAGAGGAAACGCGTCAAGGACAGCCTCAAAGCTCCTTGAAAAAATGTAACATCCCCACTGACACCTGGGATTCTCTACCCCAAGACCGCCTAAAGTGGAGGAAAAACATCCGGCAAAGAGCTGAACACCGTTGAGTTTCAAGGCCGAGAGCAAGCTGAAGACAAGCGTCGACAACAAAAGAAGCCGTGTGGCAACTTGGGCACCCCACCCACCTGCTCCCTCAACCACTGTCTGCCCCACCTGTGACTATAGGTCCCACACTGGTTTCCTCAGTCACCTGAAAACTCATTTTTTAGTGCAGAAGCAAGTCATCTTCAACTCTGAGAGGCTGCCTAAGGAGAGGAAGTACCTTCCAACCCCTCTTATTCAGTCATTCCCATGCATTACAGTCCCCCCTTAAGACAGAGGAGCAGAAATAGGGCACTCGGCCCATCGAGTCTGCTCCGCCATTCAATCATGGCTGATGTTTTTCTCATCCCCATTCTCCTGCCTTCTCCCCATAAACCCTGATCCTCTTATTTTTTTAAAAAAAATAATTTTTATTGAGAAATTTTGATTTTATACAACATTGACGCACCTTAGTAAAGTACCGAAAATAACAATAATATTAACAATCATATACATTCGCCCCACCCCCATGAACAACCCAGCATTTTAACAACAACGCAAATTAACACACTATAAAGTTACAGAATAAACACTACAATAATGCACCCCGCCCCCTCCCCGGGTTGCTGCTGCTATTGACCCAGTTACCTATCTCTGAGCCAGGAAGTCCAGAAAAGGCTGCCATCGTTTATAGAACCCTCGTATTGATCCTCTCAGGGCAAATTTGACCTTTTCCAATTTTATAAATCCCGCCATGTCACTGATTCAGGTCTCCACGCTTGGGGGCCTTGCATCCTTCCAATGTAACAGAATCCTTCGACGGGCTACTAGGGACGCAAAGGCCAGGACACCGGCCTCTTTCGCCTCCTGCACTCCCGGCTCTACCGCAACTCCAAAAATCGCGAGCCCCGCCCTGGTTTGACCCTGGATCCAACCACCCTCGACACCGTCCCCGCCACCCCCTTCCAGAATTCTTCCAGTGCTGGGCATGCCCAGAACATATGGGCGTGGTTCGCAGGACTCCCCGAACATCTGGTGCACCTGTCCTCACCCCCGAAGAACCTACTCATCCTAGTCCCGGACATGTGGGCCCGGTGCAGCACCTTAAATTGGATGAGACTAAGCCTCGCACATGAGGAGGAAGAGTTGACTCTCTCCAAGGCCTCCGCCCAAGTCCCGTCCTCTATCTGCTCCCCGAGTTCCTCCTCCCATTTAGCCTTCAGCTCCTCCACTGACGACTCCTCCACCTCCTGCATTACCTTATAGATGTAAGACACCTTCCCCTCTCCTACCCACACCCCCGAAAGCACTCTGTCCATCGTCCCTGCGAGGGCAGCAAAGGGAATCCCTCTACCTGTCGCCTAGCAAACGCCTTTACCTGCAGGTATCTGAACATGTTCCCCTGGGGAAGGCCAAATTTATCTTCCAGTTCCCCCAGGCCCGCAAACCTCCCGCCAATAAACAGGTCCCTCAATTTGCTGATGCCCTCCCTTTGCCACCCCCTGAATCCCCCATCCGTGTTCCCCGGGATGAACCGATGGTTGCCACCCAGTGGAGCCTCCATCGAGCCCCCTGTTTCCCCCCGATGCCGTCTCCACTGTCCCCAGGTTCTTAGGGTTGCCGCCACCACCGGGCTCGTGGTAAACCTCTTAGGGGAGAGCGGCAACGGTGCCGTTACCATGGCACCCAGGCTCGTACCTCTACATGACGCCATCTCCATTCTTTTCCACGCCGCCCCTCCCCCCTCCATCACCCATTTACGCACCATTGACACATTGGCTGCCCAATAATACCCCAGAAGGTTGGGCAGCACCAGCCCGCCTCTATCCCTTCCTCGCTCCAGGAACACCCTCCTCACTCTCGGAGTCCCATGTGCCCACACAAAGCTCAGAATACTGCCAGTCACTCTCCTAAAGAAGGCCCTGGGGATAAATATGGGCAGGCACTGAAAAAGGAACAAGAACCTCGGAAGCACTGTCATTTTGACGGACTGCACCCTCCCCGCCAACGACAATGGCAGCATGTCCCACCTCCTGAACTCCTCCTCCATCTGATCTACCAGTCTGGTAAAGTTATGCTTGTGGAGAGTCCCCCAGTCCCTGGCCACTTGCACCCCCAGGTACCTAAAGCTCTCCCCTGCCCGCCTACGCGGGAGCCTACCAATTCCTTCCTCCTGGTCTCCAGGGTGCACCACAAACACCTCGCTCTTGCCTAAGTTTAATTTATAACCTGAGAAGGTCCCAAACTCGGCTAGTAACTCCATCACTCCCGGCATCCCTCCCACCGGGTCCGCCACATACAGTAACAGGTCGTCGGCATACAACGACACTCTATGTTCCTCTCCACCTCGCACCAAGCCTCTCCACCTCTCTGAATCTCTCAATGCCATCGCCAGCGGCTCGATTGCCAGTGCAAACAAGGGGGACAGGGGGCAACCCTGCCTGGTCCCTCGGTAAAGCCAGAAGTACTCCGACCTCCTCCTATTCGTGGCCACGCACGCCATCGGGGCCTCATATAGCAGCCTTACCCATCTAATGAACCCTTCACCAAATCCAAACCTCCCCAACACCTCCCATAGGTACCCCCACTCCACTCTATCGAAGGCCTTCTCCGCATCCAGCGCCACCACTATCTCTGCCTCCCCCTCAATCGCCGGCATCATAATGACATTCAGCAATCTCCGCACATTCGTGTTCAGCTGCCTTCCCTTCACAAAACCTGTCTGGTCCTCATGCACAACCCCTGGCACACAGTCCTCTATCCTGGTGGCCAGGATTTTTGCCAGCACCTTAGCATCCACGTTGAGGAGAGATATGGGCCTGTATGAACCACACTGCTGGGGGTCCTTGTCCTTCTCTAAAATTAACGAGATCAGTGCCCGTGACATCGTCGGGGGCAAAGTCCCCCCTTCCCACGCTTCGTTGAGTGTCCACACCAGCAAGGGGCCCACTAGGTCCACAAACGTTTTATAAAATTCCACCGGGAACCCATCCGGCCCCGGTGCCTTCCCTGACTGCATCTGCCCGATCCCCTTAACTAGCTCCCTGATCCTCTTATTAATCAAGATCCTATCTATCTCTGTCTTAAAGACACTCAGTGATCTGGCCTCCACATCCTTCTGCGTAAATAGTTCCACAGATTCACCACCCTCTTGCTGAAGAAATTCCTCCTCCACTCTGTTTTAAATGATCGTCCCTTTAGTCTGAGATTGTGTCCTCAGCTTCTAGTTTTTTGTACAAGTGGAAACATCCTGTCCATGTCCACTCTATCCAGGCCTCGTAGTATCCTGTAAGTTTCAATAAGATCGCCCCTCATCCTTCTAAACTCCAACGAGTACAGACCCAGGGTCCTCAACCGTTCCTCATACGACAAGCTCTTCATTCCAGGGATCATTCTTGTGAGCTTCCTTTGGACCCTTTCCGAGGTTAGTACATCCTTCCTTAGATACAGGGCCCAAAACTGCTCACTATACTCCAAATGGGGTCTGCCAAAGCCTTATACAGCCTCAGAAGTACATCCCTGGTCTTGTAGTCTTGACCAGGGATTCTAGACACTGCCCCCATTATTGCTGTTATCTTCAATCGTCTTTACTCACTCCCTTCCATACACGTTTGCCCCATTGCTGTAGCCCTTCCATCCTTGTTACTCAGATTTACCCTTATTGCTGCAGCCCTTCCATCCTTGTTACTCAGTTTTATCCTTATTGCTGAAACCCTTCCATCCTTGTTACTCAGTTTTACCCTTATTGCTGTAGCCCTTCCATCCTTGTTACTCACTTTTACCCTTATTGCTGTAGCCCTTCCATCCTTGTTACTCAGTTTTATCCTTATTGCTGAAACCCTTCCATCCTTGTTACTCACTTTTACCCTTATTGCTGTAGCCCTTCCATCCTTGTTACTCAGTTTTATCCTTATTGCTGTAGCCCTTCCATCCTTGTTACTCAGTTTTACCCTTATTGCTGTAGCCCTTCCATCCTTGTTACTCAGTTTTATCCTTATTGCTGTAGCCCTTCCATCCTTGTTACTCAGTTTTATCCTTATTGCTGTAGCCCTTCCATCCTTGTTACTCAGATTTACCCTTATTGCTGCAGCCCTTCCATCCTTGTTACTCAGTTTTATCCTTATTGCTGAAACCCTTCCATCCTTGTTACTCAGTTTTACCCTTATTGCTGTAGCCCTTCCATCCTTGTTACTCACTTTTACCCTTATTGCTGCAGCCCTTCCATCCTTGTTTCTCAGTTTTATCCTTATTGCTGAAACCCTTCCATCCTTGTTACTCAGTTTTACCCTTATTGCTGTAGCCCTTCCATCCTTGTTACTCACTTTTACCCTTATTGCTGTAGCCCTTCCATCCTTGTTACTCAGTTTTATCCTTATTGCTGAAACCCTTCCATCCTTGTTACTCACTTTTACCCTTATTGCTGTAGCCCTTCCATCCTTGTTACTCAGTTTTATCCTTATTGCTGTAGCCCTTCCATCCTTGTTACTCAGTTTTACCCTTATTGCTGTAGCCCTTCCATCCTTGTTACTCAGTTTTATCCTTATTGCTGTAGCCCTTCCATCCTTGTTACTCAGTTTTATCCTTATTGCTGTAGCCCTTCCATCCTTGTTACTCAGTTTTACCCTTATTGCTGTAGCCCTTCCATCCTTGTTACTCAGTTTTACCCTTATTGCTGGAACCCTTCCATCCTTGTTACTCACTTTTTGCCCCTACGATTATCCAGCTGCTTCCCTTCGGACGGAGGGCAAAAGAAAGTAGAGCGCGTGCGCCGCCCCTGTTGCGGATGAAGCCGCCGGCTCCGGGTGCTGCGGCTGGCCGGAGCGTCGCCGCGCGTGTTTTGTGTGTGCGTGTGCGCGCGCGGCCGGCAAAGAGTCCGCACAGTGAGTGAAGGCGGAGGCGCTGGAGCTGCGGCAGACCAGAGAGGCGCGGGGGAGGGGGGGAAAGAGGAAAGGAAGAGTTTCAGGGTCGAGGGCTTCTAGCATGAGAAAAGAAACTGTGGATTAAATGGCGACTTTCCAAGGGAGAACTTGTGGTGGGACTGCACTGGTGGCTCTGCTGCTTCCAATTTCAGGTGAGTTGGTTTTGCTGTGTTTTTTTTTGTTGCCGCCGCTGTTTTGGATGAAGAGGAGCTTTTGATGTCCGGAGTGACCAGTGTCCGCCCCCCCATCTCCGGCCTCTTGGTTCTCCGGCCCATTGTAGCCGGGGGCCACTTGCCCGCTAAACAGCAGAGAGTGGAGGTTTGGGGATGAGGAAAGTGGTTTGTTGTTGGTATGAAATGGTTTTACTGAGTGAAAGGGGAGAGAGAGGAGGGGGATAGCGAGAGAGGGTTACTCATCTCTGCAGCCACTTCATGGCCGGCAGTGTCCACACACACACACACCGGCTTTTGTGTTGTCCACTTCCAGGGCGCCTCGTCCCTTGTGTTCGCAATGTTGCCAAAAATAAGTTGCCCAGTTCTCCTCTGGCTACAAAATGTTTCTGGCTGCAACATTGTATCGCCTCCTGCCCCCACGTGTATTTATTTATTTCTCTTTTGCTTCTCCCATTCACTTTGAGATGAGTGAATCTCTCTCTCTCCTCCCCCCCCCACCCTCCCCTATAACCCAGCGTGGGGTCTCCGGCCACGCTGACTCCTCTTCCTTAAGACTTTCCCCCCCATTTTTATTCAGTTAAAACTGTTTGAACTTAAACAAAAAAACGAATCTATACATAATTCTCACACACCAATTTATCTCCGCTGTGAGGTGACTTTGATGCACATCACTGAATATTTGTCAACATTGCCTTTTAAATTGATGCGCAGTATCAAATCTGTTGCTGATCTAAAGTGTTCTTTTTTTTAAATGCGCTCCAGCTTCTTAAAGCTTTTTTTTGTTTTTAGTTTGAGGAATTGCAAACAAAAAGACGAAGTTTCTCTCGCCCCCCCCCCTTTCAAGTGTGTTGGTGGGGTCTCCTGTCGCGTTACATTGTCCCTAACGGAAGGATTCATTTGCATCCCAGAACCTGAACTGATTAATTCAAGTCGGGGGTTTTGAAGGGGGGGAGGGATGGAGAGAATGTGTACAGATTTGTATTGATGGAGAGAATTGATCAATTGATGAGACTGCTTCTCGATCACGTCGTGCAAATTCACTCGGGACCTCTAACCGATCCCCCTCCGCTGTCACCATAATACTGACAAATATACGACAAATTAAAAATACGTTACATCTCTGGGGTACCCCCCTCTCCCCGGGACCCCTAGACACGCACATCGATTTCCCCATATAAAGTTAGTGACTTTTGACTGCAGCTTTTGAAGCCTTGCGTTGTCAACTTCTCCCTAAACCGGTGCTTGGATTTTGAGTGGCAATATTGAAGCAGACTGTTTAAAACAGCCTGAAACTGCCCAAGATTGAATGAAAATTAATTGTTTTGAATGAAAATTAATTGTTTTGCCCGTTCACAGGGGCATTACCCAATCCGCCAGCGCGATTTGAGTCGATTGTCAGGCTCAAGAAATTTTTGAAAGCTCTATTTTTTCAAAAAATATATATACACATCTTGCCGAATGTTTGTTTGATCCAAAACTGGAAGTAATCAGTTCTTGACACGTGGTTCGATGAGTTTTTTTTAGACGAGGAGAGTTGAAAACTCTGAAAGGTACAGCGGCGAGAGCTTATTGATACACAAGGACAGCCTGTTGCTAATGATTTCTCGTAAAATCAGACTTTTACGACGTCGCCTGTTCAGACTCCTTTTTTGACAAGCTTGTAAAATTAGCGAGCATCTTGTGCGAAGTCCGCCCTGTGTATAGCAACCGGTTGCAACTTCAGGTTGGAGCAAGTCTTTTCATCGACATGGTGTTTAGAATCAAAATAATAACAGGCGTTTACAAGAGTGTGCCCCTTTTAATTCGGATCTTAATTGAGTTTTCTGCCCCATATAAATGCTCAATAAAAGGTTACCACCATTGTAATGCGCCCCTGCAGTGATTTTAACACCGAATGCTTCGGTGTACTGGCTCTTCGATTTGTTTGAATTAATTAGTACTCTTGGATTAGTTTCTCTTCTCTCCCCTGCCGCCCCCAGGTTTGGAGATTCAGCGCATAGTGCTACCCAGCTTCTCCCGCACAGAGGGGCTGGAGTAGTTTTAATTGCTTTCTCAATACGGTCGCTCACACATTTTTTGATGAGAGAATCTTTCGTTCCCTCGTCCCAATTAAATATATAGATGCAGAATTTTGATTTTCCCCAGTTTGAAGTTTTGATTTTAAATTTGTGTTTTACCCTTGGCTCCTAGTAGCTCCTTCCTGCAAGTCTTTTAAGAGCTGAGGCCAATAAGCTATCGTTGATGCCAATAAGCTATGTCGCAGCATTATAATTATAAACAAGTGTCTTAAGTCTAAAAGATATATTCAGAAACTCCGCCAGTTTGTTCATGTGGCTAAAACATTTGGTACAGTAAGGATGCCAATTCACTATTTTTAAATTAATCATCTTTTTTTAATTTTAGAGTACCTAATTCATTTTTTCCAATTAAGGGGCAATTTAGAGTGGCCAATCCACCTAACCTACACATCTTTGGGTTGTGGGGGCGAAACCCACGCAAACACGGGGAGAATGTGCAAACTCCACATGGACCGTGACCCAGAGCCGGGATCGAACCTGGGACCTCGGCGCCGTGAGGCATCAGGGCTAACCCACTGCGCCACCGGGCTGCCACTTAAATTAATCACCTAATTGACTTTTATTTGTTGAGATGGGGTGAGTGGAAGAGAAACACAGAAGATAAGAAATGAGTGGAAGAGAAAATCTCCCACAGGAATAACGTTTGCAATCTAGATAGACAGTCTTCGAAACTTTTGGGTCGAGACATAGTTGAACCTTTGAAATTTTGGCCAGAATTGTCCATAAGGAACATCATTTGTGAACTTTGGTTGTGCGGACTTTCGGGTTTCCAGATGGTTATATAAGATTTTCCTGGAGATTATAGACTCCAGATTGCGATGAGCTGGTTGCGGCTAAAGGCCTTTATAGTGGACAAGATTAAGATCCTGTTTTAGAATTTGAGGCTGAGGATAGTCCACAAATTCAAGGGTTGGGAGTGAGGATCTATTGTATAGAAGTTTTCACTCTGGCATTTTTATAAGAATCAGGAGCAACAGGTTGATGTGGAGCATTCCTGAATGTATATTAAGATTGGAGAGGCTGGGATTGTTTCCATTAGAGTTTAGAAGAGTGAGGGGTGACTTGGTTGAAGTATAGAAGATCCTGAATTGTATTGACAAGGTAGGTACAGATATGATGATTCCTCTTGAGGGTGAGTGCAGAACTGGAGGGTACTATTGCTGGTGGTCCCCTTTATAGGACAGAGATGAGGATGATTTTTTTTCTGCCTTGAGGGTTGTGACTTTTTGCCTCAAAATGGTGGAGGAGGAGGGTTACTGAATATTTTTATGGCAGAAGTAGATAGATTCTTGTTGGGTAAGGGGATCAAAGGTGAGTGGGGTGGATGGGAATGTGGAACTCCACACTAACAGATCAGCCATGGCGTTCTTATTGAATGGAGGAGCAGGCTCGAGGGGCCGAATGGCCTAGTTTTGCTCCTATTTCATATGTCCATATGTATTTTAGAATGTTTAATCAAACATTTGTATGCCCAATGGAAATATCGATTTCATCTTCTGACCATTCAAATTGAGGCAAAAACAAATATTCCGAATTAGTAGGCTTATATCATTCAGCATAGCACTCTTGACAAAATGCACTGCATCTTGTAGCCTTGATGCTCTTGTTTGATCCCTTTGTTACCTGGTTCAGATTTTATGTATAAAAAAACTTTACTTAATCAAAATATGAACATTCAAAGTCTTGTTAAATTTGAAATGATTTGTATCATGTTTTCCAGGTATTTGGTGCTTTACTGAGCTTTTTTTCACGAGAGAGCCCCAGGATGTCATTGCCCTGCGGAAAGACCCTGTGGTTCTTGATTGCCAGGTTCGTGGAGAACTTCCAATTACCATTGTCTGGCTGAAAAATGGACTGAAATTAGTGGATAGTGAGCGAATATACGTCTTATCAAATGGATCTCTTTACATCACTGAGGTTGAACATCGTAAAGGAGAGCGATCAGACGAAGGCTACTATGAATGTTTGGCTCAAAACAAGTATGGCGCTATTCTGAGTCAAAAATCCCATCTCTCTGTGGCCAGTAAGTATTTATTTATTTTAGTACATTTAAACTGACCACTTTTCCAAATGCAAATGTCATCTTTAACAAACAGTAATTCAGAATAGTAGGATTCTAGACACATTGGTCAGGTAAGAGCAAAGGATGTTTATGGAGTTTGGTATTTAAGAACAACCTGATTGAGCTTTTGGGAAACCTAGGGCAGGATTTTTCTGATGGTGGAGCTTCCCTCCCAGCCACCTGAAGAATCGGAGGAGAATGTACCTCACCGATCATAGCAGCCTCACAACCATTTAACATTCCTGAACATTAATTGACTGGAGGCTTCTGGTAGCTTCTGCACCTAACTTTCCAGGCAACCTGATTGACCAATTAGTTCTAGTCCCAGCAGTGCCAGTTTCTAGATTCTAAAACCAGTAATCCAGGATTGGGTGCTTTTTTTCGATTCGTTCATGGAACATGGGCGTCGCTGACTGGCTGGGCCAGCATTTATTGCCCCATCCCTAATTGCCCTTATTGTGTACATTACATGACATATCTGCATTTCTATAATCTGTAAGTCTAATGGAGTGACTTGTAGAGTTGTTAACGAACATGCCAACCTTAAATGGGGTTGTGGCTTGTGCATCAGCAGTTACATGCAGTACCCATCTTTTGTTGAAGCAAATAGTTCTAACATGACTTATAACAGCAAGGGAGAATGGTTGCTTTTCAAATGTTAGTTATATTTTCATTTCTATTGGAAAATGAATCCAAGTCATATTTGTTCATATATTCTGAAACATGAAAATCAAACCGTTGGGGTAAATTCCCAACCTGATGTTTTGCATCACGTGGGCAGCAGGCATCGTAGGTGTTGGGTTTCAGCTGTTGTGATTTCTGTGTTCGCTATTTCTAGTGAAGTTGTAATGTGTGTGTTAAGGAAGCATTTATAATTTTGCTGTTAATAGTAAATGGTAAAGTATTGTTGCTTCCTTGGGTGACCAAGGAGTTAAAAGTTATTGATTCTTAATCCTGACCAAAAACCTGCTCTTCCTTTCATGTGGATGGCATCCAGATTTTCCTGCCACTTTTCAAAGTAGTTTCTCATTCTATCAATATAGCTGCTTCATCACAAATTTAAACATTGAGTGTGCTTTATTAGATGCTTTGGTCTTTCTCTTATACTGAAAAATGTATTTAATTCCAGGAAATAGATCCAAAATGGTAATTTGTGAGCATGGCACACAGTCATTGTTTAGGATTGTGATAAAGCACTTTGATCTATTGTAAGCAGATTACATTCATTGTTTCCAGTCATGTGGTGTTGTCACCAGCACCAGTATTCAGCGATACTTGTGTGGCGCTTCTGAGAAAATCAAAAGTCTAAAGGCAGACATAGCTTAGATGCAAAGTAAGTAAAGGGAACATGGTTATAGAAAGACGTCTGAAGCTATGTAACAGCCTTATTCAGTACAAGTCATGTGATCTTATTTCTGGTGCATATTTATCAGGCTTGCGTAAAATCATCGTTAAAATTTCATTCCTTTTAAAACTTCAAACGCTTGAAATTTATTTTAGCTTATGCACGTGTGTCAGTTCTTTAGAACTTGAGAGTAATTCTGTTGTTGCTGATATAATTAGGTAATTTAATTTAATAAAACTGTTACAGGCCATGGTCACCTGAGTTGAAAGGTAATATCTATTTTTGGCATTTTTATGATCGTACACCTAAAAGTCTATTAAACATCTTTGTTTAAGTTACACAGAATTAGAAAACCTCAGGTTTGATCCCTGGTCTAGCTCATTTAGCTTCTCTCAAAATAGCTGAGGTTACCGGCTAGTTGTTTACTGGTGGAAAGTGAGGACATGATTGGGTTGGTTGTGATCCCTGTCATAGGTGTTAAGTTCTCACTTGCAGAGAGATCACTTCAGGGTGATGTTTCAGGGTTGCTGGCACCTGTGGACCCTTTCCCCAGCATCATCAACTTCAGGTGCCTATTAGGAGGAAAAAAAATAAACGTACAATACTCATTGATAATAATGTAGAATGTAAATTAACATAAGTTAAAGTTTAAAAAGGCTTTACCATATGTTTGCAATTTATATATCCTGATTAATCACGTTTTTATATTATTGCATTTTACAAACGGGTTGTTGTATGTTGAAAAATCAGTACCGTTACAATACAGTGATTTATCACTATGTAATATCTTGGACTGAAGTTTCCAGGCATGTTCTTGTATTGTTTAATGAAAGTACTTTCTTCATATTTGCAGTTATACACACAACATTCAAACAAGCAGTGAAATGGTATTTTTAGTTTGAAAAGAAAATGCATTCCGAATCCGGGTCAACAGTGGGATGGTGGAATTTTCTTTACAGCATACTGGTTTTTTTTTTAATGCATTTGTCAGTAAGGTTACCTTTATTACAGATGTGTAAGGTCTGGTATAACATTTAAAGCTCTGATTTAATCCATACAAGAACTGTTGGACATGAGCACACTGGGAGGTGTCACTGATTCCAAAGTTAGAAACTAAAAGCTGATACTTGCACCATGGTCGAGAAATTGATTATTCATGTGCAAATTAAGAATTCTTTGGGTTAAAAGGTTAGAGGCAATGCAGGATGAGGTTTAGCCCTGTGATAAAGAGCAGATGACCCTTATTCATTGTCCATAGCTTTCATGTTGTTCCTCCACAAAGTTCGTGATTGCCAGGAATTGTTCTTAAGGAATGCAGGGAATCGTATGCCTTGCCTTTAGTGTTACTGTGGAGCCTTATCACATAAGGACATCACAGCAGGTCTTTAGGGACAGTTTCGAGCTCTGAAACCCTTAAGGCTCTGTTTTCTGGTGTTCGTCCATGCAGAAAGGAATTTAGCTAATTCTGCTTTCTTGAGTTCCCTTAAAGTAACTTTGAGTACCAGCGTTAAGGAAATTATTAAGATATAAAAAAGGACTGTACATTTAATAGATTTTTCTTGTAACTAGGAGACAATAGGAAGTTCTTTTCACTGCTGTTGTGTTCTTTGTGGGGCACCCTGCTGGGGAAAATGCTATCTAAACAATTGAAGGCCCATATGGGGTTTTCAGGTCTGAGTAAGATCACAAGTGAAAAGTATTTTGCTACTGATAAGGAGTATGTTCATAGTGAAGAAGTGATTTCATTTTTCCTTTTAAATAATTCTGATTGTATTTTAAGAGGATACCAGCGTTTTTCTCAAACTTCCAGAAAATTACTTTAGAATGTGTTAGTCAGTTCTCAGACACTCGGACCATGTGTATATATACAGTACGTACTTCTGGTGGAGGGAAAGGGCTTTTACGTTTCTGGAGAATTATGAAGTTAAAGTTGCCTCAGTGTTCCATTCTTCAGTATTGTAATTTTCAAAGGAAGAATATATTTGGATATAATAAGCAAAGTTTTTTGGTTTGAAAAGAAAATGCATTCCGAGTCCGCAGAAGCGTATCTTTTTTTGACAATCCTCTTAAGGGATCTTCACTCTCTTGTAAACCAATCTCGGTGCAATTCAGTTTTCTCTTGTGATGTGGATCACTTTGATATTTTTTTGTTGAGATTAATTAATTGCTCTACTTTGGAGATAACCTGTTCGAGTGCTCTCCAACACTTCGCTGATGGGTTCTACACCTTTTACCATTCACAAAGCAGCACGAGTGCATTAGTTTTATCTACAGCTTTGTGCATTTCTGCTTCACCTATACCTGTTTCGATAATGCTTGGCTGCTTAAGCACCGTTGCCACCTGTGCGTATGGATATTGCCATTAATATATCCATAAATTGACTTACTTTGCAGTTAAGTGCATGATAAAACTGCTCTGATGAGAATGGGCTTAACTGCAAAACTCTTTTCTCTGTTTCCTTTACCTATGAGTCCTGTGTTAGTGCCAAACTCATGAAGACATTTCCTTACTTTTCCTTCCATTGCAGTGATTACTGAATACTTTAACATCTACTGTTATGCTTTGTTATTACCAGCAGTTATATTATAGTTATTAATCTATTGTGTTGAAACTGTAGGTGATAAGTGCTCCCTGTGGGTTTTTTTAAAAACCGGTTAGCTTTACCTCTGTACTGGAAGTTCCATCCAGAAGCCCATGAAATTTGCACATACCTGAGAATTGGAGAGTGGGTGAAGTAAGTGATGGGGATGGGGCTGTATCTCCCGACCACATTGCCACCTTTTCTTGTTGATTAGCATCCTGCCAAAAGTTTCCAATGTGACTAAGTGTCTAAATTGTAGTGTTTTATTGCAAGGCAACTCGCTGAAGCGCAGGATAGTTCTAGTCCTGCAATTGTTTTACTGTCTAATACTCCGAGGAGCCAGTGAAAAGAATTCATTCTGGTCCCTTTGTCTGTTCTGATTATCCTAAATAAAAGGGATCTTTTTTCTTTGCTTCTGTTTGTGCAGGGATTCTAAAGTCTCCATAATTTAACAGCTGGACCTATTGATTATGTGCAGGACAATCAAGGTGATGAAGAGGAACTAGGAAAAAAAACCTCGTAATATGAATTGGGACACATTACCTTTAAAAGATTTAGGAGAGACAAATGTTTGAAGTAACACTCAGTTACTTTACAAGAATAAAATTGATGTGAAATGTGAAAAGTTGGACATTTGAATGGCAGCTTAAATCTGCTTTCCAAATTGCTCTGCCCCTTGAGTGTCAGAAGGGAATTTTTGACACATCCATGCTATTGTAACATAGGATAAAGAAAACAGTTCCCTAGTCCCCTGTGTGCAGAAGGGATTTTTAACACAGAAGCATTCAACTCTGGGTAATCCAGGATTCTCCCTGAAGGAGCAGCTCATGCAGCACATCCTAATGGTTTTTTGTTTTATCCACATTCTTGTTGCAGCCTATAACTTCATGCATTCATTGGTGTAATCAAATGACCTTTTACCATGTTGTGTAAGATGGTTTTTCTAAACTTAATTTGAAAGGGTTAGAAGCACACATCACAAATTAACACTGTTTTCATCTCATTGTTTATCACCATGTTTGAATCCAGTAAGAAGTCTTACAACACCAGGTTAAAGTCCAACATGTTTGTTTCAAACACTAGCTTTCGGAGCACTGCTCCTTCTTCATTCACCTGGTTTCGGGGCTGGTTTAGCACACTGGGCTAAATCGCTGGCTTTTAAAGCAGACCAGGGCAGGCCAGCAGCACGGTTCAATTCCCGTACCAGCCTCCCCGAACAGGCGCCGGAATGGGGCGACTAGGGGCTTTTCACAGTAACTTCATTGAAGCCTACTCGTGACAATAAGCAATTTTCATTTTTCTTTTTCATTTCATTTCATTTCACCAGAGGAAGGAGCAGTGCTCCGAAAGCTAGTGTTTGAAACAAACATGTTGGACTTTAACCTGGTGTTGTAAGACTTCTTACTGTGCTCACCCCAGTCCAACGCCGGCATCTCCACATGATGTTTGAATTGTTCACTTTAATATTTTTTATACATAGTGAAGGAAGGACTTGCATTTAAGCAGCACCTTTACCTCAGCATCCCTCGGCACTTTTCAGCCAATGGATTACTCTTGAAGTATGACCACTGTTGTAAATGTAGGAAATCCGGCAGCCAATTTACACACAGTAAGCTCCACACAGCTGTGTGATAATGACCAGCTCATCTGTCTTTGAGATGCGGATTGAGGGATAAATATTGACCAGACTCTGGGGTTTATGTCCCTGCTCCTCTTTGAAATGATGCCATGGGATATTTCACATCCAACTGAGAGAATAGATGGAGCTTTGGTTAAATGCTTTATCTGAAGAAGGCACACCTGGTCGTACAGTGCAGTACTGTGGAGTGCTATGCTGTCAGCCTCTGTTTTTGTTCTCCAGTCCTAGAGTGGGTCTTGAACCCACAACCTTGTGACTTGGGTGAGAGTGTTGCCAAGTTTTTTAATATGTTCATGGGATGTGGGTGTTGCTGGCTGTGCCAGCATTTATTACCCATCACTAATTGCTTGTGAGGGGTCAGTTAAGAGTCAACCACATTGCTGTGGGTCTGGAGTCACATGTAGGCCTGACCGCGTAAGGATGGCAGACTTCCTTCCCTGAAGGACATTAGTGAACCAGATGGATTTTTACAACAATCGACAATGTTGTTTCATGGTCATCATCAGACTTTAATTCCAGATTTTTGTTGAATTCAAATTCGACCATCTGCTCAGGTGGGATTTGAACCTGGGTCCCCAGAGCATTACCCTGGGTCTCTGGTTTACTAGTCCAGTGACAATACCTCTACGCCACCTCCTCCCGAAGTGAGCAGCAGTATTGTTGACTCTTAAATGTTCACTGAAATGGCTTAGCAAACCACCCAAGGCAGCTAGGGATAGAGAGCAAAAACTGGCCCAGCCAGCAATGCCCACATTACATGCGTGAATATAAAAAAAACTCAGGATGCTTAAGGTGATTGTGTTCCCACTGGTAACCTGTCTGAAAACCGCTAACTCGGCATAGACCAGACCAGGAATGGGATATTTCTTGTTGAGCCATGGTGGGAGCGTATGCTTGGGATATGACCTATTCCTGGTAGATATCTTGAAATTGACATGAAGCACATGTTGAGATTGGAAATTTCCATTTGGAGTACGAGGGCATTCAAGTCCATCAGAGACTGGAATTTCTCCTCACTTCAGTCCTTAAAGTTTACCCCCTATCTCAAACTAAGGCCCCCTAGTTCTGGACTCCCCCACCATCGTGAATATTCTTTCTGACTCTACCCTGTCAGCTGGTTGAGAGTGTCCCACATGTGCTGAGCAGATCTCCCATTTAATGCTCCTTCTGCACTGACAATGCAGCTTAATCAGGAGGCAGTAGGGACTGTTAAAACTGACTTGCCTAGGTTAGGAAAGGGAACAAAGTCATCAGGGTTTCCTTCTGGATCAATACCTCACGGTCTTTGCTGGAATTGTATGTGCAGGGGGAGCATTGTTTTCATGTCTCCTTGAATCCGATATCCCGGTGTCACTCAATGTCCAGTATCACATGTGAAAAATGGCCACAAGAGTGAGACATCAGTGGGTGTCCAACAGTTATGATGCTGTACCCTAGAAAAGAGTGGCTTCAGAAGGAAATTGAAGGAGAGAAAATACATTCCAGGGGATGGTTGTTGAGTGGGGGGATGGTTGTTGGCTGTGGGGGGGGGGTGAGGGGTTATGGTTGTTTAGGGATGGGAGGGGGCTTTCGAGCCTGCTCCGCCATTCATGGCTGATCATCAAATTCAGTACCCTGAACATGTCTCTTCCCCCCCCCCCCCCCCCCCCGGATACCCCTTGACCCCTTTAGCTCCAAAAGCTATATCTAATTATTTCTTGAAATCGCACAACGTTTTGGCTTCAACTACTTTCTGTAGTAGTGAATTCCACAGATTCACCACTCCAGAAGGAATTTCTCCTCCCTTCAGTCCTTAACGGTTTACCCCCCTATCAAACTATGACCCCTAGTTCTGGACTCCCCCACCATCGGGAATATTCTTTCTGAATCTACCCTGTCTAATCCTGTTAGAATTTTATAAGTTTCTTTGTGTTCCCCTATCACTCTTCGAAACTCCCATGAATATAATCCTAACCATGATGTGGAGATGCCGGCGTTGGACTGGGGTGAGCACAGTAAGAAGTCTTACAACACCAGGTTAAAGTCCAACAGGTTTGTTTCAAACATGAGCTTTCGGAGCGCAGCTCCTGAGCTTCACCTGAGGAAGGAGCAGTGCTCCGAAAGCTCGTGTTTGAAATAAACCTGTTGGACTTTAACCTGGTGTTGTAAGACTTCTTACTATAATCCTAACCGGCTTGGTGTCTCCACATCTGACAGTCCCATGATTCTAGCAATCATACTGGTAACCTTTGCTGCACTCCCTCAATAGCATGAACATCCTTCCTCTGATAAGGATACCAAAACTACACACAATCCTCCTGGTGTGGCCTAACCAAAGCCCTATACAATTGCAGTGCAATGTTCATTTTCGTACACTTAAATTCTTTTGCTATGAAGGCCAACATACCATTTGCCTTTTTTACTGCCTGCTGTACCTGCATGCTTACTTTCAGTGGCTGTTGCACAAGGGCACCCAAGATCCTGCTGAGATCCACCTCTCTCAATTTACACCCATTCAAATAAGTTTTGTTATTTGACATAAGGTAGGGATTTACTTTTAAATCCACAACTAAAGTGGGTGGCATAGTGTGCTCTGAGATCCCATCCATTGTCCAAGGGGCTGGAAGTTGTTTTTTAATTTCCTAATAAAAAAATGCTATCTTTTTTTCTAACAAATTTAGAGTACCCAATTATTTTTTCCAATTAAGGGGCAATTTAGCGTGGCCAATCCACCTATACGGCACATCTTTGGGTTGTGGGGGCAGCACAGTGACGCAGTGGGTTAGCTCTGTGTCCTCACGACGCCGAGGTCCCAGGTTCAATCCTGGCTCTGGGTCACTGTCCGTGTGGAGTTTGCACATTCTCCCCGTGTTTGCGTGGGTTTCGCCCCCCACAACCCAAAAACGTGCAAGCTAGGTGGATTGGCCACACTAAATTGCCGCTTAATTGGGAAAAAATGAATTGGGTACTCTAAAATTTAAAAAAAATAAAATTTTGGGTTGTGGGGGTGAAACCCACGCAGACACGGGGAGAATTTGCATACTCCACACGGACAGTGACCCAGTGCCGGAATTCAAACCCAGGTCCTCAGCGCCGTAGGCAGCAGCAATGCTAACCACTGTGCCACCGTGCTGCCCCTCTAAATTTATGGAAATGATCAGGAAAGGAAATTGAATGGACACTTGCAGGGCTTCGAGCCAGGATATGGGACTGAGTAGATTGCTCCACAGAGAGTTAGAATGGACTCTTGGACAGACCGGCCTCCTGAGCTCTTCCGAATTGTTTTGTTTTTAAAAATAAATTTAGAGGACCCAGTTCTTTTTTTTTCCAATTAAGGGCAATTTAGTGTGGCCAATCCATCGACCCGGCACATCATTTTTGTGTTGTGGGGCTGAGACCCATGTAGACACGGGGAGAATGTGCAAACTCCACACGGATAGTGACCCGGAGCCGGGATCAAACCCGGGTCCTCGGCATCGTGAAGCAGCAGTGCTGCCGTTTGTGTTTTCAAGCGAGGGACTTGTCTTATCACAACACAAATTGACTTTTCCTATCGGGTAGTTGCTCGCAACTTCCTAGCAAAACTTCCAACTACTTCCAGTCTTGCCTACAATCCAACTTTTTGAGTGGAGTATTGTCCGTTTCAGTTAAGTTGTAAACATTTTTGAAGTACCCAATGCTTTTTATTCCCAATTAACGGTCATTTGAGCTTGGCCAATCCACCGACCCGGCACATCCTTTGGTTGTGGGGATGGGACCCACGCAGACATTGGGAGAATGTGCCAATTCCACACGGATGGTGACCCGGGGCCGGAATCAAACCCGGGACCTCGGCACCGTGAGGCTGCAGTGCTAACTAAGCTGTGCAATCGTGCCCCCCCCCCCCCATTTCAGTTAAGTTGAGTGGGAAGCAAACCAGATGAGTTCTGATGAGACGTTACTGGGCCTGAAATATCAACTACTTCTCTATCTGCAGATGCTGCCAGACCTGATGAATATTTCCAATGGTAGCACAGTGGTTATCATTGTCGCTTCACAGCTCCAGGGTCCCAGGTTCGATTCCTGGCTTGGGTCACTGTCTGTGTGGAGTCTGCACGTTCTCCCTATGTCTGCATGGGTTTGCTCCGGTTTCCTCCCATGGTCCAAAGATGTGCAGGTTAGGTGAATTGGCCATTCTAAATTGCCCTTCGTGTCCAAAAGGGTTGGTTGGGGTTACTGGGTTGCAGGAATGGGGTGGAGGTGTGGGCTTAGGTGGGGTGCACTTTTCAAGGGCCAGTGCAGACTTGATGGGCCGAATGGCCTCCTTCTACACTGTAAATTCTATGATTCTATATTTAAAAAAATTCAGATTGATGTATAGTTTCGGGAGGGCAAAGAAGAAATGACACATTGAAAGCACTTCCTAGTTATGTTTAAATAAGTACTTTGTTTCATTAAATGAATGCATATCTGTTGCGTGGATTTGAGTTTAAAAATCTGTTACTTTGTATTGTATGACTTGTTCAGGTTTGACGCTGATGAAGGTGCCTTGCTGTGTAAGAGGGCTGTGAAGCGATGGTTGTTTTGAATCAAATTGTTGAATACTTTTATCTTTGAACTGGTTTGGAACTGGCAGCACAAAGGTACCAATTGATTTTTAGACTGTTTTACAAAGCAGAGTAAACAAATTGCTGCTGTGTGTGTATGTGATGTGTTTTAATTCAAAGCAGCTGTGTGAGGATATGCTGCACACTGAATTGGCAGCTGCTATGTAAATGGGGCATTAGATTATACGTGAAGATGAGCCAGAAGCACCTGCTTGTTGTAATAGCAAATCTGATTATTTCCTTTCGGACAGTAGGACTCATTGGTGGAAACAACTTTTCCCCCTCCTAGTGGTGGGGGAGAGCAAAACATGAAAACCAACCTGGTTACTCTTTTGGTAATTTATTGTTTTATATTGCCTTGGATGATGCTAGTATTGCGAATAAACGCGTAATGTACATGAAAAATGTTCGGGGAGATGATTAATGCTGTGCCTTTTTGTACAATCGACAAAGTGCAATTTGTCTGCTAGGTTAGATTTGTTAACATGTTGCTGTTGGCAATTTGTTTCACTTTTAATGTTTTAAGTAACTGTGGAGTTCTCCGTAACGGTGTGTAACCCGCTTTTCTCTGGGTTTCAAAATTGCAACTGCATCTTCTGGGACTTGCAGATGTTCTGGGTCTTGAAAGGTTGAGCAACTGGATAGATGCACTGAGTCTTGGGGGCACATCTCGGTTTCAACACTGGCCTTCTATTCAGCCTCAATTTTAAAAGAGCAGCTTCTGCTTAGGCAGTTTTGCATTTTTCCCTTTTGTCGACTTAAGTAGCTCAAGTTTGGTCCTGTGGCTCTGAGTCAGAGTGGACCGTCACTAGTTTGAATTTGAGTCCAAGTCCCTGAAGTGAATAGCAGGCGAAACTTTCAGTGCAACCTCTGCCCGCCCACCCCTCAATGTAAATAAGTGAATGGCTCACCCAGCGCCTACCAAGGGTTCTCAAATTATACTGATATTTCTTGGCTTACTCGCCCTATTACACCATTGAGACTCGGAATGGTGTTATTCATGCAGAGCACTGCATTGGCTGCTCCTGTCTAAGGGGGGGGGGGGTGGCATGCCCGTGAGTGTGTCATGGGGATGGGCACATGCGTCATGGGCAGGACGCGCATGTGCGTGGGTGGCATGTGTATATGGGGGCGGTGGGTGAGTGTTGTGGGGTAGGTGTGCATGTGTGTGCCGTGGGGGGGGGGGGGGTGTTGGTGGGTGGGTGTCAACGTAATTTGGTGGAACCCTTTTATATTAAAGATATATCCCTCCTCACTTTCAGAAACTGTTGTTACTTTTCAGCATCAGTGAGTGCTTAATGTGGAGACCGTATATCATTCCATTTTTAAAATTGGATTTCTTAGGTGGTATGAAACTTTTAAAGACGATTTCTCACATTAGTTTTGACTCTGAACATTTTGGTACCTCTCCCGAATAGCCCTCGATTGTTCATTGAGAGTGTAAAACACAGTGCCGGGGGGGGGGGGGGGGGAAGAGAGACGACAAGGCATAGTGGTTAGCACTGCAGCCAACGGCACAGGGGTTCGAATCCCAGCCCCAGGTCACTGTCCGTATGGAGTTTGCACATTCTCCCAGTGTCTGCTTGGGTTTCACCCCCACAACCCAAAGATGTGTAGGTTAGGTGGATTGGCCATGCTAAAGTGCCCCTTGATTGGGAAAAAAAAATAACTGGGTCCTCAATGTATTAAAAAAACACTGTGCCTGAAGGGACAGTAATATTGACAACGCAAAGCCGTGTCATTCACAAATGACTTTATCCAAGTTTATTCTTAGTGAATTTTAAAAACAAGCAGTGTCACCAGAAAGAAAATTAATTCTGTAGAGCATTAAATATCCTTTTTATAGAAACTATTTTTAACCTGGCTGTGTATTTATGTCTTTACCTTTTGGGGGAGAGGCATTGTTGGAAGACAATGTGGTTAGAACGGTACATTTATTCCAGCTTAATTGAGTTTTATATTGAATAGAATATCTCAATCAATTAAAGAACAGAGGACTTGTGCATCATGAAGCTGCGTGGTGGCCAGCTGTTAAAAGTTCATCCCCAAAAGTCATATTCGGTGTGAATAATGCATATGGGAAACCTTGCGTGATTGGCTGAATGCTGTGCCTGATCACTACAGTCCAGACTAATTAGCTGATCTTCGCTCAGCTGACAGATATGGTAGTGCAGTTGCACTCCCCAAATGTCGAGGACAGTGGAGGGGAAAGTTAGGTTGTGTATCCTCACCACCCCGCCTCGCCAAGAGTGAAATTTGGATGGGTGACTGGATTGAGGGTGTCTCTCAAAATCCTCCTCTTGACACTGGTGTTTAGGCAGTAACATAAATATAAAGGATGACTACGTGGCTGAGGTTCCAAATGGCTGCTGGTACCTGTACAAACGTGCTGCTTTCCACACTTCAATCCTGAAGAGACACGAGAAGGGAGGACTGAAAACTCATTTGAAGTAGTGGGTTGGTTTTATTTTGGAATCCAGCCTGCACTAAATAGTGAGACAACATATGGGACCTTTCACCTCCTGGGACTTTGATTTGCATCTCGCCTAGACTAATGGGATGAGAGTCTCCTGACTTGATGACCAAAAATGGTCAGTCAAATGAGTTTGAGCAGTGTGAACTTAGCTTCTATAGGTGCAAGTCTGTAGTGTGTAACTGTCCAGTTGATGCTTTAGTGCGACTGAAAATTTACTGCTGAATTTACCCCAGGGGCTAAGAAGATGGGTAGAATAGGAAATGAAAATTTTCAACGGATGCTGTAAATATAGTCTAGTTAGGATGCGTTAGGAATTTTAGCCTGCATTGAAGCCTGCTGTATCTGACTTGGGAGTCCTTGGAATTAAACCCGCATTTAAAAAGAGTGAAAAAATATCCATTTTGACCAGCAATGAACACATTCGCAAAGAGTTCAGTTGGACCAGTGGACATACCAGTAATCTTTGCTGATAGTAAAAATGATAATCAAATCACATTTGGTATCGCCTCCTTACTCTTTTTTCATCAGTTTGCAGGTTTTTGTTAAACTGTACAGAAATGTATGTTCACTTTGGCAGCTTTAAAATTAATCTATTTCCAGTCTGGCTAATTAATATTATAAACATCAGCTCAACAAATGGCTTCTTGCGCCCTGCAATGAATTGTATGGATAAATTGTTCAGACTTTCTTCCCTTGTTGATTTTCTTAAAAAGGTAAAGAATGAATTCTGATGCATTTTTAGTGTGGGGTTTTTGTCCGGCAAATGACATTGTATTTCCCATAGCAGTTTTAAAATGAGTAGAAAGGGTAGCCAGTAGGATACCCAAGAATTAAAATTTAGTAGCCTGGATATCAGGTTACTGTGAATTTCAAACACTGATAGGGTTATTGACATTTAATCAGTGTAACCTTTTGCCCTCAGTAGGAAAAATGGCTTCCGTTTAGAATGTTGACATTTTGACAAAAACGTGAGACATCTCAAGACGGGAATTCATTATGACAACTATGTTTCCGAAAGTAGCATTTATGATTACATCACCAGCACTTTTTTTTATTTTGAGAGCTGCATAACATTGACTTAACAGACAAATAATTTGATGAGTTACTGTACCTGTTTTTAAATTGTGGTTTACACTCAAAGCCCTCTCCATTGTTGGCCTAATAAGTGTAACATAGCCCCGAGGCTATAACTTGTGTTATCACTGCCTCACTTCAATAGCAGTCATTGAGTTTATCTACACAATGACAGGCATTCATCATTTTATGTATAAAGCTTGTGTATGTCATTCAGCCATGGGCAAAAACTGGAAACGTCAAGCTTTGTTAAATCATTCATCGACCTTTTGAGCTGCTTTTTAGTCATCTCTTTCCTACATATTGGAATCTGGCTACAAATGAATTCATAGAAAAATATTAATTAAGTGGTAACTTCTTTGTTTGCTTCCAAACATAAAAAAGCTTCAAATTACCTCAAAGCACTGACTATGTACTGTGGTCAGAATATTTGAAGGAGAGCAGAAGGATCTTGCTCTATTCTCTTTCATAGTGTGTAAAAATGAAACAGAGTTCTGCCATTATTTAAAATTAAGTGACCATCTGATCCTGATATGCTGGCTACAGTGCTTGTGTTCCTTCTATAACAAGGTGCGAGTGGTACAAAATGTAACGGATCATTGTATTAAACGCACTTAAAAACCATGTCCTGGAAATACTCAGCAGGTCGGGTAGCATCTGTGGAGTGGGAAAGAGTTAATTTATCCGCTGACAATTAACCACAACTAATGTCAATTAGGGTAGAATAGTAGATCTCATGATGTGAATTATTTTAACAAAATACTACAATTGGCCTCTGCTTTGGAAGCATAAAATCCAGTCTCCGGTTTTCTACTTGTCTCTCTTAATGGCTTGGAACCAGTCCCAAGGGCTCTGACTGTCCCCTGGTGTCTCTCCCAATGGGCATTCCCTATGTATGAGCTGGTAGGCTGTTCAATTGTGACGTCTCGAGTGATCCTGATCCCTTTCTTGCGCAAAATCCACATTGTTTTTTTTTATCACTGGCCAGAGAGAGTGCTTCTGTTTCTATGCCCCCTCTTCCCTCGCCCAGGATTATCAATAAAAAGGCTGAATTTCTGCTTCATTTGAGCTCAGTTCCACATCTGGGGAAGTTTTTTTGGATCGGATCCTTTCAAAAGTAACAACTGCATGTTTCACATTGCATTTTCCTCCACGGTGTCATATGTATGAAGTGAAAAGCAATGTAATTGATTTAATTTATACATTAAAAAGAAGTTGTGGAATCTTCATTTAGTTTTGATATAGTTTGTATATTTAGAGAGGAGGTGGCTGAGGCTGTTGACATATAAGCTGGAAAATATTGCTGAGTGTTTTGGGAAAAATGCACTAGACAGCCGAATGCAGGCTTTTTATTTTGCTAAAGACAATAGTTACTGTAATTGATCTGGCTATTAAAAGCTAATTGATGCCCAAACCTTGTAAATCAATCCTTATTGCGCCTCTGCAATACTGTAGGACTAACTATTCTTTTGGTCTGTAAAGAACTGCTTGTACACCATAACGGATTTCGGGGATTAGCCTGTAATTAGGCAAAATGTAAAAGTACACATTGTTAAATGTCTCAAAGATTAAAATGAGTTCATTTTAAGATTTTTTGATCAAATAAAATTCCCTTTGCTTGAATGGGTATCGGGTTTTAAAGAATTTTTTTTTTCATGAACAAAAGAGCTGTAGGGAAGTCAGTTCCTTCCCCCTGTGGCAAGACATTGACATCTTAAAATGATGGTATGGCCAGCACAATAACCTGAAAACTTAGGAACAGTCACAAAGCCTTTGCATGGGCTACTCAATGACCCCTGGGTTCTGGGGCCAGACTATTCATAGGAGAATTTGCTTTGTTATCTTTTGGCAGTGGTCAGTGAACTCTAGCAGGCTTTGCTAACCACCCTAGCAACAAACGATCGTCTCCATCTACTTCTTGATTAATTTAGTTTATTCCATTGGCATATTCATTCCTCCTAGCACCTTTTTTCTTTCTGAAAGAATCCATTTTTGAGAGTCATTTGAAGTAAGAAAAGGGGTTCTGCTTGATTGAGCGGCTTGTTGTTTTGCAAATGATTCAAAAGTTTTAAAATTGTCAGCGACTTGTTCCCGATCAAAAAGACATGTTTGGTGCTTTTGCAGAATCTGTGTTGATGGTTGAGGGCTGGCATGGTTTGGGCACAGACGGTTTGCCAGCAAAAGAAAAAGTTCACATTTTGCCTGACCTACGTGAGGACTATGTGTGTTCACTTCTGCCGGGTTGCCACTCCATTTCCCTTGATCACAGCATGCAGTAGGTTTATGGCTATTTGCATATGAAGTGACAAAATGACCCTTTTGAGTCTGTTCCGATTTGTGGAAGTTCAGGCTGCATTCCACTGCAAAATTAGCTCAGTTGGAGTCAGAAAAAAACAGTGTCTTGAGCTGTTGCAGTGGATGTGCTGGACTTTAGATGTGGTGTTCATAAAGCAGATTGCTACAAATCAGCATTTTGGTCTCTGTCCACTGAAGTTTTTCAAATCTGTTTGTAATCGCAGACTCCCTACAGTACAGAAGGAGGCCATTTGGCCCATCGAGTTGCACCGACCCTCTGAAAGAACACCCTACCTAAGCCCACTCCCCCGCCCAATCCCTGTGACCTCACCTAACCTACAGATCTTTGGAAGCAATTTAGCATGGATGCGAAAAATGGATATCAGTGATCAGTCAAAATGCCGTACTGCTTCTCTGACAGAACTATTGGGTTTATTAAATCAACTGATTAGGAGAATTACCATTTATGCAAACTAAAATATAAACGCAAGTATTTTGGAATATCTTCTGAATGGAGGCATCACGGTGGTGCAGTGGTTAGCACTGCTGCCTCACAGTAGCAGGGATCTGGGTTCAGTCCAACCTTGAGTGACTGTGTGGGGTTTGCACGTTCTCCCAGTGTCTGCGTGGGTTTCCTCCGGGTGCTCCGTTTTCCTCCCACAGTCCAGAGATGAGTAGATTAGGTTGATTGGCCATGCTAAATTGCCCTTGGTGTCCAAAGGCTAGGCGGGGTTACAGAGATAGGACAGTGGATTGGGCCTAGGTGCGGTGCTCTTTCATAGGGTCTGTGCAGATTCGACGGGCCGGATGGCCTCCTTCTGCACTGTAGAGATTCTGTGATTCTATGACCTATGAATATTAAAAAGACTGATCTGTAATATTTTTCTTTTTGGTAGGAGTTGAGCCCTCTAGTTAACATCAACAGATCATTTTTGATATCCATCTTTTGTTTAAAGCAATTTGTATGTTTATTTTCTAAAAAATGTAATTTTATATTAAATTGTTGTACCATTACTTTAACTGTTTTGTAATTCGGTTTCTCAGCTGTGAAGATGCCCCCCTTGTGTTTACAGAAACCTGTGGTGTTTTTTTACTACTCTATGAGATCATTATTAAAATGCTTCATTTTCCACGTTGCTCAGCTGTCCAAAGAAGGTGCTCAATTAAATTATTGGTCTATGCTGATTTTGTTGATCTCAGCTCCTTTATTTGTGAGTCATTGTAGCTGGCTTCAATCAGTAACTTAACCTGTTAGAAAGTATAAATTATCCAGCGTTTCGTTTCTTCCATATTTGTTAAAGATTCATCATTATAGCCTGGAGCTAATTCTAATCTTTTATTTGGATGTTATAATCTTTTATGTGGGTGAGGCCAGTATCGGGTCCAGTTGTCGGGGCTCCCCATCATCAAATTGTGCACTGACACTCTCTGTCTAGGATCACATGAAGAATGACAACATGGACAAAGTACTGAACGGCTATGCACCTCAAACCAAATCTAGCTGGAGTTGGCATCTTTAGGGGAGGAGGAATGTTATCAAAGCCACTGCTTGTGTTTTTTTTTTCAGGACTAATTGATTAAATTTGAGAATGTAATGGATCAAAATACCAGTAAAAGTCCAGAATGGAAGCCGACTTTGACTCACTCAATCAATGTAAACCTAAAGACGCTAATTATTAAGGCACATAATCAGAGGTTAAAAGTATTTGCAACATTGTTAAAGATCTGATCTAATAAAAATAAAATTTGGGTTTATTTAGTCAATATAAGCTAACCGCATTGAATATATGATTTATAAATTCTATTAGAAAATGTAGGTAAACAATCCAGTCATTCTTTTAGTTTCAAAAAAATCTTTGATTCATGATTGTGAGTAGATAATGAAAATTCTTTTAATGTTCAATGTGGATGTTGGCCAAGTATATACATATAATACACGATCATTACATTGCATTTTACAGTTTTTCTTTAGAGGCCCATGTTGAATGATCACAGATGTGGTTTCGTGTAGCATTGATGAAGTTGATGTTTTGCTTAGTGTCCAAACTAATGCTGATGTATTTTATTGATCTTCACAGATGGCAGATAAGCAAGTTGCCTTTTCCCCCTTTGTTAAGCCTGAATAAACCACAATGGCAATGTGTGCTACTTGTTCACTGGCTTAGAAATGGTCGGTTGTCAATGATTAATTTCTCATTTTGTGACTTTTTTGGAGGGGGGGGTGAAAGAATTGAATTGAGTAATGCTTGCTGGATGTTTGAGCATGACCAAGAAAAGTTGCAGTTGGGCACGATTGCATGAATCTTTTATTTTTAAAAGCAAGAATTTGCTGTTGAAGTGAATTGCTTATTTTAAGGATCTCATTTCCTGCTACTTGCTTATCCAATTGGTTTCCATTTTCCGGGGCGGGGGAAGGGGGGTTGGTTGGGGGGGGGAGGGGGGTGGTTGAGGAGGGAGGCTGACATGTTACTGCTGAAAGCACTGGTTTTGGATTTAAGGAACAATCTATCAGCAGTGTCATTTGTCAGCTCTGAAGTACTGTGGCAGCAGATAGTTTCTTTCTCTCTGATGTAGGTTTCACTCGAGCAAAACTTATGAGCTGCTGAGGAAAGAGACGCTAGCCTTTCCTTCCAGTGGACCTAATGAGCATTAAAAGGCAGATCCAACCATTTAACCTCCTGCCTTTTGTTTGAGTGAGCATGACAAGCAGCTCTAGATGAAATATGATCTACAATAAGTTCTTTTCCTGCAACATTTTTCAACAGTGTATTGCTTTATTTGGCTTGTATACGGTGTTCACCAATAATGACTAAAGCTGATTTAAGTTCTGGTTATGGTACAGCAGTGTGGGGTCTTATTACAATATTTTGGGGTTTAATTTTGTTAAATTCCTCTGCTTATCCATTTTTCTGGAATATAGTTCTGCAGTGGCCCTCGTTGCTCCTTATTGGCAGCTTTTAATGTTGGGCGACTTAGCTTGTGTTGTGCCCAAGATAAAAATGCTAACTGCTGGATAGCGATGTGGAACGGAACACAGAGCCGTTTTTCTATCTCTAACCTTTGTAGCCGTCACCCTCATACTGGATTAGCCAATAGGGCAGACTGGGGATTAGATGTTACATTTTTTTAAAAAAACTGCTTTCTAGCAAATTGGTTGATGAATAACTATAAATAATGGAAGTTTTGTTTATACCTGAGTTGGAGGGAAAAGCACAAACAAAAGACAGGCAGAACGTTCATCATTGTCACCTAACAGTGTGCAATAATGAGACAGTGATGCATTTCCTATTTTTTGACTCCGAGATGAAAGCTACTAGATGAAAGTGGTAATTACTAACCACTAAATGGTCTTAAATAGAAAATGCTTTTTAAATTAGCTAAATCCATTGTCCTGTTCTCAATCAGAGCAAAGCTCCAGTTAATGTTTTTCAATATGCACACACTCAGGACTCAGCAGGCTTACCTGCTGAATGTGCCATGTTCTTAGTAGATTTGATTGAGGACGGTGACTCGAGCAGTTGACTTACAAATGATGCAAATCTCCACTTTGCCTACTTAAGTTGCTTTACCATTGATGAGGACAATGTTGCGTAATTTAACCCTGCAGTTGATGCATAAAAATCTGATCTAATTTAACCAATCTCGACGAAACGTTATTTTCTGCCAGCGGAGAAGTGACACGAGAAGATTTTCATTACGGAATTTTAAGAGCACAGAATAAAGTCATTCAGCCCATCATGTCTAAACAGGTTAGGTCAATGTAATTTGCAAACAAATGATATTGACCAGGATCTATCTAAATTGCCTGGATTTGAGGAATAAATTGTGGATCACATTTGGCACGCAATTGACGTTTGTCTTAATTTTGGAAGAGCCTGTCCAAATAACTTTCAAAATAAATACTCATCTGGGAGAAATTTGTAGAGCGATGGGAAAAGGGAAGGGGAGTGGGACTGATTGGATAGCTCTTATCAAACAGGTGCGAAGGGCCAAATGGCCTCCTGTGTTGTACTACTCTGATTCAATGAAACTTACTGATCTCCCGTTCTAAAATGCATTATTTGTAAACTACACATTTTTGGTCCATTATGTATTTCTGACAACCTATATAATTCTTCCCATGGCAGCACGGTGGCGCAGTGGGTTAGCCCTGCTGCCTCACGGCGTCGAGGTCCCAGGTTCGACCCTGGCATTGGGTCATTGTCCGTGTGGAGTTTGTGTGGGTGTGCTTGTGTGGGTTTCGCCCCCACAACCCAAAGATATGCAGGTTAGGTGGTTTGGCCATGCTAAATTACCCCTTAATTGGAAAAAATAAATTAGATACTCTAAATTTATTTTTAAAATTCTTCCCAAAAAATGCTGTTGTGAAAACATTAATTATAAATAAAATGTTGCTTTTGCCATTCTTTTGGCTCTCTCCTTTGCTTCTATGGTAGCAGCTACATGCTAGTGTGCCATTTAATGGGTGCCACATTCCTGCTCCAATCTGTCTAGTGTCAACAGACTACCTGAGTCCAGGTGGAAATTGTTACCTCACTCAAGAGTCCAAAACTGCATGTCTAACTGGGGTTACTGGACAGCAGTCCGAGTTGGATACCTTGTTTGGTTTCCCCATCCAACCTGGCGGCAATATTTCTGCTAAAGGTGCGATTGTTCAGAAGAGCCGATGAATAGATATTGGGTGTGATCTACTGGTCGTGCCCTGCTAGAATCGGAGTGGGATGTGGCCGGTAGATACAGCCTATGCATCTCGCAAGACCTAACCATTGTGGGCGGGATCTAGTCTGAGTGAAGTCGGCTTAGAAGCTGACCCACTTCTGTGTTCGCTGGATCGAACAGCTACTCAGCCAGGAGCCTTCAGTACTGGTCCCACAAAGGGGGACTAGGAAGAATGGTACCTGGGTGGGTCTCCCAAGCGATCGGTTGGTTGATCCCCCAAGTAGTTGGCCTCTGGCCAGCCATGGCACCATGGCAATGCAACCTGCACCGCCTTGGTGCCAGGATGACAGTGCCAAGGTGCCAGGCTGGCATTGTGCCTACACTGGGGATCGGGCCCGGGGATTCCCTGCCAGTATGTGGTCGGGTGTGAGATGTCCATGGACACCCCAACAGGTGAGTTGGAGCATTGTGGCAATTTAGGGGTGGGTAGAGAGATCAGGGCACCATTTAAAAGCTGCGTCTGGATTGCGTGGGTATTGCGGCTATGTGCGGTCTTGGCGGGGTGTTCCCTGCCAGGGCATTTAACAAGATAGAGTGCTAATATAGAACAGAGTCGTTCCCTGTGCTTGTAGGGCTGGGAACAACCCAGCTAATCCTGCCTAGAACGACACTCTGTTTGATTTTTGTCAGATTGCACCCACTGTGATAGAAAGTAGTGATGACAACTCCTCTTTTCAGCGTATGAAATTTTTCTTTATATTTAAGTTTTCTCCTAAATCACCTTTACTTCTGTTTTTTTCATAACCAAATCTAATGCCCAAGTGTAAATAGTGGAAATATTGTAACCTTCCAGCACCGTACCTAGTTGGGTGATTGTTAGTGAGCTGAGAGTGCATCAATGAACAGTCTCAACCCTGTTTCAGCCACCTTGGCTGAATTTGACCCAATATCCAGACACATTTGCTCTCCAGCAGAGGTCACTGAGTCGTGACCAGGTGCAGGACATTTTGATTTACCACTTTAGCCTTCACGCCCCCTCCCCAAAGCTCGGGGATGCTGGTCAGTTGTTGTGCTCCTCCTGCTGGTCTGCCTGAGATCAGTTCACTCAGTGAAGCCTCTCCTGATTTGAGTAGCCCTGTATTTATTTGTGCCATTGAGCCAACTGAACTTCAGTGCGAATCGCGTGATTTCCTTTCTCCTATTATACATTTTCAGCAATGCGAGTCGCAGCTTGCCTTGTAGTATTTTTAATTTAGCGTGGCCAATGTAGGGCGGCACAGTGGTTAGCACAATTGCTTCACAGCGCCAGGGACCCAGGTTCAATTCCTGGCTTGAGTCACTGTCTGTGTGGAGTCTGCACATTCTCTCCGTGTCTGTGTGGGATTCCTCCGGGTGCTCCGGTTTACTCCCACAAATCCCGCAAGACATGCTTGTTAAGTGAATTGGATGTTTGGGATTCTCCCTCAGTGTACCCGAACAGGCACCGGAGTGTGGCGACTGGGGGATTTTTGTTGTAACTTCATGGCAGTGTTAATGTAAACCTACTTGTGACACTAAAAGATTATTATTATCCACCTACCCTGCACATCTTTGGGTTGTGGGGGCGAGACCCACGCAGACACGTGCAAACTTCTCATGGACAGTGACCCAGGGCTGGGATCGAACCGGGGTCCTTGGCACCATGACAGCTTGTATTATATGGTGTTCCTTCAGCGTAGGCTGCTTAAACCTCACGTAAAAGTCATTCATGAAAAGGAGATTATTTACACTTTTAAAGTACCTTGCATATTTTTCCTAAGGATTTCAAGTAGGTACTTCTGGATGATTTACCGCGATAAATGTACTGTACAAATACAAATTGTTCTAAACTTTTAACATGTTATTGCTTGGAATGAGATATCCTTTTCCATTTAGTCAGAATCTCCAGCATCCAAACAAAGAATTTCACCAATTGTACTTTCTGCATGGTGAAGTTATTCTTGGGCAATGGAATTTGAGCAATGTGTAGAATGCTAAGAATATTTCCTGATTTATAAATGCAGCTTAAATTCTAACTTGTCAGTTTAAAAAATAAACATTTGTTTGTCAAATGTTAGAAGAAACATTGTTAAAACTGGGGTTTGGCTTCCTGTTGGTTTTGCAGAGTTTTTTGTGAATTGTAGGTGTGAACACCTGGGGGGGGAAAAAATCAAAGGCAATGTTCATCTACAGTATGAACTGTTCCAACAGTCGCTGAAGGGCCCCGGTAAATAGAGCAGGCAGAGTAAAAGCATGTGTTTTACTGAACCAACAGCAGCCACACAAGTTGAAATGCTTTGATGCAGCCTAATGTGGCTTATTGGGTGTCACCTCGGCCATTTCCTGCTTTTCACAGCCTAGGAAAGAGCCAAAAGATTTTTGACTAGTGCATCAGTTTTATTGCACCCCTCTGGCAAGATATTAATGCTTATTTAATAGATGGGGTGCAGAAGAAAATAAATGAAAGCATGGGTCTAAACCTTCATTGTAGAAATTTGTGCGTCAAACTGTAGAAATACTGTTTTCTCGTACTGCTATGGGAAGAATGTTAATTTGCATGCAAAACTGTCTTTGTGTGGCATGGATGCTGTAAGATCTGTCTTCCTTATCCAATTGAAATTCTACTTGACTTGAGAGTTTATCTAGTAGTGGTGGTCATTCCTAAATTAACTACCTTTTTAAAAAAAAACACCACACATTTTGTGACCAGAATAGCTAAGTGTTTCTTGTGAGTGTAGTTCATTGACTTTTTTTTGGGTTCAGGACACAGTATTTTTCTTCAGGCTATTCCTTTGAGAGTTGCTGAAGCAAGAACCTCCAAGAAATGGGCAGGATGGCATACCACTATTGCAAGAAGAATAATGAGATTGCCTTTGACATCTCTGAGGAAACCTTTGTTCTGTGCTGACCTGGCCACTGACCTCTTGTTTACTCTTGTTGCTTTGCTCAGTGTTTCAGCTTCTCTGGTTACAGAACAATTGAGCAAATTAGCAGTAGAGTTTCAATGGAGGAAAAAAAAACTACTGTTTTCTGTGTGAAAGTCTGAAGAGATCCCTCTTGCTGTTTTCCAAGAGTGCAAGCATGAAAACAGTCAAAGAATTTTGTTCAGTAAAGCTTTGTTGGGTTTACATAAGTGATTGGATAATGTAGGCAGTAAAGGGCTTCAGATGATTTTGCTGAAGCAAAGGAAGGAAAAGCTGTGATATGCACAATGTGTCTTAAGAATCCCAAAGGAGTTGGGCCCCTGCTTGTGATTGATTGGCAGTTAGTTGAGAACGAGGAAGCCTCATGTAATAAGGCCTGTGAAGCAACTCTGCCTTTGGTTTACTAAGCATTGCTTCAGCAAGGATTTGTGGAGGGCAGAGGTGACGGGGCAGGGGCAGATGGTTAAATCCTCTTTCAGTACAGACTGAATTCTCTAAGCGATTACCTCCTGAAAGCTTTCTGAAAAACACTTCTGAAGAACCATACACGTTTTAGACTGCTAACTAGCTCTGAAATTAGTAAAGTAAAATATTAGAATGAGGCACTAAGCAATCAAGTATGTGGTTTAATTAAGGTTATTGTAGTGAGGCCACACAAACTTAATATTAACCCAGATTGTTTCTACAACCCTGCCCAGAGCCCATTTCCATGTTAATACTTCTACAGGAAGTACTAGATGAAATTAGGTAAGTAACGGTTAACCACAGCCCAAGGATGGTTATTGAGGATGGAAAATATATCTTTAACATTTTAAATCTCCTTGGTGCTTTCAAAATGTCTATGTCTGATATTAAAGCAAACAAATGTTCAATTTTATTAGGCTGAAATTGTCATATCAAAGGAACTAGAATCGGCTCAAAATAAATTTATATCATTGCAGTTATTAGTTGTAAATGACTAACCTCTGGACAGGAAATTGCCCAAAATAAAATGATTAATAAATTGTCCCAGCTTCTAAACAATACAGTCATTACCACAAATGTTGGGTTCTGTGCCTTGCATGATTATTTGGTGATTATTAAGAGTCCCACTATCATTAGCATGAATCTTCATCCTGTCTTGTATCTGTAAAGTTCTTCTGTAATAACATCCCTGTCTTACCCTCGGGGCCTGTGCTGATTTGATACCTGCCTGGTGAGAATCTCTTGTTGTGCAGCAGCAAGGAATTTCCTTTGAAGTTGATTAAAGGTCTCTACCCTGTTCTTTACATAGTGGGGTGGGGGTGGTGAACGGGGAGGGTACTGGACAGGCCTCTGTGTTCTCCCCATGGTTACGATTTCAGGGTGCTGAGAGAAATGTAGGCTTCAAAGATCATGGGGACAATTAGATGTCGGAAGACATTCAGAAAATCCAAAATGGCAGATAAGTGACTTAATGCTTGACTGGTAGAAAACAGGCAGAGTGTCATCAATACTGCAGATACAGTAGCTCTCTAATTAAAGAATATCCACGAACTGGAACCATAGCTTTCACCGAGAAATTATATCATTATATTTACCTATGTAACAGAAGGACTACATTCTCGCACTTTTAAAAAAAAAAAGTAAATGTGGATTAAATCCTCTCACTTGAACCCCTGAGCAGATGAGGTTTACATGACAACACATTTTGGAGTTCACTGTGACTAACTCAAACTGGTGAATCACACATTAAATGTTTTAGATTCACTATAACCCATGGTGGAATAACAAGCTAAACCTGCCATTGGTCAGTAGTCTTGCGTCTAAGAATGAGAAACGTTACTTGGTTGGGTTTGTTGTTTTGAGACAGTACTTTTAGAAGTTGTATTTCTCTGACTTGGAGAACATGGGTGTATTTAACTAACAATTGTAGCATTAGTGAGAAGAGGTTTTATTTTTTGCTTTGCAGTTTTCTTAAGTATTTAGATGTGCAACTGAGACACCAAGGTATACTAGGCTGGGACCAAGTGCTGGAAAATTGGATTGGAATACTTGGGCGGTTCCGAGGACCTGGGTTTGATCCTGGACCCGGGTCACTGTCCGTGTGGAGTTTGCACATTCTCCCCGTGTCTGCGTGGGTCTTACCCCCACAACCCAAAGATGTGCAGGGTAGGTGGATTGGCCATGTTAAATTGCCTCATAATGGAAAAATATGAATTGGGTTCTTTAAATTTATTTTTTTTAAAACCTTATAGTGTTTGCAATGTAGGTGGGAGAGGCAAAGTGAAGAAAATTGCTAGTTTTTGTTTTCAACTCCTCCAACAAAATCAGCTGTGAAAGCCTGACAACGGGTTTTGCTTCAGTTCCAGAAATAGAAATTTCTTGTGGGTGTTGGGATGGTGAAGTCTGACTGCTGGTCACAGTTTTGTGTGTGATTGGACATATATGTTATACATCATGGCAATTGTCATTGTGCTGTGACTACATTACCCAGACTGCAGTTCAGCTCGTAGCCAATGACAGCTTGTCAGAAAAGTTTCAAATATATGGTGATGCTGATGTTGCATTTTTTCCCCTCCAAGTATTTTTTTTGTTGCCGTTTAAACTATGTTTAAGCTGAAAGTACTGTTTGGAATAATATTATTGTATCATTGGGTGCTAATGCTTGTGGATTATCATGAGTCCAGCATATGACCCTTCTGTAAACCAAGGAAATAATCTGGCTTTAACTAAACCAGTAATTAATATTTAATTCTTGCTTGAATAGCTAATGCTGAATACTTCAAAATTACATGCATTTCATTTGGAAGCTTATTTTTGACAACTTGGATTTAAATGGCCTGGCCCCCCATTGTAACAACAAAATATACTTGTATAGCACCTTTAATGTAATAAAATGTCCCAAAGTGCTTCACATGACCATTACAAAACAAGGTTTGACAGTGAGTCACAAAAGAGACTAAGAGGCCAACTGACTGAAAGGTTGGTCAAAGGGGGTAGCTTTTGAGAAGCATCTTAAAAAGGAAAGCAAGGTAAAGAGGCGAAGAGGTGTAGGGAGTGAATTCCAGAGCTTAGGGCTGAGACAACTGAAGGGATGATCACCAATGGGGCACAAGAGGCCAGAGTCTGAGATGACAATGACAACCGTTTATTGTCGCAAGTAGGCTTCAAATGAAGTTACTGTGAAAAGTCCCTAGTTGCCACATTCCGGCGCCTGTTCGGGGAGGCTGGTATGGGAATTGAACCCTGCTGCTGGCCTGTCTTGGTCTGCTTTCAAAGCCAGCGATTTAGCCCTGTGCTAAAAACCATCTGCTAGAAGAGCAGATACCTTGCATAATACTTTGTTAGCTTTTAGGGGAAGAATAGGTCTCTTGCTGCACAAGAGTGCTTCTGGGAAGGCTACCTGAGTAGAGGTGCAGGCAGCATTAAAGTGTTCTTGTCTACTCTTTCCTAAGGCGATGAGTGGAGTGCGGGACCAGGGAGGCTAAGAGTGGGATGAAAAAGAAAGGGTAAATTCAGCAAACTGTGCAGGAGTGAAGTTGGTCATCACCAGGAGTGTGAAATGGGTAATCAGCAGGCTCTTTTTACATCAAACCCAACTTTCTTCTCTATTTAAAATCAAACAGATTGCCAGTTCCATGTTGACTTGTTTAGTGCTACTGGCATTGACTAATTTTGCCCTCTACATTTCCTACTGCGGCTGTAAGATACGGAAATTTAGGATTTCCCATTAGTAAGAGATTCTTAATTACATTTTTCTTATTGTAGGAAATTAAACTCTTCAGGAGCTAATGTATGATTTCTGTTCTTTTTTTTAAAGAAAAAGTCATTGTCCCAGATGACCATAGGCTGCTTTCCCCTTTGAAGGGGAGAGCTAACTGGTGGTGATTTAAACTGAGGTCACCACACCTCGGGCAAGGTTGGAAAGGAATAGCCTCAGCCGGTACGGGAATTGAACCCGTGCTGTTGTCCTCTCTCTGCATCAGACTGTACACCACTGTGCGCCCCTACTGTACATCTATACACCACTATTCACTACAAACATGAAGGCAAGGTTATTATTCTCCAACTTCATTAATGTTGGCAGCTTCAAGTTAAGCACAACTTCTCTGATTGAGTGATTTTTGAAGATTGCGGAATACAATATTTTGGTCTTCCTGTTGCCCCTGTGCCCCCCTTCCCCATCCCACAAGTGCTGAACAAGAGGAAAGGAAATTAAAAAAGATAAGGGTTAAAATATTAAAAACAATTAAACGTAGTGTAAAGTTATAAAAGACAATAGGTGCAAGTCCAAAGATGTGCGGGTTAGGATTGGCCGTGCTAAATTGCCCCTTGGTGTCCAAAAGGTTAGGTGGGGTTATTGAGTTACGGGGTTAGGGTGGAGGTGTGAGCTTCAGTAGGGTGCTGTTTCCAAGGGCCGGTGCAGACTTGATGGGAAGTGAGGGCATTTGTTAAGGCAACAAAACTGAATGGGTAGAAAAATATAGCAATATCAGATGTCAGTAACTCCACGTGCTAATACATTTTTGTCAAAGTTTCAAACTTTGGGGATGAGGGGCTGGGGGTTTGAGTTGAATTTAATTTAAGGGTTTGATTTCTCTCCAAACCCCACCCCCGCTCCTCTATTTAGAAATCCTCGTGTAATTATCCTGTTGACAGGAAGTAAGCTCCTGCATTCCTGAGTGCTCTTTACCCAGGACAGTTACAAAATGTTTTCAGATGCAGAGGGCTTTTTTTTTGGTCATTTGACTTGAATTGCCACAGCTGAACAATCAGACTAGATAAAATAGTTACTGCAACTTTCATGCATGTGAAATTCAGAAGATCCTTTAATCCCCTTTCTTGCCAGGTTTCTCTTTCTCGCCCTCCCTTCTCTCATTTCACAATATACATCCCATTAGCAGATAAACTTTGGTGGATAGCTTTAAAAAGCAAACACTGCTGAATACTTTACATTTTTCACTTAACCTGAGTTAGCACAGATACCGATTGACTCAGCTGTTAGAACACAGGGCGGAGGATATTTTTGATCTGTTGTGTCGATCGTTTCAGTGGACCTCCTTGACACTGGTGTTGGCTTTTGCAATCACCATTTTAAGGCCATTTAGCCCAGTGCTTACAAATCCGGACGGTGGCCATTGGATTTTAGGGCACCACAGAAGAAAATTCAAAGCTGTTGCTCCTGTTTGAGGATAAAGCTTCTTAACAAAAAAAAAGTGCCGATCAGATGGACCGATGAGATGAACAATGCAAGAGGCGCACACTGATCTGTGGGTGGTTCTTTGTGTCTTTGTTGTTCACGATGAAGGGTGTACATAAAGACCATTAATCTGCCATCTTGTTTTTCAAAAGTGGTTGGATTGCCTGTAGCAAAATGCCTGTATTTGCAATTGCGTATGAAGGGTAAATTTTGCTGCTTGCAGTAGAACAGATGCAGGCTACTCCCTGCCCTCTTAATAAACTCCATGGTGTAACCTTAGATGCGATGTGGTGATTGAGCATCTTTCTAGTTATTCAAACAGTGTGAGGCAATACAACTGACTGCCTCCAGCAAAGACATGTGACCTTTTTTAATACACTATTTGAGCAAGTGATCAGATAGTGAAACAACGGCTTGAGAATGTATAATGCATTCTGTCTTACGTTTGTCTCTGTTAGATTATTATGCAAAACTGAAAAATACAGACCCAACTACCAGTGAGGGAGCCCATCTCTCTTTTTTAATTAGAGTGCCCAATTTATTTTATCCCCCCAATTAATGGGCAATTTAGCATGGCCAATCCACCTGGCCTGCACATTGCAAACACGGGGGAGAATGTGCAAACTCCACACGGACAGTGACCCAGAGCCAGGATCGAACATGGGACCTCGACGCCGTGAGGCAGCAGAGCTAACCACTGCACCACCGTGCTGCCCAGGAAGCCCATCTCTAATAAAAAATAAATGTATATTCAAAAAGGTATGCATTTGGAATAGCAAAATGGTTAATGCATTCTTCGTGAACATATTTGCCATAATAATCTTTGTTGTCACAAGTAGGCTTACATTACCACTGCTATGTAGGGCAGCACGATGGTGCGGTAGTTAGCACTGCTGCCTCACAGCGCCAAGGTCCCAGGTTCGATCCCGCCTCTGGGTCACTGTCTGTGTGGAGTTTGTACATTCTCCCCATGTTTGCGTGGGTTTCGCTCCCACAACCCAAAGATGTGCAGGGTTGGTGGATTGGCCACGCTAAATTGCCCCTTAATTGGAAAAAAATGAATTGGGTATTCTAAATTAATTTTTTTTGAAGTCTTGGCATTATGATGGCACTTTTCACAATACAAAGTAGTGACATACACATGCAAAGACGTTTTTGAGATATTTGGAGCGTAACGTTTGGGTATCACTGCGCACTGACATGATCAACTTCTTTACTTGCTTGGAGGTACAGATAGTCAGCAGTACAATACCTCTTATGGATTTAACCAAGATGTCAATTCAGTAGCCAACACTACTGCGTCCATTTGTCGAATGTACATATCTCAGCGAATCGATAAATATCAATGCGCTCTCAACTGCATCATTTAATTTCCAACTGCAGCGAAACATTGCTTTGACTCAATAATAATTCAGGCCCTAGGGTAGGATACTATTTTTAAGTAAGCAGGAGCACAAATGCCAATGAATCAAAGTTCAGCCTATTGGCAAAGCCAAAATCGTTCAAGTGACAGTTTGGAACGCTGCCAAAAAATTCAATGACCCAAACCCCTGGTAATAACCTCCATAATGGATTTCATTTCCAAGACATAACCCTTCAATCAACACAGTAATCCACTTTGTGGTTTACAAATCAAAACAGTTAAAACACAGTCGTTACTTCCTACAGCTGTCAAAATCTATTACGATACTATTTAGTTCTTTTCAGGATTCTCTCCCAGTTACGGTCTTGCCGAGGCACAGAAGAGAACTCAAACCTATAGAAAGGAGATTCAGTTTCACTCACTTAATTTTACACAAATTGACGTCAGTTTCCAGAAAACCATTAGTAAATCCCAAAAGGTGCAGTCTACAAAATAATTCACCGGCTTCCGATATTTGTGATGATATAATTTAAAATTGGAAATTCATTAAATTAAACCTCCTTGCCCTCAGAAGCATCAACTGGAACATACATCAGATGCATATGTTACTTTTAACCTTTTGCTTTGGTAAATTCTCATCTTTTTAACAAAACGTTTCTGATAAATTGTGACTCTGGTTCCCAGGTGTTTGTTAAAACCGAACAATTGCATTTTTCCCCCACTCGTAAAAACGTTCACGTCCACTGGTAATTAACAAAAATAATAATTTAATGTGCTCAATTAATTTTTTTCTAATTAAGGGGCAATCTAGCATGGCCAATTCGCCAACCCTGCGCATCTTTGGGTTGTGGGAGACCCACACCGACACTGGGAGAATGTGCAAACTCTTCACAGACACTGTCCTGGGGCTGGGATCGAGCCCGGGTCCTCAGCGCCATGAAGCAGCATGGCACCACTGCGCCACCATGCCGCTCTCGCCCACTGGTAAATGTGTCATTTCAGACAATTTTAAATTGTATATGTGACTCTCAGCCAGCTTTATACAATGGAAAACAAGAATACCAGGTTACAGCAACTACCTATGGACTTCGAACGTAGGTTTACGGTTATTGGAATGACAATGAGATCTCCTTGTATATTGCTCCTTGTTGTTTAAGTACCTTTAGTGATTTCAAATTGCTTTAATATGTTCCGCACTGCAGTTGCACTAACTACAGTTAGACATATTATTGCAAATGTTCAAAAACAAAACCTTTACAACATTTGATCATCTTTCCAAACAGAACGCTCTCAAGTACCCAGTTCATTTTTTTCCAATTAAGGGGCAATTTAGCGTGGCCAATCCACCTACCCTGCACATCTTTGGGTTGTGGGGATGAGACCCACACAGACATGGGGAGAATATGCAAATGCCACATGGACAGTGACCCTGGGTCAGGATCGAACCCGGATCCTCAGCACTGAGGCAACAGTGCTAACGACAGCGCCACCATGCCGCCCAACTACGCTCCCTTATTAACAACGGCACGCACCAAATTTTCCAAAGCAGGAACCTTGAAGCATCATGTGCATTTTCATGCTTTGCTTTCTGCACTCCGCTGATCCTGTTAGATTGGTTTGTTCAAGGCCAGTGTATAATTGCTGTCAATTTAATGGGAAAATTCTTCCAAGTTCTTTGCAAAGCAATATCATAAATTGGCACGGTAGCATAGTGGTTAGCACTGTTGATTCACAGCGCCAGGGTCCCAGGTTCGATTCCTGGCTTGGGTCACTGTCTGTGTGGAGTCTGCACGTTCTCCCCGTGTCTGCATGGGTTTCCTCCAGGTGCTCCAGTTTCCTCCCACAAGTCCCGAAAGACATGCTGTCAGGTAATCTGGATGTTACTCGAACAGGCGCCGGAATCCGGCGACTAGGGGCTTTTCACAGTAACTTCACTGCCGTGTTTTTTTAATATACATTTTGAATACCCAATTCATTTTTTCCAATTATGCTGCCCATAATGTCACAACTATGCAGAATTGATAAGTGTACGTAAAATACTCAGAAAATATGAAAGAACTTTAGGAATATGCCCCTCCAGCTTGCTCTGTCGGAACTTCCGGTGGCAGCACATGCTGTGGCTCCAGCCAGGAAACTTTGTTATATGGCCCTTTCGCCCAGTTTATGGGTGATGTTTGGTGGGGGAGGAATGTGAGTAATTTTATGGAATACTGTCTCCACATAAAAGTAATGCCGAACAGTATAACACAAGGCAGCAGACGGGCAAAGAATCAACATCCCTCCAGCCTTGTTGGTGAAGAAAACGGCGAGACTCCTGCTGTGACTTTGAGACTTTGACCTCTCCGTGGATGGCCGAGATGCTGGCAAGCTTCTTGGCGGATGAATTCAAGAAGCAACGGCAGGCAGTCTCTGAGGACCTTGATAAGGCGATGGAAGGGGTTCCAGCTCCCATCCGTGCAGCTTTGGAGAAGATGGGTCGGAAGGTAAAGGAGCAAGGCATGGTGATGCAAGGGGTGGAGACACTCAGACTAGAGTGACCAGATTGTTTCCCTAAAGACGGAGTTGGCGTTGCTGGCATAGTGTTGAAGGCCATGGTGGATGATTTGGAAAACCGCTCCAGATGGCAAAATTTAAGAATAGTTGCACAGCCAGAGGGTCTGGAAGGTGCAAATCCTACGGGCTATGTGTCCAAGATGTTTGCAAAGGTGGTGGGGGGTTGCGATTGGCATCCGCACCCGAATTGGAGCAAGCCCATCAGTCACTAAGGCAGAAGCATTGATCTGGGGAACCGCCACAGGCGATTATACTCCGGTTCTGCAGGTACCAAGACAGGGAATGGGTCCTTAGGTGGATGAAAGACCATCAAGACTGTAGATAGGAGGGCCATGTAGTCTGGATATATCAGTATGTGGGAGCTGAAGTGGCTAGTGCGGCGTTCAGCAAGACTAAGGCCGCATTGTAAAAAAGTAATGTGCAATTTGGTGTGATGTACTCTCCTCGTCTTTGAGTGACTTTTAAGGAGAGACTATTTCTTTACACTGGAGGATGCAGATGAGTTTGTAAAGAATTATGGACTGGGGTAGAACTAATTGTTAGGCGCATTTGTATCTATATTTATTGTGGTATTTTTGTAGTATGGCTGGGCATGTGGTTGTGGGGATTTGCTGGGGGGGGGGGGGGTTCTGGGCAGGTTTGGACTTTGTATTTTTGGGGTTGTCTGTTAGATGGATTTTCTTTTTCTCTATCTTTTTGTATTAAGGTCAGATGTTGGTGGGGGGCAGACTGTTGGTATTATTTTTCTGGTTTTACTTCTTGCGGAGTCACTCTGCTAGCTGTAAAGTTAGTTAACAGGGGAGGAAGAGTGGGGTATCTGCAGCTCATTACTTTAGGATTTTCCTTTTATGTAATGAGCTTGTTTTGTTTGGGGTGGGGGGAATTGGGATATTTGTTCTCCTTGTGGTTGTTTATGTCCGGGGGGGAGGGGGTGGTTGGAGGAGGAAGTCTGCTTGCCCCCTATCTGGTCGGTAACTAGAATGTAAGAGGGTAAACGGCCCAGTAAAGAGGCACGGGTGTTTGCACACATGTGAGAAGTTTGGAGGCTGATGTGGAGTTTTTACAGGAGACTCAGTTGTGGATCAAGGAGTAAAGAAGCTTCCGGAAGAGCTGTGTGGGGCAGGTATACCTTTGGATTTCTAAGATAGGGCCCAGGGGCCTGCAGTGTTGATTAACATGAGGGTTATTCTTTTCAGCTGCTAAAATATCCATGGAAATTTATGTATCTGAGAGATAAGGAGTGAAACCCATCCCCCCCCCCGGAGAATTTCTGATATCTATGGTTGGATCCTGCCCATGGAGCAGGCTACTTTGGAAGAAGTAAAGAGGAAGTGGGAGGATGAACTAGGTCTGGTTTATGATGGGATGGGGGGGGGATGAGGAGGAGGAATGTGGAGTGAGGCTCTTCAGAGGGTCAACTCCACCTCCTCTCGCGCTAAGCTCAACATTGATCCAGTTCAAGGTGGTGGACAGGGTGCACTTGACCATGGCACAGATGCGATTTCTTCTCAGCAAATGAGGGTAGGTGTGAACGTTGTGCGAGGGGACTGACTGGTGAATTATATGCACGTGTTATGATCTTGCCATAGACTTGTAAGCTTCTGGGTCTCCTTTCTCAGCACCATATTGGGGATTCTGGGGATTCAGCTGGAGCCGTGCTCGTTGTTGGCTATTGTTTTTTTTAGAATTTACAATGCTGAAGGAGGCCATTCGGCCCATCGAGTCTGCACCGGCCCTTGGAAAGAGCACCCTACCCCAGCCCACATCTCCACCCTATTCCCGTAACCCCACTTAACCTTTTTTTTGGACGCTAGGGTCAATTTAGCATGGCCAACCACCTAACCCGCACATCTTTGGACTGTGGGAGGAAATCGGAGCACCCGGAGGAAACCCACGCACACACGGGGAGAACGTGCAGACTCCGCACAGACAGTGATCCAAGCCGGGAATCGAACCTGGGATTCGAGCTGTGAAGCAACAGTGGTAACCACTATGCTACCATGCTGCCCCTCATATTTTTGGTGTATCGGACTTACTGGGGGGGGGGTGAAGGGGAATGTCCTCATCTTTGCCTGGTTAATAGCCTGGAGGCGAGTTCTGCAGACGATTTTCGGAAGGCGTGAGGGGGAAAGGTGCAGCAGCTATAATTGCTGCCACCTCTGCCTGACCTTAGAATGCTGAACAAGCCTCTTATGTGGAGAATTCCTAGACAGGAATTGCCTCTTGATCAATCTGCTGAAAGGTTCCTGTTACGGAAGATCGGCACAGTATCTGTTTGGAGAGTACTGTCCTGAAATGAAAGAGACAGAATAAATGGAAATTGAAATTATTTTTTGCTAACGCTACCTCGTGAGTTATTTGTAAAGTCTTACTAGCCCTCGTTACTCATTTTATTTCTTTTCTTTAATTTTTTTTCTGTTTTTATAAATTTAGAGTACCCAGTTCATTTTTTCCAATTAAGGGGCAATTTAGCATGGCCAATCCACCTAGCTTGCACATCTTTGGGTTGTGGGGGCGAAACCCACGCAGTGACCCAGAGCCGGTATCGAACCTGGGACCTCGGCGCCGTGAGGCAGCAGGGCTAACCCACTGCGTCACCGTGCTGCCCCCCTCATTTTATAAGCTTAGTTGACATACTTATAAAATATTCCTGAAACAGCTCTCCCTCCTTACTGTGGATGATTCTTATTTGCCTTGTCAGTAATGAAGGAGGTAATGTTGTGTGACCTCCTTTATTGATGGTTTTAAAATTCAGCTCATGTCGACCAACTGGGAAGTGTTCTCACCAGCAACAACTTTCATCGGGAATTTTTTTTTTACCGTTGACAAATGAAACTCCAAAGTGCTCTGTGTCATGTGACCTAAATTTTGACTGTGGTGCTTGGATAGCTTGGAGACACTTATTATTTTTTTATCGACGTCCTGCTTAGAACTACTTGGCTCTCTAAACATTTAACTATGGACAGCATCAATCATACAGTGCGCACTAAAACTGTCCTGACGGTAGGTTAATAACTCAGCTGCAATGCTGCACGCGATCGATATTTAAACATTTTGAAATGTGGTATTTTGCACATTTGCAAGCCAATGGATTTTTGAAGTGCAGAGGCTTTGCTTTTGTAATTGAGATTGAACTCTCCAGTTTTGCCGTTTAATTTGTACCACGTGTGGTGATCTCTCGCCAGTTGTAGAATCAGGAATTGAGGCACAGGAGTGGAGGTCACGCTGTCAATAAACAGCATCTGTATAATAGATCACTGTAATTGTCACAGTTTTAAAACTATCTTTGTATTGCAGGACAGTTATGAGGGAGAGCGAGCAACAGAACCGTTGAGAATGCCCAGCTTAAATCATTGATTCTTACTCATTTGAATGTTGTTTGGGCTGTTCCAATTTGTTACGTTGCGGTGTGCATTGGAGCTGTTAAGGGGATGGGGGTAGAACATTCCTAATTAGCTCAACTCTGAAGGTGCTGCTTTTCATTATAATGGCACATGGGCAGCACAGTAGCATGGTGGTTAGCATAAATGCTTCACAGCTCCAGGGTCCCAGGTTCGATTCCCGGCTGGGTCACTGTCTGTGCGGAGTCTGCACGTCCTCCCCGTGTGTGCGTGGGTTTCCTCCAGGTGCTCCGGTTTCCTCCCATAGTCCAAAGATGTGTGGGTTAGGTGGATTGGCCATGCTAAATTGCCCGTAGTGTCCTAAAAAGTAAGGTATGGGGGGGTTGTTGGGTTACGGGTATAGGGTGGATACGTGGGTTTGAGTAGGGTGATCATTGCTCGGCACAACATCGAGGGCCGAAGGGCCTGTTCTGTGCTGTACTGTTCTATGTTCTATGGACACGTGCAGTTTTTACAAAATGTTACTGCGATGATGCCAGCAGTATATTTATTCTGTAACCTCATCAATCATTATTTAACTCCAGTAATACATTTTCAAGATCAAATATGGTTGAAAATTCCTGAAATACCTTTAGGCACAATAAGGATAGCCATGTCGATCACCATGACTATGTCCATGGCCCTGATTTAAAGTGACAACCACAACAGCATATGTGTATATATATATATAGGAGGTGACTAGTGGTGTACCACAGGGATCTGTGTTGGGGCCTCCGTTATTCACACTATTCATTAATGATCTGGATGATAGAAAATCATATATCAAAATTTGTGGATAACACAAAGTTAGGTGGCATTGTAGGCAGCCTAGATAATAGGGAACATTGCACAGAGATATTGACAGACTAGGTGAATGGTCACAATTATGGCAGATGGAATTTAATGTAAGCAAGAATGACCGTATCCATTTTGGACCAAAAAAGGGTAGAGCAGAGTCCTTTCTAAATGGAAAGCGGTTGGGTACAGTGGATGTCAAAAAGGACCCAGTGGTTCAGGTGCACAGGTCTTTAAAATACCAGGAACAAGTGCAAAAAATAATTTTAAAGGCTACTTTTATATCTGGGAGGACTGGAATATAGACCCTGGGGTTATGCTGCAGCTATATAAAACCCTGGTTAGACCCCACTTGGGAGTATTGTGAGCAGTTTTGGGCACCACACCTCGAAGAATACTTTGGCCTCGGAAGGGGTGCAACAAAATGATACCTGGATTACAGGGGTAGAGTTACGAGGGGAGATTACTCAAATTGGACCTGTTTTTGCTGGAATTTAGAACTTTAAGGGGTGATCTGATCGAAGAATTCAAGATATTAACAGGGAAAGACAGGGTAGACAAAGATAAACTATTTCCACTGGTTGGCGATTCTAAAACTAGGGGGCATAGTCTAAAAATTCACTAACGATACTGGACACCTTTGGTTCAGAATAACTCCAGGCTGCAATCGTTGGTTCCTGTTGAAATTCCGGACATGGACGCAACCATCCGGATTATGCTGGTAGGCTGACAATGCGTCCCTGAATTTACAATGGTTGGCATATTGTGAGCCTCCATGCCTGAAACATTGCACCACTTTCGCCTTTTTGTTTGCTGGCTCTTTTCTTACTTGATGGATTGCACTCGCCTGTGGCCCAGTGTGTGCCTTTTGAATGTCCTTTGCATTGTTGGGAATCATCTCCGTGCCCTGAGAAATGTCTAGAGCCTCCTTGAAAGTTGGGGCGGCATGATGGCCCAGTGGTTAGCACTGCCGCCTCACAGTCTCGGGAACCCAGGTTCAATTCTGGCCTCGGGTGACTGTCTCTGTGTGGAATTAGCACTCTCCCCCGTGTCTGCATGGGTTTCCTCTGGGTGCTCCGGCTTTCTCCCACAGTCCAAAGAAGTGCAGGTTAAGTAGATTGACCATTCTAAATTGCCCCTTAGTGTCTAAACGATTATGTGGGGTTACGAGGGCACAGGGGATAGGGTGGAGGCGTGGGCTTAAATAGGGTGCTCTTTTCAAGGGCTGGTGCAGACTTGGTTGGCCTAATGGCTTCCCCCAACAAACATGCTGTATGCTGCTTTTATTAGTGCCATAGGCCAATCTATCCCAGAGCACATCCACTAACACTGCCCCAAATACAGTGTTCGGAGAGTTGACACAGTTCAGCAACAAAAGCAGCTAGAGACTGTCCTGCCTTTCAAAAATGCCTATGGAACTTAAAACATTGGACACTCACAGGGCCTAGGGTGGTGATGATTCTGAACAAATGCAACTAACTTCACAAATGAAATGTCCCCTGATTTCCACGATGTTGCCAAATTCCTCGAGGAAAGTGTCCCAAACTTCCAACACTTAGTCCTCGTGCCCCATCACAAACTCAGATAGCCCTGAACATAGCCATTGCAGCTGACCAAGTTGCAAACTAGCTACTCGCTGTACAAAACTTTGTCGCCACGCTACACCGCAAATTATTTTCATGGTTATTTTTATCCTTGTCGCCAGAAAGATGTGGAAACTTGACCACAAGAAAGATAGTCAAACCTGTTGTAAAATTTAAAACTTCTTTACTTCAGAAAACATTGAGGTAATAACGCAGTTTGGCTTCAGACACCAGCAGCAGCTAAACACAACTATACATAAGCTCCTTGTGGCTAAACTGAAAACCTGCACAAGCTGCCGCTCCCAATAGCGTCTCGCGTGCATGCGCACTTTTTTTTAAAATTTAGGGTACCCAATTATTTTTTCCAATTAAGGGGCAATTTAGACTGGCCAATCCACCTATCCTGCACATCTTTTTGGGTTGTGTGGGCGAAACCCACGCAGACACGGGGAGAATGTGCAAACTCCACACGGACAGTGACCCAGGGCCGGGATTCGAACCCGGGTCCTCAGCGCTGTAGGCAACACTGCTAACCACTGTGCCACCATGCTGCCCTGCATGCGCACTTTTGTTAAATCCATCCATATGCACAATCAAACAGCAAGATGTTTATTAAAACACTATTGAAGCACTCTATAACGAGGACCAATACAGCTGATGCCACCAATAGTGGGGATGAGGCCATTGTAGGAGAAACAACAGAGTTTGGGAGTGATGGGGGTTTTGGAAGGGAGGGGGACAGTACCTAAGGTGATAACAATGCCAGCTGGAATGAGGGTCAGACAGGATGTTGCGTGGCAATTTTAGTGAGAAGGGTGTCAAGGGAGCAGCTGGTAGATCTCATCGACCAGAAGAGTTGGGAGAGATCATAAAAGGAAACAGGAGAAATGAAAGAAAGAAGTGCTTTCAGGACAAGAGCATTATGTAGTCCAGTAGGGCTCGCAGTGGCCCAGACAAAATATGTTGTGAGTGGTTGTGCGCCTGTTATGCTGAAGTTTGCACTGCCTGGACTTAATGGGAGCTGTATCGGAGGGAACAACCAGAAATGTATACTCAAGGAGATGAGGTTAGTTACCGAAAGCAATAAATATATCAGCTCCACATAATAGTATGAGAAATGAAAACCAAACAATATTTTATTTATGATCCATAACCTTGTAGCAACCCAGACAAGTGCGATGGATTATTTTGATGCTTTTGTATAAAATTATAAATAAATTACAATAACTTTATGGTCAAGGGTTCCATTTAGACTTCAAACTTTATGGTGACATCATATTAGCTCACAGCTTTACCCTGAGTGCATCTCTTGGTCTTCACTGATGGGACTGCCATGGCATCTCACATTCGCCTCAACTACCCCCATCCACCTCTCTGGACAATCTTTCTGCCCAGTGCATCAACGGATGTTATTAGCGCAAACCTCCTTCCGATCTTCTTCACTGCAGATATTACCAGTGCTAAAGCATAGAATTCCTACACAGTGCAGAAGGAGGCCATTTGGCCCTTCCAAGTCTGCACCGACCGTCTGAAAGTGCACCCAACCCAGGCCCACTCCTCACCCTATCCCTGTTACCCCATAACCCCACCTAGCCTGCGCATGTTTGGATGATGGGAGGAAACCGGAGCACCCGGAGAAAACCCACGTAGACATGGGGAGAAAGGACAAACTTCTCACAGACAGTGACCCAAGGCTGGAATTGAACCCGGGCCCCTGGCGCTGTGAGGCAGCAGTGCTAACCACTGTGCCGCAGTGCTGCCCAGCTTTTAAAAAAAATTAGATTACCCAATTATTTTTTCCAATTAAGGGGGCAATTTAGTGTGGCCAAGCCACCTACTCTGCACATTTTTGGGTTGTGGGGGCGAAACCCACGCCGACGTGGAGAGAATGTGCAAACTCCACACGGACAGTGACCCAGAGCCGGGATCGAACCTGGGACCTCAGCGCCGTGAGGCAGCTGTGCTAACCACTCGGCCACTGGGCCACTGTGCTGCCCAGCTTTAGCCAGTGATTTCCACATTTCCTCAAGAATTTCCATTCACTAATGAGCCAAGTCCTGGCCATTCACATTTCCACTGTGGATGATTGGATTAATATCCCTGCTTTGATTAAAAAAATCTGGACAACATCTTGCCCTTTGATGAAGCCTCCATACTGGACTAGGCTTTCAAACATCATTATTTTTTGTTTTTTTATAAATTTAGCGTACCCAATTGATTTTTTCCCAATTAAGGGGCAATTTAGCGTGTTCAATCCACCTACCTTGCACATCTTTTTAGGTTGTGGGGGCGAAACCCACGCAAACACGGAGAGAATGTGCAAACTCCACCCGGAGCCGGGATCGAACCTGGGACCTCAGTGCCGTGAGGCAACAGGGCTAACCCACTGCGCCACCAAGCTGCCCGAGTATATCATTTTTAAACACTGTTTAAAAATGTGTTAAAATGGACAGAGAAAGGAATTGAAATTGTATCCAAATCCACAGGTTTAGCAATTAGCCACACATGACAGCATTCTATAAAAGTGAGGAGAGCTGAAGGTGAATCTGAATAACTCCTGCATCCCACAAGTGGAATTTTGTTTTTTATTGTTTTTCACTGAGTTGACGAATTCTCCATTTTTATCACAGCAGTGCTTGCTATTCTTGGTCAAGATTTTTTTATTTATTTTTTAGAGTACCCAATTATTTTTTCCAATTAAGGGGCAATTTAGCGTGGCCAATCCACCTAACCTGCACATCTTTGGGTTGTGGGGGTGAAACCCACACAGACACGGGGAGAACGTGCAAACTCCACACGGACAGTGACCCAGGGCCGGGATTCGAACCCGGGTACTCAGCGCCGTTTCTTGGTCAAGTACCATGCGAGGTGTTACGGGATTCGGCAGGGGAGTGGGCCTAGGTAGAGTGCTCTTTCAGAGGGTCAGTGCAGAACTGATGGGCCGAATGGCCTCTTACACTGTTGGGATTCTAATATGAGCCCTTCTTCAGAGCTTCGTTTCTCACTTGTGTGCACTAGCATTTCTATGGAATGGTTTAATGTACTCGAGTTGAAGTGGTCATATCGAGGAAGCAGGAGGGCTGCAGAAGGACTGGACAGGCTAGGAGAGTGGCCAAAGAAGTGGCAGATGGAATATGATGTGGAAAAGTGTGAGGTTATGCACTTTGGAAGGAGGAATGGAGGCCAATAGACTATTTTCTAAATGGGGAAATGCTTAGGAATTCAGAAGCGCAAAAAATGGGAGTCCTTGTTCAAGATTCTCTTAAGGTTTACATTCAGGTTCAGTCAGCAGTTGGAAGGCAAATGCAATGTTTGCATTCATGTTGAGAGGGGCTAGAATACAAGAGCAGGGATGTACTTCTGAGGCTGTATGAGGCTCTGATCAGGCCCCATTTGGAGTCTTCTGAGCAGTTTTGGGCTACGTATCTAAGGAACGACATGCTGGCCTTGGAAAAGGTCCAGAGGATGTTCACCAAAATGATCCCTGGAATTAAGAGCTTGTCCTGTGAGGAGCGGTTGAGGACTCTGGGTCGGTACTCGTTGGAGTTTAGAACGATTGGGGGATCTTATTGAAACTTTTAAAAATACATTTAGTGTACCTAATTCATTTTATCCAATTAAGGGTCAATTTACCGTGGCCAATCCACCTACCTTGCACATTTTGGGTTGCGAGGGTGAAACCCACACAGACATGAGGAGAATGTGCAAACTCCACACTGATAGTGACCCAGATTTGGGATCGAACATGGGACCTTGGCGCTGTGAGGCAACAATGCTAATCACTGCGTCACCGTGGTGCCCTTCTTAATGAAACTTACAGGATACTGCAAGGCCTGATACAGTGGACATAGAGAGGATGTTTCCACTAGTAGGAAAAACTAGAATCCTTTAAAACAGATATGAGCAATTTCTTCAGCCAGAGGTTAATGAATCTGTGGAACTCTTTGCCACAGAAGGCTATGGAGACCAAATCACTGAGTGACTTTAAGACAGGGATAGATAGGTCCTTGATTAATAAGGGAATCGGGTTGACTTCCGGTGGCGGTGATGTTCGAGTGAGCCGCACATTTGGTGGTCTCTCACTCCGGCGGGGCTCTAAGGGCTGATTCCCCACGATAGCAGGACTACGGAGCGGCAAAAAGGTGGCCGCGAAAGTGCTGGAGAGCAGGCTGCAATCGATGGGACCGCGGGAGTCCAGGAAGCAGAGAAAGAGAGAGAGAAAGGGACAGAGGCAAGAAGCAGAGGAAGCTGACCTGGAACCTAAGATGGCGGACACACGGACCTCGGATTCAGCAATCCAGCAGGCGCTGGATAACATGCTCCAGGAGATGAAAAACAGTTTTGAGTCGCTGATGTGGGACAGCTTGGACCCAGTCCAGAAAGCAGTAGATCGGTGCTGTTCAAGAAGCACGTGAAGTTTGGTCTGCTGTTCCCGGCCCGTCTTTGGGTCACGCATCAGGGTCGACATCAGTACGACTCCGAGCCTGAAGAAGCGATGGACTTTGCGAGGGATCAGGGGCTGGTCCCGAAAAGAGGTCACACGGGCGCGAATTAGGACCCGAGAACTATCGTATGAAGGGACGCCGAATGTGCCTGGACCGCTGTTCAACGGTTTGCTGGGTTAAAGGGGTCAAGCGGGACATTTGGGACTCTTCCCTTTGTTTTTGGTTACTGGTTTTTTCTTTTGTTTTTGTTTTCTTCCTCTTTTTTTCTGTTTTTCCTTTTCGTGCGGATTTTAACTTTTTGTGGGGCTCGCTGAGGGCACTGGAGCCGGTATGGTGCTAAGGGTGGCCGGTCAGCAAGGGGGGGTTAAGGACGTGGGTTGGGGGGTTTTTGATTTACTGATGTGCATGCCTTCCTGTGCCAGTGAGTTTGCTCCAGTGGGTTGGAGAGGGGGATGGGGCGCCGAGGAGTGGGGATGAGGACGGGGAAACAATGGGAATGAGACAGGGGGACGCCGGAGTGATGAGTCACCGGGCTAGCAGATTGGCTAGTCAAGGGAGTCAGGTGGGGGGGGAGAGAATACAGCCAGTGGATGGCAGGGCTGGGGTTATCGGGGAATATTGCTGGGGGGGGGAAGGTAGGTTGTGCCCTCCAACCAGGCTGATCACCTGGAATGTCAGGGGACTGAATGGGCCGGTCAAGAGGGCGCGGGTGTTCGCGCACTTGCGGGCTCTGAGGGCGGACGTAATTATGTTGCAGGAGACACATCTGAAATTGTCTGACCAGACTAGGCTAAGGAAGGGCTGGATTAGCCAGGTCTTCCACTCGGACTTGGACTCGAAGTCCAGGAGGGTGGCAATCATGATCAACAAGCGGGTGCAATTTGAGGCGGAGGGCATAGCCGCAGACAGGGGGGGGCAGATACCTGATGGTAAGGGGCAGACTGGAGGGGAGAAGAGTGGTGCTGGTGAATATATATGCCCCGAACTGGGATGATGTGGACTTTATTAAAAGAGTGCTGGGGAAGATCCAGGACCTGGACTCTCGTAGGCTGATAATGGGGGGGGGGACTTTAACATGGTCCTTGATCCAGCACTTGATCGGTCGTGTCCCAGAACGGGTAGACTCCCAGCAATGGCAAGGGAGCTGAAAGGGTTTATGGAGCAAATGGGGGCAGTGGATCCCTGGAGAGCCAGACAGCCGACGGGAAGGGGCTACGTGTTTTACTCGCACGTCCATAAAGTATATTCTAGGATAGACTTCTTTATTCTAAGCAGGGACTGTATAGGGGAGGTAAAGAACACGGAATACTCGGCAATCACTATCTCGGACCATGTCCCGCACTGGTTAGACCTGCAGGTCGGAGGGGCGAATCACCAACGCCCACAATGGAGGCTAGACGTGGGACTGCTGTCGGAGGAGGGGATCTGTGAGAGGCTTCGGAGGTGTATGCAAAATTACTTGCAGGTGAATGATACGGGGGAGGTCTCAGTGGCGACCCTGTGGGAGGCGCTAAAGGCAGTAGTGCGGGGAAAGTTGATCTCAATTGGGGCCCACAGAGCCACGGTGGACAGGGCAGAGATGGACAGATTGGTTCGGGAAATGGGTCGGATAGATGAGGAACACGTGGAGTCCCCGGGGGAGGTTTTACTCGGGGAGAGGCAGAGACTACAGGCGGAACTGGGGGCGCTATCCACGAGTAGGGCCGTGGAACAGCTTAGGAAGGCGAGGGGCGTGGTGTACGAGCATGGGGAAAAGGCTAGCAGATTGTTAGCGCAGCAACTCGGGAATAGGGAGGCGGCCAGGGAAATAAGTAGAGTGATGGATGGGGAGGGGTGCCGAGTGGAGGACCCGGCAAGATTGAATAAGGTATTTCGGGACTTTTATAGCAAGCTGTACACTTCGGAGCCTCCGGAAGAACCGGAGGAGATGAAAAGGTTTCTGGACGGGTTAACCTTCCCAACAGTAGGTGGGGAGCGAGTGGATGAGCTGGGTAGTGCCGATGGGAGAGGAGCGGGCTTGTGCAGTATGTTACGATTGAAGTATTGAATGTACGTGGATGTTTGCACATTTTTGCCTGTATTTGCTTTCTTTCTGTTGATGTCTGTAACTGTTTACAATGCCGAAAAACTACCTCACTAAAATTGTTTGTTTTAAAAAAAAAGGGAATCGGATAATGGAGAGAACGCAGGAGAACGGGGATGAGAAAGATATCACCATGATTGAGTGGTGGAGCAGACGCGATGGGCTGAGTGGCCTAATTCTGTTCTTTTTCTTTTATGGCCTCTTATGGAGTATTTGCATTATTACTAAAGCAAAGCGGGAAGGTTCTAGTGTGAAGGTGTTCATATTGAGTTAAATATACTTGTAAAATCATCAAATGAAAGGTAAAGCCAAAGGGTTGAAAAGTTAAATCCGTTTTGTTCACAAAGCCCGTTGAAGTAAGTCACTTATGGCCTCTCTTATTTTAAGACACTGCCCTTCTTCAGTACAATGATCAAGGCTCTGTCTCTTTAAATGTTCCTTGGTGTATGTAGATAAGGTGCGAAAATAATTGTTAGAGTTGTTGATTACATGATTAGTATTTTTAAAAACTTGATAAAATTATGACATTTCAGTATTAGTCCAATGATTTGAGAATTTAAGAAAATGTAATTTTTTTTTTTGGCACCAGGTGTTGTGGATCAGTAAGCAGAGTTCATCCATATCAATCAAGGTTAAAAATAATTGATTCCAGTATTGGAAAATCCAAATTTACAAGGCTTTTCCTGTGAATGGTTAATTTAGTGAGCCTGTATTGAAAGGATGCATCAGAAGCAAACACAGTTCAGAGCAAAAATGCACGTGTAATGAATGATGGTTGAAATGAATTAATATTTTATTCATTACTTTATAAGTTCCTTCATTTCTTGTGATGCAAATTACATAGTAATTTTCCTCTGTCAACTGGTTGTACTTTTCAGAGTTAGTCTAATACATATTGCTCTTAATGTTCTTTAAAACTGTTTTCGTGTACAAGGGGTTGTTGCTAGGGGGAGGGGGGAAGATGATCTGCTGACGAGGAGGAGGGGGGGGGGGGGGCGGCGGCCCTCCAACCAGGATGATCACCTGGAATGTCAGAGGATTAAACGGGCCGGTTAAGAGGACACGTGTGTTCGCGTACCTACGGGCTCTGAAGGCGGACATAATGTGCTGCAGGTGACGCATTTAAAAGTGGCGTACCAGATTAGATTACGGAAGGGCTGGGTTAGCCGGGTCTTCCATTCGGGGCTGGACGCTAAGACCAGAGGGGTTGCGATCATGATTAACAAACGGGTTAAGTTTGAGGCGGACAGCACAGTTGTGGATGGGGGTGGTAGATTTCTCATGGTCCGGGGCAAGCTTGAGGGGGTGAGGGTGGTCCTAGTGAATGTCTACGCTCCAAACTGGGATGATATAGATTTCATCAAAAGGCTGCTGGGGAAGATCCCCGACTTGGATTCACACAAGTTGATTATAGGTGAAGACTTTAATACAGTCCTTGACCCCGACCTGGACCGGTTGTGCTCCAGAACGGGCAGTCTCCCTATTTTCATTCCACGGTCCTTCTTTAATAGAGTCAATAAAATTATCCTGGGATTTGTTTGGGTGGGGAAGTCCCCGCGGGTAAAGAGGGGGATGCTGGAACGGAACCGTAGCGAGGGGGGGGCTGGCATTGCTGAACCTCAGTAACTACTACTGGGCGGCTAACATAGCCATGATAAGGAAATGGATGGTGGGTACGGGGTCGGTTTGGGAGCGGGTGGAGGCTGCTTCGTGCAGAGGCACCAGCTTGGCAGCCCTGGTCACGGCTCCCCTGCCGTTTCCCCGGCCAGGTATTCCACCAGCCCTGTAGTGGTGGCGGCTTTGCGGATTTGGGGCCAATGGAGGAAGCATGCGGGGGAAGTGGGAGCGTCTGTCTGGTCCCCAATATGTGACGACCACCGATTTGTCCCGGGGAAGATGGATGGCAGATTTCGAGCGTGGCGGAGGGCGGGGGTGGGAAGGATGGGCGACTTGTTCCTGGAAGGGAGCTTCGCGAACATGAGGGCACTGGAGGAGACGTTCGGGCTGGTGAGGGGGAATGATTTTCGGTTCTTGCAGGTGCGGGCCTTTTCACGTAGACAGGTCCCGTCCTTTCCATGCCTTCCACCAAGGGGGATCCAGGACAGGGTGAGGTAGGAGAGGGGAAAGTCTCGGATATTTATAGGGAGCTTATGGGAGCGGAAGACACGGGGACCGAGGAACTGAAACTTGAGTGGGAGGAGGAGCTTGGTGGGGAGCTGGAGGGAGGCGTATGGGCAGACGCTCTGAGGAGGGTAAATGCAACCGCAACATGTGCCAGGCTCGGTCTGATTCAGTTCAAGGTGGTACACAGGGCCCACATGACGGTGGCCTGGATGAGAAAATTCTTTGGGCTGGAGGACAAATGTGCTAGATGTGGGGGAGGACCAGCGAACCGTGTCTACATGTTCTGGGCGTGTCCGAAACTCAGGGGATATTGGCAGGGATTTGCAGATGTCATATCCCGGGTACTGAAAACAAGGGTGGCGATGAGTCCAGAGGTGGCGATTTTTGGGGTATCGGAAGACCCGGGAGTACAGTGGGGGATAGAGGCCGACGTTGTGGCCTTTGCTTCCCTGATAGCCCGGCGACGGATACTGTTGGCCTGGAGGGACTCGAAGCCCCCAAAGACCGAAGTGTGGCTGTTGGACATGGCAAGCTTTCTCAGCTTGGAAAAAATCAAGTTCGCCTTACTGGGATCGTTGTCAGGGTTCGCCCGGAGGTGGCAACCATTCATCGACGACTTTGCGGGGAACTAATCGTCAGGGGGGGGGGGGGGGGGGGGGGGGGGTGGCTAGGGGGGGTAGAATAGTGTCGTGTAGGGGGGTCTATCAGCGTGAGTGGTACGGTTATTTGCACTATGTTTGTTTTTTGTAATTGCACACTAATGCATATTGTTACTGTTTACAATGCCAAAAATACCTCAAAGATTGTTTGTTTAAAAAAAAAACACTTTTTGTAAACGGCAGCACAGTGGTAAGCCCAACTGCCTTATGGCGCCGAGGACCCGGGTTTGATCCCGCCCCCAGGTCACCGTCCATGTGGAGTTTGCCATTCTCCCCGTGTCTGCATGGGTCTCACCCCGACAACCCCAGGGTGTGCAGGGTAGGTGGATTGGCCTTGCTAAAATTGCCCCTTAATTGGGAAAAAGAAATTGGGTACTCTAAAATTATTTTTAAAAACTGTTTAATTGTATTGGATTTTGTTCTGCCTATCTTCTTAGAATTGTATTAAAATAATTTTAGAGTACCCAATTCTTTTATTCCAATTAAGGGGCAATTTAGCGTGGCCAATCCACCTAACCTGCACATCTTTGGGTTGTGGGGGTGAGACCCGTGCAGACATGGGACTATTTGGAATTGCATGCTTACTTTATATGGTGCATTACTGTCTCATATATGCTTGTTAAGACAAAATTAAATATTTACCTACATAATCTAATTATCCAGTGACCGAAACTTAAACCAGTTATAAGTTTAGACAGTGAGGGAAAGTTAACGGCTCATAATCTAGAGTGAAAAACTTCAACTCTCTCCCTTCAGATTGTCTGACATTGCAAATCAGGCATCACTCAATACCTAGTGTAATATTCCTGGTGCTGTAAGCTGGGAACTGAAAGAGCACTCACCTGTTGGGCAAATAAATGCATTCAGTAAGTTGTGCCAACACTCCTTACAAGTTAGGATGTCTTAAATTAAACTTCATCTTCCTGAGGGCGACAAGGTGGTGCAGTGGTTAGCACTGCTGCCTCACTGCTCCGAAGGGAGGGGGCTTCACTACCCAGTAGGACACTGCATTGACACTGGGCTTCAAGGACATGAGGATTGCTGGGATGCTGCACACTAGATTGTACATTCTTGCCGTAAGAAAAGTAACTTCTGTTTGCCGAATGTTGAACAACCTTGCTTAGTCCACCCCTTGCCTCTTTTCATAGATCAGATAGTTTTGTTAACTTACTGATTGTGTTAATATATAAAATATAACCATGATTATTCGTATCTAGGAAAGATTAAGGATCTGATTTTTATATATATATATATATATATATATATATATATATACACACACACATACAGAGAAGCTTCAGTTTGACCCGTGCAAAAGTGCCCACCTTATTTCTCATGTTAATATGCAAATTCAGTGTGTTTGTTGTGAAAGTGTAGAGGGAAGTATCTAATTTCTCATTGAAATCTTTGTATTGGTTTCCATGCTGTACATCTCATCCAACATCTGCTATTCTGGAGCATGTGAGTAAACCCTGTAATGTGTAGAGTGATCTGAGAAAGTGCCTTTCACATGGGTGGTGTAAAATGCTGTTACATATGGGCAACCTTAACTGATTGTAAATTGGATTAGTATTGGCTAGTTTTTGGCTTTCATCTCACAGGAACTAATTGTGTTGCGGTAAGAGAATCTGACAAGGCACTTTTGTTAGTTTAGTAAGAGCGCATCAGTGGCATTGTGCTCAGACAAAAGCAGATTGCATTTTACATTCGCAGTAAAATCAGTTGCATCAGAAGCTCACAAAGTGTGAAAAGCCATTAGGCTCTCAACATAAATTCTTGGCTAAAAGCCAAGATCATTGTGATCTAACCTCAAAAATAGACTGTAAGGAGATTTGATTTAGATTCTGATTTTCTTAATAACATAACGTTTTAGACCACGAGCTTGTTTGCATACACAACCCAGCAATGTAAGGGACCGTGTCTAGTGTTAGAAAATCTGTTTCTGACATGAGATTTATTTTACACTTCAGACATTGGGAATGGCTCACTAAACCCTTTTTTTTGGGTTTAATTTGTCACTTAAAAAAAATTTAATTTTGAGCTTTTAGTTCTTTTTAAATTTAGAGCACTCAATTTTTTTTTTCCAATTAAGGGACAATTTAGTGAGGCCAATTCACCTACCCTGCACATCTTTGGGTTGTGGGGGTGAGACCCACACAGACACTGGGAGAATGTGCAAACTCCACACGGACAGTGACCTGGGGCCAGGATAGCACCCGGATCGTCAGCGCATGAGTGCTAACCACTGTGCCGCAGTGCTGCCCTTAATTTGTCATTTTAATTGTTGTTTAATTGGAGTCATCAAGGAACAACTCCTAAGTGATACATTGAATCAGCTAGTGCTTCTGGGAGTTTTCAAGTCACAAAGATATTCTTTTTTTTTTTTGCGAGTTTCGTTTCCGTGTGTTCTTGTTTGGGGTAAAGTTTCACAGATGCCAGTCACTCTGGAGCACTTTGCCCAGGTGGCCATTGTTAATGCGTGAATTTTTACGGGGAATGTCAGTAGGCTGCTGAACCACCGAGACATCACAAACGTTCTACCGTTTTAATGTTTAGATGGACATTTCCAACAGGGTCACTGCATGGAAATTTTTGATTTTCTTTCTCTATCTTAGCCCAGGAGAGCTGGTGCCAATTGCAGTACTCCTAATTACTCCTCTCAGCAACTCGACACAAACCTTTTGGTCTGTAGGATGTGGCTACTCTCTGAATGGATTTGTTGAGCTATTGGGGAAGCTGCCTCTCAAACTGCTGTAACTTTATTTTTGTTGATGTGGAGATGCCGGCGTTGGACTGGGGTGAGCACAGTAAGAAGTCTTACAACACCAGGTTAAAGTCCAACAGGTTTGTTTCAAACACGAGCTTTCGGAGCACGGCTCCTTCTTCAGGTGAATGGAAAGGCTTGTTCCAGAAATGTCTATATAAACATTTCTGGAACAAGCCTTTCCATTCACCTGAAGAAGGAGCCGTGCTCCGAAAGCTCGTGTTTGAAACAAACCTGTTGGACTTTAACCTGGTGTTGTAAGACTTCTTACTTTATTTTTGTTCACATTGAAGTTTAGGCAGTGCAGATGACCTGGCCACTCTTGAGTTTGAGGTGGCATCGGGTTTTTCATTTCCAGTGGTAAATTGTTTGCATCTTTTACAAAGATGTAAGAATGATCTCTTGGCATTTATTGGACCCTCAATGGGCTGGTTGATTATTAATTGATTGCAACCTCTATTTTTGCCCATTGATTAGGTTTTAGGTTTCTTTAATGTTTAAAGATTTCTATTGATCGACAAACATGTCTCTGTTTATGACACACAAACTTGGATTTAATCCCTTTCTTGCATATTGGCGAGTGACAAATTTCCAGAGGTGTGAAATATTCATGAGTAATGTTTTTTTCTGATTGTTAGCAACATTTTGTGTGGGTTGCATGGTGAGGCTCAAGATGATCACTTATCCTGAGGGAAGTTTTGACATCTGCAAGTATGCAACCCTGAAAGAGTTCGGAGTTCCTTTCAGATCCTGGAGTGTGAGAAATGACTCTCCTCACCAGGTTTCTTTCAATTACTGCTGGCAAAAACATCTGTGGGACGGGAACCATTTGTATTGAAAAAATGCGTTTCGCATTGATAAAGTCCATTTTGTTAACAGAATGAGCGAGTCGCGACAGAATTTATTAGAAATGCACAGGAAGCATTAGGATTTTTAGTTGCATAATTTCATGCTTGCATTTAATTATATTAGAAGATTAATGGGATTAATGTTTCACAAAATAATCTTGCTCCTACAAAACCATCTTCCACCATTTTTGGTTACCTTGCATTGCTCGGAAATCGATTCAGGGTCTTCTTTTGCTTGTTAAGGGAAATACATAGGGTGGAAATTTAGCCCAATTCTTATGTGCTTGCCTATGTATAAATATGTCTCTATATAAATGTGTATGTAATCTGAGCAAAAATTAATGAACAGAAATCTGAGCTACCATTTTGATTTCGTGAACTAATTTAATTCATAGATCATAGAATTTACAGTGCAGGAGGAGGCCATTCAGCCCATCGAGTCTGCACCAGCTCCTGGAAAGAGCACCCTACCCAAGGTTAACACCTCCACCCTATCCTCATAACCCAGTAACCCCACCCAACACTAAGGTACACTAAGGGCAATTTATCATGGCCAATCCACCTAACCTGCACTTCTTTGGACTGTGGGAGGAAACCGGAGCACCCGGAGGAAACCCACGCACACACTGGGAGGATGTGCAGACTCCGCACAGACAGTGACCCAAGCCGGAATTGAACCTGGGACCCTGGAGCTGTGAAGCGATTGTGCTATCCACATTGTTTTAGAATTTCAACTTTGAGCATTAAGTGGGAATTTCGGAATACTTCTACTTAATGTTTAATATTGTGTGTCGTATTTTAGTGGGACACCAAGCCCTTGGTTTTGCTAAAGATTTTTAGAAATAATCCCTCAACCATCTAAAGTGTGTACTATATAACTGCCTGGCTCCCTAGTGTTGAATTTGGGGGGGTACCCCAAAGATGCGCTGAGGAATCCCTCTTAGAAGTTCCCATGTAAGGGTTTATATGGCTATTGTGCAGAAAGGTTAACTTCCACTGTACAGCTGGCCTGTGAACCATCTTGACAAAGCGACTCCCCACATCCCATTTACTTGCCTGCGAAATTTACAGTAGAAACTTGCCGTTGACCTTTCAATGATACTTTAAACTCATCTACTTTACGGCAGCTAGTGTTGTAAAGGTGGGGGGGGGTTGCCCTCCTTCACACCGTTCCTTTTGCATTTTGCCGCTGGAGACGGGGAATCACTTCACTTCTTCACACATGCCTGGCCTGAGTCAAGAAGGTAGGCAAAATGGGTGCTTTATGATTGTGAGTGGGGTATTGGAAGGGGCGCCTTTAGTGTTGGTAAATGTGTATGCCCCAAATTGGGATGATGTGGGTTTTAGGAGGGGGCAATCCCGGATTTGGCCACGTACCAGTTGATCATGGGATGAGATTTTAACTGTGTCCTGAAGCCGAGGGTGGATAGATCGAGCCCCAAGTTGACGGGTATGGTACCAATGGCTGGGGGGGGGGGGGGGGTATGGAGAAGATGAGTATGGTGGATCCATGGCTCTTTCAGAACCCAGGGGGAAGGGAGTATTCCTTCTTTTCACACGTCTATAAGGTATATTCGAGGATTGATTACTTTGTAGTGAGTCGGGAGATTTTGGTTGGGATGGAGGGGGCAGAGTCTGCGGGGATTGTTATCTAGGACCATGCACCCCACTGGCTGTGTATTCGGTTCAGTACAGGACGAGAACAGAGGCCGGGGTGGAGGTTTGACTCGGGGTTGTTGGCGGATGGAGATTTTTGTGATAAGGTACGGTTGGCGATTAGGGATTATGTGGAGTTCAGTCAGAATGGGGAGGTGTCGGCGGGCATTTTTTGGGAAGCACTAAAGGCAGAGGTCCGGGGAGAAATTATCTCATTTACGGTTCGTGTGAATAAGGAAAGGAGGGCAGAACATGACCGTCTAGTGAGCGAGATAATGGAAATGGTTAGAGAATATTCGAGGGTGCCCGCCATGGAGGGATTGGCGTGGAGGAAAAAGTTGCAGGAGCAATTTGATAGGCTGACGATGGAGAGGGCGGTAGGGCAACTGCGTCGGGCAAGAGGGGTGCAACACGAGTATGGGGAGAAGGCGAGCTGCATGCTGGCGCACCAGCTGCGGAGGCAGGCTGCGTCCAGGGAAATTTTGAAGATCCGGACTGGAGCTGGAAATGTGGTGTCCGAGCCAGGGAAGATAAATGAGGCATTTAGAGAGTATTACCAGGGACTTTGAGGCAGACCCAGGAGGAGAGGAGGGGGACATGGGGGGGTTTCTAGACGAGCTGGAATTTCCCCAGGTGGAGGAAGCAAAGAGGCAGGCGTTGGAGGAGTCCCTGGGGCTGAGGGACGTGCTGGATATTATCAGAGGTATGAAGTCGGGGAACGCCCCTGGGCCGGATGGGTACCCGGCAGAATTTTATAAGGAATTTGCGGCGGACCTGGCACCACATCTGTTGGGGGCGTTTAATGAAGCACTGGAGAAGGGGGAGTTGCCAGAGACGATGCAGCAGGCAGTAATCACACTAATCCCCAAAAAAGGGAACGATCTGGTGGAATCAGGGTCATATAGACCCATATCACTATTGAACACGGATGTGAAAGTATTGGCTAAGTTGGCGGGGCGGATGGAGGATTGTGTCCCGGGGGTGGTTGCAGAAGATCAAACAGGCTTCGTGAAGGGCAGGTAGCTCACGAGTAATATAAGACAGCTGTTGAATGTGGTGATGAATCCATCGAGAGCTCTGGTACCCGAGGTGGTGGCGACCATGGATGCGGAGAAAGCATTTGATCGGGTGCAGTGGCGGTACTTGTTCGAACTTTTGGGAAGGTTTGGGCCGAGATTTGTGCCATGGGTGCGGTTGCTCTATGTGGCGCCAAGAGCGAGGGTGAGGACGAATGGTATGAGCTCATGAAGCTTTGACTTACACAGGGGTACGAGGCAGGGGTGCCTGCTGTCGCCGCTGCTGTTTGCGCTGACCATAGAGCCATTGGCAATGGCTCTCAGAGGGTCGGCAGAGTGGCAGGGGATAATGAGGAGACAGAGGGAGCATCGGGTGTCGCTCTATGCCGATGACCTCTTGCTGTATGTTTTGGATGCGTTGAAGAGTATGGGAAGGATTATGGGCCTGTTGGAGAGGTTTGGAGGGTTCTCGGGATACAAGCTGAATGTAGGGAAAAGCGAGGTATTCCCGGTGAATGAGCTGGCACAGCAGGCTAATTTAAGGTAGCCATTTAGGGTAGCGAGGGATAGGTTTAGGTACTTGGGGATTCAGGTAGCGAGGGAATGGACGGGGCTCCATCAGTGGAACTTGACGAAGCTGGTGGAGGAGGCCAGGGCGGATCTTAAGAGGTGGGATACACTGCACTTAACATTGGCGGGGAGGGTCCAAGTGGTGAAAATGAATATTTTGACGAGGTTCTTGTTTATCTTTCAGACTCTCCCGATCTTTATACCAAAGGCCTTTTTTCAGAAAGTGGACATAATCATCTCTGACTTTGTATGGGCGGGGAAGGTGCTGAGGGTGGGGAGGACCCTGCTATAGAGGCAGCAGGGGGGGTTGGCGTTGCCAAACCTGCTTCATTAATATTTGGCAGTGAATGTGGGCAAGGTGTGGCGGTGGTGGGAAGGAGAAGGGGTAGAGTGGGTTAGGATGGATGAGGAATTTTGATAGGGGTCTAGTTTGAGGGCTACGGTGACAGCAGCATTGCCAATGGCTCCGAGTAGGTATTCAGGGAGCCCAGTGGTGCAGTCCACGGTGAAGATATGGAATCAACTGAGGAGGCATTTTAGGGTGGAAGGGATGTCGGTGCTAATGCCGCTGTGCGAGAATTATGGGTTTGAGCAGGGGGGGATGGATAGTGTATACAGGAGGTGGAGGGAAGTGGGGCTGGTCATGGTGAGGGATTTGTATTTGGAGGAAGGGTTCGCCAGTCTGGAGGAGCAAAGGGAGAGGGTAGAGCTGCCGAGGGGTAGTGAGTTCAGGTATCTACAGGTTAGGGACTTTGCACGAAAGGTCTGGAAGACCTATATTGCCGGGACACACCCAGCTGTAGCGATTGCTGCTTCTGGATGTTGAAGGGGAGGGAAGAATTGGGGATATATATAAATGGCGGGGGGAGCAGGGAGACGAGCGGGTGGTGAAGATCAAGGAGAAATGGGAAGCAGAGTTGGGAATGGAGATCAATTGGGGAGTATGGAGTGAGGCACTGCGACGGGTAAACGGGGCCTCCTCTTGTGCAAGGATGAGCCTGATACAGTTTAAGGTGGTGCACAGGGTGCATATGAGTGGGTTCTTTCACAGGGTAGCAGATGAGTGTGAGAAGTGTGGGCGGGGGCCAGCGAATCATGTGCACATGGTTTAGGGTTGTGAAAAATTGGGACGATTTTGGGCGGGAGCGTTCGCGGTCTTAGCCAGGATCGTGGAGAGGGAATGGACCCGGACCCTGGTGGCGATATTTGCGGTTTCAGAGAAGCCGGAGCTCCTGGAGAGGAGGAAGGCCAATGTCTTGGCCTTCGCCTCTCTGATTGCACGGCGACGTAGTTTGCTAGAGTGGATCCTGCGGTTAGAGAAGATAAAGTATGAGTTAAGGGGCTCTGCAGGGGAGTTTGAGAAAAAGTGGTGGATGTTTGTGACCGTGTTTGAGGAGCTGCTCGGCTGTGTGTGTGTGTTGTACAAATCTGTACAAACTGTATAGTTGACTGTTGGGAAGCATGTTTCTCGGGGTGTTTATTTGCTGTAACCTACTTTGATACAGGTTTGAATGTGTTTATAAAAAATATAGAAAGATGGGTGTTTTACATTTCAAGTCAGATAAATCGCTCAGGAATGGCAATCTGCCGCTGATTGCCACTCCGGGAAAGTTACCGGGACTATCTTTTTGCTCCTTCCTGTTGAGAGCCATTCACTCAAATCCCTATTGTGATTATCAATATGTATCAGCAGTTTTGTAGCTGGCCAGACCCCTGGTCAACTGTATACCCAGCTTAAATGTTGCAGGGGAGACATCAAGTAAACAATTTCTGCTTTTGCAAAGTAAGATGTGAGGTTTGTCTCTATGTAACTGAGGAAATGTTGTATGAGCACTGTTAATTTCAGTAATTCCAAAAGTTAACTTTTGGTTGTATTTTCCTTCTGGCTTTGTTGTCTGCTCTCTGTTGATGCTGTTTAATATTCATTTCTTTAAAATTTGTATGATAAGGTTTCAGTTTGAATTTTGAGTTCCATCATTTGAACCTCTATGAAGATCGAAACACCTCTTCCCACAACTTATGTACATGTACGAGTGCAAGTGTCTAACTATAGCAATGTCCCTTTAATTCTCAGATATGTCTCCATTTGAAGTTCAGCCAGTCCACACAGTAGTGAATGAAGGCGAAGTAGCAAGGTTTATCTGCAAGATACATGCAAATCCTCCACCAATCATAACCTGGGAATTCAATCGGACAGCACTGCCACTAGTGACTGACAGGTAATATAACTTGAGAGCAAAATCTGTAACTTTACACTGATTTGCAAAGAGGATTTGGAACATAATGCTGCCTTAATTATGTAGATGTTGCATTTTGTTTATTGCACAAATTTATTACCAGTGCCACTGAAATACATTGGCTTCGATTTTGTGGTTGATATGACAGCAAAACTGTCTGGCATTGTTGTGATAAAACTGACGTGCTTGTAAAGGTGAAGATCTGAAAGTCTCTGTCAGTGAGCCCTGCACGTCCTCCCAATTGCACGGTTGCAATCTTCCAGATGTAATCAACAGAATCTGCGAATTGACATGTATTTCAATTTTCTAACACACTACTCTTGTTATAAGAACCATTGAAAATGTTAAGCCTTGTTGAATGAGGTGTAATTGTGTTTTTAAAGACTCAGTAAGGGGAGTCGGTGGCACAATGGTATTATCGCTTGACTAGTAATTCAGAGACAAAGGGTAATGCTCTTGGGACCCAGGTTCAAATCCCAACATGGGAGATGATGGAATATAAAAACTCCATAAAATACCTGGAATTAAATGTCTAACAACGACCATGAACACAGTAAGAAGTCTTACAACACCAGGTTAAAGTCCAACAGGTTTGGACAGGTGAACCCGAGGAAGGAGCAGTGCTCCGAAAGCTCATGTTTGAAACAAACCTGTTGGACTTTAACCTGGTGTTGTAAGACTTCTTACTGTGCTCACCCCAGTCCAACGCCGGCATCTCTACATCATAACGACCATGAAACCATTGTTTTAAAAACCCATCTGTTTCACTAATTCCCTTCTTTTAGGAATTCCTTTCCTGTCCTACATTTGATTCCAGGTCCACAGCAATGTGGTTCACTCTGAAATACCACTCAGTTGTATTCAACTGCTGCAAATGGAACAAGAAGGAATGAAACCAGACGGACCACCCATCATTGCCCTCGGCACCGGAAAAAACAATGGCAAACCTGTCGATGTTGCAAAGTCCGCTTGTGCCCCAGGAGAGCTGTCTCACAAGACTAGTCAAGCAATAGACTGTAGTAAAGCTCACAGAATCATACCTTACAGATAATGTCCTGTCCTGGGTATGCCCTGTCCCATCAGAGGTGGTGATACATTGGTATACAGTCAGGAGGGTGTTCAACTTCAACATTGAGGAAGCACTAAGGTGGCATAATGTACTCTGGATGGGGGATTTCAATCTGTAGCACGGGACTGCAGCAGGTAGTGAGGGAACCAAAAAGAGCACAAAACATACGTGCCCTCATCCTTGCCTATCTTCTACAGATGCATTTGTCCATGACAGTAACGGTAGGAGTGACCACCACACAATTCTTGTGGAGGCAAAGCCCCGTCTTCACATTGTGGCACTATTATCGTACTATGGAATAGACTTCAAACCGATCTAGCAGCTCCATACTGGACATCCATGAGGCGCCGTGGGCCATCAGCAGGTGCAGAATTGTACTCCTCCATAAGCTGTAACCTCATGGCCTGGCATATCCCTCACTCTACCACCAAGCCAGGGGATCAACCCTGGTTCAATGAAGAGTGCAGGAGGGTATGCCAGGAGCAACATTAAGCATAGCGAAAAGTGAGGTGTCAACTTGGTGAAGCTAAACCGCAGGTCTGCTTGCGTGCCAAACAGCATAAGCAACAAGTAATAGACAAAGTGATCCCACAACCAACAGACCAGCTCTAAGCTCTGCAGTCCTGCCATCCCCCTGGCCCAGCTGTTCCAGTACAGCAACAACACTGGCATCCACCCAGCAATGTGGAAAAGTTCCCAGGTTGTCCTGTACACAAGAAACAGGAGAAATCCAACTTGGCCGATTACTGTCCCATTAGCCTCCTCTCAATCATCAGTTAAGTGATGGAAGGGGTCATCGATAGCTCTGTCAAGTAGCACTTATTCAACAATAACCTGCTTGTGGATGCTGAGTTTGGGTTCCATCAGGGTCACTCAGCTCCTGACCTCATTGCAGCCGTGGTTCATATATGGAGAAAAGAGCTGAATGCCCAAAGTGAGAATGACTGCCGTTGATATCGGGCAGCATTTGACCGAGTATGGCATCCAGGAACTCTAGCAAAACTGGAGTCAGTGGGAATCAGGGTGCTGGTTGGAGCCATGCCTGGCACAAAGTAATATGGTGTGGTGATTAGAGGTCGATCATCTCAGCTCCAGGACATCACTGCAGGAGTTCTTTGGGGCAGTGCTCTCGGCCCAACTATCTTCAGCTGCTTCATGAATGACCATTCCATCATAAGGTCAGAAGTGGGGATATTTGCAGACGACTGCACAATGTTCACTACCAATCGTGACCACTCTGAGAAAGGAGCAGTCCGTGTCCAAATGCAGCAAGACCTGGACAATCTCCAGCCTTGGGTTAACAATTAGCAAGTAACATTTGTGCCATACAAGTGCCAGGCAAGGACTACCTCCAAAAAGAGAGCATGTAACCATTGACCCATGACATTGAATGGCATTATGATTGCTGAATCGGGTAGCGCAGTGGTTAGCATTGTATCTCTTGGCACCGAGGTCACAGGTTCGATCCCGGCTCTGGGTCACTGTCCATGTGGAGTTTGCACATTCTCTCCATGTTTGCGTGGGTTTCGTTCCCACAACCCAAAGATGTGCAGGGTAGGTGGATTAGCCATGCTAAATTGCCCCTTAATTGGAAAAATAAATTGGGTACTCTAAATTTATACTTTAAAAAAAGATTGCTGAATCGCCCGCTATCAACATCCTGGAAACATCGATTGGCTGGAAACTGAACTGGACTAGCCATATAAATGTTGTGGCTACGAGAGCAGGTCAAAGGTTAGGAATTCTGGGGCGAGTAGCTCACCGCCTAACTCCCTAAAGCCTGTCCACAAGGCATAAGTCAGGAGTATAATGGAATACTCTCCACTTGCCTGGATGAGTGCAGCTCCAACAACACTTGAGAAGCTTAACATCATCCAGGACAAAGCAGCACACTTGCTTGCTACCCCTTCCACAAGCATTCAATCCCACAACTATTGACAAACTGTGGTAGCCTTGTGTGCCAGCTACACGATGCACTGCAGGAACTCACCAAGGCACCTTGGTTAGTACCTTCCAAACCTATGGCCACTACTCTCTAGAAGGACAAGAGCAGCACGCACATGGGAGCACCACCACCTAGATATCTCTCCAAGTCACTCACTATCCTGACTTGGAAATATATCATCGTTCCTTCACTGTCACTGAGTCAGAGTCCTGGAACCCTCCTACCTTAATAGCACTGTGGCTGTAACTACACATCGGGGACTGCAGCGGTTCAAGAAAGCAGCTCACCCCATCGTCTCAGGGCAACTAGGGTTGGGCAATTAATGCTGACTTCATCAGTGACGCCCACATCCCATAAAATTAATTTTTAAAAATATTGTGGGAACCCTATGACATCTTCCATGTCCTGGGTATTACCATATGTGCGATAAATATTGTCAGCTGCAATAGTTTGAGCTGTGTGTTTTGCAGCTTAAGCCACAGCTGGTGTCATTGCGATCCATCCGCAAGATTGAGAGCTTTGTGGACAGTACTTTTATAGATATGGTCACAGGTTAAGAGAATGCAGGGAGAGAGGGAATGGGTCTTGCAGTCAAGAAGGATCATGCAGGTAGTGCAGGAGTCCCCCAAGTGAATCTTGCTCTCTAGTCAGTGTTCAGTTGTGCATTTTGGTGAAAGTGATGGTTCACCTGGGGAGTGAAGCCAGAGCCATGTCCATGGCACCATGGATAGCTCAACTGTACATTGGGCCACTAAGAAAATTGGAAGAGCAATAATGATAGGAGATTCAATAGGGGAACAGATGGGCAGCATAGTGATTAGCACAGTTGCTTCACAGCTCCAGGGTCCCAGGTTCGATTCCCGGATGGGTCACTGTCTGTGTGGAGCCTGCACGTTCTCCCCGTGTCTGCGTGGGTTTCCTCCGGGTGCTCCGGTTTCCTCCTCCTGTCCAAAGATGTGCGGGTCAGGTGGATTGCCATGCTAAGGTGGATTCCCTTAATTGGAAAAAATTAATTGGGTACTCTAAATTTAAAAAAAAATGAGGCAACAGATGGTTGATGAGAGTAATGCTGTTGATTTGGTGTACATGACTTCACAAAAAGCATGTGATAAAGTGCCACAGAACAGACTTTTTTGAAAAGTTATAGCTCTTGGAATAAAATAGATAGCAGTCATATGAGTACAAAACTGGCTGACTGATGGGAAATCGAGAGCAGTGGTGACCAGTTGTTTTTTTGGACGAGAGAAACATTTATCATTGAGTTCCCCAGCGATCAGTGTTAAGACCCCTGCTCTTTCCAGTATATGTTAATGACCTTGTTGTACATGGTGCAATTTTGAAATTTGCAGATGACACGAAACTGGGAAGTATTGTGAACTATAAGGAGAATAGTATAGAACTACAAACAGCTATAGATAGGATGATGGAATGGGCAGACAAGCGACCGATATGCAGAGAGGTGATACATTTTCCTCGAAATTGTGCAGGGAGATGAGACAAAATAACAGATACAAATCTAAAGGTGGTGCAGGGTCAACGGTGTATACGTGAATAAATGATTAAAGGTGCAGGGCAGATTGAGAGAACGGCTAATAATGCATACAACATTCTGGGCGTTAGCAAAAGAGCCATGGAGCACTAAAGCAAGGAAATAGTGTTAAACCTGCGTAAAACGCTGATTCAATATCAACTGGAAAATTTGTCCAGGTGTGTGCAGTACACTTTAGGAAGGATGTGCAGGCGTTATAGAGGGTAGAAAAGATTAATGAGAATGGTTTCAGGGATGAGGGTCACCATTGCACAAAAAGACTGGAAAACCTGTGGCTGTTTTCCTTTGAGATGAGGAAGATTTCATAGTTATTCAATATTATGAGGGGTCAAGGCACAGTATTTGGCTAGAAACTGTATCTATGTATGCAGAAACTGTGTCTGTGTGGGTTTCTTCCGGGTGTGCTAGCTTCCTCCTACAGGTCCCGAAAGATTTGTTAGGTGAATTCTCCCTCTGTGTACCCGAACAGGTGCCGGATTATGACCACTAGGGGCTTTTCACCGTAACTTCATTGCAGTGTCAATGTAAGTCTACTTGTGACAAGCCTACTTGTGACAGGGCAGCACGGTAGCATAGTGATTAGCACAGTTGCTTCACAGCTCCAGGATCCAGGTTCGATTCCTGGCTTGGGTCACTGTCTGTGTGGAGTCTGCAAATTCTCCTCGTGTCTGCGTGGGTTTCCTCCGGGTACTCTGGTTAGGTGGGGTTACTGGGTTACGGGAATAGGGTGGAGGCATGGGCTTAAGTAGGGTGCTCTTACCAAGATCCGGTTCAGACCCGATGGGCTGAATGGCCTCCCTCTGCACTGTAAATTCTATGGTTCTAATAAAGATTATTATAATATTATTTTTTTTAAATAAATTTAGAATATCCAATTCATTTTTTCCAATTAAGGGGCAATTTAACGTGGCCCGTCCACCTAAGCTGCACATCTTTGGGTTGTAGGGGTGAAATCCACGCAGGCACAGGGAGAATGTGCAAACTCCTCACAGACAGTGACCCAGGGCCGGGATTCGAACCCGGGTCCTCAGCGCCGTAGGCAACAATGCTAACCACTGTGCCACCGTGCCGCCCTTATTATATTATTATTGATGGAAGGGTCAAAACCCAGAGAAAAAGATTTAAGGTATTGGCAAATGAAGCAATGGCAGCATATGGAAAAGCCTTTTCATGCAGCAAATTGTTAAGACCCAGAGCGCACTGTCTGAGTGCGGTGCAGACAGGGTGAATTGAAGCTTTCGAAAGAAAATTGGATCGTGAAAAGGCAAACTGCATGGCAAAAGGCAAATGTGTGGCAAGAGCTAAATTGCTCCTTCGGGGGCCAGAAAAGGCATGACAGACCAATGGCCTCCTCCTGAGCTGCAACCATTATATGATCACAATTACTGGACAACCTCTCTGACTGTGAAATCTAATTTTATAATTGTGGAATCTTATTCCCTCAACATAAAAAAAAATCTATTTTTGAAATAAAAATAAGTTTGCACATTATTTCACCTTTTACCTTAGACCCAAGTGAATGTTCCAATGTTTATTTCGGGTTTTTTTTTTTACAGTGTCCTACAATGTGACTAAATCCCTTCTTTTTACTTGCACCGTTTCAGGCTGAGAATTCAATTTAGTGGTTAGCTCATTAGGTTGACTGCACCATAATTAGGTGCCATAGATGGCACTGGAAACACACGGAATAGAGGAAATTGACACTCGAGAGCCTGCTAATTCTTTCTGGGCAGCTTTCCTTGGTCAGCAGTGAGCATCATTCCTCTGTGCTTGCTGCAAAGCCTGGGCCAATGATTAGCCACGAGAGTTACTGCGGTGCATGGAATTGGTACTGTTGTCACTGCATTACCACATTTCTACTTGAAATTTGCACAATTCGAGCATTTTAACCAAAATGTTCAAAAGTAGCATCTCTTTCTCTTCTCAGGATAACTGCTCTGCCAACGGGAGTTCTTCAGATCTACGGTGTTGAAGGACGACATGCTGGGCAGTACCGCTGTGTTGCAACCAATGTCGCAAATAGGCGCAGGAGCGTGGAAGCCTTTTTGACTGTTATTCCAGGTACGCAATTGAGAAGCTTCTCCTCCTGAACAAAGCCCAATAATGGATTAGGCATTACATTCAACTTCACAGCTGAAGATATTGCATGATCGCTACATCTGATCTTCCAAAAAAAAAGTGCACATGAATATTATGTTAAATAACAATAAGTTAAATAATCTTTATTTTTGTGACAAGTAGGCTAACATTAACATGTAAGAAGTTACTGTGAAAAGCCCCTAGTCGCCACACTCCGGCGCCTGATCGTGTGCACAGAGGGAGAATTCAATATGTCCAATTCACCTAACAGCACGTCTTCTGGGACTTGTGGGAGGAAACCAGAGCACCCAGGGGAAACCCACGCACACCCAGGGAGAAGTTGTAGATTCCACACAGACGGTCACCCAAGCAGGAATCAAACCTGGGACTCTGGTGCTGTGAAGCAACAGTGCTAATCACTGTGCTACCGTGCCACCTAGTTTGTCATGGAAATGCTAAAAGCGGAGGATGGCTGAACTGATCAAACCGCCCTCAACTCCCTCTTCCAATAGACGTGCAGATATGTCATCCCTGTTTAGTCTTATTTTCAAACTCTTGAGACAAATTGTCTTTTGAAGAGATTAGCTTAATCATGATGATGATGGAGTTGATTCCATCCCTGGCTTGCAACATGATCGTGCGAGAAATAACTATTTTCACAAAGCTTCCCTTTGGATTTGACTGATCAAGTAATCAATATAATGTGTCAAATTTTCCATTGCAATGACCAAATTGCCAGCAAGGCTACCCGAGTCAATTTCAAGATCAAACTCATTCTTGAAATGTTGCATGTAGATTTTTCTGATAGTTTTTAATATATGGTACTCTTGCCCAATGTAGTCAATGACGTTGTTATCCAAGTTTACTTTGAATTGATGGTTCATACTTATTTTAGTCACATGAGGCAATTTTGTCAATTGTCAGGAACGTGAAACATATATGATCCTGAGGGGTATTGACAGGCTGAATATGGGAAGGATATTTTCTCTTTTGGGTGAATCTAGAATTGGGGGTCACCATTTTAAAAACAAGGGCTCGCCATTTAAGACACAGATGAGATTTTTTTTCTCAGAAGGTTGAGAGTTTTTGGAACACTCTTCCTCAAAAGACAGCGATAGCAGAACTTTTGAATATTTTGAAGGTGGAGGTAGATTCTTGACGAGCAAAGGGTAACAGAATATTGGGGTAAGCAAGAATGTAGAGTTGAGGTTACAATCAGATCAACCATGATCTTATTGTGCGGAGCAGACTCAAGGGGTCAAGTGACCGACTCCTGCTTCTCATTCATATGTTCGCAAGTAATTATGTTACATTTATTCATTTAGAAAATATATATATTTAGAGTACCCAATTATTTTTTCCAATTAAGGGGCAATTTAGCATGGCCAATCCACCTCCCCTGCACACATTTGGGTTGTGGGGGTGACATCCACACAAACCTGGGGCGAATGTGCCAGCTCCACACGGACAGCGACCCAGGGCCACTGTGCTGTCCACACTTATTGATTTTTAAATTAATTTCTATGACTATTTCCTATATGCAATCTTAGTGGTTAGCACTGTTGCTTCACACGCCAGGGTCCTGGTTTCGATTCCAGCTTTGTCACTGTCTGTGCGGAGTCTGTAAGTTCTCCCCGTTTCTGTGTGGCTTTCCTCCAGGTGCTCTGGTTTCCTCCCAAAAGTCCTGAAAGACATGTTTGTTAGGTGAATTGGACATTCTGAATTCTCCCTCTGTGTACCCGAACAGGCATCGGAATGTGGCGGCTAGGAAATTTCACAGTAACTTCATTGCTTACTTGTGACACTAAAAGTTATTGTTATTATTTCTCAAAGGTTCCGTGTATAAATGTGACAGTTTGTTATTAAAAGGAAAAGGGGGGTTGTTTCAAATGGAAACCCATCTGGCCTAATTTGGATTGTTTGAGGATGTGGTTATTCCTGCACCGTTTATTGGGAACCGTGGGCGCGATTCTCTGCAAATGCTGCCATGAAACTGGCCGTGTTTCACGGCCGCCTCCCGAGACCCGATCCCTCTCCCCCCCCCCCCCCGGGCGGGGCTAGCAGCGCGGCCCTGTGAAGCACGGCATCGCAGGCTTAGCGACCGTCGCTAAGCCCGCGCGCCAAGAGTCACAGCGGCTGACGCGCACGATGACGTCAGCCGCGCATGCGCGGGTTGGACGGCTCCAACCCACACATGCGCGGATGACGTCATCACATAGATGCGCGGGCTGTCATGCCCCTCAGCCGCCCCGCGGACTGATCCTGCGGGGCGGCGGAGGAACAAATAATGCGCGGGTATCGGATCCGCTGCCCGCGATCGGTGCCCACCGATCGTAGGCCCGTGCCACCCTTGGCACGGCCGTAGTGCGGCCATGCCAATCGGTGCCATGGTTGTCCGGGATGGCACTTTGCGGCTGTTTTCACGAACAGTGAGAGCAGGTGTGTTTGCGTTCGTGAAAATGGCCGTAAAGGCCTGGGAACTCGGCCCATCGGCCAGGGGAGAATCGCTGTTCGCCGTAAAATAACGGCGAGCAGCGATTCGTGTCATGGGGCGGCCGTGGGGGGGGGGGGGGGGGGGGGGGGGGGGAGAATAGCGGGAGAGCGGGAAAAATGTCGGGAAGGCCCTCCCGCTTTTCTCCGACCCGTCGTGGGCAGCGGAGAATCGCGCCCCATAAATGATGCTTTCTAATTTTCATGGATTTGCTTAGTTGTGCTATTTAAAATAAAATACATATCTGAGCTAATTGCTTTGTTGCAAGTTATGTGTACTATGTTCAGGTGACATTTCCTTTAATCCCCAAAATGGATATTTTATTTGATTTGATTTGAGTTATTGTCACATGTACCGAAGCGCAGTGAAAAGTATTTTTCTGCGGCTGAGGAACGTACACAGTAAACACAAGAATAATCAACAGGGAGCATTGAAAAATGGTAATACATCGACAAAACAGTGATTGGTTACAGTGCGGAAGAAGGGGCCAAACAAAGCAAATACATGAGAAAGCGCAGCACAGGGCGCCGTGAAAAGTGTTCTTACAGGGAACAGATCAGTCCAAGGGGGAGTCGTTGAGGAGTCTTCTAGCTGTGGGGAAGACGCTGTTCCTATGTTTGGACGTGCGGGTCTTCAGACTTCTGAACCTTCTGCCTGATGCAAGGGTCTGGAAGAAGGCAATGCCTGGGATATGTGTACATCTCTAACTGACCCACTTCTGTATACTTTCTTTTGTTATTGACATTTTACCTCTGCGCTGGACATCAGTTTACTTTCATTCTTAATTGGTGTTGCCAATCAGTAAAACGTTATGAAGTATTTTGTCTAATGCTCTCCACTAAATAGCAATGATTTCCATTGATAATTGCTTTTTCATTAATAGCTTGGCAGCCAAAAAAGTTGCAGAAACCAGTGATTGTAGCGGGCCCCCAAAACCTCACTGTGCCAGTACATCAAAACGCCATGTTGGAATGCATTGCCATTGGGTCCCCAAAACCCCTCGTATCTTGGAGCCGTTTAGGTGAGATGTCCATTTTCTTTTATTCCTCCTGTTGTTCTTTGCACATTTGACACTTAAAATCATCTTAGCAATAGTTAGACCAGGGGAATCTGGCAATTTAAAAGTACTACAACTGTGATCCAACAAATATAACTAGAATGTTGTTCTCGGTATAATTAAATGATAAGTTTTATTCTTCGTCTTGCTTTTTAATGCAAACATGTTGCAAGCAAATGTGTTTAGCAATGAGCCAATTTTAATTGCTTGAGTCAGTCCTGTTGAATGATGTTGACCTAATTTTTAATGGTTGACACAAATATCTACTTTTTCCGAACAGATCATCGATCTATTGACGTTTTCAATACACTGGTTGTGGGGAATGGAAATTTGATGATATCCGATGTGAAGGTTGAGCATGCTGGAATATATGTGTGTCGGGCCACTACACCAGGCACACGCAATTATACTGTAGCCACAGCAATGCTTACTGTACTGGGTAAGATAACCAGCACATTTAAAATTAAGTCTTGAGAATTAATGTGTGTTTGTGGTGGCCAGTTTGATATATGCTTTCTGTTGTCCTGAGGAGCCAAAATGGTCATTTGTAACAAGTGACACAGTCCAACCAAATTCTGGCATTCTTGCTGTCTATATTTGCAATATCTTCAGGTGCAAGTATTTTGAAAAAGCAATATTGCATTTTTTGATCATCATTATTCATGCATGCAGGTGTTTCCTTAAAGCTCATAATTTGATTTTACTTAAATAACATATCAAGACCTTGTATTCGTAGAATCATAGAGAATTTACAATGCAGAAGGAGGCCATTCGGCCCATCGGGTCTGCACCAGCCCTTGGAAAGAGCAGCCTACTTAAGCCCACGCCTCCACCCTGTCCCCACAACCCAGTAACCCCACCTAACCTTTTTGAACACAACGGGCAATTTAACGTGTCCAATCCACGTAACCTGTGGGAGGAAACCGGAGCAAACCCACGCAGACACGGGGAGAACGTGCAGACTCCGCAGAGACAGTGACCCAGCAGGGAATTGAACCTGGAACCCTGGAGCTGTGAGCAACAGTGCTAACCTCTGTGCTACTGTGCCGCCCATTGGGCTATTTCTGAAATACATATTCAATGTACTGGACCTGAAGTCCAATCAGCATTGTTATTTAAACCTTTCCACCCATCATGCCTGGGGTCCTTGACCTACATTGGCTCCTCGATCCTGGCTCCAGGTCACTGTCCATATGGAGTTTGCACATTCCCCCTGTGTCTGTGTGCATATCACCCCCACAACCCAAAACGATGTGCAGGGAGATGAATTGGCCACACTAAATTGACCCTTAATTGGGGAAAAAAGAATTAGGTACTCTAAACCTTTAAAAAAAAAAAAAAAAACGACCCTCACTCCGTCGGGTCTTTGTCCTTTTTTGGTATCAGTGATATTGAGGCTTGTGACAGTGTTGGTGGCAGGGTGCGCTTTTTTAGTGAGTCTGCGAGCATCTTCCCCGAGTGCTGATGCAAATGTTTTGTAGAAGTATGCTGAAAATTCATGTGGCCCCGCCACCTTCCCCGCCTGCATGGAGTTGACACCTTCCATGACTTCCCCCAGTTCTAGTGGTGTTTCTAGGCCCTGTCTCCTAATTTCCCCCACGTCCGGCATGTCCAGCCTGTTGGGGATCTGCTTCACCTTCGAGTCTCCCTCTGGGGGCAACTCGGTGGTGTAGAGCCCTCGTTAGAAGGTTTCGAAGGCTTCCTTAATCTTTTCTGGTGCTGCGACTAGTTTGCCGCTTCTGCCCCCCCCCCCCTCCCTCTCTCTCCTCTCTCTCTCTCTCTCTCTCTCTCTCTCTCTCTCTCTCTCTCTCGCTCTCTCTCTCTCTCTCTCTCTCTCTCTCTCTCTCTCTTCTTCCCCACCCCCCCCCCCCCCCCCCCCCCCCCCCCAAAAAGATGAATTGGTGTGAGTCTATGTCGGGGATTTCTGCCATGGTTTTCTTCATGGACTCCGAGTCGTCGCAGTTGGGAGCGTACATGTTTACAAGGACCATTGGATGCCACTAACCCCATGGTCCGTAATCATTCTCGTCACTGTAAGCGCTGTCCTCTTATGAGCAGTTTGGCCATCTCCCTAGCTTCGTCTCATAGCATGATTTGGCACGTCTGTCCCACTCATCTCTTTCTTACTGCAGTCGGTCCTTCTCCCTGACGTTCCAGGTGACTATTCTGATGTGCGTGTTTCTGGTGGTTCTTCCACCCCCTTGCGGGTCAAGCATTCTTAGCTTGTGGATGCACCCTTGCGGGGTCAAGCATTCTTAGCTTGTGGCTGCACCCTTCTGCGGGTCAAGCATTCTAGCTTGTGGATGCACCCTTTGCGGGGGTCAAGCATTCTTAGCTTGTGGATGCACCCTTCTGCGGTGTCACACCATTCTTGGCCTTGTGGCTGCGCCCCTGCACACCAGGGTGTGTCCCTTTGTTTGGGGGGACATCCAGATGGCCGGTGCCACCATGCCTCCACCATCCTGGGCTGTGCCCTGCACTCCCAGGGTTCCACTGGTTTGGGGGCCCTCCAAGATAGCGGTTGTGGTGCCATTGTTTCATTGTCGCATCTGCGTTCTCTCCCCCCCCCACCCCCACCCCCCCCCCCCCCCCCCCCCCCCCCCCTCCCCCCCCCCCCCCCCCCCCACCGTGCGGCCCTTCATCCCCCTCAGCCTCTCCTATCCCCCTTCTTCTCTTCCCTCTCTCCTCCCCCCCCCCCCCCCCCTCCCCATGTGTTCGTCATCGCCTCATTCTTCCTCCCTAGGCTTTTATTGACTCTGCCATCCTTTCGGCTCCTGAAATTGTTGCTTGGCATGCCTCGCTCGATGTGGTTGTGTTGGAGGAGGGTGGGGGAGTTTTTTTCCCCGTGTTTAGTGGCCTAATTTGGGGCTAAAAGTGCCTAATTTCAAGTTTCCTGGGGAAAAGCCACCTTTCCAGCGTCCGCTCAGCACATCGCCGTCACAGGATGTCACCGTGGGCTTTTTAACATCCATTACAAAATCTGCAGAATGGTACCTGTGAGAATGCAGCACTCACTTAGTAATGTTGTCGCTGAGATTATATACTCAGGTCAGCAATTGAAGGCACTGCAGCTAAACCAAACTGACATAAATAAATGGTCTTTTGTTGGCAATTATTTGCAAAAAGGGTAAAGCTTTTAAAAGGTAGTGAACTATAACTTTTATCCCTTGAAGAATGTGGATGAACACAGTGGACATTCCATAAGGGATAGGTGAGCAATGGATGACAGCTAATTGGAGACACTGATTTATCTCGCTCCTGGTAAAAAATCTTTGTCGATAATCAAAATAAAACATCTTTTTTTACAAGAACAGAACTGTGTAGCTTAGGCAGTCTATGACCAAAATTCTCCTGCTCCGAGTATCGGCCTGGTCACTTGTGGATTCCTTTTCATCTCCTATTGTTCAACTTTTGTACCAGATTTACAAGGTATAAATAGACGAGTTTAAAAATGTTTCACTAATTTTATAAGGAATGTAGTGCTGCAAGATGAAAGGGCTTGATCCAACAGCCACGTTGCTTCCAAAAAGCTGCTGTCACAGCGCAGCCTGGCCGATAGTAGCCAGGAGACTCTGCACCCGGGTTCTACCCGGCTCACTACGCCTGGCGAGATCTGACCAGATCTCGCGAGACATGAAATGAAATGAAAAAATGAAATATTTTGCAATGTAAATCCCACCCATTGTGGAGACAGCTAGTCTCACTTCTTCAATGTGCAGATTCCTATGTTACTCGAGGCGTGGGATCAATTTCCCTCGCTGCAGAGACCTTGGGCGAGCGCTGTTCAGCACTGGTCTCCACAAACGGGGACCAGACGGAACGGCATTCGTGGGGCTCTCCCAAGGGGTTGGAGGCCCCAGGTACATGCCCTTTGGGCAGGGTGGGACCATGGAACTGTCAAGGTACCCAGGTGGCCCGCCATGGTGGCACTCCCAATGTGCTAAGCTGGCATTTTTCTGTGCACCGGCGATCGGGTCGGAGGTGCTGTGTGTGTGTGTGTGTGTGTGTGTGTGTGTGTGTGTGTGTGTGTGTGTGTGTGTGTGTGTGTGTGTGTGTGTGTCGTCCGAACGTTCTCCCCATGTCTTCGTGGGTTACCTCCGGATGCGTCCCACAAGTCCCGAAAGATGTGCTTGTTAGGTGAATTGGATATTCTGAATTCTCCCTCGGTGTCTTCAAACAGGTGCCGGTATGTGGTGAGTTGGCCCCCTGATCTAATGCGCGTGGCGTTTTCTCACCATGTGTTTTGGAAACACGTGGCTAAAAATGCTTGCTATGGGACTTAGTTCCCTTTTAGTTGAATCATGGCCGACAGGTTTGCCTAATTTGGGAAAACCAGCACTAAGCACATCAGGTCTGATATCTCATGGCCTGATGCGCACAATAAAACCATCTGCACTTGACTCAAAAATGTGCACCAACCCTAAGCTGAGAGCATCCGTACTGCACTGATTAAATTTTCATTCGTTGCACCAGCTATCCTGTGGCCACTGGGTTACATTTCTCACTGGTGCCTAACTAAAACCAATTCCTTGCGTGCGGGATACAACCGTTAGGAACTGGATTGAGACACCCCAAACACAATTGAAGCAGGAGTGCTGCAGAGACAGGCGGACCAAAATTTATTCCATTGCTCTGGGCTGGGCTTGTCTTTTGTCTCAGGCTCATGAAGACAAGTTTTTATTTGTATTAGTGCTTTGTATTTATAGGACAAACGATTGTCATTTTTAAATGAAAATGTCTTGTTTCGAGGAACGCGAGAGGTCATGGTGTGTTGGTGTGCGTGTACAGGGGATAGCAGCAGCTCATCCATCATAACGCGCAAGTCTCTCATGCACAGCGGAGTTAATATTGGTTCTGACCTCCCTCATCAAAAGTAGGCATCTTAGCTACTTTGTATGAATTGAAAATGTACATGGCCTTGAGTTGCTTCAGATATCATTTTTCATCATTATCTATGACATATCATTTCATCAAAGGATGTTGCCCTCCCCCCAATTGGGGCTGCCACTAATACCACTGAAGCTAAAGATATGCTTAGCTTTGCGGCTGAATGGACTTCACAGGATAGAGTTTTTAAATATTGTTTAAGTTTGACTGTTTTATATCAGTCAAGATACATGGCACTTATTAACAAGAATATATCCTTACTAGAGTTTTCTGATATTGCTTTGTAGCCCCACCTTCTTTCGTTGAGTGGCCTGAGAGCCTGACGAGGCCTCGGGCTGGTACGGCCAGGTTTATGTGTCAGGCCGAAGGTATTCCTACACCTAAAATGAGCTGGCTGAAGAATGGACAAAGGATTCACTCCAATGGGCGTATCAAAGTCCAGTATAGCAGGTACACGGCTATTTATTTTTAGCTCTGATTTGAAAGTCTTGACTCCCGTTTGTAGAATTAACTATGATTTAATAAAAATACGTACTTGAAATGTACTTGATTTTTGTTGTAGTTTTTTAAAAAAAATTTAGATTACCCAATTATTTTTTCCAATTAAGGGGCAATTTAGCGTGGCCAATCCACCTACTCTGCACATTTTTTGGGTTGTGGGGGCGAAACCCACGCAGACACGGGGAGAATGTGCAAACTCCACACGGACAGTGACCCAGAGCCGGGATCGAACCTGGGACCTCAGCGCCGTGAGGCGGTTGTGCTAACCACTAGGCCACCGTGCTGCCCTTTGTTGTAGTTTTAAGTGCAGCTATATATAACTGGCCAGGGCGTGGAGTTTGCATGAGCTTGGCCACAGTACTCGGGGAGGATCCAGGTTCAATCACTCCAGTCCGCTGTGGGACTGGTGTGGTGGACCTCGGAGCCCTGGGATATGAGGGGAAAATAGACCCGACTTCCTGTTGTTTTTCTTCGTGTTCTGATCGGTGAAGATAGGATCCATCAGGGAGCTGGGGTTACACTACTGAATTGCAATGTTGTGAAGCAGGGGAGAGCAAAGCTTTTAAGAGTATTGACAGGCAGAGGGATCTGGGTCACTGCAAGTGGCAACGCAGGTGGAGAAGGTAGTCGAGGTATACAGCATGCTTGCCTTCATCGGCATTTAGTATAAAAATTGGCAAGTCATGCTGCAGCTGTATGGTACCTTAGTTAGGCCACATTTGGAATATAGTGTTGAATTCTGGTCCCCACAGTACCTTTTGAGAGGGTACAGAAGAGGTTTACCAGGATGTTGTCTGGTATGGAGGGCATTAGCTTATGAGGAGAGGTTGGATAAACTCAGTTTGTTCTCGGTGGAACGACAGAGGTTGAGGGTGACCTGATAGAAGTCTACAAAATTATTAGGGGCATGGACAGAGTGGATAGTCAGAAGCCTTTTCATTGTGTGGAAGAGTTAATTATTGGGGGACATAGGTTTAAGGTGCAAGGGGCAAAGTTTAGAGGAGATGTGCGAGGGAAGTATTTTACACGGAGGGTAATGGGTGCCTGGAGCTTGCTGCCGGAGGAGATGGTAGCCATGATGGTCACCTGAGGAAGGAGCAGTGCTGCGAAAGCTCGTGTTTGAAACAAACCTGTTGGACTTTAACCTGGTGTTGTAAGACTTCTTACTGTGGAGGACATGGTGGAAGCAGGTACGGTAGTAATGTTTAAGGGGCGTCTTGACAAATGCATGAATAGCGGGCAGCACGGTAGCATTGTGGATAGCACAATTGCTTCACAGTTCCAGGGTCCCAAGTTCGATTCCGGCTTGGGTCACTGTGTGGAGTCTGCACATCCTCCCCGTGTGTGCGTGGGTTTCGTCCGGGTGCTCCGGTTTCCTCCCATAGCCCAAAGATGTGCAGCTTAGGTGGATTGGCCATGATAAATTGCCCTTAGTGTCCAAAATTGCCCTTAGTGTTGGGTGGGGTTACTAGGTTATGGGGATAGGTGGAGGTGTTGACCTTGGGCAGGGTGCTCTTTCCAAGAGCCGGTGCAGACTCGATGGGCCAAATGGCCTCCTTTTGCACTGTAAATTCTATGAGCATGTGAATAGAGGGATACGGGTCCTAGAAGTGTAAAAGATTTTAGGTTTGACAGGCAGCATGGTTGGCGCAGGCTTGGAGGACCGAAGGGCCTCTTCCTATGCTGTACTTTGCTTTGTTCTTTATCAGAGCACTGCTTACTCACCATGACTCTAATCTTTATCTCCCTCTGCAGAGCATATAATAGGCCAGTCAGCTCCATTCAATTGAAATGTGTATTGCCAGAGTTTGCAGTGTTTTTTATGCTAGTAATGGGGACTGGCACAGAATGAGGTTCCATTTTATAGGGGCTGTGGTGCGAGCCCATATCAACAGTTTTGTATTACCTTTGTCGCACTGACCCGTTACGGTTGTCTTTTTTTTTAACTTGCTGAGCACGGAATTTAAAGCGCTAAGTTCTGAAGTAGTGGAAACACAACTAATCCCAGTGCAATATACTGGTGATCCAATGGTTAATGTCCTTTGTAAGCCAGGAGTGTATCCAAACGTGGACCTGGCCTAATTCTAACACAGTACTTACAATCAGCAGCAGGCCTTAGAACATAGAACATTACAGCGCAGTAGAGGCCCTTCGTCCCTCGATGTTGCGTCGACCTGTGAAACCAATCTAAAGCCCATCTGCACTATTCCCTTATCATCAATATCAATATCCAATTACCATTTAAATGCCCTTAATGTTGGCGAGTCCACTACTGTTGCAGGCAGGGCATTCCACGCCCTTACTACTCTCTGAGTAAAGGACCTACCTCTGACATCTGTCCTATATCTATCTCCCCTCAATTTATAGCTATGTCCCCTCGTGCTAGCCATCATCATCCGAGGAAAAAGGCTCTCACTGTACACCCTATCTAATCCTCTGATCATCTTGTATGCCTCAATTAAGTCACCTCTTAACCTCTCTAACGAAAACAGCCTCAAGCCCCTCAGCCTTTCCTCATAAGATCTTCCCTCCATACCAGGCAACATCCTGGTAAATCTTGTCTGCACCCTTTCCAATGCTTCCACATCCTTCCTGTAATGCGGCGACCAGACCTGCACGCATTACTCCAAATGCGGCTGCACCAGAGTTTTGTACAGCTGCAACATGACCTCATGGCTCCAAAACTCAATCCCTCTACCAATAAAAGCTAACACATCGTACGCCTTCTTAACAACCCTATCAACCTGGGTGGCAACTTTCAGGGATCTATGTACATGGACACAGAGATCTCCCTGCTCATCCACACTACCAAGAATCTTGCCATTAGCCCGGTACTCTGTATTCCTGTTACTCCTTCCAAAATGAGTCACACCTCACTTTTTTGCATTAAACATCATTTGCCCCCTCACAGCCCAGCTCTGTAGCTTATCTATGTCCCTCTGTAACCTGCAACATCCTTCTGCACTGTCCACAACTTCACCGACTTTAGTGTCATCTGCAAATTTACTCACCCAACCTTCTACGCCCTCCTCCAGGTCATTTATAAAAATGACAAACAGCAGTGGCTCCAAAACAGATCCTTGTGGTACACCACTAGTAACTGAACTCCAGGTGGAACATTTCCCATCAACCACCACCCTCTGTCGTCTTACAGCTAGCCAATTTCTGATCCAAACCGCTAAATCATCCTGAATCCCATCCTCAATATTTTCTACAATAGCCTACCGAGGGGAACCTTATCAAATGCTTTACTGAAATCCATATACACCACATCAACTGCTTTACCCTCGTCCACCTGTTTGGTCACCTTCTCAAAAAAACTCAATAAGGTTTGTGAGGCACGACCTACCCTTCACAAAACTATGTTGACTATCCCTAATCAAATTATTTCTTTCTAGATGATTATAAATCCTATCTCTTATAAACCTTTCCAAGACTTTGCCCACAGCAGAAGTAAGGCTCACTGGTCTGTAGTTACAGGGGTTGTCTGCTCCCCTTCTTGAACAAGAAGTGCCAGTCTTCTGGCACTATTCCTGTAGACAATGATGACATAAAGATGAAAGCCAAAGGCTCAGCAATCTCCTCCCTAACTTCCCAGAGAATCCTAGGATAAATCCCATCCGGCCAAGGGGACTTATCTATTTTCACACTTTCCAGAATTGCTAACACCTCCTCCTTATGAATCTCAATCCCTTCTAGTCTAGTAGCCTGTATCTCAGTATTCTCCTCGACAACATTGTCTTTTTCCTGTGTGAATACTGATGAAAAATATTCATTTAGCACCTCTCCTACCTCCTCGGACTCCGCGCACAACTTCCCACTACCGTCCTTGACTGGCCCTACTCTTACCCTAGTCATTATTTTATTCCTGACATACCTATAGAAAGCTTTAAGGTTATTATTGATCCTACCTGCCAAAGACTGGCTCCTCTTAGCTCTCTCTTTAGGTCCTTCCTAGCTAACTTGTAACTCTTGAGCACCCTAACTGAACCTTCACGTCTCATCTTTACATAAGCCTCCTTCTTCCTCCTGACAAGTGATTCAACTACTTTAGTAAACCACGGTTCCCTCGCTCGACCACTTCCTCCCTGCCTGACAGGTACATACTTATCAAGGACGCGCAGTAGCTGTTCCTTGAACAAGCTCCACATTTCAATTGTGCCCATCCACTGCAGTTTCCTTCCCCACCCTATGCATCCTAAGTCTTGCCTCATTGCATCATAATTGCCTTTTCCCCCAGCTATAACTCTTGCCCTGCGGTATATACCCATCCCTTTCCATCGCTAAAGTAAACGTAACTGAATTGTAGTCACCTATCACCAAAGTGCTCACCTACCTCCAATTCGAACACCTGTCCTGGTTCATTACCCAGTACCAAATCCAATGTGCCCTCGCCTCTTGTTGGCCTATCTACATACTGTGTCAGGAAACCCTCCTGCACACATTGGACAAAAATGGACCCATCTAAAGTACTCGAACTATAGCGTTTCCAGTCAATATTTGGAAAGTTAAAGTCCCCCATAGCAACTACCCTGTTACTTTCACTCCTATCCAGAATCATCTTTGCAATCCTTTCCTCTACATCTCTGGAACTTTTCGGAGGCCTATAGAAAACCCTCAACAGGATTACCTCTCCTTTCCTGTTTCTAACCTCAGCCCACACTACCTCAGTAGATGAGTCCTCATCAAACGTCCTTTCTGCCAATGTAATACTGTCCTTGACTAACAATGCCACCCCTCCCCCTCTTTTACCATCTTCCCTGAGTTTACTGAAATATCTAAACCCCAGAACCTGCGACAACCAATCCTTTCCTTCTCTATCCATGTCTCCGAAATGGCCACAACATCGAAGTCCCAGGAACCAACCCATGCTGCAATTTCACCCACCTTATTCCGGATGCTCCTGGCGTTGAAGTAGACACACTTTAAACCCCTTCCTGCCTGCCAGTACACTCCTGCAACCTTGAAACCTTACTCATGACCTCACTGCTCTCAACCTCCTGTATACTGGAGCTACAATTCTGGTTCCCAACCTCCTACTGAATTAGTTTAAACCCTCCCGAAGAGTATTAGCAAATTTCCCCCCCAGAATATTGGTACCCCTCTGGTCAGGTGTAGACCATCCCGTTTGTAGAGGTCCCACCTACCCCAGAATGAGCCCCAATTATCCAGGTATCTGAAACCCTCCCTCCTGCGCCATCCGTGTAGCCACGTGTTCAACTGCTCTCTCTCCCTATTCCTTGTCTCGCTAGCAAGTGGCACGGGTAACAACCCAGAGATAATAAATCTGTTTGTTCTAGCTCTAAGATTCCACCTAGCTCCCTGAATTCCTGCCTTACATCCCTATCCCTTTTCCTACCTATGTCGTTGGTGCCTATACGGACCACGACTTGGGGCTGCTGCCCCTCTCCCTTAAGGATCCCGAAAACACGATCCGAGACATCACGGACTCTGGCATCTGGGAGGCTACACACCAACTGCGAGTCTCTCTCATTCCCACAGAATCTCCTATCTATCCCCCTAACTATGGAGTCTCCAGTGACTAATGCTCTACTCTCTACTCCTCTCCCCCCTTCCCTTCTGAGCAACAGGGACAGACTCTGTGCCAGAGACCTATACCCCATGGCTTACCCCTGGTAAGCCCCCCCCCAGTATCCAAAGCGGTACACTTGTTACTAAGGGGAATGGCCACAGAGCATCCCTGTACTGACTGCTTCTCCCAGCCCCTCTCACCGTCACCCATCTATCTTCATTCTTCGGAGTAACAACATCCCTGAAGCTTCTATCTATGACCACCTCTGCCTCCCGAATGATCCAAAGTTCATCCAACTCCAGCTCCAGTTCCCTAACGTGGTTTCTGAGGAGCTGGAAATGGGTGCACATCACACAGGTGAAATCAGCAGGGACACTGACAGCGTCCCTCACCTCAAATGTTCTGCAGGAGGAACATTGCACTGGATGAGCAGAGGTCACAAAGAGAGAATAGACCCTCTAATGAAATGGGAATAGCAGCCTTCTCTGTACAAACAATGTGATCTGCTGAGATGATTAAAATTGGGTTGAATGTTTACCTTCTCAAGGGAAAGTTCATAGAACATTGGAACTTCAGGTGCAGGTGCTTAACCTGCCCAGTACGGTAACCTGACGTAACTCTTTGTTACCTGTAGGCCTCAATGCGTGAAGGCTGGTGTTATACCAATAAAAGTTCATGATTGACTGAGTGAATACCAGATGACTTTTTAGAGGGGGTTCTGGCTCCCTCCTGAATTTGAATTGAAGCAAATTAGCTTTGGAATTTATTTTATTTTATACAATTAAGATTTGCGTAGTAAGCAGACTTGGGGTGCTTTCTAGTAAACTGGTCATGTTGTTATAACTTGTCCATAGACATTTTCATTTATTAAATGTACAAAGTATGGATCATATTTCTTAAGCTTTGCATATGCCAAGTGTAAAATTGTTCCATTAGAATTCTACACTCATTGTTACTAGATATGAGCACAAACACTCCGGTAATTAACCAAATTATTTTCTTTAAAGCAAATTGGTGATAAACCAGATCATTCCCGAAGATGATGCCATTTACCAGTGTGTGGCTGAAAACCAACAAGGATCTGTTCTTTCAGTGGCCAGACTGATTGTTATTATGTCTGAGGACAGGCCCAGTGCACCGAGAAGTATCCAGGCAGAGACTGTGTCGAGTTCAGGGATTCTTCTGTCTTGGGAAAGGCCCATGTACAATTCTGACAAAGTAATCGCATACTCGGTCCATTACATGAAAGCAGAAGGTGAGCCACGAACCTTGTGCCTACCCTTCAAGCTTTGTGTTGCTGAAATATATTTTCTCCTTCAGCCAGTAGATGACTGGAATTGTTGATTTTAAAGCTGTCTGCCAGGTAATAGAGACTTGTTTACTGCAGTAATCCTTACACGGTGCATCTTTACTAGAACTTCAGAAGAAGCATCGGTTTAAATGTGAATGAGATTGCTTGTTTTAAAGCTAATCTGCAAGTATCATCCTCTTCACTTTTTTTTGTTGTTGTTGGGGCTTGGACATTATCCGCTCCCAATGTCTAATTGGAATGTGAGAAGCTGACCATCTGTTGTTAATATTCTATTGCTGAGCAGAGGTCACAGAGAGAGAATAGCCTCTCTAATGAAATGGGAATAGCAGCCTTCTCTGTACAAACAATGTGATCTGCTGAGATGATTAAAATTGGGTAGAAGGTTTACCTTCTCAAGGGAAAGGTGTTTATTATGAGTTCATAGAACAGAGAGTATAGAAATGCGTGAAGGTGTAATTAAAGTGTGTGGTGAAGTGTGTTCAGGCAGCACCACCAGTTTTCTGAAGACATTAAAGTGTTGGCCATGGAGTGCAGATTGCAGTCGAATGGTTGCTTTGTATTCTATTATAGTTATTTCATTAAGCCCCAGCGTGAGTTCTGTTGGAGTATTCAGCAGGGTAACAAGACTCTTTAATTTTCCTTCAAGGATTTTGTTTTCTAGGTCAGAAATCAGGACTTTTGAAATACATTATTAGCCAGTAATTACTACTTGTGTATGGGCCTCTTAGGTTTTGCAAATTAAGCGGCTATCAAGCTTATTCATGAATGTGGGAAAATGTAATTGGGAATAATTTTGCTTTTGGCTGTGATTTAAAATACGGTTGTTTTGCTTTAAGAGGCAAAGTGCTGGCGAAGCTGATTACAGGAAGATAAACTCTTAGCATGAATTATGTGACTCCATTGCCACAATGGAGATGGAAGGAAAAGTTTATTTTCTGAAAAGTTTGTCATTTTAAGGGATATTCAGATTCTGTGTATTATTTTTCCATCGCGTGCCAAGCCCTAAAGAAATACAGCGTAATGGGGTTGTCTAGGTTAATTATTTCAGGCTCACAAATTGAGAGGGGATTTTTCTTTCCCCAGGTTTAAATAATGAAGAATATCAAGTGGTTATTGGAAATGACACAACTCGGTACACTATTGACGACCTAGAACCAGCCAGCAATTACACATTTTATATTGTAGCGTATATGCCTATGGGAGCGAGTCGAATGTCAGAGCATGTTATTCAGCACACATTGGAAGACGGTATGTATGAAAAGTTGCCGTGAACATTTAAACATTGGCTTCTGTTTAATACAGAAAATGTGTAAGCAAGAATGGCCCATGAGAATTCTTTCTTGTAAAACATTGTATCCATGGTTTATTTCTCCACTGAGCAGCCTCGAAGAAATCAGGATTAGTTTATTTTTACCAGCCTGGAATAAGCCTAAACGCCTTTTAACCAACATTTGCAACAAATTTTTACTTTTTAGTATAAGAGCTCCATTCATGTAACGTAAATCACCTCATACCTGTAGTGCTTGAGCATTGTGCAGGAGGTGTTTACTTTTTATATTTTATTTCGGTCACCGGTTTTTCACACGCATCCACCGTTTACCTCGCCCTCTCGGTTCCACTCTAATCTGTTCCATAATATTCATCGTTTATTTCCAACAAATTCTGGGTGAAAAATGTTATTTTCATAGTTCCCAATTAGTTTCTCCCAGGTTTTCTGAAACCAGCTGTTAATTATATACACCCGCTGTCCAGTAATGACACAAAGCGTGAATTATTAGTTTCCAGTTCAAATTTAGTCATTCTGTTAGACTGTCCATTATAAGTGAAGTGTAAAACCCTCCCCCATCATTTGCATTGTATATGATGACTTCAATTCTGGACATTGACTTATTTCTAAAATATAATCGTGTGCGCAAAATGGAGAAACAATTTTAGAAGCCACACATTGAACTGCATCCACAGCATTAGATTGCTACAATAAGCTTTTAGTCTTCCACTTGGCAGTGTTTATGTTGAACTTCTATGGTATTAGATAGTGTTTCCTATGTTATACCCTCTTGTTGCTAAACTTGGTATGGCTGAAAATAAGATCAATTTGACATGGATTAATTTTAAATACTGTTTCTTTCTTAATAGTCCCTTTGAGAGTGCCAGAAATTAGCTTGACCAGTCGCAGTCCAACCAACATCTTGATCTCGTGGCTCCCCATTCCAGCCAAATTCAGGAGAGGGCGTATTATTGCGTACCGCATTTACTACCGTAAAAGCACAGAGAGTGCTGTCCATCTTGTGGAGCTTCCAGGGACCATATCCGAACATTTGCTTGAAGATGTGGAGCCTGACAGCACTTATCTTGTACGGATCTCTGCGGCGACCAGAGTGGGATGGGGAGAATCTTCAATCTGGACTTCCCACAGAACCCCAAAAGCTACAAGTGTGAAAGGTGATTTATTGTCTTGTTAAACTTTGATCTCCATGCAGTGGAATTTCGGAAACCCATCTAAAAAGATTTGTCATGGCCAAGGTGCTGCACACTATTTATGACCTGTTGTTATGGTTGACCACAGGGTCGGGCAGCTGTTCAACAATCATGCAAATTTAGAAATGGGAATTCAACATCCAGTGCAATAAGCATATATTCAAACTTGATACCCAAATTAGATAGCTGGTTAACATATGATCGTGGAATGTTAAGGTGTCAGGGTGATGAGTGTATCAGATTTAGTAGACCAACGAAAAGCAATACATCTGATTTGTCTGTGTGGAGTTTGCACATTCTCGCCGTGTCTGCATGGATTTCCTCCGGGTGCTCCAGTTTCCTCCTACAGTCCAAAGATATGCAGGTTAGGTGGATCGGCCGTGATTTAAAAATAAATTGCCCCTTAGTGTCCAAAAGGTTAGGTGGGGTTACTGGGTTACAGGGATATAGTGGGAGTGTGTGGCTAGATAGGGTGCTCTTTCAGAGGGTCAGTGCAGACTTGATGGGTCGAATGGCCTCCTTCTGCACTGTAGGGATTCTATGACCTAACCTATGAATCTTTAGTTTTGCATTTGGGAAACTTTGTTTCAGTGCTGCAAAATTGTGTACCCCTTGGCAATATTAGAATTCACAAAATATTGATTTATTTTACATTCGTTGTTGTGCCAAACAAAAATATTGATTGTATATGCATTATCCACATGCTAGATGAATACAAAATAACATTTACTTATATAGTGCCTTTAATAGTATAATATCCCAAACAATTTCACAAGGGGTATTATCAAAAAAAAATTATGTTGAGCCACGTACGGAGATATTAGAGCAGATGACCAAAAGCTTGGCCAGAGCAGATTTTAAGGAGTGCCTGAAAGGAAGAAAGAGATGCAGAAAGGGGGAGAAGTTTAGGGGAGGAAATTCCAGAGCTGGATGTATGGCAGCTGAATGCATATTCACCAGTGCTGCTTGAGTGATAAAATTAAGGAACATCAAGAGGACAGGATTAGAGGACCACATATAACTAAGGATTACAGGGATGGAGGAGGTTACGGAGATAGAGGGATAGGCAAAATCATGGAGGAATTTGAAAACGTGGACGAGAGTTTTACTTAACCCGGGACCTACAATAGGTCAGCAAGCAGAAGGGTTGTGGATGAACAGGACTTGGTGCGATTTCGGGCACATGCAGAGATTTGGTGACCTCAAGCTTATTTGAATATTTGAACTCAGCCAACAGAGAATTGGAATGGAATGAATGAAGACCAGAGATAGCCAATGCATGGATGAGGGTTTCAGCAATAATTGAGCTGAGGCAGGAGAGGAGTTGCAAAATGGAAGTAGGTGGTCTTGGTGCAGATATTTGATCAGACACTCATCTCGGGGTCAATCATGACCGAGGAAAGAAGCATTAACACTTATTGGCTAATGATGGAGTCGGGGTCAACACGGTGGCGCAGTGGTTTGCATCCGGGTTCGATCCCAGCCCCGGGTCACTGTCCATGCGGAGTTTGCACATTCTCCCTGTATCTGCGTGGGTCTCACCCCCACAACCCAAAGATGTGCAGGGTAGGTGAATTGGTCACGCTAAATTGTCCCTTAGAAAATACAATGGAGTCAGGAAGGAAATGTTTGGGTGGTTAGTAGTTCAACGGGAATCAGGTAGAGGGAGTGGGAGCATGGTCTTGTGGACAAGATCAACTCAGAGGGCATAAGGAGACATGAGTGAAAAAATAGATAAATAGGGTCTAAAGTGGAGGGTGTAATGGGGCGAAACCTTAGAAAAAGCTTGATTTCAGTGGGCTTAGGAAGAGGAAGAAGCAGCAGAGGCTGACAGAAGTCCACGCGGCGTTCCTTTCACTAGTTGGAGGTCAGGGTGCAGGAGATAACTACAGATGTTGAAGATGATTTTCAGAAGAGAAAATAAGTCGGTCCATCGTTTCGATCCAGGATGATCATGGAATAGTGAGCAGTTTTCGCAGATGAGTTCAGGACCCAATAGTGCTTTATGTGTAGGGTTTGTATTAGTGATGTGATGAACAATACAATATGAAATGCTCTGCAATCAACTTGGTTTTGATCAGTACATAATGACTTTCTCTGACTCAAATTAGCAACCGTAGCATGTAATTAAAGAACACATTTTTTTTTTTTTTTTTTTTTATAAATTTAGTGTATCCAATTATTTATTATTTTTTTTTCAATTAAGGGGCAATTTAGCGTGGCCAATCCACCTACCCTGCACATCTTTGGGTTGTGGGGGTGAAACCCACGCAAACACGGGGAGAATGTGCAAACTCCACACGGACAGTGACCCAGAGCAATTAAAGAACACATAATAGAAGGCTGCAGATTCATTCATGGTGTGTTGTAACTAATCTCGACCAAGGTTCCAACAAAGGTGTGTCAAATTGTAATTCGTACTCCTGGGCTAAGATGAATAAAGATTAGGCTTCCTGCTCCTGATTTCTAACGATTATCATTGGTTGGATTTTGTGCTTGCACCTTCTGCAAGATGCTGATCAAGCTGGAGACCTGAACATACGGCTTCACAAATGCCAACCTGGTGCAAGCTCCTAAGTATCACCGCCCAGTTTTGTTAACCCCTCTCCATAGTGAAGCATTACCTGTCATTTGTGTTCAGGTAAACTTGTGATTCCAAGCCACAATAAAATGCTAGCAATTGTCTCTTTAAGCGTGTATGCTTAAACTAATTTTCATCTTCACCTCGCCCGTGCCCTGCTTTTGTGGGAAAAGCTAATTTTCAGCTTGTATCAACCAGGAGGTGTCTACTGGGGCCATACTTCTCTCCATGGCCCATTATGTGATTGTTGGCTTTCAGTTCCATTGGCACATGAGTACTTTGCAACATTACAATGCTCCAATGTGGCCTTACTGAGAACTAAGGGCACTTCCACCAGATGAAGCAAGGTCAGACAGGTTGTACGCTCGGTCAGTCAGACTGGGATTAGAAATCAGATACTGAACAATTCTATTTGTGGGAGGCCTAAAATTCATTTTTCTATGACTAACTTAATTTGTTGGGCTGTATGTAAATAATTATTAGCACATGCATCTCTTGGATCCAATGCAGAGAGAATCAACCCTTAATAGAGCATATCCTTAAGCACTCATAGGTAAAATAAAGCTCCATACGTAATTTGAAAAAGTAAAATTTTGTTACTCTAGCTTCCCTTCCCCCTCCACTGATCTTCTCCAGATCTCCTCTCACCAATTACCTTTTATTGCCAGGGACTGTTCCCTCGGGGCCCTGACGGTGGCCTCCTACCTAGTGAAGTTTGCTGGCCATTTTGTCATTTTCGCCAAGTCCAGGGAGTGTTGCCTCCTACATGTTAATAAGACCTGGGAGTTTAGCCTGAAGCTCACACCAACAGCGTCCTGGGCTCCCTTCCCAAACATAAAATCAATGACTTGGAAATCAGAGTTTTGAAATTGCCTGCTTACCATTCAATCAAAAGGCACAGTGGGTACTGGAGATGCATGTTATTACTTTTCATTATTTTTCATAGGCAGAGCTAGCATCACAATTATCGTACGCTGCAACCCACTGAACATTTTAAAAATATATAATAAATGTTGTCATATTCTTCTTGACGTGCACAGGGTGATGTATAAAAATATCCCAAGTTGGACCGTGTCTCCTGAAAGACAATTCTATCACAGCAAATGCAGCCAGTAGACCCACGAGTACAATTGTTCATTTAAAAATTATGCAAAATGTGCACCATGGATTGTTATTTCAGCAAAGGATAGATCTGCAGTGTGCTCTTTATTCCTCATATTGTCAAATGTGAGAGATTGGAAATAAATTGATAAACCGATAAACGAGCACGTATTTGAGGCTGTTAATCTGGGATTAGTTTTGGGCGTGCTCTTTTATGACTGGGGAGCAAAATGAAGCTGTTATGATTTGGGGGAGGAAAATTTAAACCTCCATCCCTGGGCAGAGAGCATATGGTGATCTGCCTGTTGTTCATAAGAGATTGTTACAATAATCTTGTTAAGTTGTTGCTGCTGTTACCCTAGTAACCTTTGCCCTTGCGCCAGTAACATCAGAATGGGCTCCAAATCAATGGATCATGAATGTTTGCAATGGTCTGCTTGCCCCAGTAGCAAAGATGAGCACCGGGTGTGTTTGATGGGAGCTGATTCTGCAACCGTGGGAGGAGAAAATATCTTGTGTTTACCTTCGATTTTATTAAATGGTATCCATCCAAGAATAATTCCGTTTGGGCACAGACAAAGAGATGGTGTGTTTATGTTTGCTGATACATCCAAATAAACAGTCTAAGCGCCAGCATTTCATTCTGGTGCCTGCTATCTTAAACCATCAATCTTGAAGCTGTCAGGCTTCGGAGCAGGACATATCCCTGTGGGGCTCCATGCCTGTTGTTTTCATCAGATTAGGGGAGTAAGCAGCAGGGTGGACAGCATTCCTTCCCTTAAAAGAAGAAAAGCAAGACTTGAAAAAGCTCATCCCGAGTTCTGCTACACTTGTGTTTTTTGTCTTGGGCTTCGTGTAGCCTCCTGTCTGTCATCTCTGGATTTCTTAGCACTGCTATGTTTTGAGATTTTCTCAACACCAATCATGACCCGCTTGGAAACTATGACCTTAAAGCAGTAACCCTAAAGAAATATGCATGTATGTATGGAGAGAGAAAAATATATCCAGAAATTTTGGTTGCCAACTTGAATGTTTATGTAATGGGCCAAGTTTGGCTATTGGGCTCCTCAACTGGAAGTATAGGATACCACTTCAATGCTTTTCAGGAGTGGTTTTATTGACTGAGATACTAAGGCCCAATTTAAGTCACAGCTGAATTTCAATTTTCTGAAGTAGGAGCAATGGAAGTGCTTCTAAATTTGACAGCAATTTGTTTTCCGGTTTCCCTTTAGTTGTGAACCATGTGAAATGTGGTTTTCGTTCATCCAGTGGAGTAAAGCATTCTATAGTGACAAAATAAGTCACTATAGAGGTATTACCAATAACTTTTAGATCCACACATAATGTTCTGAGAACAAACACAAATGCCATGATACTCTTTTTAAGGGTGAAATAAGTCATTTTTTAAAATACAAAGTTTACATTGTGAATGTAGTCTTTTACAGAAAAAACTGACTGCTTCATCTATATTTTAAAACAAAGAATCACATTTGATCAACTTAATTCAGTTCAAGGAAACTTGTGCTTGAACAGGAATGTTTGAAAGGACGTTAATAATAATGTTTTCGTTCCATCTCCTATTTCCATAGTCCCCTTGGCCCCAGAGCTGCGATTGGAGCCATTGAACTGCACAACGATTACAGTAAGCTGGAAACAAGCAGAGGAGAATAGTGTGCACATCCAGGGATATAGACTGTTTTACCGGGAAGAAAGTCAGCAGGAAACTGGACCAATTGGACTCGGCATGCAGGATTCCCATTACACCATCAGTGGACTAGGTATGTGATTTCCAAATATTTCATTTAGTTTTAACTTGTTGTCTCTACTTGCAAAGGTAGTGCTGTTACTTTTAACTCCCCACTTTTAGGTTTTTCCGACATAGTTTTTTTTCAAGTCTTTGGCTGGGTGAAAATGTGGATTTTAGCAATAACCAAATCTGTTTGGAACTGTTTGGAATATTTGCTCTGGTTGTGCTTTATGCTTTTCAATCTTTTTTCACCACACACTGCGTTACCCAGTTAATCGAACGTTTTCCTTTATTGTATATTTACTGTGTTTCAGTTGTGCTGGAAATCCCCACGGTTGGGGGGAGGGGTGCAATTTAATTTTCCCTCTGGATCAACTCCACAGTAAAGTTTATTAACAACAAACAAGTATGGGTTCGATGCCGGCCCCGGGTCACTGTCCGTGTGGAGTTTTCTCATTCTCCCCGTGTCTGCGTGGGTCTCACTCCCCACAACCCAAAAAGATGTGCAGGGTAGATTGATTGACCACGCTAAAATGCCCCTTAATTGGAAAAAATAATTGGATACTCTAAATTTATTTTAAGAAAACAACAAACAAGTTGCTTGACACGGGGTCTGAGAATAAAATAACTCAATGTATTTTTGTTCGGGGAAACCTGTCCAGTATCTCTAAATGGAAAACTTAAAATTGTATTCCGAAATTTAAAAAAACATCTTCACTGAATTGCCAACTCTTTCTACTTTTCTAAGTAATTGAAACTCAATATGCAAGTCACATCTGTCTTATGAAAGCATAAACATACTTTAAAGTGTTTATTCACAGTGCGGCTACTGTATAATTGTAATGAATAAAAGTGCAAACTTTAGTATGCTGTATCTGCTTTTCAGAATAAGTGTGATTGGATTTGTTAATCAGTTTGAACAGTATATTTAATTCCTTTTGTCCCTTGTCTCCATTGAAAGTGGAATGATTTGAATCAGGACATTATCTGTTCGTTCTTCTGTCAGGGACAAGAACTTGTCACTTTACAAACTGCAAAAGTGTTCTCCCTTCATCTGCAAATACCACTCACTGTTCAACACATCTGCCTTCCTTTTTTTTTAAAATTTAGATTACCCAATTATTTTTTCCAATTAAGGGGCAATTTAGCGTGGCCAATCCACCTACTCTGCACATTTTTGGGTTGTGGGGGCGAAACCCACGCAAACACGGGGAGAATGTGCAAACTCCACACGGACAGTGACCCAGAGCCGGGATCGAACCTGGGACCTCAGCGCCGTGAGGCGGTTATGCTAACCACTTGGCCACCGTGCTGCCCCCACATCTGCCTTCCTGTTCATTCTCCATTACATCTGTGTTAGTGGTTGCTGCAGAAATAATTTTAATTTTTAAAAAAACATTTAGCTCTACAAAAATAATGTGACTTTAACAAGGGGGCTTTTCTATTACGCAGTATCATTTACATATCAGCCCTTCCTGAGAGCTTTTTTGCATTGTGAATTATTTACACAGCCTTTTCTGTCAACACAATCCTTCAGCACAGTTGTTCTGCATTTTTGCTCCTAGACCACCTGAAATGATCTGAAATTTGTGCCACGTAACCATTGTTATCAAATTGTGCTAAATCAGAACTATGGTTTCTGTTGCCTTGTGGAGAGCCAATTGGAGTAATGGTACAAGTTGGTTTCTGTGCACATGCAGTTAAATATTTCACAGACCACTGTGAAGTTCTAGACTTGATGTGATGGAGGTAAACACTGGCCCTCTTCCAATTTACTTTAATGTGTACATACTAATGGATGTTAGTATACAATTAAGATTGTGTTGAATTCAGATCTTTGTCTATTTATAATCTTGAGAAAGACTTTATTGTTTTCTTCAGTGCTTTCAAATGTAAGAGTTTTGAATATTTTTAGTGTATTATTGGAACTGCTATTCTTACGACTTAAGTAGTGTGATCCTTCAGCAAAGAAAAGGAACATGACTATCTGAATGTTATTGCGTTTGAAATTCTTGGTTTGAACAATCTATAAATGTAAGTCATTGTAGAATTATTAGCTCTGACCTCAGTCACTGTTTGGCTGTGGCCCTTGACTGTTGCTTGGTGATGAGCTTAGATTCACGGATCCCTGTCAAGGGCCTCAATCCCCGTGTGATGTGGGAACAACAGCACATTCTTAACTACTAACTGGACAACTGACCATCTGTGGCCATTTCAGCCATAGCAGGTGGCTGGCAGCTGACCATTTAACCAGGCAAAAAACTGTCCAGGACAATGAACCAAGAGAGTAGAACAAAACCTGATCATTGATTGGATTCTGTTCCTATTCCAGTGTTTTGCATGTTGTTTATCCTTCCTGATGTAGCTACTTTGGCTATTAGATCAATCATTACAGACCAAAGTAAATGTAACTTTGTGGAGACATTCATTTTGAACAACCTCCGTCTGTCTTGTTGGCACGATTCTTCCCTTAGTTATGGTAGGTTAGGCTTTTCTGATTCTATATTATGTGGATTGAAAAACACTTTCTGGTAGATATCTAAGCTCAAACAGTATTCCTTTATACCTTAACATTAAAAGTTGCCTAATCTTAAAAGAAAATGAAAATTAAGGGGCACAGTTCGGATGGGCCAGCCATTCTGCTCATGTTTTGCAAATCATATTTGGAAAATTAAGTTATTAATTGCAATAACTCTACTTCTGCAGTACAATATATATAATTTGTGTAAAGTTTTCTGTCACAATAAAACATTTTTTAAAAATTCGACAGAGCTGTAAAGCAAATAACGAAGTATTAAAATCTATCATATGCTCCACACCCCTCTATCTCACAAAGTTATTGCTCAGAAAGATCATCTTTGTTATATAATTTTTCACAAGTCACTGGAGTTTGAAAACATGTTGTTTTTCTGCTGTTTCTTTAGTAAAAGTTGTTTCTGATCTTTATTTTGGCATTTTATTTCTGCAAAAGCCAATTAATTTGAGGTGTTAGACTTGCGGAGGATAAATTATGAGTTTTTATTGAGTACAAGGCCCTGTTTCCAGCATATTAACCGGTTTATTGTGCACCAAATCAGTTTATTTCCTCGGCCTTGTCACGAAATTCCAACTGGAGACTAGATGGGAATGGTTTGCTTAAGGCACTTGTCCCAGTCACTGCCTTTTGACCTCCTAAGACCCCAGGATTTTATCTCTTCTCCGTGAACAGAGATAAAGTTCTGTCTCTGCTCTGGCAGACGGTGACGATTTATAAATGTGACCTTTTCGCAGCCCAGGCCCACTTTTATAAATAAAGTTTAATCAGCCAAGACTTGATGCAATACTAAGAAAATTGAATGTTATACTTGCGGGTTTAATTGCAGGCTCGCCTAGCAAATCACAAATATATTATAGACCTCGAGAGGATGCTCACCGCAACTGAATCAGTATGCATGAAGTTCTTGGATTCTTATTCATACCCCAGGAAAAAAGTAGAACTATTTAAAATCTGCTAATGCATGAATCAGACCTGAAAATAGCTGTGAAGAGAAAAGCAAAAATATATATTTTGGCAGTTTTTGAATTACCGTTAGAGTTTTAAAAACATTCAAAATAGTTTGGAAAAAAATTCCCATGGCAACACCTGCTGACAAAGAATGGTACTACAGACTGAACTGTACAACGTGAAAAATAAATTCCCTCATTACATTCCTTTAACTGCATTGCACTTGGAAAGTGGAACACTTTGTCATGAAGTCCCAGATGTTTAGACACTTCAATTTGTGGATTGTTAAATTACCCACCCTGAACTAGAGAGGATTAATTCAGCTCGGTAATGAGTATTGGAATGGTTGGAAAGCCATGGTCGCCTACACCACTCAGCACTCGGATAACTACCAATGAGTACTGATTTATGCAATGTTCTCTTCTTTGAACTCTACTGTTTAAGCACACGCATAAATTTGCATACTCATGTCTGAAGCTGGTAAAATTGCTTCATGGTGGTAAACTAATTTCCGCGGCACAGAGGTTAGCACTGCTGCCTCAGTTCCATGGACCCAGGTTCAATTCCGGCCTCGAGTGACTGTCCGTGTGGAGTTTGCGCTTTCCCCTTGTGTCTGCTTGTGTTTCCTCTGGGTGCTCGGGTTTCCTCCCACAGTCTAAAGATGTGCAGGTTAGGTGGATTGATCATGTTAAGTTGCCCCTTGGTGTCCAATAGGTTAGGTGGGGTTAGGATGGAATGTGGGCTGAGGTGAGATGCTCTTTCCAAGGGCCGGTGCAGCCTCGATGGGCCAAATGGCCTCCTGCACTATAAATTTTATGATTCTATGAAAATAAACTAATTCAAAGGATGTATTACAGTTTGTAAACATGCTTAAATACAGGCTGTGGTCAATACGAATCATTAAGAAGCTTTAAAAATACGCTCAGTTATTGTGAAGTGATTTTGGCGGGACGGGCGGAATACCTGCACGGGGTTATTGGCAGAAAATCTCGGCCATTGCTTTTATTCATGATAAAATTCTTACTGTGTTCCATTAATTTTGGTCCCAAATTGACATGCCTGTGCAATGTAAAAACAAGAAATTAGGCTCCCCCACAAGCTCTGAAGGTTTGTCAAAAAACAAACCTTGCATCAATTGAGATGTAAGCAACTGGACATTAGAGTTCTGGATGTGTTGGAAGTTTCTGTACGATACAGCTTGGAAGAAGATTGGATCAAACCAGAAGTGGAGGCCTGAGGTTTTGGTGTTGAGTAGTGAGTTCGAAGTAGACACATATGTAATTTTGGAGGGGGAAACTGGTGATCTGGCTAATGAACTCAGTGGCCTGATTTTTCCTGCCATCCACAACAGTGGGATCTTCTGGCCCTGCCAACGGCGCACCCCCACCACTGGTTTCCCAGTGGCAAGAGGTGCATTGATCCGGGTTGTGTGGAAAATCCCGCCCACTGAAACTAAAGCAGCAAACTTGAATTGAGCTCTGTGACTGTGAATACATTGTGTTCAAACCTAATTAGCATTTCCAACAGGGAAAAAAATCTGTAGCGTGATTCTTTCAGTGGGTTTGAGCATTGTGGGTTCTGTTCATTTTATATTTCAATGTGTTTCACTCTATAGTTAAAAATGCTACGTGCAATCATGAGAGAAAGGTTCCCATTGTGTTGGCACTGATCTTTTGATTCAGTTCTTGAGGTTATCTTGTGCATAACTTGCTACCTGCTTATACAGCAAAATTCTATTGTCTTCCTTTATATCCGCCATTTAGACCAGCGATAACCAATTTTTAAAATTTGCATATTTATGTTCTGATATGACATTAATCTATCATTGCGGTAGCATTGCAAAGACTAACATTTTCAAGCCATGATCCTCACTGGCCAAACCATTGAATAATACAATATATGGTATAAACAGGACTGAGGCACCTGGGGTTCAGGCACTGGTTTTCCAGACTTTTGAGGATCCTATGTCATCCTTTGGATAACATTTTAAATGCCACTGTCTTAAACTAACGAAGTGTAAAGCACCGTAATGATTAAGTGTGCAAATGTACTGAGCTATGTGGATCACTGGTCTTTGGGTAATACCAGTTGGGTTTTCAATGACTACTGTTTAGTTTTGAGGGATATGTGCTGGCAATGGGTATGGGGCCTCAACATTAGGAGGAGGAAAGAAATCACCCGGGATTGCCACTCCTGATTGCTGTCTAATAACTCCCTGCTGGAAAGCACATGTATGTGTTGGTAGCAGATGAAATTGGGATGGAGTTATAATTTGATGCTCCATGGTTGAATAACAAAACAGAGTGCAGTATCTAGACTCATCCCTGAAAAATGGTCACATCGATATAAATACCTGAGAGATCCCAGCAATTGTGAAACTACCCCAGTGTGAATCGCTGTCTATGCCGGAGGAGAGGGGAAGGTACAGGGAGACATATTTAGAAAAGCATAACATGGTATTTGAGTGCTAGACTCCAGGAATTAGCTATTCATTACAGGACACTGGATTTAGGCTCAGTTTTGGCTGTTGCCGCAGAGTGATATTTTCGTGTTTGATTTGTTTTCGGTGGGATATGATAACAGTAGCTGGGTACATGCTGGGGTGGAGCTTATGTCCTTTTGGTAATTTCAGCCTATGCACTGGAGGCCTGTTTTAATGATGGTCTCCCAGGGTGCAATAAAATTATACAGGCTAGGGTGGGCCTGAAAGACAACACAAATTGGACTAAGTACTATGAAAAGGGGAGGCAAATTGGTAGGAAATGGAGTCTTTTACTAGCTGTTTGTGTTTAAATAGTTGCTGTGAGTTAACAAGGTGTGAAAATGTAATAAAGTTAAGAACACCTGTATGGAAGCGTGCCGTTTTATCATGAAACACAACCCTTTATGGTGACCTCCTGAAAGCTCAATTTGAAAAGTAGCTCTGTTTTGAGGAGTGCTTTAGCTTCAAAATGTGTATTAGATTTTTGAATCGTTTCAACATAAGGATTTAATCAAGCATAAACTGTATAATTTTTAAATGTAGCTGCTGATCAATACTTTTTATAGAAACGTGTCTTGTAATCCCAAGGAAATGACTGGACAAATGAACCAGCTTCTTGCATTTTTATTTACAGGTTTTATGAAGCTGAACTGTTCCATTGCCTAAATAGAATGCAAGATACTAATAAATACTATTGTGTATCCCATCTGCGAACTTGTGTGCGCAAATATCTTTATTGTATATTAATACTCGAGGGAAATCCTAAATGCAGTTCAAAGTGTTCGATAATTTAAATGTTAGTGCACAGGAAGTTGTGATTATCTATTTCTGAGCATGTAATTAATTCCATGTGTTTTACTTAAAATAAGATTTTGAATTCAGTAGTAACAAGATCCAGCAATTTGTTGTGCTTCCTGTTGCCTTCCCTCTTTTTGACATTTCTGCTGTACAGTCACTGTACATTTCTCAGTTCAAGTTCTGGAAACTTTCCAAGAACACGATTGTCTATTGTATTTTGCAATGGATTAAGAAAATAACACATTTGGGGCTGGTAATTGGCCAAATATAAAGCTTCAATGCCAGAAAGTATCAAAATCGCATTGCCTGAAGGTGAGAAAACGACTTGAGAGAAGACATGTTGGAGTCCAGAAATATTAACACATAAAAAAGAGCCACTTTTGAACAAATTCAGCTACACAAAAAAGTCTCTGAACTCTATTGGTAACTAAGTAGACATTACTGGATTTCGAGCCATGTAGGCATGAAGGGCCCATTGATTCCTGGCACCCCCTTTCCCCAGATCATTTTATGCAAGTGAAACATTCCTCTTGATGTGAGAAGAAAATGTGCTGACCACAGATTGACACTGGTGGGCCCAAATGCCTACTCTGCTTCTAACTGAAGGACATGAAAAATCTGAAAGAGCAGAAGGTTGCAAAGAGATGGATGGTGCATATGTTCATGCTTTTTTATGTGACAATACCAATGCGCAGGGAAAGTTAATTATCAAGTGATTTAAAAAAAAATCTGACTTGGAAAGAGATGGGATTGTTCTGGTATGTGCCTGCAAAATGCTAATAATCTTGTTGACCAAGTGAAGAGTTTTTCTTTTACATAATTGCTGAATAGACATGTACTAGTCTGTTTATAGACAAAGAGTGCTATGTTACAACTGAAGAGAAAGCCATTGAGGAATCTTATCTCGTGGGAGCACCACATTTAACATGGAATGGCGAGTCTCCAATGCAGTGAGTTATCATTGGACTATGAGCTCGAAGGGTTAAGACTAAAGAGGAACAGATAATGATAAACATAATGTATTCTCTGCTGTGAGCTCAATGATATCAGGATTGGAATGTTTGTACCTTTTTAAATTTGGATATAATTCTCCTGTCATTTTACCTATCACTGATCACTCTCTAAATGATTTATTACAGTTTAACCTTACACGAGATGTCCGTCCAGTTAATTTGACTAAGCAATTGGTTACGAAGGTCAAGTATGAATGAAATAACTTGATCACTGAAGCCATTGTGCTGTGAGATTTGCCTTATGTACTTACCTTCAATAGAGTTGGCACTGCCTGTAAAGTTGCTGACGCTGTTTAATTTGTTCTAGGTTCAGCTACTAATGATTTTTCAGCTTGAGCATTAAAAGTAGGGAATGGTCCACTGAAAACCAGGCAACGGTTTGGAAGGTTTTAAATAAAAAGCGATATGCATAAACCCAGCAGCGACAGCTAGTCAGTTTTGGTGGGAATACGTTAAAAAATGATAGTCCAGGACAAAATTAACAGTGACTCAGCTAAATGTAGGTTAATTAAGGAAAAGCAGCACTGATTTTGTTATAGGCAAATTTTATTTAACTTGATTTGAGTTTTTTGGTGAGATAACAGAAGGCCGATGAAGATAATGTTGATATGGTGGCCATGGATTTCCATTTAATAAAGTGCCACTAACGGGCTTGTCAGCAAAGTTGAAGCCAATGCAAGAAAAGGGACAGTGACATCATGAATACGAAGCTGGCTGAATGACGGGAAACCGTGTGTAGTGACGAATGGATATTTGTTGGATTAAAGGAAGCTATATATTAAAGGAAGGGGCAGCAGGGTAGCATGGTGGTTAGCATAAATGCTTCACAGCTCCAGGGTCCCAGGTTCGATTCCCGGCTGGGTCACTGTCTGTGTGGAGTCTGCACGTCCTCCCCCTGTGTGCGTGGGTTTCCTCCGGGTGCTCCGGTTTCCTCCCACAGTCCAAAGATGTGCGGGTTAGGTGGATTGGCCATGCTAAATTGCCCGTAGTGTCCTAATAAAAAAGTAAGGTTAAGGGGGGGGTTGTTGGGTTACGGGTATAGGGTGGATACGTGGGTTTGAGTAGGGTGATCATGGCTCGGCACAACATTGAGGGCCGAAGGGCCTGTTCTGTGCTGTACTGTTCTATGTTCTATGTTATACAATGAATCTGGTTCTGCAGGAGTCGATACTAGGACCATTGCTTTTCTTCTATATTAATGACATAGACTTGGGTGTGCAAGGCTTGCAGATGACATAAAACTTCAAAGTATTGTGCCTGTGAGAATAATAATCTTTATTAGTGTCACAAGCGGGCTTACATTAACACTGCAATGAAGTTACTATGAAAATCCCCGAGTCGCCACACTCCGACACCTGTTCGGGCACACTGAGGGAGAATTCAAAATGGTCAATTCACCTAACTTAGCAAATCTTTCGGAACCTGTGGGAGGAAACCGTAGCACCTGGAGGTAACCCATGCAGACACAGGGAGAACGTGCAGACTCCGCACAGACAGCGACCCAAGGGAATCAAACCCGGGTCCCTAACGCTGTGAAGCAACAGTGCTAACTATTGTGCTGCCATGCCGCCGCGATAGTCTTCAAGAGAACATAGCTGGAGGAATGAGTAGACTGGAAGTGGCAGGACAGGGTAAGAAAGCAGTTAATAAGGCATACAGGTTCTTGATAAATAGAGGCAGAGGCACAAAATCAAGGATGTTATGATGAAGTTTAATAAAAGATTGGTTTAAACTTCACTGGCGTTTGTGTCCAATTCTGGACACCCTACTTTAGGAAAGGGTTAGATGGGGTGTAGAAAAGAATTATAAATACGGTTCGGGGATGAGAGGCTACGTGGATAGATTGGAGAAACTGGTGTTCTCTTTTTAGAGAAGAGAAAGTTGAGATTTGATAGTGTTCACCATCATGAGGGGTCTGTTCAGAGTGGATAGAGAAAAATTGTTCCCATTGGCAGAGAACCAAGAAGACAGTGATTTTAAAGTGAATGCTAAAAGAGCCTATGAAGGCAACATGAGGAAACACTTCTTATGCAGTAAGTGGTTAGAAACATAAAAAATAGGAGCAGGAGTAGGCCATTTGACACTTTGATCCTGCTCCGCCATTCAATAAGACCATGATTGATCCTCTTATCTCATCACCACACTCCTGCAATCTGCCTATACCCCTTGACATCTCTAATGTCGAGAAATTTGTATCTATTTCCTCCTTAAATATATTCAGTGCTTGACCTCCATAGCCTTCTGTGGTAGAGAATTCCACAGGTTCACCACCCTCTGAGTGAAGAAATTTCTACTCATCTCGGTCCTAAATGGTCTACCCTGTATCCTGAGAGTGGGACCCTTTGTTCTAAACTCCTGAACCAGGGAAACAATATCCCTGCAAACCATCTGTCCAGGCATGGCAGAATTCGATATGTTTCAATTAGATCCCCACTCTTACTATTCCAGTGGATACAAGCCCAGTCGACCCAATCTCTCCTCATAGGCAAATCCTCCCATCCCAGGAATCTAGTCTGGTGAATTTAGCTGCACTCCTTCTATGGGAGGTATATCCTTTCTTCGCTAAGGAGACCAGAACTGCACACACGTCTTGGTGTGGTCTCACCAAGGCCCTGAACAATAAGACATTCTTGCTCTTGTACTCGAGTCCTCTTGCAACGAAGGCCAACATACCATTGTCTTCCTAACTGTTTGCTGTACCTGCATGCTTGCTTACAGCAATACTAGGACACCCAAGTCCCTTTGTACATCAATATTTCACAATTTATCACCATTTAAATAATACTCTGCCATTCTGTTTTTCCACCCAAAGAGGATAACTTCATATTTATCCATATTATACTGCATCTTACCACTAACTCATCTTGTCTAAATCACCTTGAAGCCTCTTCACACTACTCTCATTCCCACAGGTTTTGTGTCATCAGCAAACTTGAAAATATTACTTTTGGTTCCCTCATCCAAATCATTGATATATATTGTGAATAGCTGGGATCCAAACACTGATCTCTGTGGGACCCCATTAATTACTGCCTGCCACTTTGAAAAATACCCATTTATTCCTACTCTGTTTCCTGTGTGCTATCCAGTTCTCAATCCATGCCAATATTTTACCTCCAATCCCATGCACTTGCATTTTGCACACGAACCTCTTATGTGGGACCAAATATGCTACATCCACTGGCTCACCCTTATCTGTTCTTCTCGTCACACCCGCAAAAAAATTGCAGTTGGTTTGACAAACATTATTTTCCTTTCATAAATTTTTTCTTTATGTAATCCAATATTTTCTAAGTGTCCTGTTATCGCATCCTTTATAATAGACTAGCATTTTCCATTCTACTGATGGGCTAACCAGTCTGTAATTCCTATCTCCTTCCTGCCTCCCTTTTTTAAATACCAGGGTTACATTTTCCAACCGACAATATGCCGGGACTGTTCAAAATGTACAGAATTTTGGAAGGTGACAACTAACAGATCCACTATTTCAATAGCCACCTTCTTTAATACCCTGGGATGTAGATTATCAGACCCTGGGATTTATTGGCTTTCAGTCCCATTAATTACTCCAGCACTATTTTTTTTAGTTTCCTTCAATTCCTCCTCACTAGACCCTTGGTCCTATAGCATTTCTGGGAAGTTACTTGTATTTTCCTCTGTGAAGACGGGACAAAAGTAGTTGTTTAATTCCTTGTTCTCTATTATAAATTCTTCTGTTTAGAGCTGCAAAAGACCTATTGTCTTCACTAATCTTTTTCTATGTACTTAAAGAAGTTTTACAGTCCCCTTTTATGTTATTTGCAAGTTTACTCTCATGCTCTATTTTTCCCTACTTAATCTTCCTTTGCTGAATTCTAAACTGTTCCCAATCCTCAGGCTTTCTACCTTTTCCAGCAACTTTATACGATTACTCTTTGGAACTAATATTGTCCTTCATTTCTTTTGTAAGTCATGGTTGGGCCACTTTTCTTAAGGAATGTTGTAGTGTAAACATTTGTTCCCTAAATATTTGCCATTGCCTATCTACCATCATGACTTTTAATGAAGTTCCCCAATCTATCTAAACCAACCCACAACTCATACTTTATAGTTTCCCTTGTTTAGATTTAGAACCCTCATTTCAGACCAAACTTCTTCACTTTTCATCCTAATGAAAAATGTAATCATGTTATGGTCACTGTTCCCTAAAGGATCCCGCGCAACACTATTATTAATTAACACCACCTCACTGCATAATACCAAATCTAAGATCGCATGTTCCCTCGTTGGTTCCTCAACATACTGGTCTAAAAAAAAAATCTTGTGTGCTCTCCAGGAATCTGCCACTGTATTATTGCTAATTTGCCCAATCTATATCTAAGCATTTTAAAGGGATTTGGATCATTATCTGAAGACAAAAGGTTTGCAGGGCTATTGTGAAAAGATGAGCGATTGGGACTAGCTAAGTTATCTTTGGAGAGCTGGCACAGACATGGTGAGCCGAATGGTCAGCATTAATTCTATAGCCATTCCATAAATATGATAATTGAATGAGAGGACATTATAGCTAATTAACTTGCTTTATTATGCCAGTTTGACGTTATTCATCCTGTGCTTTATTAATCGTGTTTAAAATCAATAAAGTAATTTAATTGTAGCTTTATTCCCTTTGTTTTAATTGCATTGTTTTTTATTAATTAATTGAATTTGAACTTTAATACCCAGAATCCCATATAATTGTAAGGGCTGCCAAATAAAATGTAAGGTAGCTTTTGATTTGAGCATTGAAATTTAATTCTGATTATCTGACTGTCCCCTGTCTCTAAAGAATGAAAACGATCAATTATTTTAGTTACTGAATTGTGATATACTATTCAAATCATTTTTACTTGCTTATCAGCACATGTTTGAAATCTCTAAACAGTTGAACAAAATTGAGGGAGTTCGTGCTGATTTAACAATTTATATAAAAATACCATTCTTGTTCAATAACCTAAATAGGTTTTATTTTTAATTATTGGGCCTATAAATTATTGCTGACAGATTATTCTGTTGGTTTTATCTTGTAAAATACTGGAACTATGTTTTGAAAGATCCAGCATGGCCAAAGTATCAGCCTTGGTTCAGTGGCCATTCTCTTCCTGAGAGACTTCCGCCTTAATCTCGGTTGCCATCTCAGTGCAATGCTGAGGGAGTACTGCACTGTTGGAGGTGTCATCTTTTAGAAGATCGTTGAACAGATCTTCTGCCTTCGGGTGGGTGTAAAATATTCCAAGACGCTATTTTAAAAATGAGCAGGGTAATTCTCCTTGGTGCCTTAGCCAAATTTTATCCCACAACCAACATTACTTTTTAATAGTCTGAATATTTGGTCATTATCTCATTACTGTTTATGGGACCTTGCTATGTCCAAATTGGCTACCGCATTTCCAAATTACAACAGTGGAATGCACTTCAAAAGAACTATACTACATTGGCTGCAAATGCTTTGGGATATACTGAGGTGCTGTGCAAATCTAAACTTCTATATTCTTTCATCTAGTAAAAGTCAAGTCCCAGATGACCATAGACTGCTTTTCCCCTTTGAGGATCACCACACCTCAGGCGAGGGACAAAGTTGAGAAGGTGGGACCTTCATGAATAACCTCAGCCGGTGCGGGGGAATTGAACCCACGCTGCTGGCCTCGCTCTGTTGCAAGTCAACTGTGGTTAGAAGGGTAGCTGTAGGTACAAACTGCAGTAGCTCCTCCAAGAAGAGATGTGGCCAAATTGTAGCAAAGCATCTCTGTACAGGTTTTGCAAAATCTGTTATCATCGTAGACCGTTGGGTACTTAACTTTGTTGCAGAAAATGAGTGCAGCATCAAAGCAGCTGCTGTTCCCTGTTCAGAAACAAGGCCATATGTTTGTCAGAAATCCAAAGGTCACAATTAGTTGATGAAGGAACATCTTCAAAACATTACACTTAATTTATGGCATTAGGCTTTCACAGCACAGCGAGATCAAAAAAGGCCTAATTTTATCTGATTAATTATCAGCAAGACTGTAAGATCCTGTTTGAATAAATAAAAGATAAGACCCATGGATGAGCAAGTAATGATATAAGTAAATATTAGAATGACTTGTAAACACTGTTAATAGCTTGCTGTATTTATCTTTGTGAATCATTAACGTCATACACTTTTCTTTGGAGTGACCCAAATGTCTAATGTATGGTAATGCCCATCAGTAAGTACTCTAGCTCTGGTTAAACTTTTAGTAATGGCCTGCTGCCATATTAATTTTACATGTCACGTTACTAATGCAAATCTAGGGCGGCACGGTGGCGCAGTGGTTAGCATTGCTGCCTACGGCGCTGAGGACCCGGGTTCGAATCCCGGCCCTGGGTCACTGTCTGTGAGGAGTTTGCACATTCTCCCCGTGTCTGCGTGGGTTTCACCCCCACAACCCAAAGATGTGCAGGTTAGGTGGATTGGCCACATTAAATTGCCCCTTAATTTGGAAAAAATGAATTGGGTACTCTAAATTTAAAAAAAAAAAACTAATGCAAATCTATACAGTGAATAGATGAATGCATAACCAGAAAGCTGCAGAAATAGATAAGCATAAGAAACCTATCCTCTTATCAGCTATAAAGCACATCCATGCAAAGCACTTGTTTCTAGATGAGCACGGTTTAAACCATAGTCAGGCTGGATAATCGGAAGGAAAAATGTTTACTGCCAAGGCAATGAAGTAAGTATCTGTAATGAAGGCTTCTATCTTCATCCATACTGCTCTTGCATGAACAACACATTCTAAGAACAAAGGATTTCTGCATTGTGCATCTTTTGTTTTATTAGACATGTTTTATTGTCCATCTATTTCTGGAATCTGTTGATTTTCTATTCAAAAATGGAAAGCTATGTCGGGTAGAACCTCTCATAAACTTCATATCACAAGAAAATTGCACTGAACTGTTTTTAAAAGTTTGTGAGCAACTTTTTAAAAAAGGATTTGTAGGGTGGCGCAGTGGCTAGCACTGCTTCCTCACGGTGCCAAGGACCCGGGTTCGATCCCGGCCCCGGCTCACTGTCTGTGTGGAGTTTGCACATTCTCCCCATATCTCTGTGGGTCTCGCCCTCGCAGCCCAAAGATGTGCAGGGTAAGTGCATTGGCCACGCTAAATTGTCCCTTAATTGGGAGAAGAAAAAGAATTAGGTACTCTAAAAAAAATTTTTTTTTATTGTTTTCAACACTTACAAAAAAAAGGAACTCGTCTAAATGTGCAGCATGAACTAAATAATTTCTCCTCACTTAACCAAGTTGTAAGGCACGATGTGTGCCTCCATCGATTATTCTTGGAAGAATGAGAAGTCCGCAAATGTACGAGGTCCTTTAGAGTGTAACTGAGTCAAAGGTGTATTTCCTTAAAAAGTTAATTAATTTGTTTGAAAAAATCAAAAATTTTCAAATAATCTGCATGTAAAATATTGTAAGAATTGCATGATTTTTTTAAAAATTCCTTCATGGGATGTGGACATTGCTGGCAAGTTGCCTGTTCCTGATTTCCCTTTACATGAGTGTCTTGCTAGGCCATTTCAGAGGACAGTTCAGAGTCAGCTGCAATGGACTGGATCTGGAGTCATGTGAAGACCAGATCAGGTAATGATGGCAGATTTCCTTCTCTTAAACCAGATGTGTTTTTGCAACAATCGATGACCGCTTTATTGTTGGTATTCCCAAGACAAGTTTTCAATTCCAGATTTTATTAATTGAATTTAAATTCCACCAACTGCTGAGGTGGGATTTGAACCCATGCCCCTAGGGCCTCTGGATTACGGGTCCAATGACATTATGACTACACCATTGCCTCCCCTCAGTGAGTAGGTTTATTAAACTCATGGGGAAGAAATTTGAGCAAGCTACGGACCAAGTGCTGGAAAATGGAATTAGATTAGATTAGATAGGTGTTTGATGGCTGGCACTGACTCGATGGGCCAAAGGGCCGCATTTTGTGCTGTAAAACTTTATGACTCTAAGCAGCACTGTGGGCCAGAAGGGCCACTATCTGGGTGGCCCCCACAGTGTTCCTCAATGATATCAATGAAGATGGCAGTGCAGGCAGCCAGACTCCAGGAAATTAACACGTGTCTTGTGAAGCAGCTCCATGCAAATGGGCTTCGCCCCCATGGAACCTAATTTTGTCCAATTGACATTGAAGCTGACCAATGCTGCTAACTCTGTCCAAAATTGAAGCATGTATCATTTGAGAAGCATTTACTTTCTGCAAGTAAAACCTAACTTTGCCATGTATTTTCTAGGTTTTGTGCACCAAGGGGAGAGCGAGACATTTTCCCATCCTTGTACCCCAATATTGAAATAGCATCCTCCTCTGAAGGAAGGATATTTATGCAATTGTGTTGATTGTCTACAAATCTCAACATTGACCTCAAAATTTAACCAATGACTTCTCCGTCTTCTACCCTTATTTTTTAAAATAAATTTGAGTACCCAATTTTTTTTTTCAAATTAAGAGGCAATTTAGCATGGCCAATTCACCTGCCCTACACATCTTTGGATTGTGGGGGTGAAACCCATGCAGACACGGAGAGAATGTGCAAATTCCAGACGGATGGTGACCCAGGGCCGGAATCGAACCCAGATCCTCAGTGCCCGAGGAAGCAGTGCTAACCACTGCGCCACCGTACTGCCCCCCTTTAATAAAAATGGACATTCTGAATTATCCACATACCCCATTGTCAAAGTGACATCATCTTGCATAGACCTGAAAAACGTTGGTTCATACTTTCTCTGCAAGAGTCCACATTGCTGCCAGGTGATAGTGAGGGTTACGTTTGTGAAGCGGCTGCAATGGTCAGAAAATCACTTGGAGCACAGTGGTTTTTTTGGAAACAACTGGAAGATGCAAAGCTAAGTTATGAGACTGCTACCAGTCAGATAGCAGGAGGGTGTAATTACAGTGAAAATTGTTTATATGTAGCTTTCTTTTAGGGTGATGTTAAACAAAGGCCCATCTCCCTGCACCGGTGAATGTTTGTAAAAAAAAAAAAATTCGATGGCACTATTCAAAAAGCATATCGTTCTCCTGATATCCTGTCTGACCTGCTGAGTACTTGAGCATTTTTGGTTTGTAAATTAGCCATTAAATGTTGTTTGTGGGATCTTGCTGTTCACAAACTGGCTGTTGCTTTTGTCTCCATAACACTCATGACTACACTCCAAAAGTATCTTATGAAGTGCTTTGGATTCTTCCGAGGACATAAAAGAAACTTAAGGGTTTTTCTTTTCTAATTTTAAGGGGTGTAAATCCCCATATGTAACAACAGGGAATGTGGTGCAGATGGCAAAATTAAGTTCAGCTTTTCAGATTCAGTGGTCCATTTAAGTTGAGTCAGCATTCAGCCCTACACGTTTCCAGAATTCCAAAGGGCATTTTCCTCAATTGCAATTCCCATCCTCGCATTGACCCTGGATCATTAGACGTGCATTCTTTGGACTGTGGTATGAATTCGGACATAAGTTTTTGGAATGACTTTGTTTATTTTTAGTGGTGAGATATGAAATTCCTTGTTTGAAGGCTTCACATTCTGTAATTATTAGTGCTTGCTATAGAAATCTTACACATGCTTGTTGAGACCTCTTGCCCTAAGTTCAAAAAGCTTCTGAGGAAAATGTTGACATAAAATTTCCTATTGACAATTCCAACATATATTTTTTAATTGAACTTTCGGAAGCAATTAACTCGTACAGGGGAGTTTGGAAGCGCTGGTCATTGTTTTTCCTTTTATCTCACCGATCCTTCCTAAATTCTCATTCTTGGGTGCAAAATTAAATTGACCATTACCTTGCAGTAACGCAGACTTACTCTAATTGGGGGTTTGAAATTGTCTTTCTGGGCCAATTGAATGAATGTCTTCGGTGCTTTTATATATGTAGTTTACCTTTTCTAACCCTATGATTCAAACAGCCAATTTAATAGGATATGCCAGAGAGAATTATGACAAGATTATTTGGTGATAGGTTCTCCCACATCGTTTCCTTTCCATCATATTAAAAAGACAGAAAAGGGCCCTCAGCTGTAATCTGCTCAAGAGCTGTCAAGATGGGGAAGTGTTGGAGCCACAGACCAACAGCATTTCCACAATGCCACAGTCTTCAAAGGGTAATCTTTCATCCTCGTGACCTGTGCAAATTCTATACACTTGTGTTTATACAGTAGAAGAATGTTATGAGATGGTGTTTTTTTTAAATGCAGCTGTAATTTCCAGGTTACATGAGTTCTACACAATTGAGGGATTTGAGTAACGTCGATGAGCAGGTATGAAGCTCTGAAATGTTCACACCCTCTTCATTTAGAAACCTATAAACTGAACAGTGTGGAATGACCAATTATTCAAAATTCACAAATAGATTTTTAAAATACATTGCGTCTTCAGTTTGGAAAATATAAAGCAATCAAATGAGACTGGAGAACAGGTCCTCCATCAATAACTCTCCCTGAATCCCATTGCCTGCAAAGCCATTTCTAAACACTGATTGGCAAGTGTGCCTCCACATGTCTCAGAAAATATGGACAACATAATGAACAAAGAACAATACCAACACAGGAACAGTCTCTCCAAGCCTGTACCGGTCATGATACCACACTTGGCCAAAACCTTCAGAACATCCTGGTGCCATATCCCTCTACACCCATCCTGTCCATTTATTGCTCGAGATGCCTTTTAAATGCAGTTAATGTATCTGCTTCCACAACCACCGCTGGCAGCTCATTCCAGGCGCTCACCACCCTCTTGGGGGAGGGGGGAGAGAGAAACCTGCCTTGCACATCTCTGAACGTTGTCCCATGGACCATAAACTTATGCCCCCGAGGGACTGACCCCTCTACCCTAGGAAAGAGTGCCTGCCCAGCCACTCTATCCATGCCTCTCATAATGTAGACCTCTATCAGGCCTATCAACCTCCATTGTTCTAATGAAAACAGACCGAGTCTATTCAGCCTCTCTGCATAGCTAGCATCCTCCAGACCAGGCAATTTCCTGGTAAACCTCCTCTGCACCCTATCCAAAGCCTCCACATCCTTCTGGTAGTGTGGCGACCAGAATTGTGCGCAATATTCCAAGTGTGGCCTTACCAAGGTTCTATACAACTGTAGCATGACTTGCCAGTTTTTATATACTCGGTGCCCCGTCAATGAAGGAAATTATTCCATATGCTTTCTTGACTGCCTTGTCCACTTGTGTTGCCACTTTCAAAGATCTGTGGACCTGAATGCCCAGATCTCTGACTTTCTATATTCCTAAGAGTTTGCCATTTACTGTATTTCCCCTCTATGATAGACCTACCAAAATGCATTACCTTGCATTTGGCCGGATTAAACTCCATTTGCCATTTCTCTGCCCAAGTCTCCAACCTATCTATGTCCTGCTGTATCCTCTGACAATCCTCAACATTATCTGCCACTCCACCAACCTTGGTGTCATCTGCAAACGTACTAATCAGACCACTTACATTTTCCTCCAAATAGTTTATGTATACTACAAACAAGAGGCCCCACCACTGATCCCTGTGGAACACCACTAGTCACAAACTTCCATTCAGAAAAACACACTCCTACTGCTACCCTCTGCCTTCTGTGACTGTACCAGTTTTGTTTCGATCTTACCACCTCACCTCTGATCCCATGTGACTTCATCATTTTTACCAGTCTGCGATGTGGCACCTTGTCAAAGGCTCTACTGAAGTCCATGTAAACAACATCCACCTTCAAAATCCGTCTTCAATCATCTTTGTCACCTCCTCAAAAAAACCTGATCAAGTTAGTGAGGCACAACCTCCCCTTCACAAAACCATGCTGTCTTGTGCTAATGAGTCCATTTGTTTCCAAATGGGTATAAATCCTGTCCCTGTGAATTCTTTCCAATAATTTACCTACTACCAATGTGAGGCTCACCGGCCTATAGTTTCCTGGATTATCCCTGCTACCTTTCTTAAACAGCGTTAGCACATTAGCTATACTCCAGTCCTCTGGGACCTCACCTATAGCCAATGAAGATACAAAAATGTCAGTCAAGGCCCCAGCAATTTCCTCCCTTGCCTCCCTCTGTATTCTGGAGTAAAGCCCATCAGGCCCAGAAAACTTATCTACCTTTTAATGTCTTTTAAAACACCTAATACCACCCCTTTGATATCAACATGACCCAGACTATCGACACACCCTACCCAAGAATCATCTTCCGCAAAGACCTTTTCTTTGGTGAACACTGATGCAAAGTACTTATTTAGTACCTCACCCATTTCCTCTGGCTCAACACAGATTCCCCCCACTGTCATCAAGTGGTCCAATCCTTTCCCTGGCCACCCTCTTGCTTTTCACATATGAATAAAAAGCTTTGGGATTCACCTTAATCCTACTTGCCAAGGATTTTTAATGACCCCTCCTAGCCCTCCTAATTTCCCGCTTAATTGCATTCCTACTTTCTTTTTACTCCTCAAGAGCTTCAACTGTCCCCCCTCTCTTCTGGTCCGTACAAAAGCCTCCTTTTTCTTTTTGATGAGGTTCATTATCTCTCATTATCCAAGGCTCCCTAACCTTCCCATATTTATCCTTTGTTCTCTCAGGAACATGACTTTCCTGAATCCTAATCAACTGGCGTTTGAAAGACACCCACATGTCTGATGTTGATTGACCCGCCAACAACTGCACCCAAACCAAATTCTTCAACTCCTATTTAATTATATCGTAATTTTCCTTTCCCCAGTTTAGCACCTTAACCTCATCTCTATCCAAAAGTACCCTGAAACTTATGGAATTGTGGTCACTACTCCCAAAATGTTCCCCTATTGAAACCTCAACCAATTGTCCAGGCTCATTCCCCAATACCAGGTTCCAGTACTGCCCCTTCCCTAGTTGGACTATCTACATAATGCGTCAAGAAGCCTTCCTGGATACACCTTACAAACTCTTCCCCCATCCAAGCCCCCAGCACTAAGTGAGTTCCAGTCAATTTTGGGGAAGCTAAAATCCCCTACCACAACAACCCTGTTACTTTTGCACCTATGCAAAATCTCTCTTCCTATCTGCTCCTCTATCCCTTGCTGGAAGTTGGGGGGTGCCTGTAATACACCCCGAACATTGTGATTGCCCCCTTCCTGTTCCTGAGTTCTACCCAGGTTGTCTCATTGTATGAGCCTTCCAAGGTGTCCTCCTGCAGTACAGCTATAATATTTTCCTTAACCAGTAATGCTACTCCCCCATCCCTTTTGCACCCCCCTCTATCTCTCCTGAAGCATCTATATCCTCCAATGTTTCAGCTGTCAATCCTGCCCTTTAACCACGTTTCTGTGATATCCACAACATCATAGTTCCAAGTACTAATCAGGGTCCTAACCTCATCTGCCTTACCTGCCTTATACTTCTGGCATTGAAACTCATATATTTCAGACGACTGTGTTTGAGCAGACAAGGTGATGATGTTCTCGTATTTTTGTTCTCTATTTCCCCTTCAGTTATTACACCTTCTAAGTTAATGGTTTGGTTCCATACTTTCCATCCCTTTGGTTGCTGGAGAAAACAGATAAAGCCCTCACTAAACATTAGAGATTGAACATACCTAGTGATCAGGAGAAATGATTCACTTTGACCAATGCCATTAATGACCTGTGGCTCATTTGAATTTTCTCCACCCAGAATTAAGCCCAACTCCCAACCACCAAAGGTTAAAAGACTGTTTTACGCATGTTTCAGTTACTTGAGAGGGTACTGATGAGAGCAATTTAAGTATAAATTAACTTTAATTAGAAGGAAACATTGGATATCAACATGAGAAAGACAAACTTCTTGAGATTGAATATTTGAGATTTGTTCATTTGATACAACTTTTAAACCTTTCTTGATGCGATAGATTTACATACACTACAGAAGAACACATTTCCATTTAACCTGTTAAAAGTAAAACTACAGAACCCTTCATACTGTTAAATCATTACGATGTTAAACTACTGAGCAGGTCACAGCTGTGAAGAGACGGAAGTATTGTTTTTTTTAAAAAAAATTTTGATTGGAATTTTTTACAGAAAATATAAAAATATAACAACAAGTATAGCAATAAGCAGTAATATGCAACTAACAGCCCCATAACACCCGCAATTCCCCCCAAACCGTAACATCACATGTGACGGAAGTATTGTTGATAGGGAGGTTACTGCACCCAGCAAAGTTGTGTAGTTATATTTGAATACTTGTGTCCAATAGTTCTGTTCTTTGTATAAAGCACAGGGTTGTTGTCTTAATTTAACCAGTTTGATAAATGTAAGTTTTCATTCTATTACAAGGTCACAATGGTAGTTAACCCATGAAAAACTAATAGAACCGTGTTGATTCTAGAAGAAAATGTATTTCTAGGCCTGAGGGCATATTTTGGACAAAACAGATATCATCTCCCCTTCCCAGTGTCTTAACACTGCTACTAACAATCGTCTGTTAGTTACTGAAATATCAGCTGGAAGTCCGTAACTCTGTACCAGATGAGTTGCTTATATGTTGCAAATTATTCTGACATTTCTAGACCACCCTTTATTGTATTTTTACCTGTTTTTTTGGGGGTATAATCTTGATGAGATTTTTCACCTTCAAATAACACTAGGAAAAAGAACCATTTATTTTGGGGGTGGGGGTGGAGGAAGTGAGGGAGTGTTTGACCCGAAGGCCTTCAAAGGGGGCAGAACAAAGGCTTAAGATAGGCGTGATTACGCAAATAAATCATAAACATCAGGTGACCATGAAGAAATGGAAAGATTTACAATGGGAGCAGCAATTAAATCTTTCAAACCTGGTTTACTCTGCAATTGCAAAATTTGACTTTCTTGATCCACGGTAAATGGTTCGATCTGGAAGGGGAGGAATCATCCCAGGTTAGGTTTGAGCTATTCACGTACAAATTTGGCTGCTGTGCTGCTGGGTCTGACACACTTGCTGCCATCGGAGAATTGTAGCTGGCTCACTGTGCAGCACCTATCTCCTTTGTGTGCCAAATGTAAATGCAAACTCATCATTTCACATTGAATGAAAACAGAAGTAAAAGTCAGGTGAATAGATGCACTTTGTTTGAATCACCTGAATGTGCATGGAATGTGGCCTGTTCTGGTGTAAATATATCCCAGTGTGCTGTGAACGTTTACTGTGCTGCAAAATGTGGGTATTGTTTTAATGGCTTTTTATGAGTGTGTAGGTTGTTACTTGCACTGATAGTATTTTTATATACTTGCACTGATTGCATATGTTAAATGCAGCAGTATCTCTTGTCGAGCTGTTATGAGTAGAAAAACTAACCTTTTCAGGAGGTTTCTGTAACATCATACAGCTTACTTTTGTCTTTGTTGTGACACTGCTCCCTTTGCAGTCCCCAGACTTCAGTCTCTCATTGCTTCAAAAGCAGACTTTAGTCAAGGCAGATTCTAAGCGTGTCAAAGGGCATGGCCCAGATGTCACCATCTAACATGGTTGGATTCTTTCCTGCATAATTGCAGCAGCTTTATTGTGTTCTAAGAATGGGCCAGGGGCACTGTATTCACCCCAGCAGGCTAGCTCACTGGACTGTTGCAGGACATTTGTACTGCGAGCTCACTAGGAATCGGACAGCAGAGAAACCAGCCACTTTTTGCTTGAGGTCAAAGCTTTAGGCTGGATTCCAGGCTAAACTTTTGCATGCCCTTCTTGGAAAAACTCCATTTTGTATTAAGTAGACAGAAAAACAGAGCTATAAATTTTCTGTGCAGGCACTGTTTTTGCCTTGTCTAGCCAGCCCTTATCTGTTGCTTAGTCCCAGAGGGGACCTTTTTAGAACCGAGAGGTCTGGTTTTTCTGGGGTTTGCCTTCCTTTGTCTTTATCACCACAAAATCAAGGTTTGTGTGGGTGGAGTGACCCTTAGAAAAAAAAAACTCCTCCATGCTTTTGACCCCAGACTTAACTTTTTTTCCCTTACTGGTGGTGACCTGCTAGCCTTTTTAAGGACTTTTAAGATTTGCAAATATTTCTAACGGACGAGTGAATCACCTTTTGAAACAAAGCTATTTACAGCTTGTCATCGGTAATGAATGGTCAGCAAACATTTGCTGGCAATGATGCATTTGGCAAGTAGTTCAAAATGCTTTGCTGACATGTTGGTGCCACTTTTTAAATGAACAATTAAGGTTACCAGCCCTCAAAGCTCTGCAGTGTGGTGCTTTGCTGATACCAAATGAAAAGTTGAAGTGTGCTATTTTCATTTGCATAACAATTTAAGACTCCTGTTCACACCATTCTGCTGCTTCCTACGTTAGGGAAAGTTAGTCAGAATTCCCTTCCCTGATTGACCACTGCTGTAAAATGTTTGTGGATATCTGATAATAGGAGCTTTACTGTGATGGATCCCAACCATATACACAGCATTAAAAGTTCTTGGGAGAAGGTACTGGAGAACTGCTGCTGCTAATTGTGTCTGTGGGTGCACTATTTTGGGAAAACCATGGGGTTAAAAGGAAAGGCCAAATAAAACGCAATTGTGGATTCCAGCACATCATGGACAAGCTAGAATGTGTTTAATTGCACAAGTCAGTGGATGTGGAAAACTTTATGCTAACTACTATTGCACCAGTTTTCTGCCCCAATCTCCATGTCAGAACCTTGCTGAGATTTAGTTCTGCGGCTGACTGGCAGAAGGCAGAGCGTGGGGATAAAGGGATCTTTTTTAGGATGGCTGCCAGTGACTAGTGGTGTACCTCAGGGGTTGGTGCTGGGACCAAACCTTTTCACAATATACATTAATGATCTGGAGGAAGGAACTGAAGGCATGGTGCTAAGTTTGTAGGTAATACAAAGATCTGTAGAGGGGCCTTTGCCAAGCAAAATTAACCATTCTTCATTTGGCAGCATAAATAGTGAGCTATGACAGGAGGGCTTCTCCTCCTCTCTTACATCTCCTCCCCCCCCCCCCCCCCCCCCCCCCCCCACTACCACCACCACTATGCTGCCCTAACCTAGCTGAGGGAAGTGTGGCTTAATTGTAGCATTGCAACTTGTACCCTGGCTGAAATCAGGTGGTCAGCACTATCAAAAGTAGGGATTTTGGGTCTCTGTTGCTAGGGACAAGATATGGTGATATCTGGGTCTTTGGGAGAGCAACAGAAGGATAATGAGTTAATTTTTAAGCAAGGTTTTATGCTTTTTTAATATATAAACTTAGAGAACCCAATTCATTTTTTTTCCAATTAAGGGCAATTCTAGCGTGGCCAATTCACCTGCACATCTTTGAGTTGTGGGGGTGAAACCCACACAGATATGGGGAGAATGTGCAAACTCCACACGGACAGTGACCGGGAGCTGGGAATGAACCCGGGTCCTCAGCACAGTGCGGCAGCAATGCTAACCACTGCGCCACCGAACCACACTGGTTTAAAGCAATTTGATGCATATTTTTCTCTCTCATATAAAATCATGCCCCTCTCATTGAAAAGTGGGCAGCTGTGTGGTTAATGTGAAGTGGTATATTTTATGAAAAAGGACAATAGAAAGATAATGTAAATCATAAAGCAGAAGAATTGGAAGTTGTAGGGGCATAGGTACACTGATCTTGTAAAGCAGGAAAAAGTCAAAGATAGGACAAATGGGATTCTTGGTTTTTCTGCTAATAGGCAGTAAATACAAAAGCCTGGAGAGGATGGTGAATTTTTGCAGGAACATTGTTTAAATCTCAGTTAATTACTGTGTGCACTTTGGAGTACCCCAGTATACAAAGGATGATGGTGTTATGGGAAAGATGCAATGTGAATGGGTTTGCGAAGGTAGAAGGTGCATGATTATTTCTGTTGCCCAATAATCGGTAACAAGAGGGCATAACTTTAGGATTAGCACTTGGGTACATAAAGAGGGACACTTTTTTTTAAAAAGTCATAGCATTATTCGAATGTTGAATGCATTATCACAAGTGGCTATTGAAACCAACTTCAATTAATATGTTTGAGAGGGAGTTAGATAAACACTTGGAAGAAAAAGAGCCCATGGTGTTCGGGTTAAGATCCTGGCATGGATAGAGGATTGGCTGATTGGCTGACTGGCAGAAGGCAGAGAGTGGGGATAAAGGGGTCTTTTTCAGGATGGGCAGCTGGCGACTAGTGGTGTACCTCGGGGGTTGTTGCTGGGACCACAACGTTTCACAATATATCTTAATGATCTGGAGGAAGGAACTGAAGGCACGGTTGCTAAGTTTGCAGATGATTCAAAGACCTGTCGAGGGACAGGTAGTATTGAGGAAGCAGGCGGGTTGCAGAAGGACTTGGACAAGCTAGGAGAGTGGGAAAAGAAGTAGCAGATGGAATACAATGTGAAAAAGTGTGATGCACTTTGGAAGGAGAAATGGAGGCATAGACTATTTTCTAAATGGGAAGATGCTTAGGAAATCAGAAGCACAAAGGGACTTTGGAGTCCTTGTTCACGATTCTCTTAAGGTTAACATGCAGGTTCAGTCGGCAGTTAGGAAGGCAAATGCAATGTTAGCATTCATGTCGAGAGGGCTAGAATACAAGCCCAGGGATGTATTTCTGAGGCTATATAAGGCTCTGGTCAGACCCCATTTGCAGTATTGTGAGCAGCTTTCGTCCCCATATCTAAGGAAGGATGTGCTGGCCTTGGAAAGGGTCCAGAGGAGGTTCACAAGAATGATCCCTGGAATGAAAAGCTTGTCGTATGAGGAACAGTTGAGAACTCTGGGTCTGTACTCGTTGGAGTTTAGAAGGATGAGGGGGGATCTTATTGAAACTTACAGGATACTGGGTGGCCTGGATAGAGTGGATGTGGAGAGAATGTTTCCACTTGTAGAACAACTAGAAGCAGAGGGCACAATCTCAGACGAAAGGGATGATCGTTTAAAACGGAGATTAGGAGGAATTTCTTCAGCCAGAGAGTGGTGAATCTGTGGAACTCTGCCACACAAGGCTGTGGAGACCAAATCACTGAGTGTCTTTAAAACAGAGGTAGATAGGTCTTTGATCAATCAGGAGTTGTGGGGAGAAGGCAGGAGAAAGGGGATGAGAAAAATGTCAGCCATGATTGAATGGCGGAGCAGACTCGATGGACAGAGTGGCCTAATTCTGCTCCTATGTCTTTATGGTCTTGTGATCTTATCACAGGGAAAAGGAAAATTGGAGTAGTTAACCTCTTTGGTGCTGATAGGGCATAGGTACCGTGATGGTCATGTGAATATTTAATATTTCCATTCTCATTTGCATTGAAAGCAATATTTGTGATTTTGGGGTCTAGATTTCTTTTTATAAAGAACCAAAGTGGGATAGTTAATGTGATCTGATGATCTTGTGTGATCTGTTTAAGTTGGTTTGAAATGTTAGTGGTCTTGAGAGCTTCACTTACAGAACTGACGAGCAATTAAATGTTACCTCTGTTGCATGGATGCTGTAGATTGCATCTGAGTGTCTGAATTCATGCAGAAGATTGTGTCTAATGAACTGTGACAAGCTTTAAAATATTAAAGACTCTTAAAAATCCTTTGAGACCGTGTCTCATTAGTTTGAGAGATTCAACAGACTCTGTTGAAGTCTCGGGAGTGGGAAAGCAGGCAACTTCATTCTGCAATTCGAAAGCACATATATATGTCCAATGTCAGATTACTCTGTGCAGTCTGAGTATTTATTCTCTGTTCTCGGAATCCACACATTTAGTTGTTGATTTAAATTTCAATTCTTCTTTTCAAATGAGTTGTCTGTCCATTTGGCCAATTGTTAAAATCAAACAAGTGGGTATAAACTTTTAACAAGTGTGGAATCCTGTAAGCTGTATTATGGTAATAAACATTTAATGGTAAATGAAGATCCTTAGTTTGCTACTGGATTTAATTTTAACACTTCTTATTGTCATAAAATGGGCAGCACGGTAGCACAGTGGTTAGCATGGTTGCTTCACAGCTCCAAGGTCCTAGGTTCGATTCCCGGCTTGGGTCACTGTGTGGAGTCTGCACGTTCTCCCTGTGTCTGAATGGGTTTCAACCGAGTGCTCCGGTTTGCTCCCACGGTCCAAAGATGTGCAAGTTAGGTGGATTGGCTATGCTAAGTTGCCCTTAGTGTCCAAAAAGGTTAGGTGGGGTTACTGGGTTATGGGGGTAGGGTGGAGGCGTGGACTTAAGTAGGGTGCTCTTTCCAAGGGTCGGTGCAGACAGATGGGCCGAATGGCCTCCTGCACTGTAAATTCTATGATTCTATGAAAATACTCCAGTGGTGAGATAACTGTATATGTTTGTGCACTATGCATTTACTGAGCATGCAGTTGTATGTTATGAGCGTCTTGCTCTAATATGGGATGATACTGTTTGTACATGATGGTAGTAAAGTTCTGTAACTACAGCTGTTGGAGAGATCAATAGGATCTTCAGTGGTGACTTTATACTGGGGTTTTGGCACATTAATAGTGGGATGTTGAGTTCTGTGGAGATTTGTTGCAGCATACCAGCTGGCTCAGGAATTGACTTTTTTTAAAACAATCAATAGCTTTAGGTTTGTGCTTCCCAAACTCTCTCTCCCTTTCTCTCTCTCTCTCTCTCTCTCTCTCTCTCTCTCTTCTCCCTCTCCCCCCCCCTCCCCCCCCACTGTGACCTCATTTTGGGGTTTAGAATTTGCCACAACCCCAGAGTGTGAGCCAGATTTTGGGAGGGGGGAACGCAGCGAGTGGGGGTGCAGCTGTTTAATCTGCAGGGCTTTTCAATAGAGGGCACCTACTTTTTCACTGGGATATTTTGGAGCAGAAATAAGCCCTCGAAGATCAGTCAGTGAGGTCACTGTGGCAACCATTTTTTAAAAAAACACGAGGATTGAAGTGGGCTTCTCCTTTCGGCTTTCTGAGAAAATAACTTTTGTCCATCTGATGAGAAGGCTGCTTTGTTTCTTTAATAGTTTTCTTGGCTTCTTACTGGATATAGATTTACTTTCCTGTTGGCACAGGAGGGATGGTGCTGAACAAAATGGAACAAGATCAGGGTTGATGGTACTCGGAGGTGGGGTGACTGGTTCCGTTGATTACTGCAGTGGTTGGTGGATTCCGGGCAAAATTGAGAAGGAAAATGCATGTTCCTGAGCTCATTGTAGCGCCCACTGCTGGAAATGTGCTTGGATATCAAGTTGAAGACATGGGCGGGTTCATCAGTGATGCCCTTGCAAGTTGAATAGCACAACACTGTGCTGGAGAGGCACGGTGACACAGTGGTTAGCACTGTTGCTTCACAACACCAGGGACCCGGCTTTGATTCCCAGCTTGGATCACTGCCTGTATGGAGTCCGCACGTTCCCCCATTTCTGTGTGGGTTTCCTCCGGGTGTTCCGGTTTTCTCCCACAAGTCCCGAAAGACGAGCTTGTTAGGTGAATTGGACATTCTTGAGTTCTTCCTTAGTGTCCCCGAACATGTGCCGGTGTGTGGCAACTAGGGGATTTTCACAGTAACTTCATTGCAGTGTTAATGTAAGCCTACTTGTGACACGAATAATGATTATTATTATTATGTTGAGGATCCTATGTGGGTGAAATTTCTGCTTATGTAGGGGTCCTGGCACTTGTAGGAATGTGTCGTAGTATGTGTTGCTGCCTTTAGAAAACTAAGGGCAAGGGACGAATTATACCAGCACAGAACAGTTTAGTAGTTTAAGACCAGTAATAAGCCCATTGTGCTGCATCTTTCACTGAAGTTGCCCACCCACAATTTCTAATTTCCCCTTTATCCTGCACTGATTTCAGCGAGTTCATATCTTCACTGTGTGTGTTCCAGTGTCATTTCACGTATTTGTTATGCGCCTTTAGTTAGTACAGATTGCAGTGGCTACTTGCAATGTTATTATGTAACTATATGTTGGATCATTTGGAACTGTTGTAAGAAAGTTAATTTCTTTTGAGGTTAGAGTCTGCGGTTTTGAAGTAAAAGCAACAAGGAGACAGAGGATCATCTCTAGGATTTAACCGAAAGGTCATCTCCGTAATGGTGCAGACAATAATAGTGCAGCATTAACTCCATAGTCCTTTACTTAAGACGGTGTGTTATCTTAAGGTAAAGATTTCCACTGTTACCACTGTTTGAACTTTTAACAAAGATGGCGTATAATAAATAATGGTCTCTAGTAGATCTCCTGATAAGTGGTGGCTCTCAGGTTTTATGGGGATTATTTGAACCCACTACAAGTGTTTAGCATCTAAGCCCTCCTGGAGGTTATCTGGTTACCAGAAACCATTAAAACAGCAAAAGCTGCACTTTTGTTTTAGATGATCCATTAACAGCAGCAGCCACAGCAGACGTATCGCTATGTAATGGGAGCTGTGCATGTCCAGGTTAGAGGAGAAAATCAACCATTTTCACACTCTTATTTACTTCAGCTGATTTTTTATTGGATTTTTCACTATTGTCATTTCTTTTATTGTGTTCCGAAACCATTGAAAAAATTTTTTTTTTGACGACTTTAATTAAAACTAATTTGAAAACATTTTTATAGCTACTCTACTGACTCTCACTTTTCCACAGCAATATATTGTGGGTCTGGCAATTTTATGTCTGTTCATTGTTTCAACAATTTAAATATGCTATATTCGGCCCATTGAGTCTGCACTGGCCCTTGGAAAGAGCATCGTACTGAAGCCCACACTCTAGCCCAGTAACCCCACATAACCTTTTCACATGCAATACGGGCAATTTAGCATGGCCAATCCACCTAACCTGCACACGTTTGGACTGTGGGAGGAAACTGGAGCACCCGGAGGAAACCCACGCAGACATGGGGAGAACGTGCAAACTCCATGCAGTCACCCGAGGCCGGGTTTGAACCCGGGTCCCTGGAGCTGTGAGGCAGCAGTGCTAACCAGTGTTCCACCGTGCTGCCCGCCCCCCCCATTTGACAACCACTTCACACGCCAATAATTACTTTTCAATAATACATTATTTTACTTAAAAGCTAAGTAGAGGTGCTTTGCTATGTAGTGTGTAATTTGTCAATATAATTATTTAATCATTTCAGTAAGGAGAGTTTACTTGGTCATGCACCCCAGGTTTTCCCAACATTTGCCCCATTATGTCCTTTTGCGCCTGTATGTTAAGAGTTAAGGGGGGTTGTCTGCCTCCAGACGCTGTGGATCAGCTGCCCTTTGACACCTCCTCCAGTTCATTTCTTCTTGACTAAAATGGCTAGATTAAGACTGAATGCCAGGAATGAATCTGCTTACTCCCGCCCTGTGGAATTGTAATGGCCACCCTGTAACTTAAAACAAAATTACAATTGAAGACATTTTGCAGAGAAAAGAAGTTATGACAACCTGAAAAGTTTCAACTTTGTATCGTTAACCAATTAATGCTGCATTCATTATGACTGTGCTAATAAATGGCTCTGTATAATAAATAGGTGCATAAAGAAATTAATAGCACTGCTGCCTCACTGCGCCGAGGACCCGGGTTCAATCCCGTCCCCGGGTCACTGTCTGTGTGGAGTTTGCACATGTCTGCGTGGGTCTCACCCCCACAACCCAAAAAGATGAGGTGAATTGACCACGCTAAATTGCCCCTTAATTGGGAAAAAAATAATTGGTTACTCTAAATTAGAAAAAACAAAAAGAAATTAAAACGCAGTTTTCTCATCCAGTGGATCATGTGATTTTTTGCTGACCCATACAGGCTATGCTCTGGTTAGTTTATCTTAAGAGTAGTAATGGGGGTGCTACAATTATCCTCGGTGCCTCTGGCTAAGGGAGGGGATATATCAGCGAGGTTCGTGCTCCTGATTGCTATCTAGTGACCTCTGCTGGAAAGCGCTCCGGCATGGCTATGCTCATGATCAAGTACCCTATTGACATTTATTTTTGCGTCTCACTTTGCTGAGATGCCAGAAGGCTGCTAACACTGATGGAACTGTGCCCCAGTGAGAGTCACTGACTTGAGAAGAAAAGTGTGTGTGTGTGGTGGTGGGGGGGAGAGGGTTGGGTGTGTGTGGGGGGGAGAGGGTTGGGTGTGTGTGGGGGGGAGAGGGTTGGGTGTGTGTGGGGGGGAGAGGGTTGGGTGTGTGTGTGGGGGGGGGGGGGGAGTGTTGGGTGTGGGGGGGGGTTGGGTGGGTGTGGGGGGGGAGGGTTGGGTGTGTGTGGGGGAGAGGGTTGGGTGTGTGTGGGGGAGAGGGTTGGGTGTGTGTGGGGGGAGGGTTGGGTGTGTGTGGGGGGAGGGTTGGGTGTGTGTGGGGGGGAGGGTTGGGGGTGTGTGTGGGGGGTTGGGTGTGTGTGGGGGGGAGGGTTGGGTGTGGGGGGGAGGGTTGGGTGTGTGGGGGGGGAGGGTTGGGTGTGTGGGGGGGGAGGGTTGGGTGTGTGGGGGGGGGGGGTTGGGTGTGTGGGGGGGGAGGGTTGGGTGTGTGGGGGGGGAGGGTTGGGTGTGTGGGGGGGGGTGAGGGTTGGGCGGGGGGGGGTGAGGGTTGGGCGTGGGGGGGGAGGGTTGGGCGTGGGGGGGAGGGTTGGGCGTGTGGGGGGGAGGGTTGGGCGTGTGGGGGGGAGGGTTGGGCGTGTGGGGGGGAGGGTTGGGCGTGTGGGGGGAGAGGGTTGGGCGTGTGGGGGGGGGGGAGGGTTGGGCGTGTGGGGGGAGAGGGTTGGGCGTGTGGGGGGAGAGGGTTGGGCGTGTGGGGGGAGAGGGTTGGGCGTGTGGGGGGGAGGGTTGGGTGTGGAGGGGGGTTGGGGGTGGGGTTGGGTGGGGCGGGGGTGGGGTTGGGTGGGGCGGGGGGGGGTGCACAAGAATGGAAATCTTTATTTATTATTAAGCCAATTGGGAATTAGAAATTATTTTTGGCTTAAAGTTTTATAGGACAGCTGTATTTAAAATCCATAACAGTTGCTAATTAAGTAAACTTGAATTCATTAAGCAGCCTTGAAACTTGTTTGAGGGGACTATGTATTTCTGCTTTGTTCAGAGAACCGTACATGATTATTGCTCACTGTATTTCATTAACAGCTTGTTAATAAATTGATTCTTTACACATTTTGAATTTTCTCTAAAGATGAAGTTATATTCAAACTGGATGTTGTGCAGGTTTGTTTGTACAATTGCTCCAAGTATAGCATGTTCATCAAAATGTTAAATGCCAACACTTTGCAATCTTGGATAAGAAAATCTTAAACTTGATAGAGCTGAAGGGTGATGGATGGGTTGCATTTGCAAAAAGAGGCCTTGTGTGTTAAGATGCATTGTGTAAACTATTGCTGTGAGCGGTATCTCCCTCTGAGGAAGGGCAATTCTGTGTTGACATTAGACCTTCACTTGTCTCCATTTAATGGAACAGTGACCGGTTCTGGTTGACCACTCAGGAGGGCAGCAGACATTTTAAAGCCGTTTGACAGTATGATAAATGGTTAATGGGGCCATCCTCTGGTATTCAACAAGTCAGCAGGGGTCCCTTGTAGATAAGTTGTTTTGTTGGAAGATCCTTGAGCTAGTTACTCTATGCTTTTAGTTTTTATTTATTTCATACTTGCAAAAACAATATTTTATTTTGATACTGAGAACAACGGTCAAGTACACATGCTAAAGACAATTTCATTGTTTATTTAAAGTGATTGTTTGCTTCTTACAGAGGAGTTTGACTTTTTTAAATGAATATTCAAGCTAGTTCTTCAGAAATCAGGCAACCCCTTTGAAAGTGTATTGTGTTTGAAAAGGAGTTATTTGTCGGAATGCGTAATGATGTTTTTTTTCCAGGGGTTTACAGACTAGGATCCAAAATTACACCTTAGCTGCTTTAAATTCTCTGATAAAATCAGCAGTGGTTGAGGAGATACTGGTGCGATGCGAACACTCACTGATACCTGCCAGCTTAAAATGACAATGTGACTTGTGATTAGAATATTTATTGTGTATATAGTGCTTATTTACTTTTTTTTCAGTTTAAGTATTTAGACAGACTGCTCAGCAGAATAAAGCAATCTCACTAAATTGGCACCGATGAATTCAAATGATTTTAAGGATGTGCCATTGTGTCACATTATGTTTGTTGAAAGCAAGTGGCAACTGCTGTGTATAATAAATAGTGCAGCGAATGTGACTGAATTTCAGAAAAATAGGCGTTTGAAGGTTGGTAATGATTTTATACAAAGCACTGGTGCAGCATCATACTATGTAGTATTCTAGCCATTGCAATACACATTTGCTGAGAGAATAACAAAATTGGCTTGGGTTGGACATTTGAAACTAGGGACTTTCTGACTTGGAAGGAGGAAAGCTCAGGTGAGGTTTTATGAAATGGATAAATTGAACACTAATATATTTGAAGTCGCAAACCCTACACTGCAGCATAGAGGGAGATTTAAGCATAGATTGGTTTGAGGGGGAGCGATGATGCTGGAAAACTGATAGGCTGAGATAATTGACAAGTATCCAAGATTGTTGTCTATGTCCAATGGGTCTTATATATTCCTGTGTTCTTCAATTGAAACATTCCAAAAGGATGGCGGTATTCTGTGTTTAAGAATATAGGGTTTGTAAAGGAGGTCTGTCCTATTTCTGATTTTAAAAGAATCAAAAAACATAAACAAGTGGACAAATTGAATTCTAATTGTGCCAACATTTAGTACAGGTACAGTACCTCAAAGCCAGCTATCTGAAAGTCACTATCGAAAAAATTATTATTTTTTTTAAGCAGGCCGTGGAAGAATTTTAAGTGTTACTAAATGAGTGGGATCAGCTTGTTGGGGAGTTGCTGCATCAAAGCGATGGTGTGCCAAGTACTTATCCACTTCACGCGCCTATCATTTCCCATGCTCGAGTGGTCAGAGCAACCCTTGACCCCACCCAACCCTGAACGTTTCAGGGAGACGCCCTTCTCTGTACATCTCCCATCCCGAGTGTTTCTCTAGTGCTCTGAAATGGACAGTTTTAAGTTTGTCACCATGCCAAAGCACTATCCAGCTTCAGCGTGGCTGCCTTACTCTTAAATTTCATAGCTGTTATCTTTATCTAATTGCATGACAGGTACTGTGAAATTTATTGGGCCTTTCTCCTGCGCCCCCCCCCCCCCCAAAATAAAACCAGCAAGATCCAAAATCCGGCACTGACTCGATCGTGTGGTTGCTTGTTTTGAAGCAATCGACCTGTGGGGAGAACCTAAAAGGCAGAATGGACAAGCGATATTATTTGCAACTATTTGGGATTTGATATCTTCCACCTTAGGCAGTCTGTCAGGATCAAGGATGACTTGCTTTCATTCTGGTTGGATGGCTGATCGGTCCAATCAATTCATTTTCTGCGGACTCTGCCACATAGGAGAAATGTGGAGCTTGAAGGGTTAGGTGGATGGGTTGTTTGGAGGTTTGTATGCTTTCTCCAATGATTCCACTTTACAGTTGCGCATTCCCAACAAAGCCCCATGATGTGTTCTTGCTAAATGAGCCTTCGCCATTTTGCTCGGGTATAAGCCTGGTCTCCCGTGAGTCTGTGGGGATCTTTGACCTCTTCAGGGATGCTTTGAGGATGTCTCCTAAAAATTCTCTGCTACCCTCCTGGGAATCTCAGTTCAGAGTAGAGCAGTTGCTTCGGAGGTTTGGTGTCAGGCATACGAACGACATCCACCCTGCCCAGCGGGAGTGATTAGCACATTCATGCTGGGCAAGTTGGATTGGAAGAGGATGCTGGTGTTTGACCACCATTCTTCCCATCATATTTTGAAGATCTTGGTTTTCCGATGTTTCGTGAGAAGCCCATTTTCTCAAATGTTTCGGAGGAGGAAGCAAATCCTCTGTATCCTGACATTCTGTGATACATTCAGTATGATATAGAGTATTCTGAATACGAGATATAGTTCAGAGCAGAGTTGACTCAAAGATTGAGGTAGCACATGTTAAATATGGAAGGACTCTACTAAACTTCAGGATCATTGTGTTTGTTTGTAACTTTGCTTATAATTTTGATGTTTTTCTCCCTGTTCTCCTCCTTGTTTAGATAATTACAAATGCTACGATATATGGAATAATTTCTTTTCACATTATACTTTAACACATTGCTGTGTACATCCCAGATTAATTTTGTATATGAATTCCGAAAAATTATTCTGCAGGCTAAATGGTACTGAGCAACAGTCATTCTTTTAATCCATGGCAACAGAACAAAGCTCTTAAGCTCGGAGATGTGTAGCGATGCAAATATGTAGTGACCAGAAAAAAGGGTGTACACAAGTCTTTTAACAGAGTGCTTTTCAAACTTTAGATCCTCGAAGAAAGTATCATATGCGTTTGCTGGCGTACAATTATATGGGTGAAGGCTACCAGGCAGACCAAACTGTAAGCACCCCAGGATGTGTGTGTAAGTGGCTCATTTTTAACACTCCATTTTAAAATTGTACAGAGTATTTAGCATTGAAGGAATGATCTCCAGAAAAATCCAGTCCCCTTTTAAACCTGGAAACTTTTATATTTGACACATTGACTCTGTCTACACCTACCACTGCCTTGGGGAAAGTGGGCAGCATACTCAAAGACCCCTCCCACCCAGCTTACTACTCTTCCTACTTCTTCCATCTGGCAGGAGATGCAAAAGTCTGAGAACACGCACTAACAGATTCAAAATCAGCTTCTTCCCCACTGTTACCAGACTCCTTAATGACCCTCTTATGGACTTCTGGATGATCTGATCTCTTCACACATGTTCACTCGATGCCTGTGTGATTGTGTATTTTATGTTTGCCCTATTATGTATTTTCTTTTCATGTATAGAACGATCTGTTTGAACTGCATGCAGAACAATACTTCACTGTACCTCGGTACACGTGACAAACCAATCTAATCCAATATTTAAGGCAATCTTGCCAGAATGATTTATAGGAACTTGTTTTTTGCGTTTTACAACGAAGATTTAAACATTGGCGAGGCAGAAACTGCAGAAAATAACATTTGTTATGTGGAAGAAAATAAATTTGGGGCGGGATTTTCTGGCCTTTCTCACCGGCGGGATCTTCCAGTCCCACCAAACTTGACCCCCCCCCCCCAAGCGGGATGGGTGAACCATGCAAATTGCCATTGACTTGAAGGTCCTGCCACTGGCCAATGGCTTGCTGCCTCTGCCACGGGAAAATCACTGCGGGGGTGGGGCAGAAAATCCCAGCCTTGGACATAGGAAATAGGAGCAGAGGTAGGCAATTCAGCTCTTCAAGCCTGCTCCGCCATTCAGCCAGACCATGGTTGATCTCTTCCTGGTCTCAAATCCACCTCCCCACCTGTTCCCCATATCCCTTTAACTTGTTTATAAAATCAGAAATATATCTGATCTCCTCATTGAAATCATTTAATGATTCAGACTATGGGGCAGCGAGTTCCAGAAATTCACCACCCTCTGCGAGAATTAGTCCCATCTCATCTCAGTTTTAAATCTACTGCCTCTCAACCTATATCTGTGACTTCGTGTTCTAGATGCCCCACAAAGGGGGAACATTTGGTCTATGTTTACTTTATCAATCCCTTTCAGTATTTCATATACCTCAATCAGATCCTCTCTCATTGTTCTAAACTCCAGCGAGTATAAGCCCAAACTGTTCAATCTCTCCTCCTATGTCAGCTCTTTCATCCCCGGGATCAATCTGACTGATACAAATGAGGCTAACAGGTGAGGATCTTGAGAGGATTGTTATCAGGAGGTAGTGATGGACAAGCTAATGGGCTAAAGGTAGACAAGTCTCCTGGCCCTGATGGAATGCATCCCAGAGTGCTAAAAGAGATGGCTAGGGAAGTTGCAAATGCACTAGTGATAATTTACCAAAATTCACTAGACTCTGGGGTGGTCCCGGCGGATTGGAAATGAGCAAACGTGACAACACTGTTTAAAAAAGGAGGTAGGCAGAGAGTGGGTAATTATAGGCCAGTGAGCTTAACTTCGATAGTAGGGAAGATGCTGGAATCTATCATCAAGGAAGAAATAGCGAGGCATCTGGATAGAAATTGTCCCATTGGGCAGACGCAGCATGGGTTCATAAAGGGCAGGTCGTGCCTAACTAATTTAGTGGCATTTTTTGAGGACATTACCAGTGTAGTAGATAATGGGGAGCCAATGAATGTGGTATATCTGGATTTCCAGAAAGCCTTTGACAAGGTGCCACACAAAAGGTTGCTGCATAAGATAAAGATGCATGGCATTACGGGTAAAGTAGTAGCATGGATAGAGGATTGGTTAATGAATAGAAAGCAAAGAGTGGGGATTAATGGGTTTTTCTCTGATTGGCAATCAGTAGCTAGTGGTGTCCCTCGGGGATCAGTGTTGGGCCCACAATTGTTCACAATTTACATAGATGATTTGGAGTTGGGGACCAAGGGCAATGTGTCCAAGTTTGCAGACGACACTAAGATGAGTGGTAAAGCGAAAAGTACAGAGGATACTAGAAGTTTGCAGAGGGATTTGGATCGGTTAAGTGAATCGGCTAGGGTCTGGCAGATGGAATACAATGTTGACGTTATCCATTTTGGTAGGAATAACAGCAAACAGGATTATTATTTAAATGATAAAATATTAAAACATGCTGCTGTGCAGAGAGACCTGGGTGTGCTAGTGCATGAGTCGCAAAAAGTTGGTTTACAGGTGCAACAGGTGATTAAGACGGCAAATGGAATTTTGTCCTTCATTGCTAGAGGGATGGAGTTTAAGACTAGGGAGGTTATGCTGCAATTGTATAAGGTGTTAATGAGGCCACACCTGGAGTATTGTGTTCAGTTTTGGTCTCCTTACTTGAGAAAGGACGTACTGGCACTGGAGGGTGTGCAGAGGAGATTCACTAGGTTAATCCCAGAGCTGAAGGGGTTGGATTATGAGGAGAGGTTGAGTAGACTGGGACTGTACTCGTTGCAATTTAGAAGGATGAGGGGGGAATCTTATAGAAATATATAAAATTATGAAGGGAATAGATCGGATAGATGCGGGCAGGTTGTTTCCAATGGCTGGTGAGAGCAGAACTAGGGGGCATAGCCTGAAAATAAGGGTATTTCGGACTGAGTTTAGGAGGAACTTCTTCACCCAAAGGGTTGTGAATCTATGGAATTCCATGCCTACTGAAGCAGTAGAGGCTGCTTCATTAAATCTTTTTAAGATAAAGATAGATAGTTTTTTGAAGAATAAAGGGATTAAGGGTTATGATGTTCGGGCTGGAAAGTGGAGCTGAGTCCACAAAAGATCAGCCATGATCTCATTGAATGGCGGAGCAGGCTCGAGGGGCCTGATGGCCTACTCCTGCTCCTAGTTCTTATTTTTTATGTTAATCTCCTCTGAACTGCATCCAATGCCACCACATCCTTCCTCAAATAAGGAGACATCAAAACTGGACAAATACTCCAGATGTGGTCTCGCCAACACCCTATGCAATTGCAACAACAATTCTGTTTTTATATTCCAGTCCTTGTGCAATTAATGCTAAAATTCCATTTGCCTTTTTAATTACATACTGCACCTCCATACTGACTTTCTACGATTCATGGGCAAAGGCGCCCAGATCCCACTGCCCAGATGCATTTTTGAACCTGCTTTCCATTTAGATCATTTGCCTTTCTATTTTTTTTAGCCAAAATGGATAACTCTCACTTATCCACATTAAACTCCATCTGCCAAATTTTGGCCCATTGTACTAGCCTATCTATATCCATCTGTAAAATCTTTATCTTCTCTTCACTGTCTGCTTTTCCACCTATTTTAGTATCATCCGCAGATTTTGCTGTATTGTGCTCAGTCCCTACTTGCAGATACTTTATATAGATTGTAAACAGTTGAGGTCCGAGGACTGGCCACTGCGGCACTCCACTAGTTACAGTTCTCCAGCCAGAGAAGGACCCATTTATCCCAACCCTCTGTTTTCTGTCAGTCAGCCAATCCTCAAGCTGTTGGGAAGTGTAACTTGTTACAAAATTCCAAATCCAAATTGTCAGCAACTACGCAGTACACTGAGGAATAATTAAATTGGAAACTATTTTTACCAGAGTTTATACCATTTCATTATTTGCCTTTTGTATGGCAATTTAAAGAATGCTTTTACTGTTCAGTAGGCTGACAACATCTTCAGAATGTTCCTAAATTTGTTTCCTCTTTTAATCACCCTAAAGCTTCCCTTAAACACGTTGATTTTGCTACAGAACTTGATAATATGCCCTTATCGTTCAACATGTTTGGAAAACTGTAGATATTTTGATCAAGGTGTATATGTGATTGCAATTCAAATAATCACCATGAATGCTTTGAAGATCTTGCTGAATTTATGTTGGCCATTTCTCAGGGGTTTGATAGCCTCTTGTCCCTTGAGCACAGAACCTACTTGCAGCTGTTGTCCGTAGAAACAGTTATTCCTTTTTCAAGTTGATAAATACTTGTGGAAAACGCACCATTTTCGTGGCCTCACGTGGGGGCTTAAATGAACATTCGAACCACATTTATGATTTAATGACAAACTGCAAGTATTTAAATGTGTTTTTAGAGCCCAAAACAGATCAATAAACTATTTTTTCTTATTTGATAGCTGTTCGGGATCGCATGGTGCCTCCTCCACCCCCACCTCATCACTTATACGCAAAAGCCAACAGTTCATCTTCCATCTCCTTACAATGGGGGAAACCAGTCTTTACTGCTGCAATAATGATCAACTATACTGTCCGCTGTAATCCTGTGGGGCTGCAGAATGCTTCCCTCGTCATGTACCTTCAGACGTAAGTCAATACCTCTATTTGCGAATCTATGTCAAAAGGTGATTCAGTTGTTTTTGTAACAGTTTATAGTTTGGCGTCACTAACTGCACACTGGAATTGCATAATCGATCATGAGAAAAAGAAAATTCTGCTGGAAATTCTCAGCAGGCCTGGGGAGAAGAGCAAGAGTTAATATTTCAGATCAGCGACCTGATCGATGGACTTTCTTCAGAACTCGATTCTGATGTAAGGTCATTGATCAAAAATGTTAACTTTCTCGCCCTCATCCCCCAGTTGCTGCCCGACCGGCTGAGTATTTCTATAATTTTTCTGTTTTTCAGATTTCCAACATCTGTGGTATTTTGATAGCGCTATGTTACTGTGTTCTTGCACAGGTACATCTGAACTCTGTTGATGTGACTGACTTAAAGAAATTCTATTGCTGGGCGGCACAGTGGCGCAGTGGTTAGCACTGTCACCTCACAGCTCACAGCGCTGAGGACCCAGGATCGTTCCCGGCCCAAGTCCCTGTCCGTGTGGAGTTTCCACATTCTCCCCGTGTCTGTGTTGGTGTCAGCCCTACAACCCAAAGATGTGCAGGCTAGGTAGATTGGCCACACTAAATTTCCCCTTCATTGGAAAACATTGATTGGGTACTCTAAATTTATTTTAAAAAAGAGATGTTATTGCTTATAGAGATTGTCTCAAATACCAATTTTTAAAAAAATTGTAGCATTGTATTTAATTCAGACTTTTTAATCCTTGAGAGTTTCGGAAATCTGCTGAATATGAACAACATGCTTTGAGTCTAGATGAATTTGTTTGGGAAAGCTGTTTAAGATTTACACTAATATGTCTCATTGGGGTATAACATACATTATTTCAATGAACACCTTTAGGCTTTGCAAGTATGTTGATTTGCTATGCCTTGCATTTGTCTATGTCTGCCCAAGGTGATTCTAGATGGGTGCTGTTCAGTATCAATCTCCAATCTAATCGCACAGTAAACAAGACTGCCAGATAGGAAAAATTCTAGTCCCCACACTGCTCTCCTTTGTTGTCTAGCAATTTGGAAGAGATTATTGGGTCCCTCTGGCATGACACCAGATAGTTATTTACACTTTGAAAGTATGAAAGCTTCAGCCAGGGTGAATGGGGCTTTTAAGTAGTAGAACATTTATAGACCAGCACCATAAACTTTCACTTATGCATTTCTTAAAGATATGGTGCTGAACCAGCTTGCCTTTTCTTTCCCTGTCTCTGTCTTTCTCTCTCACTGTCTCTGTGTGCATCTCTCTTTCTCTCGAAATTGTCAAAACTGACAAAAAGATACATGAAAGCAAAAATTAATATTTGGCTGTTTCGAATCCTCAAACTCCCATCTCTGGCAATTTATAAAGGGTGCTTATGAGGTGTAAAAACTTAATTTAATGTTTTGAAGCACTATTTTAGTCTGACGTATATGGAGAAACAAATATCACATTGTCATGTACTCGGTGCTTTGAAGGAGGCTATTGCTAAAATCAATGTGTTTTTAACAATTGTTAACACTAGTCAGGCTAGACCGGTTGGGATTGTGGGACCTGGTGCCATTCCCCTGCCTTTTCTCTGTACCCCTGCACGTTTCTAGTCAAATAATCATTGAATGTCCTCTTGAATGCCTCAATTGAACATGCCTCCACCACAACCCCAGACCAGAGCCACCAGCTGGTGAAAACACTTTATCTCTCATCACATTTGCTTATTTAGCAAATCACTTTACATCTGTGGCCTCTCATTCTAGAGCCTTTTGCAAGCAGGAACAGTTTCTCCCTATCTACTATGTCCAGCCCCTTCATGATTTTGAACATCTCTATCAAATCTCCTCTTAAGCCGCCTTCTCTCCAAGGAAAACAGTCCCAACCTCTCCAGTCTATACTCTTAGCTGACGTTTCTCATCCCTGGAACCATTCTTCTAAACCTCTTCCGCATTATCTCTTCAATGCGTTTACACACATACTATAGTGTGGCACCCCGAACTCTACACAATTTTCCAGCTGAGGTCCGACTAGTATTTTGTACATGTTCAACAGAACTGCCTTGCTCCTCTTCTCTATGCCCCTATTAATAAAAAAAAAGTAACGTCGCCATCATCCCAGATGACCATCGGCTGCTTTCTCCTTTTGAAGGGGAGAGCTGACTGGTGATGATTTAACCTGAGGATCATCACACCTTGGGGGCGAGGGGCAAGATTGAGACGGTGGGCTTTCAAGCCCAGAACACTATACACTTTATTAACTGCTCTCTCCACCTGTCCTCCACCTTTAATGGCTTATGCATCCCAGTCCTTCTGCTTCTGCACTCCCTTAAGAATTTTACCCCTTTTTATTGTCTCTCTGTATTCTTCCTACCAACATGCATCACCTCACACTTCTCTGCATTGAACTACATCTGCCTCCTCTCTGCCCACTCCACCCACCTGTCTGTCTTTTTAAAGTTCTACATTGTCCTCTTCACAATTTAAAATACTTCCAAGTTTTGTGTAATCTACAAATTTTGAAATCGTCCCCTGCAGACAAAGATTTAGATCATTAATATACATCAAGGATGGTAATATATTTCCAAGTCAGGATGGTGAGTGGCTTGGAGGGGAACCTCCAGGTGGTAGTGTTCCCATGTGCCAGCTGTCTTTGTTGTTCTTTATGATAGTGGTCATGGGTTTGGAAGGTTATGACAAAGAAGCCTTGGTGAGTACCTGCAGTGCATCTTGTCGCTGGTACACATAGCTGCCACCGTGGATCAGTGGTGGAGTGAGTGAATGCTTGTGGATGGTGTGCCAATTAAGTGGGCTGATTAGTCCTGGATGGAGTTGAGCTTCTTGAGTGTTGATGTAGCTGCACTCATCCAGGTATATGAGAATATTCCATCACACTCCTGAATTATGCCTTGTAGATGGTGGGTAAGCTTTGGGGTAAGTTCCTCAATGCAGGATTCCTAGCCTCTGACCTGCTCTTGTAGCCATAGTAGTGATTTGGCTGGTCAGTTCTGGACCCCAGCTTGTTGACAGTGGGGGATTCAGCAATGGTAATTCTATTGAATGTCATAGGCCAATGGTTGGATCTCACTTGTTGTAGATGGCCATTGCCTAGCACTTGTGTGGCACGAATGTTACTTACAACTTATCAGCTTAAGCCTGGATATCACCCATGTGGACTGCTTCAGTATCTGTGGAGTCACGAATGGTGCTGAACATTGCGCAATCATCAGCGAACATCCCAACTTCTGACCTTATGACGGAAGGAAGGTCATTGATGAAGTAGCTGAAGATGCTTGGGCTTAGGTCACTGCCCTCTGGGGCTCTGCATATTTTGGTTCATCTAGCATCAAGAGAGGTGGTGGTGTTGTGATATTGTCATTGGACTAGTAATCCAGAGACCCGGGGTAACACTCTTCATATCCCACTATGCCAGATGGTAACATTTGAATTAAATAAAAAACATTTGGAATTAAATTCTAATGATGACCATGAAACCATTGTCGATTGTCATAAAAATCCATCTGGTTCACGAATGTTCTTTAGGGCAGTAAATCTGCCGTCCTTACCTGGCCTGGCCTACATGTGACTCCTGACCCACAGCATTGTGGTTGACTCTTAATTGCCCTCTGAAATGGCCTAACAAGCCACTCAGTTCAAGGGCAGTTAGGGATGGTCAATAAATGCTGGCCCAGCCAAACACGCACACCCCATGAAAGAATATTTTTATTTGAATTGTTGAATGACTAATAAAGATATTTATGTGTAGTTTATGTTAAATATATCCATAAAACCTCACTACACTGAATTCAGACACTTGTAAGCTGATTTTAAGAAGTTTAATTACATTACAAATTGCTTGGCATTTATAAGTATAATCAGAAAATGAAGTCTAACGAAAGGCCTTTTTGGATTCTAGTGTATTAATAGCTCTGTTTCTTTTTCGTTTAAATAGGTCTGAAACACACATGCTTGTTCATGGCTTAGAACCTTTCACCAAGTATGAGTTCGCTGTGCGTCTTCATGCAGACCAGCTCTCCAGCCCCTGGAGCCCTGTAGTTTATCAGCTTACATTGCCAGAAGGTAAGAACTCCCTAGTCCTCTACAAACGTAAAAAAGTCAATGGCACGTTACTTAAAAACTATTTGCTACCTGAAAACAAGTTGCTACCTTGCTTTATGCTGTTTTTGGTTTGTACATAGTGCAATGGGGGATGTTCTGAGAAATTAATAAAGCATTAGATCTGTAGCGATGATAAATTATCTGGAACAAGGAATAAAAGAACAAAGAAAAGTACAGCACAGGAACAGGCCCTTCGGCCCTCCAAGCTCGTGCCAACCATGCGGCCCGACTAAACTACAATCTTCTACACTTCCTGGGTCCGTATCCCTCTATTCCCATCCTATTCATGCATTTGTCAAGATGCCCCTTAAATGTCACTATCATCCCTGCTTCCACCACTTCCTCCGGCAGCGAGTTCCAGGCACCCGCTACCCTCTGTGTAAAAAAACTTGCCTCGTACATCTACTCTAAACCTTGTCCCTCGCACCTTAAACCTATGCCCCCTAGTAATTGACCCCTCTACCCTGGGGAAAAGCCTCTGACGATCCACTCTGTCTATGCCCCTCATAATTTTGTAGACCTCAATCAGGTTGCCCCTCAACCTCCGTCGTTCCAGTGAGAACAAACCGAGTTTATTCAACTGCTCCTCATAGCTAATGCCCTCCATACCAGGCAACATCCTGGTAAATCTCTTCTGCACCTTCTCTAAAGCCTCCACATCCTTCTGGTAGTGTGGCGACCAGAATTGAACACTACACTCCAAATGTGGCCTAACTAAGGTTCTATACAGCTGCCACATGACTTGCCAATTCTTATACTCAATGCCCCGGCCAATGAGGGCAAGCATGCCGTATGCCTTCTTGACTACCTTCTCCACCTGTGTTGCCCTTTCAGTGACCTGTGGACCTGTACACCTAGATCTCTCTGACTTTTAATACTCTTGAGGGTTCTACCATTCACTGTATATTCCCTACCTGCATTAGACCTTTCAAAATGCTTTACCTCACATTTGTCCGGATTAAACTCCATCTGCCATCTCTCCTCCCAAGTCTCCAAACGATCTAAATCCTGCTGTAATTTTCTGAAAAAAAGCATTGTATCAGATTATCAGCTAATGTACCAACAATATAACCCCATCCAAAAAAACAATTTTGCCAGCCAATCTTCATAGCTCATGAAACCAAAGTTGTGTCAGACTGTTCATCAACCTGGTATCTGCGCATCAATCCATACACCATGTTATATTGTTAACATTCCAACATAATTTATTGTGATATCAAATGTCATCAACGTTAAGAGTTTTTTAAGCACAGAAAGATGCCTTTCAGTCCATTGTGTCTGCATCGCCCACCAAGCACCTATCTACTCTAATCCATTTTCCAGCACTTGGTCTGTAGCCTTATATGCTGTGGCATTCCAAATGCTTAGCTAAATACTACTTAAATGTTGTGAAGGTTCCAGCTTCTATCATCTTTTGAGGCAGTAAATTTCAGATTCCAACTACCCACTGGATGAAAAAGTTTTCCCTGATCTCCTGTAAACCTTGTACCCCTTACCTTAAATCTATTCCCCCTGGTTATTGACCCCTCCATGAAGGGAAAAGATTCCTTCCTGTCCACCCTCTCTTATGTCCTTCATAATTTTAGAAACGTTTCTCTGCTCCAGGGAAAACAACCCCAGCCTATCCAGGCTCCCTTCATAGCTGAAACGCTCGCAGTCCGAGCAACGTCCTGGTGAATATCCTCTGCACCCTCACTAGTGCAATCACTTCCTTCCTATAGTATAGCAACCAGAACTACACACACAGTACTCCAGCTGTGACGTAACCAGTGTTTCATACAGCTCCATCATAAGCTCCCTGCACTTATATTCTATGTCTCGGCTAACAAAGGCAAGTATCCCATATGTCTTCACCACTTTGTCTCCCTGTCCTGCTGTCTTCAGCGATCTATGGACATGCACACCAAGGTCCCTCTGATCCTCTGTACATCCCAGTGTCCTACCATTCATTGGAGATTCCCTTGCCTTGTTAGTCCTCCCAAAATGCATTACTCCACACTTTTCATTACCCCACAAATTCCACGTGCCACTGTTCCGCCCATCGAACCAGCCGCTCTATATTGTCCTGTAATCTAAGGCTTTCCTCCTCACTATTTACCACACCACCAGTTTTTGTGCCATCTGTGAACTTACTGACTATATCTACTACATTCACCTCCAGATCATTTAATGTACACAACAAACAGGAAGGGAACCAGCACAATCCCTGTGGAACACCACTGGACATAGGCTTCCAGTCACAAAAACAATTTTCGACCAGCGCTCTCTGCCTTCTGCCACCAAGCCAATTTTGGATCCAATTTGCCAAATTGCCCTGGACCCCATGGGCTCTTACCTTCTTGACTATTCTCCCATGTTCTGTAGAAACAACCTTTTTAATAAATGTTTTATGCTGCATTTGATGATCGAATGGAAGTGATAATGGAAGTGATTGGGTTGGTTATTTTTTTGAGGAGATGAGAAAGATTATTGACAAGGGAAGGGCTGAGGATGTTGTCTCCGTGGACTTTATTAAAGCATTTGATAAGGTCCCTCATGGCAGGCTGGTGCAAAAGATTAAATTACATGGGGTCAGGTGTGAACTAGCTGGATGAATTCAGAACTGGCTTGGCCATAGAAGACAGAGGGTAGCAGTGGAAGTGTGTTTTTCTGAATGGAGGTCTGTAACTAGTAGTGTTCCGCAGGGATCAGTACTGGGACCTCTGCTCTTTGTAATATATATAAATGACTTAGAAGAAAATGCAGCGGGTCTGATTAACATGTTTGCCGGTGATACTAAGATTGCAGGAGTTGCGGATAGTGATGAAGATTGTTAGCAAAATCAACAGGATATAAATAGACTGCAAAATTGGGCAGAGAAATGGCAGATGGAATTTTGATAGATCCAATTTAGGTGGGACCTATAAAATAAATGGCAGAACCATCAGGAGCAGAGAGATCTGGGTGTGCAGGTCCACAGATCATTAAAAGTGGCAGCACAGGTGGAAACGGTGGTAAAGAAAGCATATGGCATGCATGCCTTCATAGGACAGGGTATTGAGTAAAGAAGCTTGAAAATTATGTTACAGTTATATATAGAACGTTGGTTAGGCCACATTTGGAATACTGTCCAATTCTGGTCGCCGCACTACCAGAAGGACGTGGAGGCTTTGGAGAGAGTTCAGAAAAGGTTTCCCAGGATGTTGCCTGGTGTGGAAGGTATTAGCTATGAGGAGAGATTAAATAAACTGGGATTGTTCTCCCTCGAAAGACTGAGGCTGAGGGGCGACCTGATAGAAGATAGGGGGGGTTGAAATCCCATTGATGTGATAGATGAGTTTGGGACTGGGGCATGTTGTCAGAGAAGAGTTAAGGGAGCTTTACTCTGCACCTGATGTGAGCATTGATGCTGACACGCACGCTACCCAACTCTGTTCCCAAAAAGTCCTAATTCTTGCATAAAATAATAATCTGCATTATGATCATTTTTGGATTTTGTCAGAAGTTTAAAGAAGTTCTTTAGAAATAGTGTCTTGTGATATGGGTGTTTTTGAAGATCCCTTCATTAATTGTTTTATACCATAGCTCCAGTCAATCCACCTTCAAGTGTAAAAGTCACTTTAATAGAAGAAGGAACTGCTCTAATTTCTTGGAAACCCCCAGAAGGTATCAATAGAGCCATCACTCGATACACTATCCTTTACGCTTCCAGAAAGGCCTGGATTGCAGGCGAATGGCAAGTACTTCATAGAGAAGGTGAGCTTTACTCCGAACACATTAATTCATTCTATCTTGTATAAATGTGACTCATCATCAAATAAACATAATTAATGGAATTTATTATCATGGTTTACCTGCGTGAGAATTGTGTAATAAATTACACAATTTATGGTTTTAAGAGAGGATGATCTTGCCTCCCTAACCACCTACACTAATTACCATCACACAGTAATTATGGATGACAAAAGCATTTGGATCCAATCTGTTTCATCCATTCAGTAAGGCCCATTCTGGGGATTGTAGTGCCCTTCTAGATGTCATTATTTGTGTGACAAAAAAGCTTCTTGACAGTCTAAATTTTTCCTTTTATGAATTTGAACTTGTGTCCCCTGTCCTATTCCAAGTTAAAACTCGGGTATGGATATAGGACATGTTAGGACCTCCTACCTGAGGGAGGACCGGGTGTGTACTGAGTGGAGTGTAACAGGACGCGATGCTGACTGTGTACTGTTCTCGGTCTATGTTGTGGACTTGGATGAAGAAATCCATACCCTGTGGTATTGCATGCATGTCTGTCCAAGTTGGGTAACCTGACCTTGGATCCTCTCCAATAGTGCTTATGGGTTGGCTAGTAGGAGACAAATTATATTCTGCCAGACTTTTGCCTATGTATGTTTCCTTTGTCTGGATGGTCCCAGCACATTGTGTCTGGTGCAGAGCTGTCCAAACTGGAATCAAAACAAGAGTGCTATATAGTGATGCAAAACTAATAGGTCATTTGTTGTGCAATACGCTATACTGCCTTCACTGCATTTTTTTATTATTGATCCATTAATGTCATTTTTGTTTTTAGGAACAATTACAATGTCTTTGTTGGAGAACCTCCTTCCAGGAAATGTCTACCTCGTTCAGGTATCTGCATCTAATGAAATTGGAGAAGGGCCCTTTTCGAATGCTGTGGAGCTAGCAATCCCGGCTACGGAAACTGCACACATTAGCCAGGGACCTAAGTGGGCTGACTCTCTCAGCAGTGGAGATGCCAAAGGTCAGTGAACAGTCAGCTGCCATCAGACAAGTGTGTAACTAATGTAATCTCTTAGGCCTTTCTGACAAGGTCGCTCTAAATACTTGTCAGTGAAATGCTGTTATCACGAGCTACAAAGAATCTAAAATGGGCATTTTAAACATTATCCCACTGGAAAAACAATTATGTCTAATTATTGTGACCAAGATAGAACTTTTTGGATGTGTGATAGTTTCCGTTGTAATGTTGTATGCTGACTATGCGGAGGTCTTTGTCAGAGCAACTGATTTGGGAAGCTCTGTCATATCACATGGTTGCACTTCAAAGGCGAAGGGAAATCAGCAAGATGTTGGAATTATCTGAATGAAAATCGACTGGGACATCGTGTTGGTAAAATCGAGAGAAAAACCTGGTGGCAATACTTTCAAATATATGAATTCTGTGTTCTTTGCTTCTCCAAAGAAGTTCTACAAATGTCCTACTGCATACCTGTTTATCCACAAATTTAAACAAGGTGATGTATTTCTGCCCAGATTCACTACATATGGTTTGATGTGGGCAGCAGAAGCCTTTTATGAAAAATATTATCCTTTACTATTTACCTATTAAAAGCAATTTTTATAAGCAATATTGGTGTTACCAGTGGCGCACCAGGGTCTGTTCTAATATTGATTATATTCTCAGTGGTATAGTGTGTATACTGAGATAGGTTGTCACATCTATTTAATCCCATCTTATTTTCATTACTGAAATCAGTAGTAGATTTGTGTGATACAGCGACAAAAGTGACTAAAAACATTTTGAGGCACTTTTAATTTAATTGTTCTAATGCTAGTTATCATTCTGTTTTTACTTGAAGCTAACTCGGATGTATTTTACCACCTGGACCAAAAGTCAATGACTGGAATTATTGTTGGCGTTTGCATAGCCCTAACCTGTATCATCATCTGCATCCTTATCCTCCTTTATCGAAGCAAAGCAAGGTATTGTTTTGAAAGTACAAATGTTCAAGGCAGCATGCAAAAAGTATTGTTAAATGGGCAAGAATTGTATTAGAATTTATTGTAAACATATTGACTAATTGTGAGCAAAAGCATTCTGTTAATCAAAATGATGTCTGAAAATGCTGAGCCCCTTCAACCGTCAACCGGTATTTTTATTTTAGGAATTGTTCTCTTCTGTATTAGGCTGCATTTATCTTGATTCACCCATTTTTCAATCAAATCTGGGATTAAACTCATCATGTTCAGCATTGAATACTTCACAACATATATCATTATTAGATCTGCCAAGCTAAACTTTCTTGGTGAACTTTTGTTTGTCCAGGAAATCTTCTGCTATCAAGGCTGAGCAACAGGGAAATGTACAGTTGGCACATGTTACACGGCCACTAGTCAATGGAGACCATATTGTTAAGAGTCAAAATGAACAGGAAACTGTGGAAACCTTGATGCCAGTGATGCCTGAAAATGTTTTTTTGGATACCAAGGTGATTCATTTTATTTTCCCTTTTATTTCTACTTTGTCTACCTCTTGCGTTTTATAATAATGTGCTATTTTGAGCTAAATATGGAAGTCCTTCAGAAGTTTCAACACCAATGCATGTAACATTGTATTGTTACTATGTGAATTCCCATTTTTCACCTCACAAACACTAACTCAGTTAGACCATCGTCCATATATTGAACTTCAGCCCTGAGCGATCTACTCCAGGTGGTCTCACAATCTTTAACGCTGCGTCAGCTCTCTGTGTCTGCGTGGGGTTCACCCCCGCAACCCAAAGATGTGCAGGTTAGGTGGATTGGCCATGCTAAATTGCCCCTTAATTGGGGGAAAAAAAATAATTGGGTACTCTAAATTTATTTTCACAAAAACACTGTGTCAGCGGAAGCTTTTGAATGAATTGTTAACCTTGACATCAAACTATATTTGCTTTCCCAGTCATACATTTTTAAAATCGCCTAAACATTAATACAGGAAGGAGAATAGGAGGGAAAATGGAAATTGTGGAATTCCAGTTTGATAAGGGGGAGCCAATGGATGTGGTATACCTGGATTTCCAGAAAGCCTTTGACAAGGTGCCACACTAAAGGCTGCTGCATAAGATAAAGATGCATGGCATTAAGGATAAAGTAGTAGCATGGATAGAGGATTGGTTAATTAATAGAAAGCAAAGAGTGGAGATTAATGGGTGTTTCTCTGGTTGGCAATCAGTAGCTAGTGGTGTCCCTCAGTGATCAGTGTTGGGCCCACAATTGTTCACAATTTACATAGATGATTTGGAGTTGGGGACCAAGGGCAATGTGTCTAAGTTTGCAGACGACACTAAGATGAGTGGTGAAGCGAAAATGCAGAGGATACTGGAAGTCTGCAGAGGGATTTGGATAGGTTAAGTGAATGGGCTAGGGTCTGGCAGATGGAATACAATGTTGACAAATGTGAGGTTATCCATTTTGGTAGGATTAACAGCAAACGGGATTATTATTTAAATGATAAAATATTAAAACATGCTGCTGTGCAGAGAGACCTGGGTGTGCCCGTGCATGAGTCGCAAAACGTTGGTTTACAGGTACAACAGGTGATTAAGAAAGCAAATGGAATTTTGTCCTTCATTGCTAGAGGGATGGAGTTTAAGACTAGGGAGATTATGCTGCAATTGTATAAGGTGTTAGTGAGGCCACACCTGGAGTATTGTGTTCAGTTTTGGTCTCCTTACCTGAGAAAGGACGTACTGGCGCTCGAGGGTGTGCAGAGGAGATTCACTAGGTTAATCCCAGAGCTGAAGGGGCTGGACTATGAGGAGAGGTTCAGTAGACTGGGACTGTACTCATTGGAATTTAGAAGGATGAGGGGGGATCTTATAGAAACATATAAAATTATGAAGGGGATAGATAGGATAGATGCGGGCAGGTTGTTTCCACTGGCGGGTGAAAGCAGAACTAGGGGGCATAGCCTCAAAATAAGGGGAACTGGATTTAGGAGTGAGTTTAGGAGGAACTTCTTCACCCAAAGGGTTGGGAATCTATGGAATTCCTTGCCCAGTGAAGCAGTTGAGGCTCCTTCATTAAATGTTTTTAAGATAAAGATAGACAGTTTTTTGAAGAATAAAGGGATTAAGGGTTATGGTGTTCAGGCCGGAAAGTGGAGCTGAGTCCACAAAGGATCATCCATGATCTCATTGAATGGCAGAGCAGGCTCGAGGGGCCAGATGGCCTACTCCTCCTAGTTCTTATGTTCTTATATACTATCTTGTCCCTGTATGTCTTATGATGAGAGATTGAGTAGTTTAGGCCTATACTCGGAGGTTAAAAGAACCATGGGAGATCTAATTAAGGTATATAAGATGATATTGATGAAGTAGACATAGAGCTTCCTTGTATGGGACATTCTAGAATGAGAGGTTATAGTTTTAGGATAACGGGTAGCAGATTTAAAATAGAGGTGAAGAGAAATGACTTCTCTCAAGGGTCGTGAATCTGTGGAATTCGCTACCCCGGAGTGCGGTGGATGCCGGGACATTTGAATAAATTTAAGGAGGAGATAGATAGTTAGTAATTGGAAAGTGGAGTTGAGGCCAAGGTGAGATCAGACATGATCATATTGAATGATGGAGCAGGCTCGAGGGGGTGAATTGCCTACTCCTGCTCCTGGTTCTTGTGTTCCTTTTAAAAACAACTTCTCTTGCCACATTTCTCTCTCCCCATCCACTTCAATATGTTAATTCTTCACTGGGATACAGTTCCACAGTCAGCAGATGTGTATGGAGTTTGCACATTCTCCCCATGTCTGTGTGGGTTTCCCCTGGGTGCTCTGGTTTCCTCCCAGAGCCCAAAGATGTGCAGGTTAGGTGGTTTGGGCATGCTAAATTTCCGCTGGTGTCCAATGGTTGGGTAGGGTTATGGGGGTAGAGCAGGGGGATTGGGCCTAGGTGAGGTGCTCTTTCAAAGGGTCGGTGCCGACTCGATGGGCCGAATGACCTCGTTCTTCATGGTAAAGATTCTATCATCTGACAAACAATCCACCTCTTCTCACTTGGGTGACCACTATTCATGTGTGAGCCTCAACAGTATTGGGCTATGACGAGAGATATTGTGGCCACATACTCATTCTTTTTTTTAATATAAATTTAGAGTACCCAATCCATTTTTTCCAATTAAGGGGCAATTTAGCGTGGCCAATCGACCTAGCCTGCACATCTTTTGGATTGTGGAGGCGAAACCCACACAAACACGGCACATACTCATTCTTGCCTTCATCCAGCCATGTGGCGTTTCCAGCAGGGGTTACATGATATCTATTAGGAGAAAGAACCCTTCATTGTTTTTCTTATTGGCCTTAAATAAAGAATTGCATTTATATAGTGCCGTTTGCGATCTCTGGATGTCTCAGTGAAAGAAAGGTTTTTCCTCAAGTTATCTCTAAATCCCCTGCCCCTAACCTTAATTCTATACATCCAAGAAAATAATTTTGAAGTGTAGCCATGGTTGTTATATAGGTCAGTGAATTCAACACACACTGGAGATTGAACCTGGAACTTTCTGGTTTGTAGTTTATGCCAGTTTCAGGTCAGTCAAAGCTGGAAGGACTCTGGAAAGGGGACCCAAGCTTCTTGGTGAAGCTGAAACCAAGACCGAGTTTTTCTTTACAAGGAGAGGTGATTGACTTTGTTTAGCCCTCCCAGCTCTCCTCGCACACATCCCAGTGTCCCAGCCATCCCCTAGTTATACTCTTTTGAGTAGCAATCAACATAAATAACAAACTAACAAACAAATTAATAGCTGCTTAAAGGATGCAATAGTGTCTGTGTGGGTCTCAGCCCACAACCCAAAGATGTGCCGGTTAGGTGGATTGGCCACTCTAAATTGCCCCTTAATTGGGGAAAAAAAATAATTGGGTACTCAAAACTTATTTTTAAAAGGGTACGGTAGCAAAATTGAAAACTTTAAAGGAAACTTTTATCTCCTATTTATATGTTCTTCAAATGTGTATTAAACAATGCCATTCACCTGTATCCTGACAATATAATTAACATACTATTAACAAACTCTACTTTTTAAAAATACATTTAGAGTACCCAATTTTGCTTTTCCAAATAAGGGGCAATTTAGTGTGGCCAATCCAGTTGGTAGCACCGCTGCCTCATGCCGCCGAGGACCCGGATTCGATCCCGGCCCCGGGTCACTGTCCGTGTGAAGTTTGCACATTCTCCCCGTGTCTGCGTGCGTTCCGCCCCCACAACCCAAAGATGTGCAGCGTAGGTGGATTGGCCATGGTAAATTGCCCCTTAATTGGGGAAAAAAATAATTCGGTACTCTAAATTTATATTAAAAAGAAGCCTCATTGTGAGAACAGAAGCAAGTGCACATTGACCAGAGCAGATCAACTTGTGAGGCACGTTTCACATAAGCAGGGGAGATGACATGACGCGGGAAGAAAAAAGTCACATAACAATTGGGAGGCGGTAAACAACTTGAGAGTAAACATATTAATTTTAGCTCTTCAATTCTAACCTTATAATAAAATAACTTTATACATGTGAGAAAAAAGGGATAATATGGAAGTATTTTGCATTGTTTATTCATTTGGTGCATCTGTACTTATGTTTGCACAGGATAAAACTGGAGAGACTATTGGGATGGGCAGAAATAATATAGAGTGGAGCTCTGATCAGAATATGGTAATATTGGTAAAAGCTAACCAAAGTTCAGTCAGCTCTCATTACATGTTCTTCTGACATTGTAGCTGAGACTGAGTGAAATTGGTCAGCTTTGTAGTAGGCAGGTTGGGGGGGGGGGGGGTTTATCTTTACTGGGACTTGAACCCAGGACAGAAAGTGTAAATCAAACTCTCTGATTCACTGTAATAATATGTGGTGATTGAGCAAGAAATAAACCATCTGAATGTGTTATATTGTATCCAACAGGGTGGATCTGATTTGATTATTAGCAGCTCTACTTGTGTGAATGAAAAGGTGAAGAAATGGTCATTTTTTGGGTCAATGAAGAAATCGATGAAGGCACAGAAAGAGAAACAGGTAAGATTTGGAATCAAACTCTTGAAGCTTATGTAGTTGATGCTTTCAAAAGAAAGCTACATAGAGACAAGACAGAGAAAGGAATAGAAAGTAATGCTGATGGGGTGTTTGGAGACTTGTGTAGAGTGTAAACGCTCAGGTTGACCTGAATGGTATGTTTCTTTGTACATCTTGTGTAATCTGATGATTGTTGTGTAGAATACTACACACATTCGACAAACACATTTAAATGGAAATAACCAATCTTGCATTTTAGCTGATGCTTCATACAGTTTCTGGAGCTTCTGCTATCTGAAGGAACCTGCAAATTTGTTGGTTTGACAGTCTCCTATTGAATTATAATCAATGTGTTCAGTGACTTTTAGTGAGAAACAGATGCTTGACCTAATTCACTCACCAAGTGTAGCAAATATTCTGCATTTGCAGTTTTATGGGGAAATTACTTTGGGGGTCAGTTGGGTGAACGGCTAGTTTATGATGCAGAGTGACGCCAACCGCACAGGTTCAATTCCTGCACCAGCTGAGATTATTCATGAACGCCCTGCCTTCTCAACCTTGTCCCTCACTTGAGGTGTGGTGACCCTCTGGTTAAATCATCACCAGCAGGGCAGCAAGGTGGCGCAGTCGTTAGCACTACTGCCTAACGGCGCTGAGGACCCAGGTTCAATCGTGGACTTTGCACATTCTCCCCGTGTCTGCATGGGTCTCACCTCCACAAACCAAAGATGTGCAGGGTAGGTGGATTGGCCACGCTAAATTGCCCCTTAATTGGAAAAACAGAATTGGTACTCTAAATTTATTTTTAAAAATAAATATAAATAAATCATCACTAGTCAGCCTATGGTCCTCTGGGACTCGGGTGATATTGCACTCAATTATCTATTGATAGTATTAATTATTGTAATATAATCAATCTGACCATTTTATGTTGCTCTCACTGTTCGGGAGGTGTAAATAATGTTAGTTCAATAATAATTGCCTGCAGTTGGGCAGCAAGGTGGCACAGTAGGTTAGCCCTGCTGCCTCATGGCGCCGAGGTCCCAGGTTCGATCCCGGCCCTGGGTCACTGTCCGTGTGGAGTTTGCACATTCGCCCCGTGTTGCGTGGGTTTCGGCCCCAAAACCCAAAGATGTGCATGCTAGGTGGATTGGCCACACTAAATTGCCCCTTAATTTGGAAAAATTGAATTGGGTACTCTAAATTTATATTAAAAAAAATAATTGCCTGCAGTTGACAACGTTAGTCATCTCCGTGCGAAACACAACAATTATCATCCGATTGTTTGAAACATGCTTGGTGGCATTCCTCTTTTTCAAGCTTGCACCACCAGCATTGCTATGATCTTGTGGTTGTCTTAGTGGACGGCATGGTAGCACAGTTGCTTCACAGCTCCAAGGTCCCAGGTTCGATTCCCAGCTTGCCTCATTGTCTGTGCGGAGTCTGCACAGTTTCCCCGTGTCTGCGTGGGTTTCCTTTGGGTGTTCCAGTTTCCTCCCCCAGTCCAAAGATGTGCAGATTAGGTGGATTGGCCATGCTAAATTGCCCTTAGTGTCCAAAAAGGATAGGTGGGGTTACGGGGATAGGGTGGAGGTGTGGGCTTGGGTAGGGTGGTCTTTCCAAGAGCCGGTGCAGACTCAATGGGCCGAATGGCCTCCTTCTGCATTGTAAATTCTATGATTCTGTTACAGTTATTTAAATTGCTCAAACAGCCATTTTTACAGGTTACCCACATGCCAACGCTTACAGCAATGATCCTCCTAAAAGTTTTGCATAGTCTGCAAAAGAAGTTGGCTTGAATTTGTAGTACTTGCTAAATGTAACTGTGTCATTCTTTTGCTAGCAGCCAGTGAGAAGAAATGGACGCGGCATGAGCTCTTACCAGCTGACGTGTGATGAATCGGGCGGCTCAATACTCATTCCACCTACATCTCTGCAGGCTGCATTCTGCACTGCAGGAGACACGGAATATTCTCACAACAGTGACGGAAGCCATGAAACTGGAGATTCAGGCAGATACTCGCACGATTCTAGAGAGGAAATGGAAATGGCTCACCTTTCTTCTGTCATATGTACTACACCTACCTTCTTGGGGCCATTTGTCCAGGCAGAAACGGTCAGCGTTCCTGTCAAGTCTACGCCGGAGGAAGCTGAACGTCTGTTGATTGGTTCTCCTTCTACTACCTCAGACCTACTAGCACCGCCTCATGTTTGCCAAATGCCTTCTCCAAAAACTGCTTGCGAACACGCCAACCATGAATTTCCAATTTAAAAGTTACCCGATCCAGTTTGACCGTAATTTATCTGTACAATGGACAATGTGCAGTAAGCCAAAGAACGTTCCGGAATAAAAATCTGGGTCTTTTTTGTTTTATCACTCCAGGTTCTTACTCGCTTTTGTTTGATGAATGTTACATTTTTAATTTTACCCACCATGAATGTCTGTGTCAATAATGTGAAAAGGACCGTTACATTTCTTTTGATTTTATTTTGAAAAGTATATCACTGGAGCAGAAATAATTTGTCAGGCTTTCTGCTGGAAATCTACCTCAATGTTACCTAATGGTAAACTCCAGTATTTAACAGATATTTTACTCCATTGCCTAATTGCTGATACTTCCTTACAGAAATACGTTGTTTTGCTAAAAGAAATGTTTGTTGATGTTCTGCTGTGATGTAGGGGTTGTAAGGACATTGCCGTGAGAGTGTTTAACTAAAGCTCTTGTTTATACAAGCAGGCATCATTCTAAAGTGGGGACAAATGCAGCACCATTGAGCTGAAGTTGTTTTGATTCACTTGTTCTTTTTTTAATGTACGGCAAAGGATCCCAGTCGTATGTTTGAGTAAGAGTATCAAAGTCACAGTCCCGATCCTTTAAACTTAATATGATCACTTTTCACAGCTGTTATGTTTGTGAATAATAGAGGTTTACATAGAGCTGTGAAAAATGTAAAGTATGTTTGATCAGAGGGAAGAGGAAATGCTTTCATTTGAATGATTTTGAAGAGATACACGTTTATGCATTGTAACATTCATTCACAAGCTGAGTAAACTCGCATATGCTGCTAATTTGAAAGACATTTGAACTATAACAGTGCTGCTGTGCCAGCAGAATGAATGAACTCTTATCCAGCCTAAACCTAAAGTGTTTTGGGTACACTTCAGTTTCATAGAATATTTGTTGGGAGGAACAACAGGCAAATTGAAGCTGGCCAGGACTAGCTAGAATGATTACCTACAGGCTTCCTGTTCTAGAAACTGGAGCATACGATGCAGAAACTAGGAAAAACATGGCGCCTGCACTGATTCATATCCACGGCCGTACACTCTCTGAGCTGGATTCTGATTTCATGCATTCTAATAGATACCCCTGCAACTGCATAGAAAATAGGAGCAGAAGGAGGCCACTCCGCCCATCAAGCCTGCTCCGCCATTCATTATGATCATCCATCTCAATAGCCTGATCCCACCTACCCTCCCCCCTCCCCATCCAATATCCTTTGATCCGCTTGACCCAAATGCTATATCTAACTTGAAAACATTTGCGTTTTGGCCTCAACAGCTTTCTGTGATAGTGCATTCCACAGGCCGACCATACTCTGGGTGAAGAGGTTTCACCCGCATCTCAGTCCTAAATGGTCTACCTTGTATCCTCAGTCTGTGGCCCCTGGTTCTGGACACCCCCACCATCAGAAACATCCTTCTTGTATCTATCCTGTCCCTGTTAGAATTTAATAAGATTCTATTAGATCCACCCCCCTTATTCTTCTGAACTACGGCAAATACAATCCTGATTCAATCTCTCCTGGAATCAGACTGGTGAGGTGGTGGCGTAGTGGTATTATCACTGGACTAGTAAACCAGAGACCAGAGTAATGCTCTGGGGATCCAGATACGAATCCTGCCACTGCAGATGGTGAAATTTGAATTCAATAAAAATCTGGAAATAAAAATCTAATGATGACCATTAAACCACTGCTGATTGTCGTAAAAACCCATCTGCTTCACTAATGTCCTTTAGAGAAGGAAATCTGCCGTCCTTACCTGTTCTGACCTATAGCAATGTGGTTGACTCTTAACTGCCCCCTCAAGGGCTATTAGAGATGGGCAATAAATGCTAGCCGATAAATGTAATGCCCAGGTTCCATGAACGAGTTCATAGAATCATTGAATTTACAGTGCAGAAGAAGGCCATTCGGCCTATCGATTGTGCACTGGCCCTTGGAAAGAGCATCCTACCCAAACCCACACCTCCACCCTTTCCCCACAGCTCCACCCTATCCCCGTAACCCCAACTAACCTTTTTTGGAGACTAAGGGCAATTTAGCATAGCCAATTCCCCTAACCTATATGTCTTTGGACTGTGGGAGGAAACCAGAGCACCCAGAGGAAACCCACGCTGAAACGGGGAGAACGTGCAGACTCCTCACAGACAGTGACCCAAGCCGGGAATCGAACCTGGGATTCTGGAGCTGTGAAGCAACTGTGGTAACCATAAGGCCATAAGACAGAGGAGCAGAATTAGGCCACTCGGCCCATCGAGTCTGCTCTGCCATTCAATCATGGCTGATATTTTCTCATCCCCATTCTCCTGCTTTCTCCCCATTACCCTTCATCCCCTTATTAATCAAGAACCTACCTAACTCTGTCTTCAAGATGCTCAATGATTTGGCCTTCACAGCCTTCTGCGATAAAGAGTTCCACAGTTTCACCACGCTCTGGCTGAAGAAATTCCTTCTCATTTCATGGGCAGCAGGGTAGCATGGTGGTTAGCATAAATGCTTCACAGCTCCAGGGTCCCAGGTTCGATTCCCGGCTGGGTCACTGTCTGTGTGGAGTCTGCACGTCCTCCCCCTGTGTGCGTGGGTTTCCTCCGGGTGCTCCGGTTTCCTCCCACAGTCCAAAGATGTGCGGGTTAGGTGGATTGGCCATGCTAAATTGCCCGTAGTGTCCTAATAAAACAAGTAAGGTTAAGGGGGGGGTTGTTGGGTTACGGGTATAGTGTGGATACGTGGGTTTGAGTAGGGTGATCATGGCTCGGCACAACATTGAGGGCCGAAGGGCCTGTTCTGTGCTGTACTGTTCTATGTTCTATGTTCAGTTTTAAAGGATTGTCCCTTTAGTCTGAGATGGTGTCCTCTGGTTCTAGTTTTTCCTACAAGTGGAAACATCCTCTCCACTGTGCTAGCGTGCTGCCCTAAAAAAAGTTTGTAAAAAACAAACATTCTCTACACTCCCTCTATAGCAAGAACATCCTTCCTCAGATAAGGAGACCAAAACTGCATGCGATATTCCAGGTGTGGCGTCACTAAGGCCCTGTATAATTGCCGCAAGACATCCCTGCTCCTGTACCCGAATCTTCCCTCTATGAAGGCCAACATACCATTTGCCGACTTTACTGCCTGCTGCGCTTGCATGCTTGCCTTCAGCGACTGGTGTACCAGGGCACCCAGGTCTCGTTGCACGTTCCTCTCTCCTAGCTTATGGTCATTCAGATAACAGCGTTAACATTTCTAGTCCAGATGACTCTTCAGACCTCTAAAGAAAAGTCATATGGGCTTGAAACATTAACTCTGTTTCTCTCTTCATAGATGCTGCCAGACCTGAGTTTTTCCAGCATTTTCAGTGTTTATTTCAGATTTCCACCATCTGCAGCATTTTGTTTTTATTCCTTTCAATGGATATTTAATTTCCACCAATTCTACATATTAACTACATACTTTGTTTTTAACTTCATTTGACTCTTCACCCAAATAACAATTCTAAACGCCTTTTCACAGTTACAGCCCAAAATACTTAACTTCTGTTCCCCAGTTCCCCAATGTGCATGGATTTACTTATTTCAACAATCTGTCAGATGCAAAGTAATAACCATTTGACATCAAGAACATTTCTATTACATTTAAACATGCAAGGCAAGTACACAACAGAATTGATTTAATAATTAAAGTTAATTTTTGATTTACATGATTCAAAAGCAGTAATGCTAAAACAGTTTAATCAAATCTTTAAAAATCGCAGAATTCTGCTTATTTTTATCCATTAGGAATATTAATTTATTATCCAATCCACTGTATAGAATACTGCGTTACTTCAACAAACGTCAAGTGTGTGTATTCAGACAAGACATTTTTCTTCATCTAATCAAAACAACTTCAGCTTGCGTGTATTATATTAAGTAACTCACCAGAGAGTTGCAGTCCAAAGACATTATAATTTGGTGTATTTCTGTTTTTAGAATTGCTTGCATAAAACAGAGCTTTATGATACCAAAAATGTTCACAGGGCATAGAAGCTGCTACTCTCATGTGCTCTAACCTTGCACCCCCTGTTTGATACTACCTCTTTTAAAAAACCTATTTTAGTGTTATTCTTTATCTAACCTCAGGGATCAAGTAATTACATTTGAACTGCCACACTAGAGATGTGTGGTGTACTGACAGGGTATCTTGTTGAATTTTTGATTTTAAAATAGTTACTGTGTAGCTTTTAAGAGTTAGAACAGATCACTAGAAATATGTGCCAGTAAATGTTCACGTCTACGTGACGCCGATATATCAAAACTATTTAAAACAAGCTTACCAAAGAAAATGTACATAAAACTTTTTTTCTGTGAAATTTCTTTTTTTGGGCCATTTAATTACAATTAAATCTCTTAATTTTATGATAGTTACTAATCGATCAGAAGTAGTGACTTATAAGAGTTTGAATAGAAAAAGTGATTTTCTAATACAATATTACAGTCATGTAATTGGAAAACTGATTTGGGGAGCAAGCTATATTGATGTGTGAACACCCAAGGCCTATTATACCTCATCCTTTATTAGAAAAAAATAGAATTATATTAAATAGCTATCCAATGTTTTCATGTCCAGAATTAGTTACAAGCCAGATCTTTGCCCTATCCAAAAGGTTTTAATGTTTGTGTTTAAGTCCTTGAATCGGCTCATTGAAATATCCTTAGTACTATCTACTGAGTACTACTTCTGGTTAGCTGCACTCTGCTCTTTATAGTGTAGATCAGAATTATAGTAATAGTCAGTTTAGCACTTGTCTTTCAGATTAGTGTCATCCTATAGTATTAGGAGTCAAGGCAGTATACAAAGGTAAATGATGTGTATCTATATCCAAAGATTTCCTTTTCTTGTTGGATTTTTTTATATATATATATATATTGACAGGGCACTGTGTCTATGTAGTATCTGAATTCCCAACCTAAGAACTGTGTCACTTTTCATCCAACCTACAATAGAGTTGATGAATGGGAAAAAAAAGAGAATTTTCTTGTAGTTTCAAGTGTAATATTGTAAAAGTGCATTGCTCAATATTGCAATAAGTAAGTGTTTAATATCAATCACTGAGCAGAAGAGGATTCTCTTTTTCTGATTAATTGAGCTTTACTGGATGCCTTGGGCATCATTTTGATCATTTGGCATTTTTTTTAAAGTGGCAAACTTTTTACCTGATGCACTTAGGTTCTAATTTTAAACTGCTTTTGAAAGAAATACCAAATTCCTCTGCGCAAACCAAAGTGAAATACTCCAGCTGCCTGTAACGCTCGCTGTAACAATTCAGTTGAATTGCAACCATGTAATTTGCAGAGGACCTTTCCAAAGATGGCTGCATATTTCTGTGGCTTAGAGTCATGTCTGCAGCGTATACTTAACACTTCCATACAATAAAATGGCAGTTCTGGTGAATGTGAAAGAAGAGGGTCTTGTAATAGCTTTAAAAAAAACTCTAACCAATGTTTAGCAATAAAGAGGGCTCTGTCTCTTGACCAGTCAAGTTTCAAAGTATGAAGGAGAGTAAATAAAGCTGCCTCCTTCTTCATAATCAACATAAATTCAGTGTTATTTTCAAATACAGCTAGATCAGCCGCCCATAAAAACCAAAGATTATTTTTTGTTCACCTTTGTGTATCAAAAGTAGGATTTAGCTCTTCCCTCCAAGAAGAGTAGATGGTTGTCTTCTCTCAAACATTGCTGTTTAAGTGTTTGCTTTTTTATTTTAGTGCAACAACAAATGTCCATGTTTAACATCCTTAGTCAGAATCGGCATCTTTTCATTATGTACAGCAATCATTTTGAAGTACTGTAAACATTGATGTAATCGCAGCATGCAAAATGATAATTATGGCCATTGTTAAGATATTTTTTAACAAAGTGCTCGTTTCCCTGGCTCTTCATTCGGGTATGAGTTGCAATATATGGTTTAACCCATGGATTTAAATTTTTTTTAGAGTGCCCAATTAATTTTCTCCAATTAAGGGGCAATTTAGCATGGCCAGTCCACCTACCCTGCACATCTTTGGGTTGTGGAGGTGAAACCCATGCAAACGGGGAGAATGTGCAAACTTCACATGACAGTGACCCAGAGCCAAGATCGAACCTTGGACCTCGGCGCCATGAGGCAGCGGTGCTAACCACTGTGCCACCATGCTGCCTTTGGTTTAACCTGGATGCTGTTCCTGTGTCTCTGATCAACACTATATTTCCTGCAGGCTAGATGTCTATTGCTTCTCGGTATTACTTCAGTTATTAATTAATGGAAAAAATGTAATTTGTAAGTTCACAGAACCATTTTTTAAAAGTTGAAAGCCCATTTTACCTATTTTTTTTGTATCTTGTGATGTGAAGACATAATTAATCATTTAGAATTTCCAATTAATTTTCATCTTGGCAAATCTAAGGTCTTGAACCGTTGCCCCATTCCCCATGTGCCCTTGCCCTATTTCTAATCTGCTTTGGGCTCTGTAAAATTGTCCTATTTCAGGAGGGCAGCAATCAAAGTAATGCCATGTCTCCCCCCCCCCCCCCCCCCCCCCCCCCCCCCCCCCCCCCCCCCCACATCCATGGCATGATCCAGGCTAGCAGGGTAGATCTTCCAAAAATACTATGGGTGAGAGTGGCAAATATTGTGAGATGGCTCAAGTAGCGTTTCACGATGGCGTCAAATGAGGAAGCAATTGTCCCTCCCCTCCACCCTGGATCATTGCGTGTCTGATTTGATGGCGGGTTGAGTAAATCGCCGTGGAATCCGTGACTTTAAGTCCCCGTCTCTCTCTCTCTCCCCCCCCCCCCCCACCAGCGCCCTGCACTATATCCCAGAAAAAGCCACCATTGCCATCCGTGGCTCAATTCCCAATGTTTCCTGCCCCAATGTGGGAGAAAATCCTGGCCTACACGTCTTGATCATTATTGTTGAAAGTCTATTGTAGCTTCTGGACTACTCGTGCTCCTTTTAATATAGGTCAATAAATACCCAGTCAGCAGAAACATATAAGGTAATATATTCTGAGATGTAATTTACAGTACTTCAGGATTGAGAACTGCTGTTAAAAGCTGCCAGCATATTTCCCACTTTTCAAATATGTTTCGGATGTAGGTAGATGCTAATATTTACTGTATGTAGTCAAAAAGTATAGGAACTTTAGCAGGCAAAACCTTTGTAAAACACATTTTGGCCTGTTTTGATTGCTGGGGAAATGCGAGTTGCAATAAGCCGTAACCACAGCTACATCAAATTTTGCAAAGTGCTTGGGACAAATTATATTAATTTGTGCAACCACCTTTCAGATTTATTAAGAGGACCTGCAGTGAGTGCCTAATGAATTTCAGGTTATTGACGACATCAACACATTAGGAAAGGTTAGCACAATCTTAGGAAATAATCATATCCGCTAGTCCAGCAAAGGAAGGATTTTCCGGTTGTGCCTGCCCGAGATCGGAAATTTCCGCCCAAGGCCAACAGACATTTAAATAGTCACCCCCAAGTTTTCCATCCCGCTTGCGACATTTCCTGTGGTGGGCGGGATTGAACCCAGAGGCTGTGGAAAATATGCTGGCTCACTGGTGAGTTTTTGCTGATACTTTTGAAGTTGGAGATGTTGACTAAATAGAAACTACTGCCTCATTTTGAATTTAAGTGTTTGTTGATGCACATTAATCTGGAATTGTGTGTTAAACTGTCTGAAATTGTATTTTCTCTTTGACATGTGTTAAACTTTGTGGCGCTGCTGTAATGGCTGCTTAGATGACATTTACTACACCCACTTGCAAGGTAACTGATGTAGCAGGACCGAAGTGTGTCATGTAAGCGCACATTATATCAGTCAGCCGGGTGGAAGTAAATAACTTCCGCTTTTGTTTTACTATTGTATTTTTTTCCTTGTGATGAGAACAATAATAATGTGTTAGTTTTTTTTATTTGGAGCATACTGTTAAGATGTGAACTAAAGGGAAGAAGTGGAAGGTACAGTCTAATGATGTATCTCAGGTGCTCTGAACCTTCTAGCTTCAATTGCCAATTGTCTTGTAAAGGCAGTGTTTGTGATCCTGCCAGTGGATGGTGAACCTGCATTATATCAAATTTTATTTGTCTCAGGGGATCAGCTTCACTTTGTGTCCATTGCTGTAGGAGAATGAACGTTTGCCTTGATTTGTGAATGTACCTCATTTATGTCTTTAACTACTTTTATTGAGAAACTGTGTTTTCCTATTTTATAATAGCATTACGGTGAATGCTGCCTAGAATTCAGGTGCCTGATCTGTAATCTTGCTAAGTCATGCCAAAAATATAACTAGTCTAAAAGCCAAAATGTTTTAAAACTGTTGTAAAATAGTCTGAATTTTGAACAATTGCACAGTTTGAATAAAGTTTTTCCATAAAAGATATACTGCCGTGCATTTAATGGGGGGAAAAAACTGCAAAATAATTCAAGGTATTTGAACTCATTAATGATTCTTGTCTTGAACAGTTTTCCAATTAAGGGGCAATTTAGCATGACCAATCCACAGACCCTGCACATCTTTGGGTTGTGGGGGTGAAATCTACGCAGCCATGGGGAGAATGTGCAAGCTCCACATGGACAGTGACCCTGAGCCATCAAACCCTGGTCCTCGGTACTGTGTCATTAACAATTCCTGAGTGATTAATTTCCCTTGGACCTAAATCCTCTGATGAATTTCTAGCTCATACCAACTCAGTCAGTTTAAAATAAACCCCCCCCCCCGCCCTGTCAAATTTTCTCCGTGCCTTTTCTTGTCTGAAGGGCACTGAATTCACAAAGAGTTAATGTTCCACAAATATCCTTTTATACATTGGTTGAGTGCTTGTCTCTCAGGTGAGCTCAGACCAGATCACACTCTGGTCACTGGTGGCAATAACCCCCGTTCATACACTATATCCATTTGGACAAGCCTAACAAAGACTATTGGATAGCAATCAGGAGTGAAATCATCTTCAATAATCTCATTGTCAACCAAGGTGAACTGAAGCCAATTATTGTATCGCTCCTACTCAGGCCAACTAAGTACAGATCACTATCCAACCCTTTCCGGCCTGTATGACAAATAATTCGCTGCTTTATCCAGTTGAGCTCTTGGGAAAAGCTTATTGAAACCCGTTTAGGACTAAGTTGTAATTTGATTTGATTTTTTAATATAAATTTAGTGTACCAATGTTTTCCAATTACAGGGCAATTTAGCATGGCCAGTCTACCTACCCTGCACATCTTTGGGTTGTGGGGGGTGAGACCCATACAGACACGGGGAGAGTGTGAAAACTCCACAGGGACAGTGATCCGGGATCGAACCTGGGTCCTCAGCACCTTGAGGCAGCAGTGCTAATCACTGCGCCAACCATTCACTCTTGTGAATGAGTCCAGAACTCGGGGACACCTTTTTAGGACAGAGGTGAGGAAAAATCTTTTCTCCAAGAGTTGTGAGACTTTGGAACTCTGCTCTGGAGGCGGGGTCATTGAATATTTTTAAGGCAGAGATAGATTCCTGTTAGTCAAGAATTCTAAGGTTATCGGGGGTAGATGGGAATGTGGAAAGTGAAACACAAACCGATCATCCATGATCTTATCTAATGGTGGAGCAGGCTTGAGGGGCCAAATGGCCTACTTCTAATTTGTATGTCTGTAAAAGGAACCATATGCATGCAAGCCTCCTTTGTTAAAATCACCATCAATAATTGATGTATGAAAGAGTGAGACTACACAATTGTAAAAGTAACTTTTCAGTGCCAGTAGTTGTTTGGTAATATAAAACTTAACGCTTCATTCAAAATTCACTTGCATCTGAAGAGACAAATCTTAACGTTTCTGTTATGCTTGGTATGTCTCTACCATACAAGTACCATGTGTCACGCCCTTCAACCATTTTTTTAAAAAATAATTTTTATTGAAAAATGTAGATTTTATACAGCATTGACACACCTTAGTAAAATACCGAAAATAACAATAATATTAACAATCATATACATTCGCCCCACCTCCATGAACAGCACAGCATTTTAACAACAACGCAAATTAACACACTATAAAGTTACAGAATAGACACTACAATAGTGCCCCCCCCCCCCCCCCCCCCCCCCCGGGTTGCTGCTGCTATTGACCAAGTTACCTATCTCTGAGCCAGGAAGTCCAGAAAAGGCTGCCATCGTTTATAGAACCCTTGTATTGATCCTCTCAAGGCAAATTTGACCTTTTCCAATTTTATAAATCCCGCCATGTCACTGACCCAGGTCTCCACGCTTGGGGGCCTTGCATCCTTCCACTGTAACAGAATCCTTCGACGGGCTACTAGGGACGCAAAGGCCAGGACACCGGCCTCTTTCGCCTCCTGCACTCCCGGCTCTACCGCAACTCCAAAGATCGCGAGTCCCCACCCTGGTTTGACCCTGGATCCAACCACCCTCGACACCGTCTCCGCCACCCCCTTCCAGAATTCTTCCAGTGCTGGGCATGTCCAGAACATATGGGCGTGGTTCGCTGGACTCCCCGAACATTTGGTGCACCTATCCTCGGCCCCAAAGAACCTACTCATCCTGGTCCCGGACATGTGGGCCCGGTGCAGCACCTTAAATTGGATGAGACTAAGTCTCGCACATGAGGAAGAGTTAACTCTCTCCAAGGCATCCGTCCAGCCCTTCAACCATTTTAATAACAAGTTGCTCAGCAAGGTACAAGTATAGTGAAGTTTCTTGAGAAGCAAGGCAGTACAGATTCATTCATCGGGCCCTTTTTGCAATGCAGATTTAAAAATCTGTTACTTCCAGTGGAATCCAATATTTATGTGTACAGCAGATACCATTCCAGAGAAGGAAGATATCCTGACTGAAGCTACCATATTTCATAAGAGACTAAACAACTTCCAAGGATGAGATATTTCCATCTGTGAATGCACTTAACTCAAGCAAACTCTTGCTTCATTTCAATATATCAGTGCATCACTTGAAAAAGGGTGTAGGTTTCCTGTTTGCTTTTTGGTTGTGTTTGATGTGTATATATAAATGCCATAATTTATTTATTTATTTTTAGAAAACGGGTATAGTTGAGATTGTACACTTTGGTTCTCATTCAAGGACTGGACCCCCACAATGTGACCTGAGCCAACACTTGAAATGAATAGCCAAAGCTTTAGAACTAACTATTCTTCAGTTGTTCACGCAGTTTTGCTTTTCCTCCTGAACATCTTAGAATTTATGAAGAAATTTAAAAAATTAGGTGGTGGCAGTCTCCCAATTTTTATAGTTAGTTTCCAATCTCATCTATGTGTAAAACACTGGACTGGTGCATGTTTTTGGAAATCCTAAAAAATGCACATGTTTAGCGAATTCATGGCCACAACAGAAACTTGCTGAGGAGTCTCAAACATTCTGACGGGTAAGTGTAAAATTTTTTGATGCCTTCAAATGTCACTATTAGGTGCTGGATAGTAATATAGATGCAATTTTAATACAGTGATTCATCATGGGGAAAAGCCTGCAGATGTAAGTCATTACATTGACCGCTATTGTGGAAAAGAGCACATCTTTGTAAGCATTTGTCACAACACCCTGGGCGAGCACACGGTCAGTATCAACCCCCCTCAACCCGGGGTTGCAACACCAGTGAATTAACAAATAATTCATAATTAAAAAAAAAAAAAAATTTAGATTACGCAATTATTTTCTCCAATTAAGGGGCCAATCCACCTACTCTGCACATTTTTGGGTTGTGGGGGCGAAACCCACGCAGACACGGAGAGAATGTGCAAACTCCACACGGACAGTGACCCAGAGCCGGGATCGAACCTGGGACCTCAGCGCCGTGAAGCGGTTGTGCTAACCACTAGGCCACCGTGCTGCCCTCCAAATAATTCATAATTAACGTATAGATGATTTTGGGCCGAGACTGCTGCAATGAGATGCAGACCCCAAATTTATAAGTAAAAACATTAACAAAGTATTTATTCATAACGAGGAAAAGCTGAATATATGAAGTAATAACAGAACAATGATCTACCTAATCCCAAATCCCACCCTCCACCCAGACACGCACAAGACAGACACACATGGCGGGAATGGGAGGATAGGTTTAAACTAAAAAGGGATTAATAGTTATGAGATTGCTCTTTGCTGCCGACGTAGCTCTTTGTAGCTAGCGATCTTCTAATCATGTATCCAATCTGAAACTGTAGGTTGTAGCAAGCTCTCTAAATCTGCAGGCAGAGAGAGAGAGATTTAAAACCTGCCTTGTGCTTGGAACTCTTCACAGTAAACACCCAAAATAATATGGCACTCTTCACACCCTCTTTCTGGAACTTTGTCTTGCCCCACCGATCACAGGCCCCAATAGAAACTTGTACATTTCTGATTGGCTGCTTGCCAAGTCTGTCAAATCATCATCACCAGTTCTACCCCAGAAACTAAAGGGAATGTCTTGGCTCAGTCCATCACGATGGGGGGGATTCAGCACTGCCTAAAACCTGTAGTTTAAACAGAAACCCCAGACGGTGTAGCAACGTCGTAGCAGCTTAACCAGAAGACAGGCAGCAGGGACAGGATAAAAAGGAGAACACCGGACAGGCGGGGTTTACAAAAAAGTATCTTAACACAATCATATGTATTACTGTACTTTTTTCCATTGCAGAAAGTGCTCTAATACATTCAGAAATATGCTGGTAAACTCTGCTTGCCATGTTTCGCACTGAAGTTCAAATGTGCAGACAGCTCTGAATGTGGGGGGGGGGGGGGGGGGGGGAGCTGGAATTCCCTGAATTTGAAAGGTAAAAATAAATTGGAGCACATACTCTCTTCCATTGATTGACAGAAATGGAGAGGGCATCTTCTGTTCTTTCAATTTCAGATTCTGCGGTTGCAATAATTTTCAAACGCTGTGACCATTATGAATACTGGGGAGTTCCAAAAGTTAATGGAGTACTCAGTTATGTTGACACAGCTGTTGAGAGAAATGACAAATTATTTTGTGGTTGTACTAACATACTTGGCCTTTGATGTGGTTTCAGAGTACATGGTTGTTTGTTTACAAAATCTAATGGCCACTCAAAGGATTAACTTTTTCCAATGGAGAAGTTGTACCTGTGAATGAGAGTTTTATACATTGTCATTGGTTTAATTTTTTTTACATCTGCAATTAAAGTAATTTCTATTGCATTGCTCTGGAGGGCTGTACATCGTGCGTGATAGATGAGTGGACATGAAGGGCACATGGGGCGGGTGACATATGGACTTGGGGTATGGAGGTGGATGGGTGATCTGTGGGCAAGGTGGCATGAGGGTGATCTGAGGGGGCATGAAGGTGGAAGGCGTGGTTTAAGGGGTGTGGTGGAGGGGGCTTTAAATGATGTTGAGAGATGGGCTTTCTAACCAGCTCTCCTCCACTCCCACAGAACAGTGTTACAACTTGCAAACTGCACTGAAAATGCAAACCCTGCACGAGGAAACAGAACTACTGGGCAAAATCACACAAGGGTTGGGTGGGCAGTTTGGAAATCACAAAGTGAAAGTCGCATTTTCCTGAATCTACGTGAAATTTTGGGCCCTTGAATCCACGACTAATAGTTTAAAGTATATTTCTCTCCACAAAAATTAAAAATGTTGCAGATGCTGGGAGCTCTCCAAGTCAATTGGCAACTGTGAAGAAAACAGATGAATTGATATTTTGAGAATTCTGTTGTCAGAAATGGAAGATATTAGCATTGGACAGCATTTTAAAAAGGAGGCTGAGGCTAACACACACGGATAAAGTGCTGGACCAGAAAACTTAGAACCGAGATGGTGAGAAAGTTTCTTTACTTGAGAGTTGTGAATCTTTGGAATTCTCTACCTCAAGAGGACTGTGGAAGCTCAGTCAGTGTGTCTGTTTAAGGTAGAAATTGATAGATTTCTGATTAACAATAATATAAAAGGTTTATGGGGAGAGTGGAAGTGTCTGATCAGCCATGATCGTAATGAATGGTGTAGTGGGCTGGATGACCTCCTGGTACAGATGACATTGTGGGGGCCTAGTGCTTGAATGCCCTTGATTCCTTATGACAAATTTGATAAGGTTATCCTCCACAACTACTTGAACTACTTGTTGACAGTTGTGGGCAGCACAGTAGCGCAGTGGTTAGCACTGCTGCCTCACAACACCGAGGACCCAGGTTCGATCCCGGCCCTGGGTCACTGTCCATCTGGAGTTTGCACATTCTCCCCGTGTCTGCGTGGGTCTCACCCCCATAACCCAAAAAGATGTGCAAGGTAGGTGGATTGGCCTCGCTAAATTGCCCCTTAAGTGGAAAAAAAAAGAATTGGCTCAATTTATCTTTTTAAAAACTACCTGTTGGCAGTCATTGATTGGCTGATACATTTTAAATGTTCACTAATATGGGCAGCCAAAATATGAGCAGAAGCAGGCCATTTGGCCCCTCGAGCCTGCTCATCCATTCAATAAGATCATGGCTGTTTGTGTTCAGTTCAACACGCCCATCTAACTCCTGTTAACCTTTGATTCCCCTACCTAACAAGACTATATCTACCTTCGCCTTAAAAATATTCAGTGACCCCCGATGCCTCCACAGCCTTCTGAGACAAAGAATTCCAAAGTCTCTCAACCCTCTGACAGAAACTTTCCTCCTCTCTTCCTAAAAGGGAGACCCCTAATTTTAAAACTGTGGTTCTGGACTGACCCACAAGAGGAAGCATCATTTCCACATCCACCTTGAGAAGACTATTCAGGATCTTATATACTTCAATCAAGTTACCCCTCACCCTTCTAAACTCCAACGGCAACATATTGTTTTCTTTGTTATGCTACCCAGCAGTTTGTTGCTCCTCTGACAAGACAGTTTGTTCTTTTCCCTTTGCATGCAGAGGCGAGATATTCACCAACCATTGATTCTTTGGTATAGTTCTTTTGTTTCCATAGATACAACCGCTCACAGTGATGGTCGAGACTCTGGTGGCCTGTCCCCACCCATGCCCATCTACACTGTTTCAAGCTTCTTAAAGACGATTGGCATCCTTGGCAAAAGAACAACCAACCAATTCAGTGATTTGTTTTCAACCATTTTTGACTAGGCCCCATCAAAACCTCAGCCTCACACATACAAACATACAAATTAGGAGCAGGAGTGTAGGCCGCTCGGCCCCTCGAGCCTGCTCCACTTCAACAAGATCACGGCTCATCTGTTTGTAACTTTAACCCCACATCCTGTCTGCCCCGATAACCTTTCACCCCCTTGTTAATTAAGAATTTATCTTGCTCTGCCTTAAAAATGCTCAAGACTCTGCTTCCACTGCTTTGTGAGGAAAACAGTTCCAGAGACACTCAACTCTGAGAGAAAAATATGTTCCTCATCTCTGTCTTAAATCCTCAGGTAAATACACTGGTCATGATGGGTCCGATTTTAAATCACTCTAAACCTATTAATTCAAATTGGGCCTGCCAAGTCTGTCTTTCCTTTCACTTCTGATTTTTATTGTTCCTTCCTTCTGATGCCATTCTCACCTATTCTGTTTCCGCTCCTCCATGTTCACTTCATTCTCCTCTTTCCCCTCTGTTTCTCCAGCTAATTCCTCCACCATTTTGCTTTCCTTTTCTATTTTCCTTGCTTCACTTTTCTAATTTTCTTCGTTTTTGTTTCTGCTCCACGTCCAACTCCTCGCTCCATTTTTATTTGGTTTTTTTTGTTTCCCCTCACTTGTCATCTCCCCACTTTCTCTGTTCTACCCCTTCCCCTTTTTTTTTTGCCTCGTTCCCTTTATTACTTCAGCTTGTGATGGAACAGCTGTTTGGGGATCATCGTGAGGAAGCGGGAGGTGGTGGCGTAGTGGCATAGTCACTGGACTAGTAATCCAGAGACCCAGGGTAATGCTCTGGGGTCCTGGGGTTGAATCCCACCATGGCAGATGGTGAAATTTAAATTCAATAAAAATCTGGAAGTAAAAGTCTGATGTGGACCATGAAACCATTGCCGATTGTCGTAAAAAAAAAACATTTGGTTTATCTAATATTCTTTAGGGAATCAAATCTGCCGTCTTTACCCAGTCTGGCCTACATATGACTCCTGTCCCACACAGCGATGCGGTTGACTCTTAACTGCCCCCCACTGAAATGGCCTAGTAAGCCATTCAATTCAATGGCAATTAGGGGTCGGCAGCAAATGCTAGCCTAGCCAGCGATGCCCACATCTCAAGAACATCTTTGGGTTATGGGTGTGAGACCAATGCAGACATGGGGAAAATGTGCAAACTCCACACGGACAGTGACCCAGGGCCAGCTAACCACTGCCCCACCATGCCACCTTCTTTAAAGAGTCCTGTACGACTGACAGCTCAGATATTTAATCACTAACCTTCTTTTGTGTTCTGGAGTTCGAGAATATCCAGGTCCAGTAGCCCAATAATTTTATGTCCCATTAGGCCCATCAGTAGCTGCTCCTTTCAAAAGTTCACGATTAATTATGCCTTCATACCCTACTTTTATTTTCCTTTAGTCGCCCCTTCTGCCAAAAGCAGGTGAAATATTTGTTAAGCATCTCAAATGTTCTTTCACTCCCCTCCTTCATCCTTTAGAGGTTCCACCCTTTCTTAGATGTGTTTAGAAAAGCCTTGTCTATAACTCTGTTGGCTGAAAATCCTTTTTTTGACACTCAGCCGCTCTAATCTCCCTATTTTGCTACTTTGATTGTGATTTTTCTCCTGATTTTTTTCCACTGCTCTCAATTTCTAGTACATCTCCTTATTTTTGGAACAAATCTTTTTATTCAGCGCTCAAACTCTGCCGTTTGTCTAGTTAGGATAGTTAAGTCTGGCTTTATCTCCAGCTTTATCTCCAGCTCCTCATCGACTCTCCTTCGGACTGATCAGTTCCCTGTAAGAACACTATTCACGACACGCTAAGCTGCTCTCCAATCACTTTGTTGATGTACCATTTGTCAATGTACTCTGTCGATTATTCTTTTGTCTACTATGTACGTACTGTGTACATTCCCTTGGCAGCAGAAAAATACTTTTCACTGTACTTCGGTACATGCGACAATAAATATCAATCAATCAACCTGTCAACTTTTCCATTAATCTGGGCAAGATTCCACCCCCCCCCCCCCCCCCCCCCCCCCCCCAACCAAAGTTCTTCTCCAGTCCAGTAGAGTTGGTTTGCCTCTTTTTTTCTTTACTTATTGTGACAGTAAAGCCAATGATGTTATGACTTGCAGATTCCCTTCATGAACTCAACCTGAACAAGCTGGAGAGGTGACCTGATGAACGTCTTCAAAATTATGAAGGGGTAGACATGGGCAAGTTTCCATGTGTGGACGAGAACAAACCGAGGGGCTAGAAATAAGAGTCACAAATAGACCCATTAAAACATTTCAGAAGGAAATTCTTTATCCTGACGTGTTTAAGGGGAGCCACTACAAGCAAATGAGAGAGGAAGAGAAGGATGTGTTGATAGTGAGAAGAGAAGCCTCATGTGGAGTATAAATGGTGGCACAGATCAGATGGGCTGAATGGTCTGTTTCCTTGTTGACTGACGATGTAAAAGAGATTAGTACCACATGGGGTGTGTGAGGCGAATAACAGAGTTGCCTTTTAAAGGGAAGATAGATAGGTTCAATAAGAAAAGGGTTAAATGAGAAGAGGTGGGAGTGGTTAGCACTGCTATCTCACCTTAGGGACCTGGATTTGATTCCGACCTTGGGTGACTGTCTGCACATTCTCCCCGTGTCTGCGTGGATTTCTTCTGGGTTCTCTGGTTCCCTCCCAAAGTTCAAAGATGAGCAGGTGAGGTGGATTGGTCATGTTAAAATTGACCGTTAGAGTCCAAAGATGTGCAGATTGGGTGGGGGCATGGGGTTGGGCGTAGGGTTGGTGCAGACATGATGGGTCAAATGGCCTCCTGCACTGTGGGGATTCTGAGGAGGAAGATCTGCAGCTAGGAGTATAGAGAAATAGGGTATGAGGAGGCTGAAGAGGAATACAGACCAATAAGCTACTGAGCCTATTTCTGTCTGGTAACTGATGGCATTTTACAAAATACAGCTTCATGCATTCATGCACAGCCACTTTTCCGCTACAAAACCAGTCCCACAGGCCACACTCTAGAAACCCTCCCTCTTCTACCATGGTCTCAAGAATGGAGTCCACTGACCTCTGGTGCTCTGCCCTCGCTCTCTTCACCAAGTGCGTTCTATAGGAGATAATCTCATCCCTGAGGACCACCTTAAGGGCTTCTCACAGAGTGGAAGGTGAGATTGACTCACCTTTATTACATTTTTTATAGAACCAATGGCAGTTGTCATGGGAGTGTCCCTTTAAGAAATGTGTGTTTATCAAATGGCTTCAGTGATGTCATTGCGTGGGTGAAGCTGGGCTGTGGCTCTGGGTTTTACTTTCAGTTTACACAGCTGGAAGCTGGATTCAGACAAAGAAGGCTTCTCTTCTCTCTCTGCATGTTAAAAGGTTTCCAGATCACATGATAATTTAAAAGTGATAACTGATTTCTGGAAAGAATTCAAACCTACTGTTTTGGTAAAAAGATTTATTGGATGTTATCAAATTGAAACAGTTTAAAGGAAAGTTATTAAGGGTTTATATGTGTATATGTATGTATATGTATAGACAACGGTAGCTGTGTGGGGTATTTATGTTTGTAGTTCATAAAAATGCTTACTGTGTGTGTTTATAGAAATGTTAACAGAATTCATAGAATAAACTTTGTTTTTGATTAAAAGTACTTAAGGCCGGGGTGCAAAGCACGGGATAGGGATGGAAATGTTTTATGTACCATGTTTATGTTGCTGCTATTGTTATTATTATAAAAACTACAGATACCCTAATAAAATGTTTTTTTAAAGAGCTTAAGGCCTCTGTTGAATAACACCTGAAAGGTAGGTCCTTATGCTCCTCATAACCAACATTTATAAATAGTTGTGGGTCAGGTGAACTCCATGAACACTTTGGTGTTCTCTAAACCGTGGCCCATAACACACTGCATGTGTGATCATAACATTTTTTGTTAACTAATAATGTCGTGTCCAACCCAACTAGGAACCACAACACAGTTTAGGTCGCCACCCAAAATAAGCTGATGTGAATCTAAATCAGGGAGTGAGGCCAGCAGATTATTAATAAAATTCATATTGTCCCAGTTTGGGTGTAGAAAATAACTCAAACCACCAGAGTGCCCATCAGGGAGCCGTAGACAATAACATGGCTGCCGTTGGGGTCAGCCAAGATCCTAGTAGATTGGTTGAGACTGTTCTACTCGGAGAGAAGGCGGCTGAGAGGAGACTTGATTGAGATGTTCAAAATCATGAGTGGGCAAGGCAACGAAGATCGGGAGAAACTGTTCCCACGTTCATATGTTTTGGTCCTGTCCAAAGCTGGAGGATTACTGGAAGGAAGTGTTTAGGGTAATCTCTAAAGTGGTGCGCGTGAAACTGGACCCGGGCCCTCAGGAGGCCATATTCGGGGTGTCAGACCAGCCGGGGTTGGAAACTGGTGCGGAGGCAGATGTTGTAGCCTTCGCCTCATTGATCGCCTGAAGGCGGATCCTGTTAGGGTGGAGATCAACCTCTCCACCCTGTGCCCTGGTGTTGCAGGGGGACCTGCTGGAATTCTTGACGCTTGAAAGGTCAAATTTGAACTGAGGGGAAGGATAGAGCGGTTCTACAATTCATGGGCATTATTCATGATACACTTTCAAGAATTGGATCACATCGAACACTTGGGGGTTGGGGGGCTGGGAGGGTTTAGGGGAGAGGGACTGTATGTGTTTATGGTGACTGTGGGAGATTCCTGATTCCTTTTTGTCATTTGTTTGTTAACATGCGGGCCAATGTCTGGGGTTGGGTGGGAGGATAGGATCGTTGTTATTGATATGGGGATTGACATTACATTTGTTACTGATTATTGTTTATTGTTAAGTGTAAATTTGGGAGAAAATGTGAAAAAGGAGGAGAATAAAAAATGTTTTTTTTTAAAAGAACGAAAGAACACAGTTTTGAAGTGATTTGCATAAGAAGCAAATGTGATGTGAGAGAAAACATTTTCTCACGGGTTGTTCAGGTCTGGAGTACGCTGCCTGGAAGTTTGGTGGAGGTAGGTTCAATCGAGGAATTCAAGAGGACATTAGATGAGTGTTCTTCAAAGTCGGGGGCGCGACCCGCGAGCGGGTGTCGGGAGGGTCGTGGAGCTGTTGTCCGCGGTGCTCCCGATCGCACAAGTCCCCGTGCAGCAGCCAGCTTTTCAGAACGCCGGCTGCAAGCGGCCGCGAACATGTTTTTAAAAAAAATTAAAATTTGGCCTCTATATATAGCAGTGCGGCCGCTATGTTTTTTTAACGGTTGCAGCTTTTTGTTTTACAAGTTCTGCAGTGGTTTTTATTCATTTATTTTATTCATTTTATTTTTTTTCCAAGTTCGGGGGGGGTTTATTCATTTTTCCATTTATTTTATTCACTTTATTTTTACAAGTTCGGGGGGGGGGGTTTTATTCATTTTTTTCATTTATTTTACTTTTTTTACAAGTTCGGGGGGAGGGGGGTTTATTTGATAAAATTTTACAGGAAAAAAATGCAGAACTTTGGACATATGGAGATTCCATACTTTCCGACACTGGAAGGCTTCACCTTCATCCAACAGGTTCCATTGGAGGAGCGTGTACGAGGGCCAAAGGGACCCAAAGCCATTTCCTCCATTTTTGTCAGCAGCAAACAAGGTAAGAGAAAATGGTGGGTCACACAGGTCGGCCGGCGTGGGTCGCGAAGGTCGGCCGGGTTGGTTCCCGAAGGTTGGCCGGTTGGTAAAAATGGGTCCCCGGAAAAAAAGTTTGAAGAACACTGCATTAGATGATGACTTCATTAGAAACAATGTGTACGGGTATGGGGAAAAGGCACTAAGTTATGATACTCATTTGGAGAGCTAGGACAGACACGATGGGCTAAATGGCCTCTTCCTGTGCCATAACAGTTCTATGATTCTGAGATCATCAAAAACATTGAATTAAATGCATGGCCTGACCAAGTACTGTGAAATGTCTCATATTGGTAGCAGATATGGAGAAATCCTCCATTGTTTAAGATAAAGGCTAATTCTGAAAAGTAAGGCATTAATAAGAGTAAGGAGCAACAGGATAATCAGAGTTAAACGAGGGGGAATAAAAGACTAAATGAAAAAAGCAGACAGTGTATGAGGGCTCACGCATGGAGTCAGCTATTCATTCTGCACTGCAAAGTCCTTCAAACAATACATGGGCAAGTTCAGAAGAGGAGCTGCAGAATTCTGAATACCACAATAGGATAGTAATTTTATGCAGGAATGAGTAGCAGAGATTGAATGTCGACATTAAGCCCTGGAAACTCTCAGCATGTAGGTAGGATGAATGTGTCATTTTGTACAAGCTGATGCCCATGATTGTTTTTTCAACATCTGGGTTGGAAGATCATGTCAGCCCTTCACTGGTGGTAATAAATATTAGTATTGCACCTAAATACAGTCATGGAACACTCCCCCCTCTCCCCCCCCCCCCCCCCCCACCCCCACCCCACCCATACCCCACTCGCAACCAACATGTTCTTTTTATACATGTCTCTGTTTGCAAATGAGCCAAACAGTAATTGTGAACCCACATATTTACTGTGAAGGTATTGTGTGTGAGAACAGTCGGAACATGGCAATTCATTGAGGCTGACTAATATTAATTTTCTGATTGATTAATAATTATTTCCATAACAACAACCAACGGTCCTACTGTGATAGGTCATTGCTATGGAAGCTACTCAGCAAGTGCATGAATGCATGTGCACGTGTGGTCATCAGCATCTGATTCAGTTCCCTTTCACCGCAGTTTATATTCAATTTATGTGAGTTGGTAATTGCATTTTGGTTTTCTTTTGAATGATTTTCAAATAAAGTGGAATAGTTCTGAACAGTTTTTAATAGTTTCACATAATTTTATATATGGGCAAAGCTTGCTACAACCAGTGGCCCTGGTAAATTCTATGTCCAAAGTGCATCATATTAAGGACCCTGGCTCATATTCTGTCCTCCTTTTGACTAGTAACAAGCCTGCTCCCGAACGAAGAAAGAAAGACTTGATTTATATCACACTTTTCATAAGTGCATGACATTCCAAAGCACTTTACAGTTCATGAAGTACTTTTGAAGCATACTAACTTTTGTAATGTAGGAAACAATGCTGCCAATTTGTGCACAGCAAGCCCCCACAAACAGCATTGTGATATTGAGCAGGTCATGTCTTTTTTTGATCTTTTTTTAAATATAAATTTATGAGTACCCAATTATTTTTTTCCAATTAAGGGGCAATTTGGTGTGGCCAATCCACCTAACCTGCACATCATTTTTGGGTTGTGGGGGCGAAACTCACGCAGACATGGGGAGAATGTGCAAACTCCACACGGACAGTGGCCCAGGGCCGGGATTCGAAATCAAGTCCTCAGCGCCGTAGGCAGCAATGCTAGCCACTGTGCTGCCCATTCTTTTTTTTTTAAGGAGCTTCAGCAGGGAACATGCAGCCTAGCTGACACATAACCCCGTTTTATACATTGAGGAGTTCCGCTTGTTGGAACTTCCCAGTGTAGCATGGCGTCCTGATCTCCGAGAATCCCGAAGTGACCCGTGGCTCCACCCAGCCTGAATGCACTATGGATAGGTTCCAGCACCCGCCCCCCCCCTCCCTGAACCCCCCCTCAAAAACCCACGCAACACACACCCCAGCCCAATTGCATGCAAAAAATGCCAGCCTGGCAATGTCAACCTGGCACCCTGGCAGTGCCCAAGCCAGCTGGTAATTCTACCTATGCACCCAGGTGGTACTGCCAGGAAGGCCCAGATGGCCACCAGCAGTTCCACAGCACCACCCTGCCTAAAGAGCGTGCAGCTGTGGGCCTCCGAGCCCCTGGGAGACCCCCACAAGTGCCGTTCCATCTGGTCCCCCTTTGTGGCGACCAGTACTGAACAGCGCTCGCCCGAGGTCTCCGAGGCCATCATTTTGTGATGTTGATTGAGGGATAAATCACAGCCAAGACACTGGGGAGGTACTCCTCTTTTTCGAGGTTGTGTCCAGAGGTCTAGTTTAGATTATCAGCTTGCCATTTTGGAAGAGTTCAAATGTCATTGAGACCTGGGCCTGGTGTTTCGACCCTTGGGACAATGTTTATTGCTGTGACATCGGACATCATAGTCACTGGAGTGAAGGAAATGTAGAAGACGTACGGTTACACCCAGACTCCCCTTAAAGAGCAGGATTCTCCACTTCCGTTAGATTCTTTGCAGGATGGAGGAAGTGGGGTGGGGGGGGAGGGGGGGGGTGGGGGGAGATGGGCAGTGGTGGAGAAGTATCCCTCCAAATCTGTCCCCTAATAAAAACTTTTCCATTCAGGGATCGCTTAGGCGGGGCAAAAAGACCCCGCTGACCGCCAACTAGCCCAAAGCCACCAACTTTTCCTTGCTTGCACATCTTTGGGGTGTGGGGCGAAACCCAAGCAAACACAGGGAGAATGTGCAAACTCCACACGGGGAGTGACCCAGAGCCGGGATCGAACCTGGGACCTCAGCGCCATGAGACTGCAGGGCTAACCCATTGCGCCACCGTGCTGAGCCCTCCCTTGCCATTACGTAAAATATTATCCGAATTAATGGGAAGAATGGTGGTGCTTTTGATTCGTAACAATGGGGTGATCTCTGGTTCCCTAGTGAGAGATTGGGTTTCAATCTCATGCCAGGCTCCACATTCAGCCAGTTTCTCCTCTTTATGTTCAGCTGACGAGGGCAGTTCCCGGTTGTAACAGTAAGTCTTGCAAATAAAACTGCATCGTTGTTGTTTGGACTTGGGTCACGCTTGCAGGCACTTTGCCACTTAAAAATGAGGGGGGAAATCTGGACTTCAGCTCGCAAATGACTCAAAAAAATGTTGCTGCTCTTCGATCATTGTTTACAGTACCTCCATGTACCTTTTGTGTTGCCTCAGTATTCTGATCAAACAGTGGGTTGACAGCCATAGGCAACATTTTCTCATGTGGAGAATATCCTTAAAACAATCATTATTTTGTGCACATGTGTTCCCAATACCTAAAGATGCAGTAGAAATGCAGGTTATGGATGGCAGTGGCAGATTGGTAGTCACTGGCCCAGTAAATCAGAGGCCCAGAGTAATGCTTTCTGGACCCAGGTTCAAATCCCACCACTGCAGATGGTGAAACTTGAATTCAATAAAAATCTGGAATTAAAAGTCTAATTATGACCATGAAGCCATTGTTGGTTGTCATAAAAATCCATCTGGTTCACTAATGTCCTTTAGGGAAGGAAATTTGCCATCCTTACCCGGTCTGGCCTACATGTGACTCCAGACCCAGAGCAATGTGCTTGGCTATTAACTGCCCCCTTCAAGGGCAATTAAGGATGGACAATAAATGCTGACACAGTGGGCGGGATTCTCCCAATGGAGAAACCGCAGTGTTTTACTCCGGGGTCCGAGCCCGTTCCCAGACCCCCATTCTGGGGCCTCCGTGGGGTTGGCAGGGGCATGGTGCGGTTTGCAGGGGCAGGGCCTTGGCGCTGCGTCAGAGACCCCGCGCCATGTAAAAGATGCGGCGTCTTGGGTCCCGTGCATGCGCAGTTGGGCAGGCGCCAACTAGCGCATGAGCAGTGGCCGTCCTACCCCAGGCCGCCCCGTACAACAATGACGCAGGGCTATAACATTGCCGCCGGAGGAAAGGAGGCCCACCAACAGAGAGGCCGGCCTGCCCCCCCCCCCCTCCCCAGAGTGTTCCCGCAGAGTCCCTGCCGGCAGTGGCCAGGGGTGAAACCCCTTGTCCATGCAGTAGCACCAATTAAAACAAAGATGCAGATTATTATCTGCAGCACTCCCCCCTCCCCTTGTGGTTTGCACAAGGCAATTCATTGCACTCTGCATTAAAACTGCTCTCACAATGCAGCAGGAATGAATTAACCACAGCCGGTACCACACATCCATTTCACTGCGCAACACGAAAGTTGCACGTAAGATGTTCAGTGACACCAACACGCATTGTACGTTCACATTAGTCAGTCTGGAATACATCATGTGCTGGCCCTGCCCTCTCTATTGCAGACCTCCCTATTCAGTTATTGTCTATGATTGTTTTCTTTTTCTTCCCCTAATTGTTCGGCTGAGGCACAGGATTGAATTCAGCTGTTTCCGTCACTGGTCCAGAAAACCACTTGTTCAAATAATTCCAAATAACTTGATGGTACGAGCCCCTTGAGAGATCTGAAATTCTGCCTGAATTGAATGTGTGGTAGCAAATATCCAGATATGAATCTGTAGACCTATACCTCCTTCAGCCAAAGATGTGAATCATTTTAGGGATGTTAGTCAGAGATAGCTTTAGTGTTTGTTTTCCATTTCAGTCCTTGATACTTGGTGACGGGGTGGGGGGTGGTGAGGGGGGGGATGGATCTGGAACAGATGACTTTTGGGAAATTTGTGGTTGAATGTTTTTCAAAGATCTGGAAACATTTGGAGATTTGATTGGAACATCGAGTTATAAACAGCAGATTCCTACCCCCGGGATTTGTTGCAGCAGCTGCTTTTCCTTTCCCGTTAGCCCGTCATGGACCCTTACCACCTCAACTCTGAGGGCTGAGCTTGCACAAAGAAGCCACTGACTTGCCACCGACGATGGATCAGGTGCCATATTAATGGAGTCCGAGTCAGGTACTGTTTACTCAGCTCTCCCTCTTTCCCGTAGACATGCAGCAGACAGTATCACATTACCACAGTCACACACACACACACACACACACACACACACACTACTGGCCTGCCAAGTTACAGAGTAAAAGGAGTATAATGGTGATTTGAATCCAATCACTTTCGGAGCTGTGTTTAAAAGCCACCGACAGGAGGTGGAAAGTTTTACTTGAAGATCACATCAGAAGTTAATTTCTACAATTTACAAGGGGGCATCTTGATTGTAAACAGCTGCGAATTTGGAACAAATCTGATTGTACAGCTGTGCGTTTCAACAAAGCTTTTGACCCTGCTGGTCAGACTGACCTCTGTGCTCAGCCAGACTGAGGCCTACTTGCTGTGTGATGATAGTGTGGGACTAGACACACAATAGACGGTGGAAGTTTCTCTGATTGATTGTGAGTTGGGGTGGGGGTGGGTTAGAGAGGAGGAGTGGTTGGGGGGGGGGGGGGGGGGGGGTGTAATATCCAGCCACAGTTATTTCCTCTTGGTGTGGTGCAGGCAGCTCTCCGGCCATCCCACCCAAGTAGGAGGGCCTCTGTGTGTGTGTGTGTGTGTGTGTGTGTCAGGGACAACTAGTAGCTGCAGTCAGTTTACATTTTCACCTCGCCACCAACCCTAATCCTGTCTTTTGTTCTTTGCAATTTGTCGAATAAAAAAACTGTTCTGATTTACTCTGGATTTGATGATTGCATATTGAAAAAGGAATTGTGACTGCCCATGCTGAGAACTCGAGGGGGGGGGGGGGGGCAAGCATTATTCAAATGATGGTAATCGAGTGCTGTGATACAAATGGAGAAAAGTGTTCTCCGAGCAGTTTTTAAGAGCACATTTCTGGGTCGCATTGGCTCAGGGACCTGTCCACGAAGCAGTTCTCCCTTCCACAGGACCCAGGGCTGCACGGTTCCAGTGCATGGTGCTAGTTGAAGGGCAACAATTTGCCATCACATTAAAATCAAATGTTCCTGGGAAAAGCACTTTCAATGTGACTAACACATCTTTCATGTACCTACACTAAAGTGAAACGTGACAGCTGGACTCGATAGCTGGCCCAACTGGCCTTTCTTTAATTGTGAGTTTTTAAATCGGTATGAAGCTGGTGTAACTGAAGTGTGATGCGACCATCAATTCACTCGAGACGAGAGTAGAAGTAAACCGTGGCTTTAATCAATTTAGAACAGTGCCTACCTGCGACTGAACCAATACTGAGAACTGCCTAGAGGTCGACTGCTCTTTATACCTCCCTTCAAGGGGAGGAGCCATGGGCAGAGCCCATACAGGCCCCAACATGTTCCCCTGTGGATAATGCCATACAATGGCCCATAGGAGAAGCCCACAAGGGCAACAGCATAGCACAGATACAAATACAAGGGCAACAGCACAGATACAAATACAGTGGTGGATTATTGGCATAATACATTCACCACAAAGTGTAACCACCAAGTGTGTTCAGACATGTGACAGGCTGGTGTAATGGTTAGCACTGCTGCCTCATGGCGCCGAGGACCCAGGTTTGATCCCGTCCCCGGGTCACTGTCCGTGTGGAGTTTTCACATTCTCCCCGTGTCTGCATGGGCCTCACCCCCACAACACAAAGATGTGCAGAGTAGGTGGATTGGCCACGCTAAATTGCCCCTTAATTGAAAAAGAAAATTGGGTACTCGAAATTTATATTTTTTTAAAAAGGCGTGTTCAGATTTGGGCATCTGCCTGACCAGCGATGCCATGCATTTATCATCTCCCATCCCATAACGAACCTTCTTAAATTGCTCCCTGTCTGTGATACCACACAATCTTCGGTAATGAAGGTGCTGTTGGGCTGGCAAGAGTAAACAGAGTGAGCTGGGAGTCCAGCTGTAGATTCCGTTTCCATGTGAAATATAACTTCCCTTATGCGGACTTTCACTTCAACGATGACCTCTTTGAAAGATCATAGAAAACAATCAGACCGTTAATCTCTTAAAAAAAGAATGCTTCCTTTCAGTGCATCAATAACACTGATGACACAGTTTATATATCCCTGTTATCTGTTAACTGGAAGTGAGCCTTGTATCAGCTCAATCCTGATAACTAGTATTGAACCCACAATCTCTGGAATGCTTGACAGTTGTGCCTGTTTAACAAAGGTCCTTTTCATCTACAAAATAGTTAACCGACTAGACAATCCACACTTCAACATGAGTTTACGCTCGATGCTTTATTAAACTTATTTATTTTGCACAAAATATTTTCCTACCTTTCTTTCAAAGCAGTTCATTGCATGCAAAGTGCTTTTGAGATGTTTTTGAGAGAGATGATGAAATGCTTTTTAAATTTTGTTCATAGGATGTGGGCATAGCTGGCTGGGCCAGCATTTATTGCCCATCCATGAGGGCATTTAAGAATCAACCACATTTATGTTGGTCTGGAGTCACATGCAGGCCAGGCTGGGTAAAAACAGCAGATTTTCTTCTCTAAAGGATATTAGAAGGTGCTGCACAAATGAAAGTCTCATTTTTTAAATGTAGAGGAAAGGAAGGCTCCAGTTTCTTGTCCACAGACCATGTGTTGAGATGCCATTGTCAACTTTGGCACATGGCAGGTAGGGTTGCCAATCCTCCAGAATTGGCCTGGAGTCTCCAGGAATTGAGGATGCAACCCTGGAGAAAAATCATCGGGACATTTTAAAAATATTTTTTTAGGGTCATTGCTCTTTCCCAAAATTTTTTTTAACGTAAATTTAGAGTACCAATTCAGTGGCAATTTAGCGTGGCCAATCCACCTACCCTGCACATCTTTGGGTTGTGGGGGTGAAACCCACGCAAACACGGGAAGATGTGCAAACTCCACATGGACAGTGACCCAGAGCCGGGATTCGAACCAGTGTCCTCAGCGCCATGAGGCAGCAATGCTAACCACTGTGCCACGTACTGCCCCTTTAAAAAAAAAAATTAGAGTACTCAATTCTTTTTTCCAATTAAGGGACAATTTAGCATGGTCAATCCCCTACCCTGCACATCTTTGGGTTGTGGGCTGAAACCCACGCAGACACGGGGATGATGTGCAAACTCCACACGGACAGTGACCCATGGCTGGGATTCGAACCCAGGTCCTCAGCGCTGTAGGCAGCAATGCTAACCACTGTGTTACCATGCTGCCCTGTCTTTACCAAATATAAAAATATTAAACTTGGTTAAAGACCATGGGAATAGATCAGAGGGATCTAGGTGTGTATGCATACCAGTCCCTTAAGGTGGCAGGGCAGGCCGATAGTGGTTAAGAAGGCATATGGTAGGGCAGCACGGTGGCCTAGTGGTTAGCACAGCTGCCTCACGGCGCTGAGGTCCCAGGTTCGATCCCGGCTCTGGGTCACTGTCCGTGTGGAGTTTGCACATTCTCCCCGTGTCTGTGTGGGTTTCACCCCCACAACCCAAAAATGTGCAGAGTAGGTGGATTGGCCACGCTAAATTGCCCCTTAATTGGAAAAAATAATTGGGTAATCTAAATTTTAAAAAAAAGAAGGCATATGGTATACTTGCCTTTATTAACCGAGGCATTGTGTTTAAGAGCAGGGAGGTTTAAGAGCAGGGAGGTTATGATGGAACTATATAAAATGTTGGTTAGGCCACAGCTAGAGTATTTGTGCAGTTCTGGAATCCACATTATAGGAGGGATGTGATAGCGCTGGAAAGGGTGCAGCGGAGATTTACCAGGATGTTGCCTGGACTGGAGAGTTTTAGTTACGAAGAGAGATTGGATAGTTTTCCTTGGAGCAGAGGAGACTGAGGGGGAACATGATTGAGATGTATAAAATTATGAGGGGCCTAGATAGACGGGAACAAACTGCTTTTCCCCTTGGTGGAGGGGTCAATTACCAGGGGGCTCGGATTTAAGGTAAGGGGCAGGAGCTTTCGAGGGGATGTGAGGAAAAACATTTTTACCCAGAGGGTGGTGGGAGTTTGGAAATCACTGCCTGGAAAAGTGGTGGAGGCGGAGACCCTCATAACATTTGAGAAGTATTTCGATGTTCCAGGGCATACAAGGCTATGGGCCAAGTGCTGGAAAATGGGATTAGAATGGTTCGGTGGTTGTTTTTGAACGGCGCAGACATGATGGACAGAAGGGCCTTTTCTGTGCTGTGCGACTCAATGACAGTTTGGTTGACTGACAGTCCTAGACACTACAGTGTACATAGTTTCTCTCTACTCTATCTGTTATCCTTAATATCTTCAAAACTTCAATCATTTCACTCCCTAACCTTCTAAATTCCAGAGAACGCAACCCTAGTTTGTGTAATCTCCCCTCGGAATTAAATCCTTTGTTGAACTGAACCGGGGCTGATTGCCTGTTGCTGACTCGTCAATCAAACTGAGTTCCGTAAGGGGGCCCCTGACATTACCAGCTCACTATCCGTAACTCGGTCCATTCTCTCCTGTGAACTTGCTGGTATCTAATCTCTCTTGCTGTATACGAATAAAAATCTATCTTCTGCAGTGATTTCTTTTTGGAGTTTAGCTGACCGGTCCCCAGGAGTTTATCTGTACGTGGAGCACATCTTCCACAGGAAACTGGACCGGCCAAACCATGACTAAAGGTTACACCATCAACATGCCTTACTAAATGTATCTGGAGAAACAGAGCATGTTGGGAATGGGATCCGTTCTGGGTATCCATCTTTCTATAAGCCATTGCTTCAGTAGGGGATGCTAGCAGTGGAAAATCTACCAGCATGCTGTGCTGATAAGATGCATGGTTTTGGCTGGTAAAGCTCCAGTCAAGACTCATACTTGGGAATGTGAAATCCTGGGCAAGTGGTGAAAAAGTATGATTGAAATATGCAATAAAATGAAAACTACTTTTGTTCGTTTCTCAAAGCGTTTTGTTTGGGCTGTGCTGAGTGAGTTTCTACAAGTACCAGATACTCAGGTTACAGACGCAAAGTGAACTACTGACCTCTACAGGTTATCAGCAGAATCACACCAGTCAAGCTTCTGAAAATGACAGGATTAGAATTTTGGAGCCTGGATTGTGGCCTTTCCCCAGGGGACTGCTCTGGCGTTCTATAGCAGGACTACACTTTGGCTCAACGATCTTCAGGATGAATTTAACTGCATAGATGGTGAGAAATATTTAGGAAAGACTGATCATGGAGGCGAGAAGAGTGATTAAGACATCTGAGATGGTGTAAAGGATGGCATTCTTTACTTCGACCTCAATTCCTGTATGTCACAATCCCCCACCGTTAAGATTCCAGTATGATTACATTCATAAAGAATAATTCTCCCTTTCTATTACTATCCTATACTGTCACATTGCTATATTGTTTGATTCCTATTCGGTTACATTACTGTAGATTAATATTCCCATACTATAATGTCACATTGATATACTCCTACACTCCAATAAAGTAACACTCCTATACCGTCAATCTCCTATACATTCACACTAGTCACACTCCTATACTGTTGCATATAGGAAGTTAATAAAAATGTTACAAGTTTTAGTCTGTGAATGCTTGAAATCAGTCTTCCAAATTGTTTAATTGCTTATTTTTTAAGATTATTTTTGTCTGGAAGCGATTTATTTTAGACCAGTTGCTATTGTCAATGTTTCATACTTTTTGATCATATGGTACAGGATAGGAAGAGGTCATTTGAACACTGCTGAGTTGAATGACCTGTTTCTGTGCGGTAGATTCAGTGTAATTCTGTGCATCTCCCTTACAGTTCTACCTGTCCAGACTGAGAGGAAAGACCAAAACTGAGTCATATTCTGTTTGTTGACGCTGCAGCTTTGGTGGCACTTTCAGCTGTCGGCCTGAAGCCGATGTAGCTTCTCAACTCCAGCAGAGGAATTTGGGGTCACAATCAACCTACAAAAGACAATGAAATAACTCAAGGTGGTCAGCTCAGAGAAGCATCACAACTAAATAACACTCAATTGAAAAATGTAGACAAATTCTGTTACCTGGGGTCAATAGTCAAAGTGAAATGATGAGGAAATATCAGTTTGTATTGGTGGTACTGCTGTACCATTTGGAAAGCTCCAGGGAAGAGCTTGAAAAAAAACTCTAAGCACATAGTTGCCACCTGACTAATAACCATGATGCTTGTGTACTCAATCGAGTGCTGTACAGATCTGAAAGTTGGACTGTGTATCTGAAACAGGAATGCAGGTTGAATTCATTTCATACGTGTTGTTTGAGACAAATCCTTGGGATCATTGGGAACATAGAATCTCGGCGACTTTCTAACTTTAAACGATGTCGTCGAGGCCACATCATTGGAACGGATGATGGTTGCCTCCCAAAAGATCCTCGTACATCCTCCGGTTTGTTCCAACTCCCTGGCCCACTTTGGTTGAAGAACAGTTACTTTTGCCTCTCCTTTGACATTCCACTGTTGCATCCTGTTGTGAGGAGGAGAGGCAGGATGCTTTAAAACAGTTCCTCAACTCATAATTATGGCAAACAAGCAATTTCCACCAAATTTAGAAAGTCAAGATGTGCAAATCATAACAATCATCCTGTTCCTTACCAGCTGTTACATATCTGAGAGTAGGAATTAGAGCAACGCTTCCCAAATTATAAGAACTAGGAGCAGGAGTAGGCCATCTGGCCCCTCGAGCCTTCTCCGCCATTCAATGAGATCATAGTTGATCTTTTGTGGACTCCACTCCACTTTCTGGCCCGAACACCATAACCCTTAATCCCTTTATTCTTCAAAAAACTATCTTTAGCTTAAAAACATTTAATGAGGGAGCCTCAACTGCTTCACTGGGCAGGGGATACCATAGATTCACAACCCTTTGGGTGAAGAAATTCCGCCTAAGGTCAGTCCTAAATCTACTTCCCCTTATTTTGAGGCTATGCCCCCCAGTTCTGCTTTCCCCCACCAGTGGAAACAACCTGCCCGCACCTATCCTATCTATTCCCTTCATAATTTTATATGTTTCTATAAGATCCCCCCTCATCCTTCTAAATTCCGAGTACATCCAATGAGCACAAACGAGTACAAAAAATTATTTCTGATGTGAGCCCATTTTAAAATTTGAAAGCAGCATAGCATCATTCAGTATATAATTAATAAAGTTTGTGAATTATCAACACATATATTAAAATGTGTGTTTTAAAGTACTTGTAAACATGTTATTATTTTATGTAGTCATGCAGATTTCAGCCAAGCTTTCCCTTTTAAAATTTTTTTAGAATACCCAATAATTTGTTTTTCCAATTAAGGGGCAATTTAGCATGGCCAATCCACCTACCTTGCACATCTTTGGGTTGTAGGCCTGCAAAGATGGAACACACTCCCACTCTCCCTCGCGGGGAGAGTTCAGATGATCAAAATGAACGTACTGCCCAGGTTCCTCTTCCTGTTTAGATCCATTCCGATCTACATCCCCAAGGCCTTTTTCAAAGCACTGGACAAACTTATCATGGCGTTCGTATGGGTGGGGGGGGCTAACCCTCCCAAACCTACAATTCTACCACTGGGCGGCAACAGCCGAACGAGTAAGGGGATGGATCCAGAAGCCGAGTGGGTGCGTGCGGAGGAGGCCTCCTGCATGGGGACCTCCCTCCGGGCCCTCGCCACGGCAGCACTCCCATCCCCACCCAAAAAACACTCCAGCAGCCCAGTGGTGACAGCCACCCTCCAATCTTGGAACCAACTGCGGCAGCAATTTGGCCTGACCAAAATGTCGGACAAGGCTCCCATCTGCAACAACCATAGGTTCACACCAGCACTGACTGACGCCACCTTCAAAAGGTGGAGGCAGGACGGGGGGGACACTGACAGTCAGGGACCTATACACGGACGACAGGATCGCAACACTGGACGAACTGACAGAGAAATTTCGGCTAGCCAGGGGGAACGAGCTACGGTATCTGCAGCTCAAAAACTTCTTACGAAAGGAGACAAGGACGTACCCACAACCGCCACGTCAGACACTACTGGAAGAACTACTGGACGCAAGTATCCTAGAGAAAGGGAACTGTAGCGACATGTATGACCGACTGGTAGAAAGGGACGACACCGTACTGGACGCAACAAGAAAGAAATGGGTGGAGGACCTGGCGATTGAGATAGGGTGGGGACTCTAGAGCGAAGCACTGCATAGGGTCAACTCCACCTCCACGTGTGCAAGGCTCAGCCTGACGCAACTAAAAGTGGTACATAGAGCCCACTTAACAAGAAACCGTATGAGTAGGTTCTTCCCGGAGGTGGAGGACAGATGTGAACGGTGCCAAAGAGGCCCGGCCAACCACGCCCACATGTTCTGGTCTTGCCCCAGACTTGTGGAGTACTGGACAGCCTTCTTCGAGGCTATGTCCAAAGTGGTGGGGGTAAGGGTGGAGCCATGCCCGATAGTGGTGGTCTTCGGGGTTTCAGACCAGCCAGATCTATTCTTGGGGAGGAGGGCGGACGCCCTTGCCTTTGCCTCCCTGATCGCCCACCATAGAATCCTGTTTGGCTGGCGGGTCAGCAGCACCGCCCAGAGCTGCGGACTGGCTGTCCGACCTCTCGGAATCTCTTCAAATGGAGAAAATCAAATTCGCCATCCGAGGGTCAGACGACGGCTTCCACAGAACGTGGGAGCCATTCATGCAATTGTTCCGGGACCTGTTTGTGGCCAACGAATAAGAGGAAGAATAGTCGGGTGGCCAAGAATCAGGGGAAAATGGACGGGAATCGGGGGAAGGTAGCTGGGGGGGGGGGGGCTACGGGTTCGTTATGGGGGTTTGTTCGCATGGTTTTATGCTTATTTCTTTTTCTTGTTAATTTATTGTTTTTGTATTGGAGGGGAGGGGTTACTGTTTTTCTCTGTTGTGATAACATTTGTTGTTGAAAATTTGAATAAAAATTATTCAAAAAAAAAGGAAGGACAAAGCCGCAAGCGACAGTCTGATGGCAAGCTAAGGCCCAAAACCAAATTGTAAATAAATGCCTACAAACATGTGCCTCGGCCATTTTGGGGAATGTAAAATATGTATGCCGGTTAAAGGGGGCGGCCACAGTTGTTACTATGAAGACGCTTACCTGTAAATATACATGTTAATTTTAGCGTGTTTTGTTTTCTAATAATTTGTAATTTGTTGGATATAAAATATGAAAACTCAATTTAAAAAATGTTTTAAAAAATCTTTGGGTTGTGAGGGCGAAACCCACGCAGACACAGGGCGAATGTGCAAACTCCACACGGACAGTGACCCAGGGCCGGGATTCAATCCTGGGCCCTCAGCACCACAGTCCTGGTGCTAACCACTGTGCCAAATGCCGCCCTCAGCCAAGCTTTCCCAGATGACCGAAGACTCAGTGAAAGTAACTCCCCCCCCCCCCCCCGCCACTCCCCCTACTACACAAATTATAATAAATCACTTTCCTTCGCCCTCACACACACACGCACACACACACATATGTCCCTCTTCCCAACATTCACTCATTCAGCAGCCCCTCCTCTGTCCGCAACACACAATTTCTGTGAAACAAAGTCACTATCCCTGATAGGATCTGTACAACAGGCAGACAGGAGCACAAATACAGTAAGGTTGGTGCCACCACTCACCTTCCTGGCTTAGCCACGTGTTCTACTGGTTTTTCCTAGAATCATAGGGCAGCACGGTGGCGCAGTGGTTAGCACTGTTGCCTCATGGTATCGAGGTCCCAGGTTCAATACCGGCTCTGGGTCACTGTCCGTGTGGAGTTTGCACATTCTCCCTGTGTTTGCGTGGTTTTCACCCCCACAGCCCAAAGATGTGCAGGCTAGGTGGCTTGAACATGCTAAATTGGCCCTTAATTGCGCAGTGGGTTAGCCCTAATGCCTCACGGCGCCGAGGTCCCAGGTTCGATCCCGGCTCTAGGTCACCGTCCATGTGGAGTTTGCACATTCTCTCCGTCTCTGCATGGGTTTCGCCCCCACAGCCCAAAGATGTGCAGGCTAGGTGGATTGGCCACGCTAAATTGCCCCATATTTGGAAAAAATGAATTGGGTACTCTAAATAAAATTTAAAAATTGCCCCTTAATTGGAAAAATGAATTGGGAAGATCTCAACACAAACATGAGAAGATTATTCAAATTCTTACTAATCGTTTACTCAGCAATATCTTGACAGACCTATCAAGCAATGAAGAGTTACCACTGGTTGACATAAAGGGGCTGGTTTAGCTCAGTGGGCTAGACAGTTGGTTTGTGATGCAGAACAAGGCCAGCATCGTGGGTTCGATTCCCGTACCAGCTGAGAATTCTGAATTCTCCCTCTGTGTACCTGAACAGTGACGTCATTGCTGTGTTAATATAAGCCTACTTGTGACAATAAAGATTATTTATTTTATATTTTTATTTATAAATTTAGAGTACCCAATTATTTTTTTTCCACTTTTAGGGGCAATTTAGCATAGCCAATCTACCTAACCTGCACATCTTTTGGTTGTGGGGGTGAGACCCATGCAGACACAGGGAGAATGTGCAAACTCCACACGGACAGCGACCCTGGGCCGGGATTCGAACCCGGGTCCTCAGCGCTGCAGTCCTAGTGCTAACCACTGCGTCACATGCCACCCCCTTATTTATTTATTATAAGGCTCCTTGCATGGCACTGTCACAGTTGCAAATAATTGTCTTCCAGTGAATTCCTCAACATTCACTTGAGGCTTCTCACCAAACTCTGATCCATCCCCGAGGTACCCAGAAAACATACTCTAAACTCACTGATTCTTTAGCTGCAAAGTAAACAAATGAGATCCCTAAACGCAGTTTTCTAGTTGTACATCTGCTAAACTAATCACTCTTCTGAGTCTTATAACATATTATTCAGTTAACTATTGTCCTAATTGCCTTGTCGTTTTTCTTCTCAAACAGCTTCAAAATCCCTCTCTGCCCTCTGACACATACTCTTTTGCTTCACGAGTTAATAATTAATAATAATGGGCGGCACGATGTCACAGTGATTAGCACTGCTGCCTCACGACGCTGAGGTCCCAGGTTCGATCCCGGCCTTGGGTCACTGTCCATGTGGAGTTTGCACATTCTCCTCGTGTCTTTGTGGGTCTCACCCCCACAACCCAAGAAGATGTGCAGTGTAGGTGAATTGACCACACTACATTGCCCCTTAATTGGAAAAAAAGAATTGGGCACACTAAATTTATTTTTTTAGAAGTTGGTGTTGGTAGCTGCAGCATCACTCCCAGCCAGATGCACAAACCTGCTCCTATTACCAGTTTCTCAATTGTTAAAACCAACATGCTTTGGAGCATGCTTGTAAACCTTTGAATCAATGGTGCTACATCTAAAAAGTGTCGATGTCAAGTGTGTCTCACACTGCTGGCCGAGTGTCAGAGTGGGGTCAGTGTAAGAGTGTGATGATACAAAGTTATAGCTCATACGGATGAGCTTCTTGTTGGGATTCAATCGCTGCTGAAACCCTCATCCACGTCTCTGCCATCTGAATCATAGAATTTACAGTGCCGAAGGAGGCCATTCAGCCCCTTGAGTCTGCACCGGCCCTTGAAAGAGCACCCTACCCAGGCCCACACCTCCACCCTATCCCCATAACCCAGTAACCCCACCTAACCTTTTGGACACTTCTGCACCTTACTATTCCAATACGCTCACTGCTTGCTTCCTAGTTTCCACCCTCTGTAAAAGTGAGCCTTTACCCTGATTCGTATCAAGCCCAGTTCATCCATCAGCCCTGTGCTAATTGACTCACATTGTTAAGCAATGCATTGCTTTTAAAATGATGATTCATATTTTCCAAACCCTTCATAGCCTCTCCCCTCCCTGTCTCAGTGCTGAAATCACCAACGGGATCCAACCCCAGAAAGAAATCAACATTGTCAAGACAAAGAAGAATTGGTGGGGAGATGATGGTGACGTATTAGTAATGTCACCCGACTGGTCATTAAGGGGCCCAGAGGCGTTCAGATTCCACCATGTACCGGATCAAATTAAAATTTGGAATTGAATACTAGCCTCAGGATTGGTGATAACGAAACTACCGTCGATTATCCTAAAAATCCACCTGGTTGACTAGCACCTTTAAGGGAAGGAAATCTGCTGTCCTTGCGTGAATCCAGATCCACAGCAATGCGGTTGACTCCTAACCGCCCTGGGAAATTTGTGGAGTAAGTCACTTAGTTCAGGGGCAACTCAGGATGGGCAACAAATGCTGGCTCTGCCAGCAGCGGCCACATTCCATGAAACCATAAAAAAAGGTCACTTGCGGCTATTCGACTGAGGTGGGCATCACGGCAAACTGGCTTTTGGCCCAGCCTGACATGCACAAAAGCCCTCTCTAGGAGGGCATTGAGGCCCAGTGTAGCTACAGGAGCCCATGCCACATTTGTGATCAATAAACATAGCTGAAATCAGGGAACGAACCTGAAACCCTTCTGGCCTGCATGGATTAGTCACTCACTAATTTTACCAATTTAATCAACAACAATGTCAAAAACAACTTGTATTTATATCGCACCTCTAACATCATAAAATGTACCAAGGCACTTCACAGAAACATTATAAAATAAAGTATGACACCAGATCACAATATTAGGTCAGATGACCAAAGATTTGGTCAAAGAGATAGGTTTTAATTTGTGTCCGAAAGGAGGTGGAAAGGTGTGGGGTGAGTATTTCAGAGCTCAGGGCCTAGGCTGTTGAAAGCATAGCCACCGATCGTAGAGTGATTAAAATCGGGGTGCACAAGAGACCAGAATTAGAGGAGCACAGATACTACAAGCTCAGGTTGTGGGGCTGCAGAAGGTTACAGAGACGAGGTAGGGAGGGGCGAGGTCATGGAGTGGTTTGAAAAGAAGCATAAGAACTTTAACCAGAAGCTAATGTAAACCATCCATTCATTGTATCAATGTTGTTCTAGAGTGCCCATACTGTAATTCAAATATGTGTCAACTTTTTACTGAGTGGTCGCTTTATTCGTGGATTAGCTGGACATTATTGTGGATTTCAGGCCTGTGGCCTAGAACTGTATTCAAAGTATTCTCATGGTGTTGTTGCTAGCCAGACATAGCCTAAATGTGCAATGTGCTACGTAGTCCCTACAGAACAAGAATAGAGCAATTTTCTTTTAGTTCTGTGCAGTTTCTTTAATTCACTCAATAGTGATGAAGATTTTTGAGGAATTAGCTACAGTCCCATGTCCCAAGATTTTAAAAATGTTGCAAGTTCTGTCAGCTGTCTGAAAATCTTTCAGAAGAAGCTAAGCTACTTGCAAACAAACACAAACTGTTGGCATCTTCCGGTCCTGCCTGCCCCAGGACCAGAAATTGCCACCCAATGGACATTTTGCTTCTCTGTCAAATTATCCACCCTGCCCGTGATGATTCCCACAGATTTAGGCCATTTCTTCAGCTAATTGTAATAATAATAATCTTCATTGTCACAAGTAGGCTTACATTAACACTGCAACAAAGTTACTGTGAAAAGCCCCGAGTCGCCACACTCCGGCGCCTGTTCAGGTACACAGAGAGAGAATTCAGAATGTCCAATTCACCTAACAGCACATCTTTCAGAACTTGTGGGAGGAAACACCCAGAGAAAATCTACACAGGGAGAACGTGCAGACTCCACACAGACAGTGGCAGAAGCCAGAAATCAAACCTGGGACCCTGGAGCTGTGAAGCAACAGTGCTACCTGCTGTGCTATCGTGTATGGCGGATTCATGGCACTTTCATGGTTATCTCGCATTCTTCTAAACTCCAATGAGCACAAGTCCAGATGATCCAGTCTTTTCTTCATATATGAATCCTGCCATTCCGCGAATTAGTCTGAAAATTTTTACAGTAACAATATATCTGCATTGTATTGCTGTTATGTATTTATTATTCGTTAAACACGTTTTTATTAATGCTTTAAACTTAAAACAAGTCCTGATGTTGTGCTACCTGTTGAGGATGAGACAAGGAAACTATGGAAGCATTGGAAAATTCCAACAGACAAAATAATTAACAAGTTTCTTCTGTTCACTGTGCTCGCAGTTCAGATATGAAGCATAACAAATATTCTCTGGGAAGCTTAGGGAGTTGGAACTCTTCCAAGAGTGATCCACAGGTAGGATTTGGAAAAAAATAGCTACAGTTTTTAAAATTAATTTATTGGATGTGAATGTTGCTGGGAAGGCCAGCGTTTATTGTCCATCGCAAATTGCCCTTGAGAAGATGTGGTGAACTGCTTTCTTGAACTGCTGGAGTCTATGTGGTGGGGGGACACCCACAGTGCTGCTAGTGAGGGAGTTCCAGGTTTTTGACCCAGCAATAATGAAGGAAAGGTAGTTCCAAGCCAGGGTGGTGCTGGATTGGAGCACAACTTGCAGGTGTTGGGTGTTGCCATGTCCCTGTTGTCCTTGTCCTTCTGGTGTTAGAGGTCGCGGGTTCGAAAGATGCTGTTGAAATGTCTTGGTGAGTTGTTGCAGCGCAATTTGTTGATGCTTCCACTGTGAGTCGGTGGTGAATGTTCCAGGTGGTGGGTGGATTGCCAATCAAACAGGCTGCTATATCTTGGATGATGTCAAGCTTCTTGAGTATTGTTGGAACTGCACTCGTTCAGGCAAGGAGAGGGTATTCCATCAACTCTTCCGTATTGTCTTGGGAATAGTGGACATGCTTCAGGGAGTCAAGAGATGAGTTACTCAGCATAAAATCTCCAACCACTGACCTGGTTTTGTAGTCTCAGTATTTATATGGTTGGTCCAGTGAAGATTCTGCTCAGTGGTAACCCTGCAGGATGTTGATAGTGGGGGATTCAGGGATGGCAATGCCATTGAAGGTCCAAGGGGAGGCGGTTAGATTCTCTTTTGTTGGAGATGGTCATTGGCTGGCACTTCTGGCATGAATGTCACTTGCGGCGGGAGTAACTGACTCTCTTACCGGCCAGAGTCATGGTTACGGTAACTACGGGAATCTAAGATTTAAGCAAGGTTCTATACCGTAGTGAGTTGCACCTCCGCGTCGGTCCCGCCGGTCAATGGTTCCCATGATGGGGGAGTGGAGTAGGAACCGGCTAAAGCAACTGGCCGAGAACATAGCGGGAGTAACTGGGATCTCTTAATGAGGGGATGGTTGTGAGCACCCTTTCTACGGGGGAGATCTCAGTTACCTGTAATTGCGGGAATCAGGGGTTCTATACCGCAACGAGTTGCGCCCCAGGTTTCTTGAGGGTTCCCGTGTCAATTCCTCTTGGTGCACGAGGAGGAACGATAAAAAGCGACTAGCCGAGAACAGGTGGAGGTATCTCGTGTGTCTCCCTAGAGAGAGAGCCAGTGGTGGGCCACAGTTACTTTAGCTACGGAAATCATGGGTTCTATACTGTATATACTGGGCTGGTCCCACCTCGTCTCCACATAACACCTGTGGTTGCGTCAAAGCGTCGAAGAACTTGCGGAGTGACGGCGGGACCTTCAGGTCGTGCACGCATTACTCACATGATGGAGGATGCTGTCACAGTAGCTGTGGGAATTTGGGTTGTTCTATACCATAGTGAGCTGAGCCTGACTATGGGTTCCACAGGCAAGGAATTCAGCTGGCCGAGAATAACCAACATTTTTGTTCCCTCGCTGGCACCCATGAAACAAAAGTTGAGAAGGGGGAGTTGTGCTGCATCTGACATCATTGGGCGCGCGCTGGAAACCAGCCAGAGGAGAGGACCGTAGTCACCTCGTTACATCTTGAGGAATTCAGCTCTATCGAGCAATTTACAATGCCCGAGATCCTTGGACATCCAGGCGGCCACGATGGAGAAGGAACACTAGGTCACGTGCTCTACTTCGTCTCGGCTCGTCGGTTCGTTCGAGTGGATGTCGGTGGTGACGTGTGAGGAGAGGTTCTGGGGAACTACACCAAATATTGAATTGACTTTCGACAGTCCCATCTGCCCGATCCCCGAAGGGTCGGGTGAAGGCAGATGGATGGCCTTCTCCCGAGATGTACGAGCTGGCTTGTCGCCTCCAATATACTTGTGTAGCCCCCAGTTGTTGTTACATTATTTGTCTGTTGTCACTAAACCTATGTAATCAAATGATGACTTGTCAGTCTGTACCTGCGGGTCAGATGACGTACAGGGTAGGCTGTCTCCGGACATCTCGTATTACAACTAACCGGTTCCCAGCTTGCAATTGGTGGGTGGTGACACCACGCTTGTGATCCTGTGTAATGAATGGTCATTCATACTGATCAAGATCCCCCGGTCCACCACACAGTTCCCATGGGCTGTAGTAATACGCTTGGTGGTCGTTCAAAACCGTCGACGAGCGACGTTAACACTCGGAAAAGGCACTCAGTACCGGAGTGTGATGGAATAGCCAAATGCCTCGTCATCTAATTAGTGACGTGCATGAATGGATGAACGAGATTCCCACTGTCTCTACCTACTATCTAGCGAAACCACAGCCAAGGGAACAGGCTGGGCAGAATCAGCGGGGAAAGAAGACCCTGTTGAGCTTGACCCTAGTCTGGCACTATGAAGAGACATGTGAGGTGTAGCATAAGTGGGAGGCTTCGGCTGCCGTTGAAATACCACTACTCTTATCGTTTTTACACTTACCCAGTGAGGCGGGGAGGCGAGCCCTGAGGGGCTCTCGCTTCTGGTTGGCATGAGGGCATGAACTGCTTCAGTATCTGCGGAGACCTGATTGGCACTGGGCACTGTTCAATCATCAGTGAACCTCCCCACTTCAGACCTTACAATGCCATGGATGAAGCAGCTGAAAGTGGTTCGGCCTCGGACACTGCCCTGAGGAACTCCTGCAGTGATGTCCTGGGACTTATATGATTGATCTCCAACAACCACGACTATCTTCCTTTGAGGTAAAGGAAGAGGCAAGAGTTCAGCTCCTTTTCCACCAACACACCTTTAATGGTTCAAACTCACTCTGCACAGAACTCTACAGATCATCACAAGCTCCAGAGTCCACCTGAAGCCCCTTTACATATCAGTGTCAATCATTGAACATTTAACATAAATGAGACAATCATTGAACACTTAACATAAATGAGACAACTAATTGCAATGTCTCTTAACGCATTACTTAACAGTGTCCCCTTCCTTGGAGAAAAAAAACCAATTAGGTAAAAACAAAATTTCAAGAAACTAAAACATACACCTGATTCCCCCCTTTTTTTTAAGTAGAAGAAAAAAAAACATTCACAGAAACAGGCGACTTTCATTCACGATATCTAAAAGTTTCTGTGAACTAGCCCCTCTTTTTGTGAAACAGTCTGACAGTTGATAGCTACTGTCAACCCATTTAATTTTTGTTATTTCCCCTCTGTCCAACATCTGCTTTAAACTTGCGATGTCTATCCGTAACCTCTTTTCATTGACACTTTTTGTAGAGTGCACATTTTCCCACAGAGATTTATTGTCAATGTGACAGTCAATAGGTATATTACTTAAATCCTCTAATCCCAAAATTTCTGTCAATATCTGACTTATATAAAAGGCCATATCCACCGCTTCCACTAAGCTTAATGTCTCAGCAGCCAAAGTGCTTTTGACCACTCTCCTTATTTTCTTTGTTTCCCACACAAGAGGGCAACATTTACCATTGTTCCCCAAAAGAAAAATTATAAAACCTCCTGCGCTTGAAACTCCATCACATAAATTTGCATAGGACACATCACTATAAACTATGAGTTTCAAATGCCTAGGATCACCTAAAACAGGGAACTTCAAAACACTTTATTTGCTCTTATTATGTCTTCCACTTTGGGATCATTCATCTTTGTACTCAACTCTAAAACATCAAAACTCATGTCCGGTCTAGTCTGTCTCCCTAACCAGTTCAGTTGCCCAATTAAACTTCGCAGTTGCTCTTTTTCTATCTTCGAAACCATTGCGTCTTTTTGTGAAACCCGGCCACGACTAATTGCTATTGAACTGATGCTTTCCAAGTAAGATTGCTGACGTAAAGTTGCCCTAACTGAGTCTGTCCGATTTCCAAACCAATATATTTAAATGCACCGGAGGCCTGACTTCCAACCCTGAATTCTTTCCTCAAACCAGAGATTATAATAGCTTCAAAATCACTAGTCCTACCCCACAAAAAATCATCGACATGCATCATGAAGATGCCAGCAATATTTCCTTTATAGTGCCAGTAAAACATTGCAGGATCTGCTTTCAACTGGCAACAGCCTAACTTTAACAAGACTGACCTCACCGAAAAGTACCACACTCTAGATGCATCATTTAATCCATATACACATTTGTTCAACTTCCACAGTACCCCTTCTGTGTTAGCTGCTTCTTTAGGAGGATGGAGAAAAATGTCTCTCTGGAGCTGATGCCCCTGCAAAAAGGCAGCTTTTATATCTATAGATTTGCATTCCCATGCCTTTGTGGCTAATAGAGCCAAGAAGATCTTTAAAATAACCTTTCCTGCTGTAGGTGAATCTACCCTTAAGTCCTGATCGTCTAAGTTTTCTTCAAATCCCCTTGCCACAAGCCTGGCCTTTGCCTTATAAGTTCCATCTGGAAGAACCTTTTCTGTACAAATCCATCTGTGGGATAAAACTTTTTGTCCCCTATCCGGTACTTCCGTGTATACCCCAAATTCACTCCAACTATGCAATTCTTGCTGTTTAGCATCTTTGATAACTTTTTCATCTAATTTATTTGAAGCCACCAAAATCTCACGTGCATGTGGGCTTTTACTTCTATTAGTATTCGTAGTCTTACTCCTATTCTGAGATCTTGATAAACTACGTCCCCTTTCCTGCCTGATATCTCGTTCCGTACTGCTACTGCTTGATCTTTCTCTTCTATAGCGGGATGTCCTTTCAATAGTTCTCGACCTTTTCCTGCGAACCTGTTCACTATCCGATGTACTATCTGAACTGGCACTGCGTTTCTGTGCCCTCCATTTTTGAACTTCGTTTTCCCAATCCATTGTCTTAACTTCCTCCCCTGAATGCTGTACATTCAACCAATGTTTATACTTTCCAGTGGCCTTCCCTGCTCTACTAATAACAGTTGCATCCTTCCATTGACTAGACCCTTCAGGCAAGTATGTCACTTTTATACGAACCTTTGGCAGTTGCCCTTTCGGAAAAATGGCCTGATCTAATTTATCAGAAGTGTCGTGTTCCTCTACAGAAACCCTGTCTATATCAGTTAACTGGTCCTCATAGTTCTGTAACGCAAGTGTACCAGATGACTCTGGTTCCTCGTCTTGTCTGTCTGCTCTGTCTAAATTTGAAAATTTGTAATCGGTACCCATTATCCTTGATGAATGTACCCTAACAGTTTGATTAGCATGTTGCAAAATAAATGTTTTGCCATCTATGCCTATGATCTTCCCTGGGCCTTTCCATTCATTAGAATTGTCTCTCTTATAGTATACCATTTCTCCTTGTTGAAAAACGGCATCTGATGGTCGTACATTATGTCTTAAAGCTCTGCGAATTCTTTCAGAGACTTCTGCTTCCAAAAAAGCTTTTCTACTGCTATGTAACGCGTTTAAATGTTCAGCAAAACCTGAGCTAATTGTAGTCCCTTCCCAAGCTGGAGGCTGGTCATCCAAAATGGAGGGAATTTTAGGATTTCTACCAAACACTAATTGATAAGGACTATAGCCCCCAACCATCTGCAATGAATTCTTTGCATGTACCGCCCATGCTAAAGCTGAATTTAGCCTGCAGTTTGGTCGATCTCCCAAAATTTTCCGAAGCATGTCATCGATAACAGCATGATTTCTTTCACAGACACCATTACTAAACGGGCTTTCGGCAGCCGTGTTCATAACTCTGATATTCATGTTTTCACACATATCCCTAAACTCATCATTAGCAAATTCTCCCCCATTGTCTGTAAAGAATTTTGCTGGTGGACCCATTCCTGTCCCGATCCATTTTTCCACTATTTTGTCCAAAATTACTCTCTTTTCTTTACTTCGTACAATCGTTGATTGACTAAATCTGGTAGCTAAATCTACAAAATGCAAAATAAATATATTATTTGCTTTATCCCAGATCTTAATGTCCATGGCCACAATGTCATAAAAATCCCTGGCCAAAGGCAGGGTTACTATCGGTCGTGCTGGTGTCCTTCTGTACTTCCTGCAAACTTCACAGCGATCACTAACCTGTTCTATCAGCTTAGAATAGTCATCATCCCTTACCCCTGCATCCTTTAATAAATTTTTCAGCCTCTGAGGAGACAGATGAGCAAATTGCCTATGCAGTTTTACTACAATAAGCTTTTTACCAGCTAAAGTCGCATTATCAACTGTCATTAATACATCCTTAACCACTCAACTTGAAACATTATTTGTCAATAATGGAATACAATAATGTCCCGACTGTGCAAATTGTAAGTCCACCGTCTTTCCAAAAACTGTTGCCTTATCCTGTTCCATATCCAGCTTCATGTGTGCTTTCTTCATCGACGGTCTGCTCAGAAGCAAAGGTATCTCACTTGATACAACATCCGTGCTAATAAAATGATTCACTCGAGCAATATTAGATAGAATTTACAGTGCAGAAGGAGGCCATCGAGTCTGCACCGGCCCCCGGAAAGAGCACCCTACCCAAGGTTAACACCTCCACCCTATCCCCATGACCCAGTAACCCCACCCAACACTAAGGGCAATTTTGGACACTAAGGGGAATTTATCATGGCCAATTCACCTAACCTGCACATCTTTGGACTGTGGGAGGAAACCGGAGCACCCGGAGGAAACCCACGCACACACGGGGAGGATGTGCAGACTCCGCACAGACAGTGACCCAAGCCGGAATCGAACCTGGGACCCTGGAGCTGTGAAGCGATTGTGCTATCCACAATGCTACCGTTGCAAGGGATCACCACTCTTTTCAGCGACTTCAGAGTATTATCATCCCCTAACCTGAAACTTGTGGAACTTTTAAATTCCTTAACCTTGTTACGATTTTCAGCATCCAATGAGTCCAGATAACATTTTAACCAGTCAATCCCACACACAGTAGATGTGCAGCCACTGTCCAATACAGCACAGTTAAAAGATTCTGCAGCCAACACCCTCATTACTGGTGTAAAACAGCTTGTTAATAGGACAATGCCTTCTTTCTGGTCACGCTCTTTTTCCTCTTATGACTCTTCTGTGTCATGTGTCGCTTCAAATACTCTATCATAACGAGTTGGACAGTTGTAAGCATAATGGTATTGAGAGTCACATCGAAAACATCGATTTATCATGCCCCGTGCATTTCTGGGGTTCATCCTCTTATTGTAGGTTCTAACTGGGTTTCTGTCTTCATAATTTCCTTGTCTCGGTCTTTTATAGTCTTGAGGCCTGTTCGTAGCCATACGATTTCGCCATCCTGTTAGTATCTTCCATATTCTGCCTTAAAGCAGGCTGACCCATTTGGGTCATCAGAGCCATTGGAATCGAATGTTTCCCCAAAAAAATTTTTTTAAGCTGTTGTCATCTGTTCGAATAAGGTATCGTTATCCGTAAACTGAACTCCTGTCAAAACCAGGAGCCTATCCATGTTGCTCACTCTAGCACAGTCAAGTAATTTAAAGGCCAATACAGACTGTGGAAATTCCAGCCTGTGTTTCTGCAGCCTTTTATATAGTCTGCCAAATTCCATTATATAGTCTTCCATTGACAAATCCTCCATTTTCCGAAACTTATCAAAATCTGACCATGCTTCATACGCACTTAACAAGTCATCTTTCTTATAAATCTTGTCCATATAAAGTAATAAAGTCGCCAGACCTTCTTCTGAGTCTAACTCTTCCAACTCCAGCTCAGAAAGCACTTTGTTTCGGATTTTACTGCCATATGGTAAAGAAAGAGCCAATGCCATACCTTGTTCTCTCTTTCCTAAAGCAGTCACCTTAGTCCACATAACTACAGTACTGCACTTCTCCATTGGTCGTATGATTCCCTTTCAGAAAATAGGGGAGGATAATCATAACCAGCCATCTTTGTCCTGGGTTCAGCCATGTTTCCCTTTTTTTTTCACTCCTTGGTTTGATCTGGAAAAATTGTATCTTTCAAGCCTTCACATTTACACAGCAACCATCCTCTGCTACCATTTTGTAGAATGTACTAGATGCTGTGGTATGAAGAGGCAAGAGTTCAGCTCCTTTTCCACCAACACACCTTTAATGGTTCAAACTCACTCTGCACAGAACTCTACAGAGCTCCAGAGTCCACCTGAAGCCCCTTTACATATCAGTGTCAATCATTGAACACTTAACATAAATGAGACAATCATTGAACACTTAACATAAATGAGACAACTAATTGCAATGTCTCTTAACCCATTACTTAACATGTTTTGTTCCCGTTTCCTAGGGCTTCATGATATTACACTCGGTCAAATGTTGCCTTAATGTTTTTTAAAATAAATTTTAGAGTACCCAACTCATTTTTTGTTCCAATGAAGGGGCAATTTAATGTGGCCAATCCACCTAGCTTGCACATCTTTTGGGTTGTGGGGGCAAAACCCATACAAACACGGGGGGGGGGGGAGAAGGTGCAAACTCTACACAGACAGTGACCCAGAGCCGGGATCGAACCTGGGACCTCAGCGCCGTGAGGCCGTAGTGCTAACCCACTGCGCCACCGTACTGCCCTAGGGCCTTAATGTTAAGGGCAGACGCTCTCATATCCCCTCTAATTCAGCTCTTTTGTCCGGTTTGGACCGAGGTGTAAAAAGTCAGAAGCTGACTGGCTCTGGCAGAACCCAAACTGAGCATCGACAAGCAGGTTGTTGATCTGCAAGCGTCGCTTGATGGCACTGTTGACAATACTTTGCTGATGATAGAGTGTAAGCTGATGAGGCAGTAATAGGGTGGGTTGGATTCATGTTGGGTATTTAAAAGCAACGTATATTCTCAAAAAATGCTAATTTTCTTCTCCCAAAGACGAAAGAATAAGCAATTTGCCACCTTATTTGCATAAGCAGAAAACATTTCTGACCCATTACAATCGAAAAGCCTTCGTTCTCTGTGTGAGAAATGAGCACAAGTGGGGACAGGCTTTTTGTCACCAAAATAGACAGCTGCAAGGTCAAAGGAAAAGCTGTAAGAGCCCTTTTTTGGGACAAAAAGATTACAAATTCTTGAGGATGGCTATAAGATCTTTTGTTTAGATCAGATAAGTTGATGCTGCGATGTTAGAGATGTGCAACGTCTTTTCTGTTACATTGTTACCATGAACATAAGTTCTTGTGATTGAATAGAGTGAATCTTATCACAACATGCTCTTTACATCCCAACTTACTGTGGAATGAGGCAGTCTGATTGTTCAAAACAAACTTCAACTCATTTAATTTTGCCTCTTCTTTCTGCCGTGAGATTTAAAAAAATTACAGGGTGCGATTCTCTCTCCACCCCCCCCCCCCCCCCCCCCCCCCCCCCCCCACCCAATCGCGTGTCTCTCGGCGGTGGGAGGCGACACGTCATTCACTGGCGGCGGCGCCATTCTCTGTTCTTGCTGCTGTTAATGGGAATTTTTAAAAATAAATTTAGAGCAGTGTTCTTCAAACTTTTTTTCCGGGGACCCATTTTTACCAACCCGGCCGACCTTCGCAACCCACGCCGGCCGACATTCGCGACCCACGCCGGCCGGCCTTCGCGGCCCACACCGGCCGACCTGTGCGACCCACCATTTTCTCTTACCTTGTTTGCTGCTGACAAAAATGAAGGAAATGGTTTTGGGTCCCTTTGGCCCTCGTACACGCTCCTCCAATGGAACCTGTTGGACGAAGGTGAAGCCTTCTGGTGTCGGAAAGTATGGAGTCTCCATCTGTCCAAAGCTCTTAATTTTTTTCCTGTAAAATTTTATCAAATAAACCCCCACCCCCGAGCTTGTAAAAAGAAATAAAATGAGTAAAATAAATGAGAAAAATGAATAAAACCCCCCAAAACTTGTTAAAAAAATGAATAAAATAAATGAAAGAAAATGAATAAAACCCCCCTGAACTTGTAAAAAAAAATTAAATGAATAAAATAAATGAATAAAAATCACGACAGAACTTGTAAAACAAAAAGCTGTAAACGTTTATTAAAAACGCAGCCGCACTGCGCATGCGTGCCCGATTATCGGCTCTCATGTGCATTTGCGCATGTGCGCCGATCATCATGCGTGCATTGCGATCGAATTTTTTTTAACATGTTCGTGGAATGCACATGCGTGCCGATTATCATGCATGCATGTGCAATCTGGCCGATTTTTTTTTTTTAACATGTTCGCGGCCGCTTGCAGCCGGCGTTATGAAAAGCCGGCTGCTGCGCGGGGTTTTGCGCGATTGGGAGCACCGCGGACAACGGCTCCGTGACCCTCCCGACAACCGCCCGCGATCCACCCACGGGTCACGCCCCCGACTTTGAAGAACACTGATTTAGAGTACCCAATTCTTTTTTACCCAATTAAGTGCCAAATTTGCATGGTCAATCCACCTACCCTGCACATCTTTGGGTTGTGGGGGTGGGACCCACGCAGCCACGGGGAAAATGTGCAAACTCCACACGGACAGTGACCGGGGCCGGGTTCGAACCCGGATCCTTGGCGCCATGAGGCATCAGTGCCAACCGTGGGATTTTCCCTACTTTTACCAGCTAAAACTTTCTCATATCCCCTCTTTGTTCTCCTAATTGTTTCTTATGCTCCATCTATGTACATAGATCCCTGAAAGTTGCCACCCAGGTTGATAGGGTTGTGAAGAATGCCTATGGTGTGTTGGCCTTTATTGGTAGAGGGATTGAGTTCCGGAGCCATGAGGTCATGTTGCAGTTGTACAAAACTCTAGTACGGCCGCATTTGGAGTATTGCGTACAGTTCTGGTCGCCTCATTATAGGAAAGACGTGGAAGCTTTGGAACGGGTGCAGAGGAGATTTACCAGGATGTTGCCTGGTATGGAGGGAAAATCTTATGAGGAAAGGCTGATGGACTTGAGGTTGTTTTCGTTAGAGAGAAGAAGGTTAAGAGGTGACTTAATAGAGGCATACAAAATGATCAGAGGGTTAGATAGGGTGGACAGCGAGAGCCTTCTCCCGCGGATGGAGGTGGCTAGCACGAGGGGACATAGCCTTAAATTGAGGGGTAATAGATATAGGACAGAGGTCAGAGGTGGGTTTTTTACGCAAAGAGTGGTGAGGCCGTGGAATGCCCTACCTGCAACAGTAGTGAACACGCCAACATTGAGGGCATTTAAAATTTTATTGGATAAGCATATGGATGATAAGGGCATAGTGTAGGTTAGATGGCCTTTAGATTTTTTCCATGTCGGTGCAACATCGAGGGCCGAAGGGCCTGTACTGCGCTGTATCGTTCTATGTTCTATGTTCTATGTTCTATCCTGTAGTTCCTGTACTCCCCTCATGCCTCTGCTGATTTTCTCCCCTTGTACTTGCTAAAAGCCTCTCTTTTCCTTCTTATCGTATCATAAATATCTCTGGTCATCCATGGTTCTCTGGGCTTGTTACTCCTTCCTATCACTCTAGAGGGAACATGTTGGGTCTGTACCCTCCCCGTTTCCTTTTAGAACACTCCTCACTGCTCTTCTATAGATTTCCCCACAAGTAGCTCTTCCCAGTCTACCTAAGCCAGATCCTGCCTTATTTTACTAAAATCCATTCTCCCCTAGTCCAAAACCTTTCTTTACGACTTGTCTATTTCTTTGTCCATAACAAGCTTAAATTGTACCATATTGTGGTCACTAACATGGTCCCCAACACCACCTCAACCACCTGTGCAACTTCATTCCCCAGAATTAGGTCCATCTCTACGCCGTTCCTTGTTGGGCCATCTACATATTGAACTAATAGATTCTCCTGTATACATTTTAAGAACTCCACTCCATCTAAGCCCTTAACACTATGATTATTCCAATTAATGTTCGGAAAGTTGAAATCACCTAATATAATTATCCTATTGTTATTATTTTTTACACACTTTTGTGAACTGTGCACATATCTGCTCCCCAATTTCCTACTGACTATTTGGGGTCTATAATAAACACCAAGCAATGCAGACGTCCCTTTTTTATTTCTTTTTAGAGTACCCAATTATTTTTTTCCAATTAAGGGGCAATTTGGCATGGCCAATTCACCTAGCCTGCATATCTTTGGGTTGTGGGAGCTAAACACACGCAAGCATGGGGAAACTGTGCAAACTCCACATGGACATGACTCAAAGCCGGGATCGAACCTGGGACCTTGGCGCCATCAGGCAGAAGTGCTAACCACTGTGCTGCCCCCTTTTTTCTTTCTTTTAAAAAAAAGAAATTTAGAGTGCCCAATTGTTTTTTTTTCCAATTAAGGGGCAATTTAGCGTGGCCAATACACCTAACCTGCACATCTTTTGGGTCGTGGGGGTGAAACCCACACATATACAGGAAGAATGTGCAAACTCCACACAGACAGTAACCCAGGGCCGGGATTCGAACCTGGGTCCTCAGCGCCGTAGTCCCAGTGCTAACTACTGCGCCACCGTGCTGCCCTCCCTTTTTTATTTCTAAGCCCTACCCACAAAGATTCATTCGATGCCCCCTCCAAGATATAATTTCTCCTTAGTGCAGTAACTGACTCCTTAACTAATAATGCAATGTAACGGGGAGGTCTGAGTGGGGACGGTCTGGGAGGCATTGAAGGCGGTGACTAGAGGGGAATTGATCTCCATCCAAACCCATAGGGAGAGGGGGGAGCAGAGGGAGAGGGAGAGACTGATAGGGGAGATGGTGAGGGTGGATAGGAGATATGCGGAGGCTCCAGAGGAGGGATTGCTGGGGGAGAGGCGTAGCCTTCAGGCCAGGTTCGACCTATTGACTACCAGAAAGGCGGAAGCTCAGTGGAGGAAAGCACAGGGGGCGGTGTATGAATATGGGGAGAAGGCGAGCAGGATGCTGGCACACCAGCTCCAAAAGCGGGACGCGGCCAGGGAGATTGGGGGAGTGACGGATAAAGATGGGAAGGTGGTGCGGAGGGGGGGGGGTAGATGTTAATGGGGTCTTCAGGGACTTCTATGGGGAACTGTACCGGTCGGAACGCCCGGTGGAGGGGGTGGAATGGGGTGCTTCTTGGACAAGCTGCGATTTCCGAGGGTGGAGGAGGAGCAGGTGGAAGGACTGGGGGTGCCGATCGAGCTGGAGGAGGTGGTTAAAGGGATAGGGAGCATGCAGTCGGGGAAGGCGCCGGGGCCGGATGAGTTTCCGGCGGAATTTCATAAAAGGTATGTGGACCTGTTGGTCTGCACCTTTAACGAGGCAAGGGAGGGGGGGGGCTTTGCCCCCACCTATGTCATGGACGCTGATTTCCTTGATCCTGAAGCGGGACAAGGACCCTCTGCAGTGTGGGTCATATAGGCCGATTTTGCTGCTAAATGTCGACGCCAAGCTGCTGGCAAAGATCCTAGCCACAAGAATAGAGGATTGCGTGCCCGGGGTCATTCATGAGGACCAGACGGGGTTTGTGAAGGGAAGGCAGTTGAATACGAACGTGCGAAGGCTCCTCAATGTCATTATGATGCCGGCCAGGGAAAGGGAGGCGGAGATAGTGGTGGCATTGGATGCGGAGAAGGCCTTTGATAGGGTTGAGTGGGAGTATCTGTGGGAGGTGTTGGAGAGGTTTGGGTTTGGGGAGGGGTTTATCCGGTGGGTGAGGCTGCTCTACGAGGCCCCGATGGTGAGTGTAGCCACAAATAGGAGGAGGTCGGAGTACTTTCGGCTGTACCGGGGGACGAGACAGGGGTGCCCCCTGTCCCCCTTGCTCTTCGCGTTGCCGATTGAGCCCCTGGCCATGGCATTGAGGGAGTCAGGGAACTGGAGGGGCCTGGTGCGGGGTGGGGAGGAGCATCGAGTGTCGCTGTACGCGGACGACCTGTTGCTGTATGTGGCGTACTCGGTGGGGGGGATGCCGGAGGTGATGAGGATTCTTAGTGAATTTGGGGGTTTCTCTGGGTATAAGTTGAACCTGGGCAAGAGCAAGTTGTTCGTGGTGCATCCGGGGGATCAGGAGGAGGGGATTGGTAGGCTCCCACTTAAGCAGGCAGGGAAGAGCTTCAGGCACCTAGGTGTCCAGGTGGCTGAGAGTTGGGGGCCCTGCACAAGCTCAACCTCACAAGGTTGGTGGAGCAGATGGAGGAGGAGTTCAAGAGGTGGGATATGTTACCGCTGTCACTGGCGGGGAGGGTGCAGTCCGTTAAGATGACGGTGCTCCCGAGGTTTTTGCTGGGTCTGTTAATGGTGTGGATGTACAACGAAGCACTGGAGAGGGGTGTTCTCCACTCACATTGTCACAAGCCTCCATTTCCCTCATCCAAAAAAAGGACAAAGATCAGGAACAATGTGGCTCTTATCATCCAATTACACTCCTAAATGTGGATGCAAAGCTCCTGGCTGAACATACTGAGGAGTGTGTGCCAGATGTGGTTGGAGAGGACCAAACCGAGTTTGTAAAAGGCAGATTATTAGCGACCGATGTACGGAGGCGATTAAACACAATCATGATGCCCACAGGAGGAAGCGAGATGGAGGTTGTGGTGTCAATGGATGCTGAGAAGACATTTGGGGGCAGCACGGTGGCGCAGTAGTTAGCATTGCTGCCTCAGGGTGCTGAGGTCCCAGGTTCAATCCTGGCTCTGGGTCACTGTCCGTGTGGAGTTTGTACATTCTCCCCGTGTTTGCGTGGGTTTCACCCTCACAACCCAAAGATGTGCAGGGTAGGTGGATTGGCCACGCTAAATTGCCCCTTAATTGAAAAAAATTAAATGGGTATTCTAAATTTATTTTTAAAAAAAGAGAAGGCATTCGACTGTGTGGAATGGATGTACTTGTTTGACATTTTGGAATGATTTGGGTTCGGACAGGGATTCATGGACTGGGTTAGACTGTTGTTAAAGCCCCGAAAGCAAGCATCTCCACTAACGGAGTTAACTCTGAGTATTTCACATTGCAGCGAGGGGTGAGATAGGGTGCCCACTCTCTCCTCTACTCTTCGCCCTTGTGATTGAGCCATTGGCAATGGCTCTTTGGCCATCTGGGGAATGGAGGGGAATTGAGCGGTGGGGGGCGGGCGGGGGGGGGGGGGGGGGGGGGGTGGGTGGGTGGGGGGGGGGGGGGGTGGAGCGGGGGGGGGGGGTGGTGGGGGGGGGTGGAGCGGGGGGGGTGGAGCTGGGTGGGGGTGGGGGGTGGAGCGGGGGGGGGGTGGAGCACTGGCTCTCTTTGTGTGTGGATGACCTCCTGTTGTACATTTCTAGTCTCATGGAGTCATTGACAAGATTCTGGGGATTCGGAGTGAGTTTGGCTCCTTCTCCGGATACAAGCTCAGTACGACAAAGAGAGAGATGTTCCTCATTGGCTCAGAAGAGATGTTTGAGTGGGCTCCCATTGCGCTTGGCAAGAAAGCGCTTGCGTTATCTGGGGATTCAGGTGGCACGGGACTGGGCCCAGCTTCACAAGTTAAATCTGGCAGGTTTAGTGGAGGGTATGAAAGATGGGACAGGTTGCTGCTATCTCTGTCCGGGAGAATCCAGACAATAAAAAGGTTCCCTTTTGTATTTCAGAATTTTCCAATCTTTTTGCCCAAATCTTTTTTCAGAAAGGTTAATAGGCTTATTCTGAGCTTTGTGTGGGCGATGAGAATTCCCCGTATTGAGAAAGTTTATCTAGAGAGGGGTAAACAGGGTGGTGGCTTGGCTCTCCCGAACTTTCAGAGTTACTACAGGGCTACCAATACTGTCATGGTCCGGAAATGGGTGCGAGATAAAGGGTCGGTGTGATGCAGGTTGGAGGAGGCCTCGTGCAGAGAGACCTCCTTCAGGGCACTGGCATCAACTCCTTTACCATCCTCACTGAGTAGGTACTCAACTAATCCAGTGGTAGTTTTAACTGTGGGGAATCAGTGCCGGCTACATTTTGGCTTGGAGGGCATATATAGAGGCCCGATCTGTGGTAACCATAGATTTGTCCCAGCGAGATTGGATGCCAGGTTTAAGGAGTGGAGCTGTTTGGGGATCAAATGCTTCAAGGACCTGTTTCTGGGTGGAGATTTTGCGGACCTGTTTTAGTTGACAAAGGCTTCTCAATTGCCCAGCGGTAATGAGTTCATATCCCTCCAAATAAGGGCCTTTTTGAGTAAGGAGGTGAGTTTGTTCCCAATGTTGCCGCCCTCGGGTTTACAGGACAGCCTCATCTCGGAGGATGATATTAGGGATGGCAAGATTTCTGATGTGTACGCTGAGTTGGCCAGGTAGGAGAATGTTTCGATGGTGGCAATGTTGCAAAAACGGGAGGAGGAATTGGGAGGCACGGTGCAAGATTGGATTTGGGAAAAAGCACTGCGCAGGATTAATGCATCCTCGTTGTGTGCTAGACTTAGTCTTATTCAGCTTAAAGTTATACACAGAGCACCTATGACCCCAGCAAGGCTGAGCCGATTCTTTCCAGAAGTGGCCGATCAGTGTGAATGATGTGCCAGGTCTCCTGCGAATCATGCCCACGTGTTCTGGTCCTGTCCAAAATTGGCGAGGTTCTGGTAGGGAGTCACGGATGTATTGTCTCAGGTAGTGGGAATGGTGATCTCGCCTTCTCCATGGGTCGCTGTTTTTGGAGTTTCTGAAGATGCAAGTACCTTGGTGGGGAAAGAGGGCGATGTTGTGGCTTTCATCTCCCTGTTAGCCCGGAGGAGAATTTTGCTAAACTGGCGGTCTTCGGACCCACCAAGTATCGTGCCTTGGGTGCGAGAACTTGCTGAGTTTCTTCATTTAGAGAGAATGAAGTTTGCCATTAGTGGTGAGGATGAGAAGTTCTTTGTGGGGTGGAAGCTGTTCATCAAATTCTTCAAGAAGTATTAGAACGTCAGCGGGGACGGGGGTGGGGGAGGAAAGTGGGTGTGGGTGACAGGATACGCTAACTATTGGTTATTAACGAGTAGGGGGTGTACTTAATTTTGGTTAAAAATGTCTTGGGGCATATGCTGACCTATTTGTATATATGGGGGTTTCTGCTGTGTTATATTGCTATAGTGTATATGTATGTTACTGTATTATGGATTGTTTGATATTGTTTTGTCTTATTGACTGTTCCTGTTCTTGTATTTTCTGGATATACCTTCAATAAATTATCTTTAAAAAAAATACATCCTTTTCTGCGTTTTGGAGTTTTCTCTTAGATTCACAAAATTATAGAAAACTGTTCCCCACTGAGAACTAATCAGAAAGTGTAAAAAAGTGGCAAACATTTAAGTGCAAAGTTTTTTTATAAGTCCCACTTACCGTCATTTTTAGCTAGAAGAAAATAACTGCAATGATATAATGCAGGTTTGTCACAAATGCACAATTAAAGAGGGCCAGAAATGAATTCTGATGAGGAAAGTGAATATTAATCTTGTATTTTAATCTTGTATTTGTGGTCTTCTATGCAAAAAATGCATTCCTGCAATATTTCCTGGAGCTTGCAAAACTCTGTGCATTCTTTTTTTTTAGCAAACAATTTTATTGAGGTAGTTTTTGGCTTTGTAAACAGTTACAGACATCAAAAAGGCAAAAATGTGCAAACATCCACGTACATTCAATACTTCACCTTCGGGCAAACCCCTGCACAGATTCCCTCAAGGCGAACTTAATTTTTTCCATACCCAGAAAACGCGACATGTCCGAAAGCCACAACTCAGTCTTCAGGGGCTTTGAGTCCCTCCATGCCAATAGTATTCGTCGCCGGGCTACCAGGGAAGGAAAGGCCAGAACATCGGCCTTTTTCTCACCCTGGACTCCCGGATCCTCCGAAACCCCAAAAATTGCCACCCCTGGACCCATCACCACCCTTGTTTTTAGCATCCGCGACATGATCTCCACAAATCCCTCCCAGTACCCCCTAAGCATCGGACATGTCCAAAACATGTGTACGTGGTTCACTGGTCCTCCAGCGCACCTAGCGCACTTGTCCTCTACCCCAAAGAATTTGCAAATCCGAGCCACCGTCATGTGGGCCCGGTGAACGACCTTAAATTGAATCACGCCGAGCCTGGCGCATGTTGCAGTCGAGTTTACCCTACTCAGGGCTTCTGCCCACAGCCCGTCCTCCATTTTCCCCGCCTAGCTCCTCCTCCCATTTGAGTTTCAGTTCCTCCGTTTGGGACCCTTCCCCCTTCATGAGCACCTTATAAATATCAAAGACTTTACCCTCCCCTCCTTCCCCTCTAGAGACTATTTTGTCTTGGATCCCAATTGGCGGGAGGCGTGGGAAGGATGGGACCTGTCTACGGACAAAGTCCCGCAATTGTAGGTACCTGAAATCGTTTCCCCTTACCAGACCAAATTTCTCCTCCAAGCCCCTCAGACTCACAAAGCTCCCCTCCAGGAACGTATCGCCCACCCTCCCCAACCCCGCTCACCGCCATGCTCAAAACCCCCCATCCATGCTCCCAGGGGCAAACTGATGGTTGTCGCCCAGACAGACGCCCCCACCTCCCCTATTTGCCTCCTCCACTGGCCCCATATCCACAGGGTCGCCCCCACTACCGGGCTGGTGGAGTACCTGGCCGGCGGCAGCGGTAGGGGAGCCGTGACCAGGGCTGCCAAGCTGGTGCCCCTGCATGAAGCCGCCTCCACCCGCTAACTCTATGCATTCTTTAACACAATGAGCTATGCCATTTAGTAAAGGAACAGTGGACATAGTTAGGTAAACCTCACAACATAGAGGAGATTGATAAAATTATTATTTATTTTTAAAAAAAATTTAGAAAACCCAATTCATTCTTTCCAATTAAGGGGCAATTTAGCATAGCCAATCCACCCAGCCTGCACATCCCTGGGCTGTGGGGGTGAAACCCACGTAAACACAGGGAGAACGTGCAAACTCCACACGGGCAGCGACCCAGAGCCGGGACCAAACCTGGGACCTCGGCGCCGCAGGGCAGCAGTGCCAACACACTGTGCCACCGTGCTGCCCGAGATTGAGAAAATTATGGCCACATAATTCACATAACACATTGGTTGAATGTAGAATTATCTCAACCGTGTAAGAAGATAATTGCTCTGGAAATGTGGGAAGCATATTAAGAGATAGAACATAGAACATAGAACGATACAGCGCAGTACAGGCCCTTCGGCCCTCGATGTTGCACCGACATGGGAAGTCCAAAAACTAAAGGCCATCTAACCTACACTATCCCATTATCATCCATATGCTTATCCAATAAACTTTTAAATACCCTCAATGTTGGCAAGTTCACTACTGTTGCAGGTAGGGCATTCCACGGCCTCACCACTCTTTGCGTAAAAAACCCACCTCTGACCTCTGTCCTATATCTATTACCCCTCAATTTAAGGCTATGTCCCCTCGTGCTAGCCACCTCCATCCGCGGGAGAAGGTTCTCACTGTCCACCCTATCTAACCCACTGATCATTTTGTATGCCTCTATTAAGTCACCTCTTAACCTTCTTCTCTCTAACGAAAACAACCTCACGTCCATCAGCCTTTCCTCATAAGATTTTCCCTCCATACCAGGCAACATCCTGGTAAATCTCCTCTGCACCCGCTCCAAAGCTTCCACGTCCTTCCTATAATGAGGCGGCCAGAACTGTACGCAATACTCCAAATGCGGCCGTACAAGAGTTTTGTACAACTGCAACATGACCTCATGGCTCCGGAACTCAATCCCTCTACCAATAAAGGCCAACACACCATAGGCCTTCTTCACAACCCTATCAACCTGGGTGGCAACTTTCAGGGATCTATGTACATGGACACCGAGATCCCTCTGCTCATCCACACTACCAAGAATTTTACCATTAGCCAAATATTCCGCATTCCTGTTATTCTTTCCAAAGTGAATCACCTCACACTTCTCCACTTTAAACTCCATTTGCCACCTCTCAGCCCAGCTCTGCAGCTTATCCTTCCGCACTGTCTACAACTCCACCGACTTTAGTGTCGTCTGCAAATTTACTCACCCATCCTTCTGCGCCCTCCTCTAGGTCATTTATAAAAATGACAAACAGCAACGGCCCCAGAACAGATCCTTGTGGTACACCACTAGTAACTGGACACCAGTCAGAGCATTTCCCATCAACCACCACTCTCTGTCTTCTTTCAACTAGCCAATTTCTGATCCACATCTCTAAATCACCCTCAATCCCCAGCCTCCATATTTTCTGCAATAGCCGACCGTGGGGAACCTTATCAAACGCTTTACTGAAATCCATATACACCACATCAACTGCTCTACCCTCGTCTACCTGTTCAGTCACCTTCTCAAAGAACTCGATAAGGTTTGTGAGGCATGGCCTACCCTTCACAAAACCATGCTGACTATCCCTAATCATATTATTCCTATCTAGATTATAAATCGTATCTTTTATAATCCTCTCCAAGACTTTACCCACAACAGGCGTTAGGCTCACCGGCCTATAGTTACCGGGGTTATCTCTACTCCCCTTCTTGAACAAAGGGACCACATTTGCTATCCTCCAGTCCTCTGGCACTAATCCTGTAGCCAATGATGACATAAAAATCAAAGCCAAAGGCTCTGCAATCTCTTCCCTGGCTTCCCAGAGAATCCTAGGATAAATCCCATCAGGCCCCAGGGACTTACATTATCTTTTTCCTGACTGAATACTGACGAAAAGTATTCATTTAGTATCTCGCTTATCTCCTCAGCCTCCACACACAACTTCCCACCACTGTCCTTGACTGGCCCTACTCTTACCCTAGTCATTCTTTTATTCCTGACATACCTATAGAAAGCTTTTGGGTTTTCCTTGATCCTACCTGCCAAAGACTTCTCATGCCCCCTCCTTGCTCGTCTTAGCTCTCTCTTTAGATCCTTCCTCGCTTCCCTGTAACTAACAAGCGCCCCAACTGAAACTTCACGCTTCATCTTCACATAGGCCTCCTTTTTCCTCTTAACAAGAGATTCCACTTCTTTGGTAAACCACGGTTCCCTCGCTCGACCCCTTCCTCCCTGTCTGACTGGTACGTACTGATCAAGAACACGCAATAGCTGTTCCTTGAACAAGCTCCACATATCCAGTGTGCCCAACCCTTGCAGCCTACTTCTCCAACCTACACATCCTAAGTCATGTCTAATGGCATTATAATTGCCCTTCCACCAGCTATAACTCTTGCCCTGCGGGGTATACTTATCCCTTTCCATCACTAATATAAAGGTCACCGAATTGTGGTCACTGTCTCCAAAGTGTTCACCTACCTCCAGATCTAACACCTGGCCTGGTTCATTACCCAAAACCAAATCCAATGTGGCCTCACCTCTTGTTGGCCTGTCAACATATTGTGTCAGGAAACCCTCCTGCACACATTGTACAAAGAACGACCCATCTAATGTACTCGAACTATATCTTTTCCAGTCAATATTTGGAAAGTTAAAGTCTCCCATAACAACTACCCTGTTACTTTCGCTCTTTTCCAGAATCACCTTCACCATCCTTTCCTCTACATCTTTAGAACTATTAGGTGGCCTATAGAAAACTCCCAGGAGGGTGACCTCTCCTTTCCTGTTTCTAACCTCAGCCCATACTACCTCGGAAGAAGAGTCCCCGTCTTGCATCCTTTCTGCCACCGTAATACTGTCCTTGACTAGCAGCGCCACACCTCCCCCTCTTTTGCCCCCTTCTCTGACCTTACTAAAACACCTGAACCCCGGAACCTGCAACAACCATTCCTGTCCCTGCTCTATCCATGTCTCTGAAATGGCCACAACATCGAAGTCCCAGGTACCAACCCATGCTGCCAGTTCCCCTACCTTATTTCGTATACTCCTGGCATTGAAGTAGACACACTTCAAACCACCTACCTGAACACTGGCATCCTCTTGCGAAGTCAAATCTGTGCTCCTGACCTCTATACTCTCAATCTCCCGTACCCCAAACTACAATCCAGGTTCCCATGCCCCTGCTGAATTAGTTTAAACCCCCCCAAAGAGCACTAACAAATCTCTCCCCCAGGATATTGGTGCCCCTCAGGTTCAGATGTAGACCATCCTATCTATAGAGGTCCCACCTTCCCCAGAAAGAGCCCCAGTTATCCAGAAATCTGAATCCCTCCCGCCTGCACCATCCCTGTAGCCACGTGTTTAATTGCTCTCTCTCCCTATTCCTCATCTCACTATCACGTGGCACGGGCAACAACCCAGAGATAACAACTCTGTTTGTTCTCACTCTGAGCTTCCATCCTAGCTCCCTAAAGGCCTGCCTGACATCCTTGTCCCCTTTCCTACCTATGTCGTTAGTGCCAATGTGGACTACGACTTGGGGCTGCTCCCCTTCCCCCTTAAGGACCCGAAAAACACGATCCGAGACATCACGTACCCTTGCACCTGGGAGGCAACATACCAAACGTGAGTCTCTCTCGCTCCCACAAAATCTCCTATCTGTGGCCCTGACTATTGAGTTCCCAATTACTAATGTTCTACTCCTTTCCCCCCTTCCCTTCTAAGCAACAGGGACAGACTCCGTGTCGTGATATAGGCAATGAGAAGATTAAAGGGAACCATGTTTCGAGTATTGATTCCACTGATGCAGAAAGAGAGGAGAGATACATTGACTTGCAGTAATTGTAGAGCAATCTCTCCCTCTCCTTAATGCTGGCTATGAGTTGCTGACTACCATATTGAGTCAATGATTTCAGTGGGCTGAACTCGCGCTCCCAGGTGGTGACCCCACCGCTGGGAATCTGCATATGCCAGAGCTGGGACCTGTCCCAGGGGGTGATTCTTGTGGAGGCAGCCAATTAAGCGACAGCCTCTGGGATCTCCATTTAAATAAGGATGGAGGAAGGGCTCTCAAGTCTTGGAGGGTTAACAGGAGATCCTCCATCACTGAAAGATCAACAGCTCCACAGTCGGAGCATGCACATTTAAATAAAAGTTGTAATTCTGCATGTAACCAGTAGGGGCTGGTTAGCTCAGATGGCTAGATAGCTAGCGTGTGGTCAGATTAATTCCAACAGCGTAGAGATGGATCTCCCTTCAGGCTGAGGTAGACTCATGGCCTGTATCCCGCCCAACCGTGGTAAAACAGTTCTGGGCACTTTTCCAAGGTGAATAATCGGCAAGGACTTGTCTTTGGGAGGAGAGAACTGAGGAAGAATTATAGAATCCCTACAGTGCAAAAAGAGGCCCAACGATTCTGCACCGACCCTCCGAAAGAGCACCTGGCCTCGACCCACTTCCCCCATCTAACTTTGGGCACTATGGGGCAATTTAGTATGGCCAATCCACTGAACCACATATTTTGGACTGTGGGTGGAAACTGGAGCACCCAAAGGAAATCCACGCAGACAGGGGGAGGATGTGCATACTCAACACAGTCACCCAAAGCTGAAATCGAACCTGGGTCCCTGGCACTATGAGGCAACAGTGCTAACTGCTGTGCTGCCCTAAAAGACCTAGTGTCTTAGTGTGAACTAAACTAGGGGAGCTAGTATATTTTCAGGTCATAATGACAATCGGAGGAGGAAAAAAAGGTTGTAAAAGGTTGCGTGATGCTTTTAATCAGTCTAACCAGCCTGTTATTGTATCTCTCACACTCGTGTGTGGTTAGCACAGTTGCTTCACAGCTCCAGGGTCCCAGGTTCGATTCCCGGCTTGTGACACTGTCTGTGCGGAGTCTGCACATTCTCACTGTGTCCGCGTGGGTTTCCTCTCGGTGCTCTGGTTTCCTTCCACAGTCCAAAGATGTGCAGGTTAGGTGGATTGGCCGTACTAAATTGCCCATAGTGTTCAAAAAAGTTAAGTGGGGTTACTGGGTTGTGGGGATAGAGTGGAGGTGTGGGCTTAGGTGGGTTGGTCTTTCCGGTGCGGACTCGATGGGCCAAATGGCCTCCTTCTGCACTGTAAATTTGATGTCTATGGCTATGTCACTCAGACTTCATGACAGATACTCAATTGAGACCAGTGTCCTATGCGCATCAGTGTGATGTAGTGACAGAGTGTGGAGATGTCATAAAGAACATACATAAGAGGCAGATAGTCCATTGGGAGCTTGTCACAGCAGGAGACTCTGAAGAGGACAGTTTTAGAGATGTCCTCGCAGCATTCCTAAAGAGATCATCCATACCTGTCGACTCATGGAGACCCTGGCTGGTGGCCAAGCAAAACGAAGAAGGCTCATTCTGGAAGACACCAAAGACTTTGTCAGTGATATGTAGAGGCGGCTTTGAGGTGTCTGAGGGAGGGCTTCCAAACAACCCAACGACCCAAGCCTTCAATCATCACCTGCCCCACCCTTCCTCCCATGCGGTAGAGTCTGCAACTTGTACATTAGACTTAAAAGCCATCTCAGAATCCATGGACCTTGGAGTGGAAAGAAGTCATCCTCAATCCCAAGGCATTGCCTATGAAGGACTTAAGGGTAGCCAGTTCATGCCACTTCCCTACCCAAACTCAGTCAGGTACCCTCTTCCCCCACTGCCTGCCTGAATAGGCCTGAAGATCTTTGCAAAACCAATATTTAGATTTAGATTTATTGTCATGTATACTGAGGTACAGTGAAAAGTATTATTCTGCGCACAGTCCAAGCAGATCGTTCGATACCTGAAAAACAGGATATTTGATAAGTTCACAATGCAAGTACATAGACATAAACATTGGGTGAAGCATACAGAGTGTACTGCTACAACAATAGAGAAGATGCCTGGAGAGATCATTTCAGTCCATAAGAGGGTCATTCAGGAGTCTCATATCAGCGTGGAAGAAGCTGTTTTTCAATCTGTTGTTGCATGTTCTCAGACTTTTGTATCTTTTGCCCAATGAAAGAGGTTGGAAGAGATTTCTGTAGTTTCTTACGGTCTTGAGCCGAGCAGTTGCCATACCAGGCTGTGATGCAGCCAGATAGGATGCTTTCTATGGTGCATTTGTAAAAGTTGGTAAGAGTCAATGTGGACATGCTGAATTTCCTTAGTTTCCTGAGAAAGTATAGGCGCTGTTGTGCTTGGTCATAGTGTCAATGTGGGCAGACCAGGACAGACTGTTGGTGATGTTTACACCTAGGAATTTGAAGCTGTCAACCATCTCCACCTTGGCCCCGTTGATGCAGAGAGGTGCATGTAGGATACTTCACTTCCTGAAGTCGATATTTTGCTGACATTGAGGGAGAGATTGTTGTTGTTGCACCACGCCACAAGGTTCTCTATCTACCCCCTATACTCTGACTCAGCAGAACTAGATAGATTCTTGATAAACAAGGGGGTCAAAGGTTATCGGGGGTATGTGGGAATGTGGGATCAAGGTCACAATCATTTATCCACAGAAACGGCACTTCATGTTGTCATGGTTAGTGCTTGGCGGCACATCTGCAGCCATGATACCTCTGGTATTCCTCTGGGAGCGCTGGCTAGAGGGGCTGAATGGCCTTTTCCTGCTCCAAATTAATTTTTTTCCTACAAATGGCCACCCAACAGCAGCCACACGAGACAGTCAAATTCTGATGATTCTACAGCCTGGCCTGCCTTACGACTTCTCTCGATGCCAACTTAACAAGCAGCAGCAAAAAACTTTGATTGTCACAAACCAGACTAACTGTGATCCAGAATACACCAAGTTATTCCGAAGTTTGCTAAAAGCATTTGAAGTCCGGTAAAATCCCAAGAGACAGAATGATTGCATCTGTGTTGAAAAAAATGTAATTTAAAACATTTTCCTTGGTGTTATGTAGTTACAGGTTGACAGTTACATTGTACAGTTTCTTTGGCAGGAAAGGACTAGGCTAGCTTCAATAGCTATCATTCAATTTACAAATAAAAGATTTTGAGCGCCACGATTAGAGTAAGGATGAAATTTGCTGTCAGAATGTTAAAAGTACGTTTGTGTCCTGCATGTACATTGTGTTACGTGACACCACTCATTACAGAACAATGAGGGCACACAGCATGCAGAATGGGATTTGACAAATGCAATCAGCAAAGGATTTTGACGCACAAAACAAGTGCACTAGCCTTAATTGCCTTTTGTGAGTCTGCAGTTAATTTTGCATGACAGTTAAGTTTTATGTAAAACTTGATGAATGAAGATACTAAATCATCTGCTTTGTTGTGGTGTTTATCTATGCTGAATCTGTGAATTGCTATGAATGAAGAGTCTTAACCGCTGGTGTAATTAGCTTAAGAATGATGATGGGATAAAATAGGTCATTACAGATCACAGCTAATGGGAAATGCTGATGACTAGTCAGGCTGTTATTATTACACAGTGATAGTGATCACATGCAAATATATCTGGTAACAACTTGAAATAAGCTCTTTTCCACCGTTTCTTTATGAAGAGAATTTAAAACTTTATTTTGATCCATTTCATTGTATCTCATTTAAATTTCATTCGGTTTTGAGTGACCAACTGAGTCACCAAGCAAGTCATTGAATGTGGATTGTCCCATGAGAGATCTTGAATCTTGTCATATTCTATAGTGCTTGTCGTGTTTACAGGTAAACCAGTACCAGATAATTCAGCTTAGATTTTATTTATTCATAACATATCTGAAGGGCGGCACGGTGGCACAGTGGTTAGCACTTCTGCCTCATGCGCCGAGGACCTGGGTTCGATCCCGGCCCCGGGTCACTGTCCGTGTGGAGCTTGCACATTCTCCCCTTGTCTATGTGGGTCTCACCCCCACAACCCAAAAGATGTGCAGGGTAGGTGAATTGGCCACGCTAAATTGCCCCTTAATTGGATAAAAAGAATTGGGTCCTCTCAATTTATTTTTAAAAACTCATAAAATAGCTAATCAAACATTTCAAAATAGCTATCATTAAAAAATGCGATGATATTCAAATTTAAAAAAAAAGTAAATTTAGAGTAACTAATTCAATTTTCCAATCAAGGGGCAATTTAGTGTGGCCAATCCACCTCGCCTGCTCATCTTTGGGTTGTGGGGGTGAGACCCACGCAGACAGTGGGAGAATATGCAAACTCCACACGGACAGTGACCCAGAGCCAGGATCGAACCTGGGACCTCGGTGCCGTGAGGCAGCAGTGCTAACCACTGCGCCACCGTGCTATACTCAAATCTTTTACATAAATCATGTTGCACTCTTGAGGTGCTTCAATACAATAAAAAGAACATTGCAAACATTTCAATGTCTTCATTACAGAAAGTGCAATGATATTAAATTCAGGTTAGATTGTGTGGATCATGTCTCTCGCATGGATGAGTGCATGATCCCCAAGCAGATATTCTATGGGGAGCTGCCTCAGGGTAAATGATATCGAGATGGCCAGTGTAAAATATACAAGAGTACCATTTTTAAAATCCTCACAGACTTCTGCATTGCAGGCTACCGCTCTTGGGAGAACATTGCAGTCAACCAGCCCATGTGAAGGCAAACTTTGAAATTTAGTTCAGTATATTTTGAGGACCCCATCAATGCCAAACCCGCAACATCCAGCGCTCCCAGAGGGATACCAGAGGGATCATGGCTGCAGATGTGCCGCCAAGCACTAACCATGACAACATAAAGTGCCGTTTCTGTGGATATCCATACTGATCCCATATCAGACATTCCAGGCTTGAGAGGACCAACAGAGGATGATGAAAGCATTTACAACATGGACATATTCGACAACGAGGAATCTACCACTATTTACACGCATATTAAGACTGCAGAATAGATGTTGTAACTCTACCCAGACTATGGACTAAATTTAGGAACTTTCTGGACAGTCTAGTTCCTTACTATGCATACTACGTTTACTCTCTTTAGCTCAAACAGAACCACCCTGTCCTGCATATTGAGGGGGATGGTTATTAAAATGAATGATGGAGTGATAAGTTTTTAAATGTGAGAATCAATCCAAAACCTTAAAAATAAATAGACCGGGTTGGGGTGGGGGGGTAGAATTGCACATTCTCCCCGTGTCTGCGTGGGTCTCACCCCCACAACCCAAAGATGTGCAGGGTGGGAAGGTAGGTATTTGGCCACGCTAAATTGCCATTTAATTGGAAAAAAAATTAAAAGAATTGAGTACTCTAAATGTATAAAATATTTTTAAAAAATAGACGGAATTTTCTCAGGCTTGTTTGTGAGTGGGGACCTCGAACAACCCATTGCCTGAAATTGTGGTCCTTGACCATAAAGGCGAACATATAGAGGGGTATTTGTCATTTAAAAAGAAAACACAGTTGGGGTGTTGGACCAGCCGGGGTTGGAAACGGGTGCGGATGTTGCAGCCTTCACCTCGTTGATCGCCCGATGGCGGATCCTGTTAGGGTGGAGATCAACCTCTCCACCCTGTGCCCTGGTGTGGTGGGGTGACCTGCTGGAATTCTTGACGCTTGAAAAGGTCAAATTTGAACTGAGGGGAAGGATGGAGGGGTTCTGCAATTCATGGGCGTTATTCATTATACACTTTCGAGAATTAGATCACATCAAACGTTGGGGGCGGCGGGGTGCTGGGAGGATTGGGGGGAGGGGGACTGTATGTGTTAATGGTGTTTCTGGGTGATTCCTGATTCCTTTTTGTCATTTGTTTATGTTTTTTTTAATTGTATTTTATTGAGGTGTTTGAAAATTTGCTCCTCCACCGGGGTTTCCTCTGCCTCCGAAAGCTCCTGGTAAATATCCGATCCCTTCCCCTCTCCCACCCAGGTACTGGAAACTACTCTATCCTGTATCCCCCATGGCGGCAGCAGTGGAATGGCCGGCACCTGCTTTCTCAGGAAGTCTCGCACCTGCAAATACCTAAAACCATTCCCCCTGGCAATTTAAATTTATCCTCCAAAACTTTCAAGCTGGGAAAACTCCTGTCTATAAATAGATCCCCCATCCTTCTAATTCCTGCCCTCTGCCAACTCCGGAACCCGCCAGCTAGCCTACCTGGTACAAACCTGTGGTTATTATAGATCGGGGTTCAAATCAATGCTCCCTCCACTCTCTTATATCTCCTCCATTGCCCCCAGATCCTCAGAGGTGCCACTACCACCGGACATGTGGAGTATCAGGCCGGCGAGAACGACAGAGGTGTCGTTACCAATGCCCCCAGACTGGTGCATTTACATGATGCCACCTCCATCCGTTCCCATGTCGACCCCTCCCCCATTACCCACTTCCTAATCATGGCTATGTTAGCTGCCCAGTAGTAGTTACAGAAGTTTGGCAGCGCCAACCCACCCTCCCCCCGGCTGCACTCCAGCAACACTTCACTCGCGGGGTTGTACCCGCCCACAAAAGCCTGAATTAATCTTATTCACCCGCTTGAAAAAGGCCTTTGGGATGAAGATGGGGAGGCACTGAAAGAGAAACAGAAATCTGGGGAGGACCGTCATTTTCACGGTCTGTACCCTCCCCGCCAATGATAGCGGGAGCATGTCCCATCTCTTAAAGTCCCCTTCCATTTGATCTACCAACCAGGATTGGTTTAACTTGATAAGTACCTCCCATTCCCGGGCCACCTGGATTCCTAGATTTCGAAAGCTCTTCCATACCATTCTAAACGGCAGCTCTCCCAGTCTCTTCTCCTATCCTCTTGCCTGGATCGCAAACATCTCGCTTTTCCCCATGTTCAATTCATACCCCGAAAAATTGCCAAATTCCCCCAAGATTCGCATTACTTCCCCCATCCCCTCCAGCGGGTCCAAAATGTACAAGAGCAGGTCATCTGCATAGAGCGAGACCTGGTGCTCCCCCCCCCCCCCCCCCCCCCCCCCCCCCGCCCCCCGCCACACACACACACACACCAGCCCTTTCCAGTTCCTAGCCATGGCCAATGGCTCTCTGACCAGAGCAAACAGTAACGGGGAGAGGGGGCATCCTTGCCTCGTCTCTCGGTGTAGTATAAAGTACACCGACCTCAGCCGGTTCGTACGCGCACTCGCTACTGGTGCCTGATACAGCAACCGCACCCCGTCAATGAAGCCCTCACAAACCCAAATTTTCCCAGCGTCTCCCACAGTTAATTCCACTCCACCTGATCAAAAGCCTTCTCCGCATCCATCGCTACCACTACCTTTGCCTCCTCTCCTACATAGGGCCTCATAATAACATTGAGAAGCCTTCAAACATTGGCCTTGAGTTGCCTGCCCTGGAAAAATACCCTGTCTGGTCTTCCCCTATCACCCCAGGGACACAGTCCTCTATCCTTGTGGCCAGTATCTTAGCCAGCAGTTTGGCATCCACATTCAGTAGAGAAATCGGCCTGTATGACCTGCATTGCTCCGGATCCTTCTCCCGTTCCAGGATCAATGAAATCGAGGCCTGCGACATTGTTAGGGGGAGGACTCCTTTCTCTCTGCTTTGTTAAATGTTCTCACCAGCAATATCAATATCTCTGAAAACTTCTTATAGAATTCCACCGGGTAGCCGTCAGGCCCCAGGGCCTTGCCCGACTGCATGCCCTCCAGCCCCTTGATTATTTCCTCAATCTCAATTGGGGCTCCCAGCCCTTCCACCAGGTCCTCCTCCACCCTTGGGAACCTCAACTGATCCAAAAACTGCCTCATCCCTCCACCCCAGCAGGCGGTTCTGACTCATATGATTTATTATAGACGTCCTTAAACACCTCGTTTACCCCTGCTGGGTCCAGGACAGTATTACCGTCTCTACTCTTTACTATACCTATCTCCCTAGCCGCCTCTCTCTTCCTGAGCTTGTGCGCCAACATTCTGCTTGCCTTTTCCCCGTACTCATAGATCGCCCCCCCCCTTGCCTTCCTCAACTGTTCCACCACTTTCCCTGTGGTCAACAGCCCAAACTCGGCCTGTAACTCCGCCGCTCCCTCAATAGCCCCGCGTCCGGGGCCTCCGAGTATCTCCTGTCCACCTGGAGTATGTCCTTAACTAACCTGGCCCCTCAGCCCATTCCACCTTTTCTCTGTGGGCCCGTATCAAGATTAATTCCCCTCTGACTACTGCCTTCAAATCTTCCCAGACCATTGCTGCAGAGACCTCCCTTTCCAGGTAATTCTGGATGGACTTGTTAACCCGCCCCCAGCTCGCTTCGTCCGCCAACAACCCCACATCCATTCTCCAAAGCGGGCATTGCCCTCTCTCCACACTAACCCATAGATCCATCCAGTGCGGGGCATGATCCGACACTGCAATAGCCGAATACTCAGTATTCACCACCTTCGGATTTAGCGCCCTGCTCAGAACAAAAAAGTTGATGCGAGAGTATACCTTGTGGACATGTGAAAAAAAGGAAAACTCCTTCGTCCTCAGCCGTGCAAATCTCCATGGGTGTACTTCCCCATCTGTTCCATAAATCCCTTCAATTCCTTTGCCGCAGCCGGCCTCCTCCCTGTCCTGGATTTTGACCAGTCCAATTCCGGATCAATGATTGTGTTAAAGTCACCTCCAATGATCAGGATATGTGACTCTTAGTCTGGGATCTTACCTAAAACCCGCCTCATAAATTCCATGTCGTTCTGATTTGGAGCATACATGTTCACAAGTACCACTCGCATCCCCTCCAGCTTCCCACTCACCATTATGTACCTACCCCCTTTGTCTGACACGATTCTCTGTGCCTCGAATGCCACTCATTTGCTGATCAAGGTCGCTACCCCCCTGGTCTTTGAGTCCAGTCCTGAGTGGAACACTTGGCTGACCCACCCCTTCCTCAATCTGGTCTGTAACCCTTAGGTGTGTCTCTTGTAGCATTGCCACGTCCGCCTTCAGCCCCCTCAAATGCGCGAACATGCGAGCCCTCTTGACCGGCCCATTCAGTCCTCTAACGTTACATGTGATCAGCCTGGTCGGGGGGCTTCCAACACGCCCCCCCCCCCCGCCGACTAGCCATCACCCTTTTTAGGCCAGCCTTGAGCTCGCGCCCTCCGTTCCTTGAGTCCCCACTCGGGCAGTCGCCGTTCCCGACCTCCCATTTGTCCCCTAGTAACAGTTCCTCCCCTGTCAGCAAAGCAGCTCCTCCCTCCCTACCCCCCCAGCAATAACACTAGAAACCCATCCCCCAAGTCAAGCTCCAGCTTAACACCTGCTCACCCCCCACTGCGCTTCTGAGAGTCAGCTGACCCATGTGACTTGATAGCGCCTGTCCCTGACACCAAGCAGTCTGTCTCCCTATTGTTCTCACCCCTCTCACCCCACATGAATAAACATTTTAAAAGCATCACATTCCCCAGGAAACAAACATCAGGAAGAAAAACAGTGAAGAGACAGTCACTTTAGAAAAGTAATCACCCAAAAACCAGAATCAAATTCAAAGCCCATCCCCCCTCTAACCAGCTCCCTGCAAGACAAACCAAGTTTTAACCATCCACACAGCCCATTATTTCACATAGAGCTACTTAAATATATACAATCCAGCACCACAAATTGTTGCCACAGTACTTCTCCAAGACTTCAGTGTCTTTTAATTTGCCTCCAGCTTCATTTATTTAATAAAAGTCCATACTTTGTCTGGCGTTTCAAAGTAGAAATCTCGTTCCTTATGTGTGACTCACAGACGGGCTGGGTACAGCATCCCAAACTTCACCCCCTTCTTAAAGAGGGTCTTTATTGCCCAATTGAAGCCAGCTCGCCTCTTGGCCAAATCCGCTCCCAGGTCCTGATAGATGCGCAACTCGCAGTTCTCCCACGTGCTGCTCCGTTCTTTCTTGCCCACCGCAAAACGTGTTCCTTGACCATGAAAAGGTGAAAATGTACCACCATGGCCCTCGGCGGCTTGTTCGCGCTGGGCTTCCTCGCGAGGGCTCTGTGCGCTCTGTCCAATTCCAGGGGCCGAGGGAATGCCCCAGTCCCCATCAACTTCTCCAACATGTCCGTCACATAGGCCCTCATATCCGATCCCTCACTGCCTTCAGGGAGGCCAACAATTCTGAGATTCTGCCTCCTGGACCTATTCTCCAGGTCCTCCAGCTTCTCCTGCTTCCCCTCTTTTCTGGCGGTCGTTCATCATCCCCACCTTGCTTTCCAGCACGGTTATATACCTCTCATGTTCGGACAACTTTTGTTCCACCTCCTGGATCGCTGTCCCGTGGGTTTCCTGATTCTGAACCACTTGATCAATCGAAGCCTTAATCGGGTCCAGCATGTCCTTCTTCAGCTTGGCGAATCAATCCTCGAAAAACTTCACCAGCTGCTCCGTCAACCACTGAGCCGTCTCCCCGTGGCCCTTGCTCTCACCATGCTGTCCCGTGTTACCAGCTCTACTTGCGTCTCCCTTTTAGATCTTTGTCTTCTCACATGGCCACTTCTAGTCCAATTCTCCATACACCGGAGGGGGATTTCTTCTTACTGTCTCACTCTTCACTGCTTTATCCCATAAAATCCGGAAATAAATGGGGGGAATGTGGTGAATGAGATTCACACGGTATTATAAGTTACCAATGTCACTCTGTTCCCAGTGTATATATGTACCGATATTGTAAGTGCAGTTGCACTACCTGACCACCAGGGGGAGTCACTCTGGGAGTACTCGAGAGTTTGTACTGGGCTCCCCCTTGGCTCCGCCCAGAACTCCTCCCCCTGGAGCTGCTGTATAAAGATCCGTGCCACAGAGTCAGCCAGCCAGTTCACCAAAAGTTCAACGGTTAACAGGCTGGCTCTATTATAAGTATATTAAAACCGCTATTCTAATCCTACAAGCACGTGTCCGTAGAATTGATGGTTCCAACAATTTAATATACTTACGAAACAGTCGAAGTAAATCATGGAAGCAGCCCTCAAGCCCGGACGCCTAGAACTCGACCCGCAGGATGCAGAGGCTAAAGAAATGTTTTCCCGGGAAAAAGTCCGTTACAGGCGGGAGCTATCAAATGTGCGACCTACTCCTCCATGGCCGCCACCGGAAGTCGTCATTTGTTTAACATGCAGGCTAATGTTTGGAGTTTGGTGGGAGGACGGGATTGTTGTTATTGATATAGAGATTGACATTACATTCGTTACTGATTATTGTTTATTGTTGAGTGTAAATTCGGGAGAACACAAAATAAGGAAAACAATGCTGATTTTTTTTAAAGAGCACTGAAATTTTTGGATTAAAAAGTATTTGTCATACCATTGGATAATAATCCAGTAGTGTGATATTGTATGGTATCAAAATGAATGATTTTGGAACTACAGAGTCAGACTTGCAAAAGATTCAAGAGTTGTGTCAGTTATGATAAGCCCACAGGCTTCAAGAACAGTGTTTCCTGAATAATTATTTTGCAGGTTTGCATTTCTGCAAACTACTCATCAAATAATTGTCTTCAGTGCTTGATCTTTACTGAATATTTCATCTCAATCTGACAGCCTGCAACATTGATGGCCTAATCTCATTCCTTAGCAACCTAGCTAGTCTGGGAGAAAGGGAATTTTCAGTTTCATGTTGCCTTAAGAAATAACAGATCTGACAGAATGTAATTTGATTGGCAGGATTGAAAGAGAAGATTAGATTCCTAACAAAAAGACCCCTCAAAAAGGTCTGGTGTGTCAGTCATGTTACTTCCTCTGTCCCTTGCTTTTGTTTATCTGCATATATTAATTCATGACTCGATTTCAAAAGATTCATTAACGGTATGCAAACTAAAAGGCATATCTAATTTCGCAATTGGTTAACTTTCCATTATTTTAACTAGTGTATAGTTTTTTAAAAACCATACACTCATCATAGAGAAAGACTTGCATTTAGATAGCACCTTTCAATACCTCGGGTTGTCCCAAAGCACTTTCAAAGTGTGGTCACTGCTGTAATGTAGAAAACGGAGCAGCCAATGTTAGTACAGCAAGTGTTATGGGCCATGGTTTAGAGAACCCCAAAGTGTATGATGGAGTTCACCTGACCCACAACTTTTAATAGATTGTGGAGCACACGGCCCACCCTACAGGTGTGGTACAGCAGAAATGGGAAAGTATATTTTTAAGGCAAAACAATGTTTATTCTGTGAACTCAAGTTAACCTTTATAAAACATACAGTGTACATCTTAGCAACCATTAATTCAAATACAACCCCCAAAGAATACAACACTAAGTAATGCTTAATAACTTCCCAAACAACATCCAGAAGATAAAAGAAACACCTTTTAACAGAAGCACATTAGGTTTACATTCACTACTGAGAACATTTATAATTCTGAATTCACCAAATGATCAAGAGATAATCTTTTCATGGCAGAGAGATCAGCAGTAAACCTGTTTGGTCTGGCTTCAGCTCCAACACTGAAAACGAAACGAAAACACACCCTGCAGCAAACAGCCTAAAAAGAATGTAAGAAGCTGACAGACAGCCCAGCTCCACCCACCCTCTGACATCACTGCAGTAGTAAACACTCATTTCTTAAAGGTACTCTCACATAACACAATGTCCTGCAATAATAGACAGATATTCATTTTAGTGAGGTTGGTTGAGGGTCACATGTTGGTCAGGACACCAGAAAGGACTCACTTTGAATAGCGGCATAGGATATTTTACATCCACCTGTGAGAGCAGAAACATGGGGCTGGATTCTCTGTTCCTGAGTCTCAGTGCTGTTGCCAACGGAGGATCGTGGAGTTCCATGTCAGAAAAATCGGCGCCACATCCGCACCGATTCTGCTACCGGTAAAGAGCTAGCACCAGCTTGGCATGGAACACCAGCAGAACACACAAAAAATGGAGCGGGAATCGTCAAATCCGTGATGGACACGTGCAGGGCTGACATGCTGCAGCCGCGCATAGACTATACACCCCCCACACACACACTGACCGTGGCTGAAAAGATGGCACTGGAAGCGCTGGACCGTGTCCCTGTCAACATCGACCCCACAGCCCACCTACAGCCCTGGCAGAAGCCCCCCGCGGCCAGCGGCACGACTGCCAGCGATGTTTGGCAGTGTTGGACACTGTCCTTATGCCCTGCCTCTCTCTCCGCAGCCACCACGCCAGGTTCACGACTGTTGAGAGAACTCGTGGACCGGGCCATCGGGAACATGGCCCATCAGAGGTCGAGCATTGCAGGTGGGCCTGCTAATGTGATGCGAGCCCAGTTGCAACTACACGTGGCGTGCGTCAAAATTATACTGTTTTCGAGGAGGCGAAGCATTGCAATTTGGCGTTGAACCAGCGCCTGCCGCAATTTCGGCGTCGGGAGCTATTCTCCGCCCGATCGCACATTCTGATTTCACCACTGGCAAATGGAGTATCCGCCCAAGATGTTTAATTTGAAAGGCCAGTGCTCCACATGGGGAATCAAGACCCACCGTCATGTGTGGGGTTAAGGGTGTGGTGGGGGGGAGCGTTGATTCGGATCAGAGCCTGCAGACCCACTTCTGTCCACATTCAAAAATCCTGAGCTGGATTCTCCGTCGGCGAGATCCTCCGTTTTGCCCACAGCACACTCACGCCTGCGGATTTCCCGATGGTGTGGGGGTGCCCATAATGGCAAACCCTATTGACCGGCTGCTGGCAAAATACTGGTGGGAGACAGAGGGGTTGGAACAATGGAGTTTGGAATCTGCGGGTAGTGTGGGGGGCCGGAGGGCGGAGGGGTTTTGTTCTTCTCAGGTGAGGTGATTTTATTGTGATTATTTGTTAAGGGACAATAAGTTTGTAAGGGGGCAATTGCCCCCCCCCCCTCCCCCACCACACCCCCACCGCCCCACCCCGCCACTTGTGGTGCCGTTTAAGTTTTGGAGGAGGTAAGGGCAGCACGGTGGCCTAGTGGTTAGCACAACAGCCTCACGGCGCTGAGGTCCCAGGTTCGATCCCGGCTCTGGGTCACTGTCGTGTGGAGTTTGCACATTCTCCCCGTGTTTGGGTGGGTTTCGCCCCCACAGCCCAAAACCGTGCAGAGTAGGTGGATTGGCCACGCTAAATTGCCCCTTAATTGGAAAAAATAATTGGCTAATCTAAATTTTAAAAAAAGAAAAAAAAAAGTTTTGGAGGAGGTGGTCTGTGAATTTGTGTGTGTTTTTGTTTGAGTGGGGGAGGGGGGGACGGTGAGGTCCATCGGAGCCGTTTCACGGATGGAGAAGGGGACCATCTTGGATGGTCCCGGTTTGAGGTGAAATTAAAGGGGACAGATCGGTAGGGGAGGATGGCGGACAGTGGAGGGGAATAGAGGCGCACGCCTCCGGTAAAGTTCGTAACATGGAATGTTATGTGAAGAGGTCTCAGGTCTTTGAACCCTTGAGGAGCTTGAAGGCGGGGCTGGTCTTCCTGCAGGGTATTCCCCTCTGGGTGAAGGATCAGGTTCGGTTGAGAAAGTGATGGGTGGGTCAGGCATTTCACTCTGGATTTGATGGAGGGGCTGTCAATGTTAACACCGTTGTGTGAGAACCACGGGATCAAGCTGAGGGAGACAGATGGCATGTATCGGAGGTGGAGAGTGGTGGGGCTGGTGAGGGCGAGGGCTCTAAATCTGGAGGAGAGGTTTGCAAGTCTTGAAGAGCTGCGGGAGAGGGTAGAGCTCCCGAAGGGAAGCAAATTTCGGTACATGCAAGTGAGGGACTTTGCACGGAAGATATGGAGAGGGTTTCCCAAGCTGCTGAAATATTGTCTATTGGAACAGTTGCTGCTTCCGGACGTGGAAGGGGAGGGTAGGATTGGGGATATATATGAATGGCTGGGGGAGCAGAGGGAACGCAAGTGATGAGGGTTAAGGAGAAATGGGAGGAGGAGTTGTGGGGGGAGGTAGGGTGTGATGTGTGGAGTGAGGTGCTGATCTCCTCGTGTGTGAGGATGAGTTTGATGCAGTTTAAAGTGGTGCACAGGGTGCACAGGTGATGGCAGAGAAGCGTGAGAAGTGTGAGTGATGGCCAGCCAACCACGTACATATGTTCTAGGGTTGTGAGAAGTTGGAGAAATACTGGGAGGGGATGTGTGGGACATTAGCAAAGACTGTGGGGGTAGAGGCCGGGCCGGACCGGACCCTATGGTGGTGATTTTTGGGGTATCAGAAATGCCGGAGCTGATGAAGGGGTGGAAGGCCGATGTGGTGGCCTTCGCCTCTCCGGTTGCCCGGCGAAGGATTTCGCTGGAATGGTGATCGACAACGCTGCCGGGGGTGGAGGCCTGGCTAGGGCACCGTTACGACTTCCTCTGGTTGGAGAAGATTACGTCTGAGTTGAGGAGATCAGCGGAGGGCTTTGAGACACGGCGGCGACTGTTCACGACCATGTTTGAGGAATTGTTTGTCGCAGGGGTGGTGGTGGGAGTGGTGGAGGAGGGAGGGGAGGGGGTGAAAAGGGGAAGAAACTTGTACAAACTGTAAATCCATGAGATGTGGAGAATGTTCTCCAGCTTATTTATGTTTTTGTACTTTTGAAATAAAATACATTTAAAAAAGAAAGAAAAGCAGAATTATGGGCTGAAATTTTGTGGGATTGAGAGGGTCTCACCCACCAGTTGTAGAACTGGCGAGGAACCCCCAACAGTTCTGTACAGGAGGCCTAACATAATCAAGTGCTCCTCAGGTCCTTAAGTGCTTGATGGTGGAGGCCCCACCTTCCGAGGGATGCTGGCCAATCAGAGGCTTGGAGCTCTTCATTGATGCTAGTACCAGTGGGAGCTGTGGAAGCTGGCAGCAATGCATCCACCAGAGGCCCAATAAGTGAGGGAGGAAGGCGGCTCATAGGATGGGGGAGTCATGGGATGGGGCAGGGTGGTTGAGGCAGGGACAGGGGAGTGACATTTAGCAGCCCCCTCTTCCCAATGCCAGGTCTCTTGATCAGACACAGAGTGCCTGACGACCAGAGGGGTTCCTCCATCTACCCCCGCCACTGGGAGGCCACTGTCAAATCCGGTTGGGTGGCCTCCCAATTGTGAGAATGCTATGCGACTGCCCCCTCCCCCATTTAACCCTTGAGCTGCCAGCCAAGAGTAGTGTTCTCAGAGATGATGAGTGCAACTCTCCTGTGGCCCCACTGTAGAATTTGGCAGGAGGCCCAAAATTCAGTTTTATCGGCATGAATTTCCCACAGAATCTTCTGGTGCCTGCCATGGTGGGCACCATTATGAACCTGCAGTTAGCTGGCATGAAATTGATCTGCATCTACTAATGGGATGCAGATGAAGGCTCGAGCACCCATGTCTGATTCTCTGCGACGCCAAAGGGCAAAACACACTGGTGTAAAACACACCTAGAACAATGTGGCGTACAGATGTTGGCACTCACTTGCGCAATGCCTGGGTCCAGAGTTCGGAACCATGGAGCCCGGAACACTGCAGCAGTGGGTAGGGGGTGCATCTACTGATGGAGCTTCCAGATTCAGTGTCATGAGGGTCCATCTTCCAGTCTCAGAATGTTCTTGAAGATCCATCTTTTTCTTCAGGCGGTTTATCTTCCCGCCTCAGTGTGCTCCTGGGGGTCCATCTTCAATAGTGGGTCGGTGATGCTGGGCACCTTTTCAATATGGCACTCGGATACGAAAGCAGACGACCCGCCCTCAGGCCTGCCCTGCCATGGAATACGGTGCAAAACACCTGGTTGAGTAACTGATGAGGTCGGGGTCAGAAGACTTGGCGTGTTTTCCTGCTGCCCACAACATATTTACATCAGGAGTGTCACTGGTTGCCCATATATTTTTTATAAAATTTGTAACTGAATATCCGTTTCAAAAAAAAATTAAGATTTTACATTGAGAAACACACGCTACAAAATAATACCATACATAATACCATGCACTGAGGTCTCACAGTGCCAGGGACCCAGGTTCGATTCCAGCTTTGGGTTGAATGACTGTGGAGTTTGCACGTTCTTCCCGTGTCTGTGTGGGTTTCCTCCGGGTGCTCCGGTTTCCTCCCACAGTCCAAAGATGCACAGGTTAGGTGGATTGGCCAAGCTAAATTGTCCCTCAGTGTCCAAAGATGTGCAGGTTAGGTGGGGATAGGGTGGGAGAGTGGGCCTAGGTGGTCTTTCAGAGGGTTGGTGCAATGCGATGAGCCAAATAGCCTGCTTCTGCACTGTAGGGATTCTATGGATAAAGAGAAGCGAACAAACAACTCAACATACATGGGCACAGAATGGAACAGGAGAACGACATCATCCATCTCTTATGGATATAAGACCCAATTGCACCCATGCAGAAGCCAAGAGCAGATACATCATACCCAGAACTACAAAAAACAAATAAAAATCCACGAGAACCCCAGCTCTAATAGGGAATTAGGTACCTACCCCACAACACAATTTAACCCCCATCCAGGCTCAGAATAGAACCAATATCAATTATATAACTACAGGACTATGAAGAAGGCATCGGCAACAACAAGTCTTAGACCCAGGGTCTCCGACAGAAGAAAAAGAAAAAAGAAAGGTCAGAGTTACCAGAACCAACCCTCTGGACAATAAGAGTTCAGGACCCAGCCCAGGTCGTGACTTATCACAGCACTTCCTAAAAGGGAATGGGCCAGTCAACCGACAATCAGGCAACAACCCCCCCCTCCCCGGCCAAATGGAAACAGGAGGATAACCACGAGGCCCAGGACGTATGTAAGGATAATTATTCCAATCGCAGTCAAAGGGGGAGCCCCACCCCGGGGAGCAGAGAATCATCAAGGTGCACCTCAAAAGGGCACCCTGGAAGGAAGGTTCGACCCATCTCCTCCTGGCACCAGGGAACCCACCCCTCTTCCAGGCCCATCCAGGAGAAAAGCCAGTGCCACCGCAAAATGAACACTCAAAGCGGGCCCCTCCTAAACAGCCAGAAAACCAAACCCCAGCCAGCTTCAATGTACGCCGAGACACTTCAAGTAGCTCAGGGGAAAGGCAAGGTGAGAGATGCAGCGGAGGAAAGGAAGGAAGAAAGAGGAAGAATCATCAGAAAGAATCATTTAGATAACAGAGAAATGGGCATCTGACCCGGGCCCCCAACTTTTCAGTCAACTGCCCGAGACACACTGATGAGGAGGAGAGCCAGTCACTCAGTCAACAAGGGGGCAACACAACTACCCCAGGGAAAAAACAGATATCTACTAAGTACAGTGCTCAGACCATCCCCCAGTCTCCATAACCCCGGGGGCCAACCCCAGCCTTTCCACAGAATGTGGGTAGCATGTAGGAGGAAGTCACACTTTGGGTAGCTCTGATCGACGCTCGATTTTTTTTGGAACTTAATGCCCGGTCCCAGGGACAATTTTTAAACAAACAGGTGCAGGAAGACATAAGGAGGGAGGGGGATGTCTAAAACTTCGAAGAAGGCAGTTGGGAAGAAAGGGGCAAGAGAAGGTTCGCTGACGAGCTTATGGGGGCAGCCCGGTAGCAGGAAAGATGGCGGATGCTGGGTTGCCGGATGGGGCCACGACGTTCACGGCAGAAAAGGTGACCGAGGTGATGGCTGTGGAATTCGAAAAACTTCGCTAAACATATGGCGGTGATGAGGAAGGAAATTATGGCGGCAATGAAGGTATTGGTGGAGAAGGCGATTGCCCCGGTGAAGGTGACGGTGTCGAAGACATCGGCTGAGGTGCGGGAGCAGGGTGAGAAACTGAAGAGTGTGGTGGAGGCCTTGTCACAACACAGCAATCAGCTCACCTCAATGGGTGAGGAACTGCAGTGGATGGTGGAAGCCAACAAAGGTCTGAAAGCGAAGGTGGGGGACCTGGAAAATAGATCTAGACGGCAGAACCTAAGAATTGTGGGTCTGTCCGAAGGGGTGGAAGGCCCAAGGCTGACTGAGTATTTTGCCAAGTTGTTGGTGGAGCTGCTGGGGGAGGGGGAAAGATCCCTCTTGGTACGAACTAGGGCAGGCTCATCAGTTGTTGAGGCCTAAACCGAAGGCGAATGAGCTGTCAAAGGCGGTAATGATTTGTTTTCACATGTACCATGTGAAGGCGAAGGTCCTGAGTTGGGCGAAGCAGGATATGCAGTGGGCAGGAGTTGATATACGTACCAGGACTTAACCGTGGAGCTGGCAAAGTGGTGGGTGGCCTTCAGCCGAGTGGTGTGCGGTTTGGCGTGGTGTACCCAGCGAAGTTGAGGGTTACCTACAACTCAAAGGACTTTTACTTTGAGACAGAGGAGGCTGCAGAGGCTTTTGTGAAGGCAAAAGGAATGGTGCAGAAATGAGAAATGGGACTGAGATTTGGCTTGGACCTAGGATAGGGGGCGTGGAATATTTTATATAGTTCTATTTCATGTTGTTATTTGTGATTAAAAGGTGTGAAGTTGCCTGTTTGGGTAGGGTAAGAGCTATGGTCATTGGAACCTGGTTGATACAGGTTTCAATGAGCCTGGGAGTTGTGAAAAGTGGGGGGATCGATACTGGGAGAGGTGTTTTCGAGGATTCTGGGGGGGGTGGGGGTTCGATGGCAACAAAGGGATGGGATGGGTCAGGCTTTGTGGGCAGGAACCAGGGTTTGTCATAATCTACATCTACAGGATGACCAGTGAGCACACAGAACACAGCAGCCAATCACCAGATAGGACACGACCACTATAAAGCCAGAGGGCACCAGTTTTCCCGCTCTCCCGGGATCCAGCCTCTGAGACAGTCAGAGCTCATGAGCAGCAACTAGAACAAACACCATGTGGTAGTAAGATAGTCTGGTCAGGTTAGCCTCAGGTCTCCAGTCAAGTCAGCATAGTGTCAACCCACAGTTAAGCATGTATTGTAGTTAGTTGTTCAATAAAATCATGTTGCATTTCTTCAAGTGTTGGGAGCCTGTCTCTCTCTCTCTACTGCATCAAACGCAGTGCACATAGACCCAGCTTACCCAACACATCAGGGTTATGATGATGGTGGATAGGAGGAGCGGGTGAGGTGAGAGACACACCCCCCTGGTCATAATATTAATGTGGAACGTGAGGGGTTTGGGGGGGGGCAGTGAAGAAATCAAGGGTGTTTGCGCACCTAAAGAGCTAAAAGGCTGATGTTGCCATGTTACAACAGACCCACCTGAAGGTGAAAGACCAGTTCACGCTCAGGAAGTGCTGGTGAGCCAAGTATTTAATTTGGGGTTTGACAGTAGGGCTTGGGGGGTAGCAGTGTGGGTGGGTAAGAGGGTGAGGTTCCAGATGGAGAAGGTGGTGGCGGATCAGGGGGGGTAGATACATAATAGTAACAGGGACATTGGAGGATTGGTGGCGTTGGCGAGTCTTTTTGGTCCCAACTGGGATGATGCAGGATTTGTGAGGAATGTGCTAGGGACCATCCCCGACTTGGACCCACACGAGCTAATGGTGGGAGGGGATTGAATTACGGTGTAAGAACTGAGGATGGACAGGTTGCAGCCGCGCTGACGAAACTTGTGGAGGGAATGACTGAGGATTTTAGCAGATGGGATATGCTGCCACTATCACTGACGGGGAGGTTTCAATGGGCCTGGGAGGTGTGAAAAGTGGGAGGAGCAATACTGGGAGTGGTGTTTTCGAGAGGATATGGTTAGGGAGATTCTGGGGTGGGGAGGGGTTCGATGGCAACAAAGGGATGGGATGGGTCAGGCCTCGTGGGCACTATCAGACAGTGAAAATGGCAGTCTTGCCGAAATTCCTGTTCGTGTTTCAAAATCTCCTGATTTTGTTGCCCATGTCATTTTTTAAGAAAGGGAACAGGGTGATTTTGAACTTTGTATCAGAGGGGAGGACCCTTCAAACCAGGAGAGTTTACCTGGAGAGAGATAGGTGGAGAAGAGATTTGGCACTGCTAAACTTGCAGAAGTACTACTGGGCAGCAAACATTGCCATGGTTCGAAAGTGGACGGGTGGAGGGAAACAGTTTGCGGGCATTTGCGTCGGCGCCTCTGCCATTCTTGCCGAACAGATACTCCTGGAATCCGGTGGTGATTTCTGCATTGAGGGTATGGGATGGAGGACATGTACATGGATAACAACAACATATTTACCCCAGTGAGGCTAGACACGAGGTTCCAGCATTGGGTCCAGTTGGGGATTGGGTGTTTTGGAGGCTTGTACTTTGGGTGGACATTTGAGGAATTGTTGGAGCTAGAGGGGATAAATCAGTTGCTGAAGGGGAATGAGTTTGGATACCTACAGATCAGGGTCTTATTGAGAAAGAAGGGGGCGACATGTGGTGCAGTGGTTAGCACTGGGACTGCGGCACTGAGGACTTGGGTTCGAATCCCGGCCCTGGGTCACTGTACGTGCAGAGTTTGCACATTCTCCCCATGTCTGCGTGGGTTTCACCCCACAACCCAAATATGTGCAGGGTAGGTAGATTGGCCGCACTAAATTGCGCCTTAATTGGAAAAAAAAAAAAATTGGGTTCTCTAAATTTATTTAAAAAAGAGAAAGGGGGTGGGTTCATTCCCGATGTTAGTGCCCCCGGGGCTGCAGGACTGGCTGCTATCCCATAATCGCCGGGAGAGGGCTCAGATTGGAGGAGGGGCACCGGACTTATGAATCCTCACCTCCTTCTAGGTGACAGGGGTGGCTGGGGTGGCAGAGGACAGATCGGTCACCCACGTGGAAGCTGGCGGATGCCACAGAGGTGAGGAACCACTGGGCTCCACCCAGAGGACATGTCAAACATGTTATTGCCTTGCTGACTGACCCATCCCTCCCATTGACCACATATTCATTCCCCTGCAGGACCCCCAGCCGACGTGCGGACCATCCTGGGTGGCACCCTTTCCTGACTCCAAGAGAACACCTCGGAGGGGAGCTCCGAGATGCAACTGTTTTGATCACGGCACACCTGTCAACCCCACCCTCCACGAGCGCAGATACACACCTCGGTGGGAAATGGTAGTGGACAGGCTTCTGGGGCACAATCTGGTGAGCACCACGCGCTGATGATGCACATCGGGTGGAGGCATGAACCCCCAGGCGAGATAGCAGTCAGAGGGCTGTTGGATCCCAGACTGGGTCCCAGACTCTCGTTAAGCCTGTGGTACAGAGGTACAGAGGTACTCGCTGCAGCCGAGGCATTCAGAGGGAGATGTCAGTGTCATCCCAGCAAATCCATAGCCGCCTGCAGGAGTCCCAGAGGCTATGGGTGCAGGAGATGACGCCGGCAATGCGTGGCACTGAGGCCAACACTGCTAGGGTGGCGTCCGCAGTGGAAAGCTTGGTGCACGACGTGAGCACCATTAGTGAAGGTGTCCAAGGCGTCCTGCAGTCGGTGACGGCCATGGCTGAGGGAATCGGCAGAATGTCGGCCTCGCTGGGGGATGTCACCCAGTACCAAGCTGACCTTGATGAGGTTCTGCGGGAAATGACCTGCTCTCAGATGGGAATGGCCAAGGCGGAGTGGAGCTTGTCTCAGTCGCAGGTGGGCATTGCCGAGGTGCTGCAGAGCATGTCCAAATCACTGACGAGCATCGCTGAGGGGGCAACACGATGGTGCAGGCATTGGGTAGCCGCCAGGCAGACCCGTGGGCAGCCAGCACTCGAACCATCTGCTCCTCTGTCCCAAGGTGAACCCCTGGGCCCTGTGGGCACTGTGCTGGCTGTCAACCCGGACCTATCCCATGGAGTGGCGACGGTGGTCACCAGTTCTCCGAGTCCCACCCTTCTGATGAGGCTGCGTTTCAAAGTCAGCACATGGGACAGGGCAGCACGGCTGTGCGTGTGCCGGCGACAAGTGGGGGTGTGGGGGGGGGGGGGGGGGGGGGGGGGGGGCGCACCATTGGGAGGGTGGGGGATTGTAAAACACATTAAACACATTTGTGCACAACCATTATGAGGCCTCTGTCACTTTCTTCCGCAATGCGGCTTGACTTCCGAACCATTGGCCCATGTCTCCAGCCCAGGGGCTGGTTTAGCACAGGGCTAAATCGCTGGCTTTTAAAGTAGTCCAAGGCAGGTTGGCAGCGCAGGTTCAATTCCCGTACCAGCCTCCCCAAACAGGCACCGGAATGTGGCGACGAGGGGCTTTTCACAGTAACTTCATTTGAAGCCTACTTGTGACAATAAGCGATTTTCATTTTATTTCATTTCCAGGCATTCACCCTCCCCATGGCACCCACCCACCCTCCGGCCATGGACATGTCCCCGGAGCTGCGCCCATCCCCTGGGTACTCGGATGTTGTCTGCTGCATGTGTGGTGTTGCCTCCCATGATGTTCAGGGACAGTGTCCATGCATCATGTGTGAGTGGGATTGAAAGCAATGACTCCCACATGCTACATGGACCTCACCAACAAGAATCCACTTGGGATGTGTGAAGTGCTCATTTAACCACGATTGTGAATTACCTATTAGCAATAGCCATCAGCCACACGGCCAGAGCCTTAGAGCCTTGGCAGTCGGTGGGGGTTATGCATGGTTGTTGGGGCGGACGGGCAGAGACAAGCGTTTGCTCCAAGAATGGGTACATATGATCCAGGGGTGGCATGGTGGTGCCATGAGCGGTTGCCCCCCGGTTGCCCACCAGCGTCCCCCTACCCTCCTATGGCGGCCCATCCCTGTGGAGGGTCCCCCACTCCAAACCTAGAATCTCTCACTCCCCACCGAGCACTGGGGTGGCAAGCCCAGCACCCCCGGGCTCTTTGCCTATGAGCAAAGATGGTTATTTCCCTCCTCAGCTCCCCACCAAAGTCCATCTGCCAGAGTCACCTCTTTCAAAAGGAGTACTAATCGGCACCAGCGTGGCCACTTGCTGGGGAGGCTGCTGAATGATAGGAGATCGTTGGATATGGGGTGGCTCCTGTTAATTGTATGGAGATTGGGTTAAAGTGGTGATAATTGGTTTCTCGCCAAGCTATGATGAGATCCCTATTTTGCTATGGGAGCGGGCCGGTTGCATCGCAAACTGTTTGGCGCCTGGCACGGTTCTCATTTTTGGCCTCTCCCGCTATTCACCGGCCTCGTTGCGCTTGAGCAAGAACACAACGAGGCCGGAAGATGGGGTGCGATTTTCCTAAAAGAGAACAAAGTTCCCTAGCTAGCGTGTTTAACCGGGTGTTTCCCGGCGCTCTCAGTGGCTATTCAACGAACTTGCATTGTATAAAGGGCCTGAACGGGGAACAGTGGCCGAAGGGGCACATAGCTTCGTTTTGTACAGTGTAGTGAGAGATCTGGATGCCCTGAAACAATCGCAGACCTTCACCCAGCCAAAACGCACCATGGGAGTGTCCCCAGCCCTCCTCCCTCAACATCATGCAGGCCCAATCATGTGCATGAAAAAAAATGTCATTGTGGCACTTTGGCAGTGCCAACTTGACACCCTCCATGCCAGCTGGCAGTGCCACCCAGGCAGTGCCAGGGCGCCATCCTGGCCAAAGGACATGCAGCGATCCCTTGGAAGACGCCCACCACTGCTGTTCCACCTGGTCCCCATTTGTGAGGACCACTGCTGAACACCACACACCCGAGGTCTCCATGGCAAAGTGGACAAATCCAAAAGCCTCAGGTACATCGGGAATCTACACATTAGGATGATGCTTGCTGTCTCGCTCTAATATGCAGATTCGGCAAAAAGTGGTCCCGCCTTCAATGGGCGAGATTTACATCGCAACGTCTTGCGAAACCAAGTCGGATCCCATGAGGCATGGCGAGCCGGGTAGATCCCGGGAGCGAGGCCTCCCGGCTTTCAATGGCCATGCTGGGCTGCAATGAGCTGCTTTTCTGACACAGCACGGCTGTTGGATCGTGCCCCTTGTCTAACAAAAAAAATTCCAGAACAGATTGTTTTCACATGAGATCTTTATAATCTGGCCCAGGGTTAAACCCAGATCCCAGAGGTGAAAGGTTAATGTCCAACACACCAGGCCACGCACAAGGATCATCTTAGGTTTTTGTTGCCGTGCCTATTTGACATTGTTTATTTTTTCAGATCTAGATCTATCCATAGATAATATCTTCCCTTAGTCCCTGCTTTATAAATTGCATAATTAATTGCTAAATTAGTCCTTCCAAAAAGCTTGGCTGTACCCCAAGAACTGGACATTGGAACAATATTGGTGAAAAGAATGAAAAAGAAATGGGAGAAACATCATGTACAATACTGAGATGGATTTTGATCTCCAAAAATAAAACACAGAAAACCTGGCCTTCAAAGCTTAAATGTTCAGGAGCTTGAACGCAATTAGTTATCTATAGGCTGGCTTCAACAAAGCAAGGCCATTCACTTTAATTTGAATTGATAGTTTGCTCCTGGCTGGAATACTGTATTAAAAAAAATCAATCAAAACTGTATGTGGTGACAAATGCTGCACAAAACCTACAGGAGAGATTTAAGAAAGAATATTTTGGAAAGTTAACTGCTTTGATTGGGTGCCAATATCTATGGCAAATGTTCAGAGGTCTTTAAATAAAGTTTACAGATTCTATATTAACAGCTTGGAATCACGACCAATAAATCCTCATACATTAAAAATAGTTTTGCCAACGAATTCATAGAGTCATAGAATCCCTACAATGCAGAAGGAGGCCATTCAGCCCATCATGTTTATACTGGCCCCTGCTTCGATAGAGCATCCTACCTAGGCACAATTCCATGTCCTATCCCTGTAACCCATATATGTCAAACTCAAGGCCCGCGGGCCAAATCCGGCCCGTGGTGGAATTATCTTTGGCCCGCGAGATAATATCTAATTACTTTTTTTTTTAAAATTTAGATTAGCCAATTATTTTTTCCAATTAAGGGGCAATTTAGCGTGGCCAATCCACCTACTCTGCACATTTTTGGGTTGTGGGGGCGAAACCCACGCAGACACGGGGAGAACGTGCAAACTCCACACGGACAGTGACCCAGAGCCGGGATCGAACCTGGGACCTCAGCGCCGTGAGGCGGTTGTGCTAACCACTAGGCCACCGTGCTGCCCTAATAATATCTAATTACTATTAAAGCTGGCCCCAGCAATTGAAGCGCCTATGGCGTATGATATGGCTGATGCTGAGTTTATTCAGGTATAGTGTGAATCACAAAGTGTTGGCCTGTGGAAAAATGTTTTCATTAGAAATTACTCTGGAAAAGCTCCAGATAAAGCAATAAGAAATAAATGCAACTAATTTATTTATTTATTTAATATTTAATGTTGTTTTTATAGGCAATAACCTAGGCTTTATTAGTTCCAGGTCCAATAAGTTCATTTCAATAAGTTTTGCAAAAAAACATTGAACCAGTCCGGCCCTCGACTTGTCCCGATTTTTTAATTTTGGCCCACGGTGTATTTGAGTTTGACACCCCTGCTGTAACCCCACCTAACCTTTGGACACAAGGGGCAATTTAGCATGGCCAATTCACCTAACCTGTACATCCTTGGACTGTGGGAGGAAACCGCAGCACCCGGATGAAACCCACCCAGTCACGGGAAGAACGTGCAAACTTCACACGTCACCCGAGGTCAGAATCGAAGCCAGGTTCTTGGAACTGTGAGGCAGCAGTGCTAACCACTGTGCTGCTGTGCTGCCTCAACAATAATTACTTTAATTTGTACAAAAACAATACGCATTTTTTGAATTTCAAAGCAGAACACTAGCAGTAAACCTATCCTCATCAATGTCTCCAACAAAGCACCAATTTTAATTTATTGGAATGTAGCTGGAGCTGGCGAGGCTATATTTGTTGCCCATCCCTGGTCACCCTGAGAAGGAGGTTGTGAGCCCTCTTGAACCCCTGCGGTCCTTCTGCTAATGGTGTTGCCACAATGGCGTTAGGCAGGGAATTCCAGGATGCTGACCCATCAGTGATGAGGGCACAGTGATACGTGTTCAGGTCAGTACACAATGTGACTTCGTGGGAAACTCAGAGGTGATTTAAAAAAAAAATTAGAGTACCCAATTATTTTTTGTTCCAATTAAGGGGCAATTTAACATGGTCAATTGCCCTAATCTTCACATTTTTGGGTTGTGGGGGTGAAACCCACACAGACATGAGGAGAATGTGCAAACTCCCTGGTCCGGACCGTGACCCAGGGCAGGGATTCAACCCGGGTCCTCAGTGCTGCAGTCCCAGTGCTATCCATTGTGCCACATGCCACCTCATTGTTGCGTGACATTACTGCTCTAGTCCTTCTTGGTGGTAAAGATCAATGGAGAGGGTGTTTCTATTGAAGTAAGGTATCTGAGGCTGTTTAGCACAGGGCTAAATCACTGGCTTTGAAAGCAGACCAAGGCAAGCCAGCAGCACGGTTCAATTCCCGTAACAGCCTCCCCGAACAGGTGCCGGAATGTGGCAACTAGGGGCTTTTCGCAGTAACTTCATTTGAAGCCTACTTGTGACAATAAGCGATTTTCATTTCATTTCATGAGCTGTAGCGCATCCTTTAGATTGGTATGTACTGCAGTCACAGTATATTGTTGAGGGAGGTCCCCATTTGATAATAATACTTATTAGTGTCGCAAATAGACTTACATTAACACTGCAAATTACAAAAAAAGATTGGAGCATCTTGAACAAAAGTGTATCTTTGCTAGTGCTGATTTTATGGAAATGAGTTTGTCAGCATTCATTTTAATTCTAATTGAGATAATCTACATGGTGTCAGCATGTCATCTTTGTATTTAAGCCAATAGTTTTTTTTTCAGTTTACCTCATGCCATTTTTCTCTGCATTCTCATTAATGTTTTTATTCAGTTGAACTGCACCGTGAAACAACATTATGAAATTGTCTGCTTGTACTAAATCTGAATGGTGATACTTGTGCTTAATCTTCTCTTATTTGTTCCACTTGGAGACACATCTCAAACCTTTCTGAGATAATTGTACATTGCTGCAGTTGTCAAGAAAAGGATGAAAAAAGATCAAACATGAAATTTCAAATTCCTAATTTAATGAGATTTCATTTATTTTTTTTCCATTTACTTCTTCCATCGGGCAAGAGATACACAAGTCTGAGAACACACACACAAACAGACTAAAATGTTTCTTCCCGCTGTTACCAGACTCCTAAACGACCCTCTTATGGACTGACCTCATTAACACTACAGCCCTGTATGCTTCACCCGATGCTGGTGTTATGTAGTTACATTGTGTACCTTGTGTTGCCCTATTATGTATTTTCTTTTATTTCCTTTTCTTTTCATGTACTTAATGATCTGTTGAGCGCAGGGCAGCACGGTGGCGCAGTAGTTAGCATTGTGGCCTCACGGTGCCAAGGTACCAGGTTCGATCCCGGCTCTGAGTCACCGTCTGTGTGGAGTTTGGACATTTTCCCCATGTTTGCGTGGGTTTCGCCCCCACAACTCAAAAGATGTGCAGGGTTGGTGGATTGGCCACGCTAAACGCCCCTTATTGGTAAAAAATGAATTGGGTGTTCTAAATTTTTTAAAAAGTGAGTGATCTGTTGAGCTGCACGCAGAAAAATACTTTTCACTGTACCTTGGTACACGTGACAATACACAAAAATCCAAATTCCCCCATCTATTAGTTGATTTGTATGTAATTATTCTGGCTGAAAGCAGCCATGTGTACTCTGTGCCCTCCTGCTCTATGGCTTCATAGCAGACAAGTTATTAACAGATTAAAGGAACTAATTTTGGGTGGTGCAGTGGTTAGCACTGTTTCCTCACAGCACTGATGACCTGGGTTCGATCCCGGCCCCGGGTCACAGTCTGTGTGGAATTCCCCCCCCCCCCCCCCCCCCCCCCCCGTGTTTGCTAAATTGCCCCTTAATTGGGAAAAAAGAAAATTGGGTACTCTAAATTTATTTTTTTAAATTCCCACTGTCAAAACATTTAAATACAGTTTAATCAGAAGTCTAGCAAAATGACAGATAATTGTCTAATTAAATTAAGCAAGTAGGGCATAAGGAGGTAAAAGCAATTATAGACAAATGCATTTAAGACGTACAGAAGAACCAGTAGGAGGGCAGGTGTGTGGCTCTTTTAATGCTGAAGACACCACTTTGTTTCATATCTTGATCCAAAGGCCATGAAGTGGCACGAGTGTCAAAAGCAGCCAAAACAAAAACTCAGTGTGGATTGGCAACAAGACATATTGATATATATATATAAACATATACCGAAGGAAAACGCAGTTCAAAATTTTCAAAATAAATAAATTATACTGTTTTTCCCCCTTCGGGGCAGCACGGTTGGAACAGTGATTAGCACTGCTGCCTCACAATATCAGGGATCAGGGTTTAATTTCACCCTTGGGTGACTGTATGGAGTTTGTATGCTCTCCAAGTGGGTTTCCTCTGGATGCTCTGGTTTCCTCCCACAGTCCAAAGGCCTGGAGGTGAGGTGGATTGACCATGCTAAATTGTCTCTAGGTGTGCAAAAGGATAGGTGGGGTTACTGAGATAGGGTGGGGGTGCGGGCCTAGGTTGGGTGCTCTTTCAGACGGCCGGTGCAGACTCTTTGGGCTGAATGGCTTCCTTCTGCATTGTAGTGATTCTATATTTTAAAAAAATTTCAATTAAGGGACAAACCACCTACTCTGCACTTTTGGGTTGTGGGGGTGAGACCCACACAGACAGGGGTAGAATGTGCAAACTGCACATGGACAGTGATCCGGGGCCACGATCGAACCCAGGTCCTTGGTGCCCGACTAACCACTGTGTCGCCCACTGTCATGATTCTAGCTACATCCCTGATTCTAGTTGGAATTAAGTTTCATTAGCACCAAATGTAACTCCATGATATTGGCACGGACTCTATATAAACTTTGCAACTCTTTCTGAAAGGAGTCCTGAACTGAGAGGTTGACATGGAAACGTTTAAGCTGCAGAGGGTCCTTTGTGGCCCCCCTCCCTTGGCGCCGGAAGTAAAGTCAGTGCCACCCGGAAGGACTAACCCCAGCAACTGGACGCGCGCGTCCCTTAGCAACGGGGGCCGCCGGTGAAGATGCCGCTGCTGGTCCGGGACTACACCTGGGATCAGACCGAGACTCAGATTTTTATTACCGTGCCCCTGAAGGGGGTGAGAGCCGGGAAAGCAGACATCTTCTGTACAGAGGATTATTTAAAGGTGAGGCAACATTTGAAGGTGAGGCGAGGCGCTGCCTGGTACACCTGCCGATGGTCTCATTGCACAAACTCATCAACGGCTCGGCCATCAGCTTCTTCTGCTACTAACTCAATTCTACTTTGTGCATCTAGCACAAAATTGTGGTTCAAAATCTCAAATGTGATATCTTATCAAATGCTTTCAGAAAGTCTAAGTATATTGGGCTGGTTTCTCCGCTCCGCCGCGCCACATTTCCGTTTCAGCAAGGCGGCGGGATGCTCCGTTTTGCTGGCTGGTCAATGGGATTTCCCATTGTGGGGCAGCACCACGCCGTTGGGAAGCCCCCAAACTGCCGGCAAAACAGAGCATCCCGCCGGCGGAGAATCCCGCCCATTGTGGGGCAGCACGGTAGCATGGTGGTTAGCATAAATGCTTCACAGCTCCAGGGTTCCAGGTTCGATTCCCGGCTGGGTCACTGTCTGTGCGGAGTCTGCACGTCCTCCCCGTGTGTGCGTGGGTTTCCTCCGGGTGCTCCGGTTTCCTCCCACAGTCCAAAGATGTGCGGGTTAGGTGGATTGGCCATGCTAAATTGCCCGTAGTGTCCTAAAAAGTAAGGTTAAGGGGGGAGGTTGTTGGGTTACGGGTACAGGGTGGATATGTGGGTTTGAGTAGGGTGATCATTGCTCGGCACAACATTGAGGGCCGAAGGGCCTGTTCTGTGCTGTACTGTTCTATGTTCTATTGTATCCACCAGATATCCTGCGCTCACTATTTCTCCAAAATGTCTTCTTCTTCGGTGATCACTCGCAAAAGAGTATGATCGTCCACCTAAGAAACCCGGTGTTGCTGGTCATGGGTTCTGTGGGTTCTTGCATGGCTGATGAGCCCGATCCTAGAGTCACAGCTTCGACTGTACGCTTGGCGGGCGTTTACGGGATGTGGGGTTGGTAGGTGGACTCTGGATTGCTGGTATTCCTTTCTCAGGCTCCTTTATTCAAAAGAGTACCTTACGTAATGCATAAAGTACAAGACAGTTAAGTGTCTCACTAGCTTACAATTACGTGTCATATGTACAAAATACATTTTATGTCAAACGTTTTGTGGTGTATACAGCCCGAAGGGGTTCTCACAGGTTTCAGCACCTCTCCGTTCTATGGTGGCCATTTCCCGATGAGCCTGTGTGGTGGCTGCGGCAAGCTTCCTGGACCCTGGAGTGCACTTTCTGCAACATTTGATGGTTGACTGGTCTTTACATTGGAAGACCAAGGATTTTGGGCAGGCCAAAGAGCGTCTTTCAGCAGCAGCTGATGTTTGTACATGTCCCAAGATCAGCACACAGCGCACAGAGTCCTGAGATAATTTTGGGAGTCCTGTACCAGAACAAGCAGATCCCTCTGTACCTGAGTTTTGTAATTTCTCTCTGTTGAAATAATATACTGCACTCCTGCTTGTCCTACAAAAGTGACCAAGTTCAAATTTTCCCATATTATACTCCATAGAATCATTACTACAGTGCAGAAGGAGGCCATTTGGCCCATCGTGTCTTCACTGACCCTCTGAAAGAGCACCCCACCCCACCTCCCCTCCCCCACCCCATAATCCCACCTAACTCTCACATCTCTGGACACGCAGGGGCAATTTAGAATGGTCAATCCACCTAACCTGCACATCTTTGTGACACCCGGGGGAAACCCACGCAGACACTGGGAGAAAGTGCAAACTCCACAAAGACAGTCATCCAAAGCCAGAATTGAACCTGGGTCCCTGGCGCTGTGAGGCGATTCATCCTGAAGGCCGCTTTGGAGAACACTTACCCTAAGATCAGAGGCTGAATGCCCTTGACTGCTGAAGTGTTCCCCGACTGGAAGGGAACATTCCTGCCTGGTGATTGTTTCAGCCGGGGAACACTTCAGCAGTCAAGGGCATTCCGCCTCTGATCTTCGGGTAAGCATTCTCCAAGGTGGCCTTCAGGACGCATGACAACGCAGAATTGCCGAGCAGAAACTGACCCCCAATTTCTGTACACATGAGTACGGCCACAACTGGGACCTTGGATTCATGTCTTGCTATATTAACCCCTCATCATCAGGCCTGGGCTTGCGAAATCCTACCAACTTTCCTTGCTTGAGACAATTGCCCCTTAATTGGAAACAATAATTGGGTACTCTAAATTTTGCTGTTATTCCTACCAAAATGGATAACCTCACATTTGTCAACATTGTATTCCATCTGCCAGACCCTAGCCCATTCACTTAACCTATCCAAATCCCTCTGCAGACTTCCAGTATCCTCTGCACTTTTTGCTTTACCACTCATCTTGGTGTCATCTGCAAACTTGGACACATTGCCCTTGGTCCCCAACTCCAAATCATCTATGTAAATTGTGAACAATTGTGGGCCCAACACGGATCCCTGAGGGACACCACTAGCTACTGATTGCCAACCAGAGAAACACCCATTAATCCCCACTCTTTGCTTTCTATTAATTAACCAATTCTCTATCCATGCTACTACTTTACCCTTAACGCCATGCATCTTTATCTTATGCAGACCTTGTTTCCACTGGCGGGTTATGTAAACCTTGTTACTACTGCCCTGACCTACTCAATCGAGCTAAATTAGGATCAATGACATATTAGAATAGGGGCCACAAGGTCAAGGATAGTCACATCACTGTTATAACTGACCATGCTGGGCTTGTACCAGCATATATTTCCCCCCTACTCCAACAACACCAGAGGTTCCAATGACAGAAACAAAAAGGAACCCAGTCTTCTCCAGGATACATGGTCTCTCCGCAGTCATAGGAGAAAGCAAGGCTTTACTAGTCCAAAAATAATAGAAGTGCTAAAGAAAAACACAACATCAATAGATTTCCTCACGCACAATGAGGACCTGTAAAACCATATGACCACCTCTGTACCATCACACCTGCCCGCCACCCTGCTGTGGTGCCAGTCATCTACAAATTAAGGAAGGTTACCATAATATTTTACTCCCCAGTGTAAAAACATGGATTATAGTACATTGAAAAAACAGGTAAGTACTGCACAACCGTCATGTCACACAACTATCTCAGCATGATTTAATAGTATGAGAGGATAAAAGGTGACAGATGCCACTGTACTCATATATCATACACCCATGTCAGGATAAAAAACAATGACATGAAAACAGGAGTAAAATCATAAAAAAAAACAAAGGTCAGGATTAATGATGAATTGCAGGATAATATAACCGTCCATGAAGCTAGGAAAGGTCACAGCCTTGACAGGATCATTGAGCAACAATCGGGATCCATCCAGCGTTTCAACGATGCCCCTGCACCTCCGCCATGTCATAATCCTGAAGCCCTGGTAAAGAGACACCTAGGCCCTGGCAGGAGGAGAAACCCATTGTGTCTGGCTGCCTCCAACCCTTCTCGCCAACCACCGAGGACAAGACAAAATAAGACCAGTGTTCGGGGTCTCCGACTGACCCCAGGCCTCGAAGACTGGATGCAATGTGCTCCATCGAACTCAAAAGCCCAACCTTCAAATCCAGATTGTGAAAGCATGGCAGCCAGTTCTCAAATTCAGCTGGGAATTCATCCCCAGCTCCCCCTCCCCTGGAGACCAGGCCTACGGATACTCCTTCTCTGGCCCCATCTCCCCGAGTCAACCAGAATGTTCGACATCCCATGCATCCCGGATTTCTTTTTAAAAAAAATAATTTTTATTCAAGTTTTCTAATAACAATAACAAATTTTTCCCACAAATTAAAACATACATATCGTGCTTCCACACCGAAGCTAGAGCAGAACTCAGCCCCCCAAAATAAATAGTAACAAATAGCAAATGGTTATACAAAAAAGAACAGAAAAAGAAAAGAACAGAACGAACCCACTGCTGCAAAATCGAACCTCCCGACCATCCTCAAACCCCCCCCCCCCCCCAGGTTGCTGCAGAGACTGATCTCTCTCTACCCCTTCGCCAGGAAATTGAGAAAGGGCTGCCACCACCGAAAGAACCCCCGTACCGACCCCCTCAGGGCAAATTTCATCCTCTCCAACTTAATGAACCTGGCCATGTCGTTGACCCAGGTCTCCGGACTAGGGGACCGCGCATCTCTCCACTGCAACAGAATCCTACTCCGGGCTACTAGAGACGCAAAGGCCAGAATGCTGGCCTCTCTCACCTCTTGCACTCCCGGCTGCGAAGCTACTCCAAAGATCGCGAGCCCCCAGCCCGGCCTGACTCTGGACCCAACCACTTCCGACAAAATCCCCGCCACCCCCTTCCAAAACCCCTCCAGGGCCGGACATGCCCAAAACATATGGGTGTGGTTTGCTGGACCGCCCAAGCACCTTCCACACGTGTCCTCCCCTCCGAAAAACCGGCTCATCCTAGCCCCCGTCATATGAACTCTGTGCAGCACCTTTAGCTGGATTAGGTTGAGCCGCGCGCAAGAGGAGGAAGAATTGCATCCCGGATTTCTAAGAACTGAAGTCGAGCGCCCATCGATAAAACTATTCCATTGACTGACAGGATTCTCTCCGCTTCGTCCATTCTTTTTGGGATATTTTGCATTTCAATGTAAGCACCAATATTTTATGCCAGGGAGCCGAGACTGCCATCCACAACGTAATTCACAGTGGCAACTATCGTCGCTATGCCAACAGCATTGCCGAAGCGGAGGCCCGTCCACCAGGAAAACAACCAATACGAACTGGACCCAACCCCAGCCATCTGTGACCGCCTCAAATCAACCAAAGATTTTCTTTTATTTCTTTTATTTTATTTCCAATTAAGGGGCAATTTAGCGTGTCCGCTTCCGGCACATCTTTGGGTTGTGGGGCGAGACCCACACAGACACGGGGAGATTGTGCAAACCCCACACTGCAAAGCTGGGATCGACCCCTGGTCCTTGCCGCCGTGAGGCAGCAGTACTAACCACTACGCCACCGTGCTGCCCCTACCAAAGATTTTCTTGGCTTAACTTGGCTCCCCATCACCAAACGTTAACCAGGATCTTCCAGGAACATAACAGATTATCAGGAACAAATTATTATGGGTTGTGCATCAGGATTAAAGAAAGGATTAAAAGTTGAGTGGTGCCAGAGCTTGCGAAAATGCTGCCACTCCCGCGTTCACATCACGTGACCCCCAAGATTTTAGTTTTTGATAAAACTAAAGAATGAATTCATTTTGTGTCGTTTGGAATTGCAAATCTATTTTTGCCTCCCAATTTTAATTCTTAATGGATTATTTTAATAGGTGAACTTTCCTCCATTTCTGTTCGAGGTAGTGCTATTTGCTTCTATCGATGAGTCAAGGAGCTCAGCTAAAGTTGGCAATGGTGTTATCATTTTCACTTTATATAAGAAAGAATCGGGAATGTGGGAGCAACTTCCAACAGTTGAAGGTGAGGAAAGTATTAAAGATTGTTGCTTTATTTTGGTTCCTGTAGATGAAAATGTGTACCAAATACTCTCGCAATGTTATTCATGACGATTATTTTAAATCTAGGAGTTATAGTATAATTAGTGTTGTTTTTGCATTATGCAATCACATTGACTTTTTTTTGATAGTTAGTAAGGAAAAGTTGCAAAAAACGAGGGAGAGTGCAATACTTGCTGCTCAAAAGAAAGCACAGGAAGCCGCAACAGAAAAAGCAATTAAAAAACGAGGAAATGAGAAGTACTCATTGGAAACGATGATGAAGGTAATTGTTGCACAATCTGTTAAATATTTAATTTTTCTTCCTGTGCACAATAACTAAAATAGTTATTGAGAGCGTAATTTTTTTAAAATTCAAACCATTATGTGCAGTAAAACTAATGAAGTTATTAAAGGTTTTAAAATGCAGTTCAAGATGGTACTTGAGTAATTTAAGTAAAAGAACGCCATTCTCCTAAGTGCAGAAGTCATGCATTTCCTGTGACTCTTTTCCTGCCATGCGACAATACTTCAAGATTAAAACTTTAGGAATAGTAATGAAAAACATCACCAATATCACCAACAATACTTCAAGGTTAAAACTTTAGGAATAGTAATGAAAAACATCACCAAAATGAGTGGTAGTCTTGGGAAAAACTAGTTCAGTCTCATGGATTAAAAGAATGTAAGATTGTATAGATAAGCACCTTTATCATTATGAGGCTTCTCTCATATTTGTACTGAAAGGTTGTTGTATTAAGTGACTTTCAGCTGTATTGCTGGTGTTAATTTATTTCCTAATCAAATACTATCTATGAATACAAACTGGTACTAAATTACTTTCAGGTGGCTGGCTTGCATTCTGTCAAACGTTTACTTCCCATTTTCATTCTCTAATTCTTACATCTTCCATTTATACACCGACCAAGACGAATACCAGACCAATGGTAAGATAGGTCCAATTATGATCGGGGCAGGGGTGTATTTGCGCCGTAAAGAGGGAATTACGTTAAATTTACCTCTACAATCACTACCTCCTCTCTCCTCCGAACCTGTATCGATTAACATTTCTTCGCTCCTCCAGACAACACATGTCATGTTCCAGTGGGTTTCACTGACTGCATCCACTGTAAAAAGCTCCACATCTGAACTTTGCCTGCCTACGCATTCGGATTTTACCAGCACTCCAAAAAGTACCAAGTACATTTTCCCCTCTGCTTTCTCCACCAACATTGCAATGTGCCTCATTAGAGATGTAGACCAGTGATAAAGTGTTCCTAAATGTCACTGTGATGCTCAGGTATATTTGATGTGGAGATGCCGTCGTTGACTGGGGTGAGCACAGTAAAAAGTCTTACAACACCAGGTTAAAGTCCAACAGGTTTGTTTCAAACACGAGCTTTCGGAGCGCAGCTCCTTCCTCACCTGAGGAAGGATCTGCGCTCCGAAAGCTCGTGTTTGAAACAAACCTGTTGGACTTTAACCTGGTGTTGTATGACTTCTTACCAGGTATATTTAGACATTCATAGTTGGAGTCATTGAGCTTTACTGCACAAAAAGAGACCCTTCAGCCCATTGTGACTGCACTGACCATGAAATACCTATTTAATCTAATCCCATTTTCAGGTTCTCAGTGCATAGCCTTGAATGCTATGGTGAAACTTTTTTGAGTGTGTGTTTTAGTATAAGGGAGGGTGACAAGCTATTGAAATTTGAGACATATGTTTAAGACTAATCAACCTACACCCAAACTGTACAGATAGAAGAGAAGAACAGAAAACAGATTGAAGAGATGAAAGAGCAAGAGCGAAGAAATGCGACCAAAGAGTTGGAAGAGTGGAAGCTACAGAAGCATGAAGAAGAGAAACTAAAGAGAAAGGAAGAGCTAAAGAGAAAGGAGGAACTAAAGATTGCAAGGCAGAAGATGGAGGCTGAGAAAAGGAGGATGAAGAAGGAAGAAAATAAAATACAAAATATTGGCTCACGAAGGGCAAACCGGCATTCTGTTAACAGAGGTAAACGTATTTCAATTTAAATTGTTTAATTTCTAACTAGACAATGAATGTGAAGTCTCATATTCAGCAAAGTCTTAATATTAATAAAAGAGTCAGAATGTGATTTTAAACCGGATGGATTTCAGATTTCTTATTTTAAGGTTATTTTTCTCCATTTCTTTGCTCTAACTCACTCTTGGCCAAGAGAGAGTTTAGGATGGTATCTGCTACATGGAACTAGATTGCCAGAATATCCACAAATAGATCACAGCGTGACTGGTCTCCTGATTTCCTGGTAGTGGGGAAAGGTGCGGGGATGGGGTGACCTCTGTTTTACTAGCTTCCCTGCTTGGCTGAACATGGAATTTTATGAGATGTATGGGGCATGCTAATTGTAATTCAGTGAGTAATCAGCAGTCCATCCCAAAAACATGTTGACAGTATGACATTATTAACTTTATGTATAAAGTAAGTGTTTCTAAGAAGCTGATTTCTTACATTGGCTCCTTGTTAAAGGCATATTGTTGTTTTTCTTAGCAACTGATTTCAACAAAGGAAAGAGGATTTGTGAGAGATGGGCTTGACTGACATGCCCAGGACAATAGCAACCTTTTGTGAGTGTGTGAACATGAAGCTATAAGGAGCCTTGTTGGCATAGTGCCTCATACTTGACCCATTTCATATCAAACATGGGCAACAGGACGCAGTGACTCAAAAAAAAATGAGCATACATGTTCATATCCTAAGATTAATGTTTGCAAATATCCATGACTTCTTCCTTTATAGTGATAGACAATATTTACAGTGAATTCTGGCAGTACAATCGATTACGATATCATTACATTAGTGTACTTAAGCCATTGATCTTGTGTAGCCAAAATAGTTTTTTTTCTTATCTGCTCAAGCAGGGTATATCCCTCGCCTTCATCCATGCTACAGAAAAGTGGTGCCCTCCTGCAATGAGAGGCACCTTTCATTGTAGGACCTACAAGGCCTGCTCTCTGAAAGGGCTCATTCTGCCCAGAATGGATTTTGCATCAAAAGAATCACGGGTTTCTAAGGGCCACCAACAATCTCTTAAGAGTTCTGGCATCAAAAGTGTACATCCACAGACTTGTTGCAGAACATCAAACAGGCATAATATGCCAAGTGTGACATTCAAATATGAAAATTGGCTGACCTTGCATTATTGGGATTAAAGAACAGAAAAATTACAGCACAGGAACAGGCCCTTCGGCCCTACACCTGCGCCGATCCAGATCCTCTATCTAAAACTGTTGTCTATTTTCTAAGGATCTGTATCCCTCTGCTCCCTGCCCATTTATGCATCGGTCTAGATACATCTTAAATTATGCTATCATGCCTGCCTCTACCACCTCCGCCAGCAATTCGTTCCAGGCACCCACCACCCTCTGCGTAAAGAACTTTCCATGAATATCTCCCTTAAACCTTTCCCCTCTCACCTTGAACCCGTGACCCCTAGTAATCGAGTCCCCCACTCTGGGAGAAAGCTTCTTGCTATCCACCCTGTCTATACCTCTCATGATTTTGTAGACTTCAATGAGGACCCCCTCAACCTCCCATTTCTAATGAAAATAATCCTAATCTACTGTGGTGGTATGATTAGCATAGCTGCCTGCCATTGGTGCAGAACACCGGCTTACCATTGGCCCTGGTCGGTCATGTGCCTCTCGACCGGTTGGTTGAGACCAGTCATGTGACGGTTCCCCGATTGGTCGAGAGGCTGAGTTAACCCCGCCTCCAGGGCGGGGTATAAATACCCAGTATTCCTGCGGTCGTCATTCTACTGTAATCGACCGCAGGGCTAACATCTAGCAGATTAAAGCCATACTTTGGTCCAGCAACTCGTCTCGCGTTCAATTGATGGTACATCAATTTAATCTGCTAGAAATGTGAAGATGGAGCTCCGGATCAAGCCCGAATGCCTCCGCATCAGCCCGCAAATTCCAAACGCATCGGAAATCTTCAAGCATTGGCTGGTGTGGTTCGATAGCTACCTGGCGACCGCAAGCAGCCCCCCACCATGGCACAGAAGCTTCATATTCTCCATTCCAGCGTGGGCATGGCGGCCTACGCGATGATAGGGGAAGAAAAGGAATACGACGCGGCCATGGATAAGCTAAAAGGACAATTTCTTAAACCGGTAAACCGAGTGTTCGCCCGACATCTGCTGGCTACTAGACAACAGTTCCCCGGTGAGTCCTTAGACGATTTTTACCGGGCCCTCGCTGTCCTGGGGAGGAATTGCACCTGCCTCCAAGTTTCAGCCACTGAGCACATGGAACTTTTGATCAGAGATGCTTACGTAGCTGGGATGCAGTCCGCCGCTATCCGCCAGTGGATGCTGGAAAAAGATGACCTCAGCCTAACTGAGGCACGGACTCTCTCCACCTCCCTGGAGGTCGCCGACTTAAACGCCCGCGCCTATGTCCCCAGCTGCGCTGCAGCGCCCTGGGCCTCCTGGCACGCTTCCCCACCGCCATCCGCCATTCCCGACCCCTCTCAGGCCTGCGCCGCGGGACGCCCCAACAAGTCTGCGGGGCCCCACTGCTATTTCTGTGGGTTCGCCAAACACCCTCGCCCGTGCTGCCCGTCCCGCTCCGCCCTTTGTAAGAGCTGCGGGAAGAAGGGCCATTTTTCGTCGGGCTGCCAGGCCAAATCGGTCGCTGCTGTGCCGCGCAGCGACCGGGGATCTCCTCCTCCGGGCCCTTCCAGTGCACTGCGCCAATCTCCCCCCCCCCCCCCCCCCCCGTGCCCCTGCACCCGGCCTGCGCGCCTCTCTGCCCCCGCTCTCAGCCGCTCCGATCGGCCCGCCGGCACCGCTAACCCCGCCCCCAGCAACCACGAGGGTCCTGCGGACGCCGCCATCTTGGGCCCCGGACGCCACGTGCGGGTCCTGGGTGCCGCCATCTTGGGGCCCCGACTCCACGTGCGGGTCCTGGGCGCCGCCATTTTGGGGCCTCGAGCCCACGTGCGGGTCCACGTGCGCCGCCATCTTGGGGCCCCGACTCCACGTGCGGGTCCTGGGCGCCGCCATCTTGGGGCCCCGACCCCGCGTGCGGGTCCTGGGCGCCGCCATTTTGGGGCCCCGACCCCGCGTGCGGGTCCTGGGCGCCACCATCTTGGGGCCCCGACTCCACGTGCGGGTTCTGGGCGCCGCCATCCTGGACTGGCACACAAGGTCCTGCCAGCACCCACTCGGACGGCAACGACGACGACGATGGATCTTCTCCACGGCTCGCGGCCATTCAGCTCGACCAGTCACGCCCACGCACGCTCGCCAAGACGACGACGCAAATCCACCTCAACGGGCACGAGACGGGCTGCCTGCTGGACTCCGGGAGCACGGAAAGCTTCGTACACCCTGACACGGTAAGACGCTGCGCGCTCCCTGTCCACCCTGTAAAACACAAAATTGGGTTAACCTCAGGTTCGCACTCCGTCCGCATCACCGGGTGCTGCATCGCGGACCTTACGGTCCAGGGGAAGGTTTTTAAAAATTATAAACTCCTTGTCCTCCCCGACCTTTGCGCACCCGCACTCCTTGGACTGGACTTCCAGTGCAACCTGCAGAGCTTGACCTTCCAATTCGGCGGCCCTATACCCCCCCCTCACTGCCTGCAGCTTCGCGTCCCTCAAAGTGGACCCCCCCTCCTTGTTTGCTAATCTCACCCCCGATTGCAAACCCCTCGCGACCCGGAGCAGACAGTACAGCGCCCAGGACAGGACCTTCATCAGGTCCGAGGTCCATAGGTTGCTGTAGGAAGGGGTCATCGAGGCCAGCAACAGTCCCTGGCGAGCCCAAGTGCTGGTGGTCCGGACTGGGGAGAAAAACTGGATGGTCATCGACTGCAGCCAGACCATCAACCGGTTTACGCAACTGGCCGCGTATCCTCTCCCCCGTATTTCCGCCATGGTAAACGAGATCGTGAAATACAAAGTCTTCTCCACGGTGGACCTCAAGTCCGCTTATCACCAGCTCCCCATCCGCGCGAGTGACCGCAAGTACACTGCGTTCGAGGCAGTGGGCGCCTCTACCACTTCCTCAGGGTTCCATTCGGTGTCACAAATGGGGTCTCGGTCTTCCAACGGGAGATGGACTGAATGGTCAACAAGTACGGATTACGGGCTACCTTCCCGTATCTCGATAATGTCACCATCTGCGGCCACGACCAGCAGGACCATGACACCAACCTCCGAAAATTCCTCCAAACCGCAAAACTCCTTAACCTAACTTACAATAAGGATAAGTGCGTGTTTAGCACCGACCGTCTAGCCCCAGGGTAACGGACAGGTTGAGCGGGAGAATGGTACCATCTGGAAGACCATACTACTGGCCCTCCGGTCCAGAGATCTCCCTATTTCCCGATGGCAAGAGGTTATCCCCGATGCCCTACATTCTATCCGCTCCCTCCTCTGTACCACAACTAATCAGACACCTCATGAACGTCTTCTTGTTTTCCCCAGGAAGTCGTCCTCCGGATCCCCTCTCCCGACGTGGCTGGCCGCCCCCGGACCCATCTACGGATCCTGCAAACGTTTTGAGAATTTCTCCACTGATGATAAAACTGAGTACCAAAAATTTAATAAAGCTATAAACGGGAACTGTTGAATAGAGTTCAGTAGCGATCCTGCATCAGATTTATTTCCCTTGAAAATTCTCCTTCCAGCAGGTGTTGAAGGCTTGCAATAACGTTGTCACACTCTTCGTGGATTACTTGCACAGCATCATGGCTGGAACTCCATCTTGTGTCACACTGTCTTTTCACAGTCCGAGTGACAAATGATTTTAACACTTCCCAACGAGAAGTAGATGAAGAAAAAAAAGTAAAGAGTTTTTCTAGAATGCCAAAAAATGTAACAACAACAGGTTGCACCTCACTTGCATGGACACAGGCCAAATTGAGGCTGTGGTTCTCACAGTTCACAAACACAGCTTTTGGGTTAACTTCAAGAATTTTTTGTTGAACACCTCCTCTCACTCCAGCCATAACTGCTGCGTTATATGCTTGACCACGACAGTCATTCATGGAAATTTTGTCTTCTTCCAATTTTTCCTGAATTTTATTTACCAGGCTGACTGCATCTTTCTTGTTGACTTGAAAAAATCCCAGAAATGTCTCCTTTATTTCTACTTTTCTGTTTTCATCAATATGAACGTAACACAGAATTTCGGAAACCTGATCTTCATGGGCAATATCTGGAGTTGAATCCAGCATTATGCTAAAATATTTTGTCCTTAATTTATGAAAAAGTATATTTTTCTTGACAGTTTCACCAAGAAGATTGATTATTTCGTTTTGAATTCTGTTGGACAAGTAGGTGACACTTTCACTTTTTGGTTTCTCTTTCCCTCTCTGCAAGTGTTTTGCTAAGATGTCATCATATTTGGCCAAAAGTCTGATTGTTGCTAGAACGTTTCCTGTATTTTCACTGACTGTCTCCCCTGGTTCTGATAACCCAGATATTCCTTCTCCTCGATGTCCACGATAGGCCAGATTCTGTTTTGCCAGAAAGGATATAACCTCGACAATCCGTTCAGTTATAGCTTTCCATCTTTTCTTTTCAGCAGACATTTGCTGTTGAAGTTCAGCATCTATCGTAGTTGAATGATGGAGTCGAACTACGAGGTTCAGGTATTCCCTCATGTGAGCTCTATGAGAAGGGCTTTTCTCATGGTCAGGTATTGTTGGATTTAATTTTCTCCAAGTGGAGAAACCGTCTTCCTTTCCAAAGTTTGACACAGACGACAAATGCTCCTTTGAAAACAAAAAGCAAACAAAACAGTAGCATGCTTTCCGATATGGAGAGTATAACAACTATTTTCTCTCCACAATTTCTCCGTTTGTGGAAACTTTATCAAACCACTGTTTGGAAAATGATCTCCCATCCTTCTCAGCAAATGGACCACTTTTATTCTGATATCCTTCAGGGCCATGTTGTAATATTGTCATCTTCAAATGATCTGGAATCGGTTTCTTCAAACAGCCAAAATCGCTTCTTTGCAAAAATATGCTAAAATCTTCTTTATTTTCTTCACATGGATCATCATCCTGACAACGAGACTGAGGAGAGAGAGTATTATGTTTTGACCGAGCTGAATCCGTATCAGAAAAATCCTTCTCTGCACCCACATCATCTTTTACTTCTCCAGGTTCTCCTACTTCTTCTTTACTTCTTTTTATCCATGCATCTAATGGCCCTCTTTGATGGGACTCTTCTTCGATTCTGGCCCTCTTTTTTTTCCTGTTCTGTACTACTCGGTTGTACACGAAATACTCGTAACATTTCATTTTCTATCTCAAAAACCGTAAGACGCATGAGAAAATGGGAAGAAAATGGTAAACAATCGGTCAGTTGCAGACGGATAAACCATATTTCATTTCTTTGTTCCTTCGTTTCAAATTATTTCACACTGATAATTTTGTGCAATTTATATCATAGACGTGCAAATAATTAGTGGTATCTGTATTCGAATATTAGCATGTTAAGGAATAAATGTCTCCTATTCCGAGATTAAATGCCATAGCAGTCCTCTGATCATCCAGGCTTCACTCTTACTACATCCCACGTAAATATTTCATTAAATATCACCAAAAAACCTATAAAAAACGTAGTTGCACCCGTTCTAGAGTAGGTAAAAGAACTAATCTAGATGCACAAAAAGCTGAAGAAAAGACGAGTTATGACTCTAGGAAACGCAGGAACGAACAGCCACGTCTGCTTGTTGCTTTTGATGGTTGCACCACGTACATCATGCGCATGCGTGTGGGGGGATGGGGAGGAGCACCATTTTCTCTAGACAGAAAGGGTACACCATGTTAAAGGAATAAAGGGCTAACAACTGCCTCTGCAGTGTGGTGAGCCTCCAAAAATTGATCTATCACCGCTGAAATTTTAAAATTACTATCTTATTTCCTTCTCTGGGGCAGCACGGTGGCCTAGTGGTTAGCACAACCGCCTCACAGAACTGAGGTCCCAGGTTCGATCCCGGCTCTGGATCACTGTCCGTGTGGAGTTTGCACATTCTCCCCGTGTCTGCGTGGGTTTCGCCCCCACAACCCAAAAAATGTGCAGAGTAGGTGGATTGGCCACGCTAAATTGCCCCTTAATTGAAAAAAATAATTGGGTAATCTAAATTTAAAAAAAAATTTTTTTTTAAAAATTATTTCCTTCTCTGATTGGATGCCCCCATCCAATGGATGCCCGGGGCCAATGCACCGTCGCCCTTCCCCCCCCCTCTGCACGCCACTGGGGTGCACAAGTCCGACCCGTTGGTGGAACAAGTCCAGTTACTCCACGCTAACCCGCAGTATGCGTACGTGGAGTACCCCGACGGTCGGCAGGACATGGTCTCCCTCTGGGACCTGGCACCCGCCGGCGTGCGGCCCTCCACCCCCCCCTTCACCACAGACCCCCCCCCGTCCCTTTTCCCCCAGCGCCCCACCCAGGCCACCCCTCCCCCATCCATGGCGTCTCCCCCACCAGCCCGGGTTACGGAGACAGTTCAAGGACCATCGCTCCCGGAGTCCAGGACATCAGCTGAACCACCATCGGCTGAACCAACGTCACCAACTCCACTGCGGCGGTCTGCCAGGACGTCACGAGCAACGATAAGGCTGATCGAGTCCATTTAACTTTCAACAACACCATGGACCTTGTATGGACACTATGTACTGTTGCTAAATGTCTGGCCAGTGGGAAGCCCAGGATACATTTTTTTCCTTCTCTCCTTACTACTCATACCACCAGTTCTCCCCCCCCCAAGCTCTCGTTGACACCCCCCCCCCCCCGGCTTCTTTCTCCGCAAGGGGTGAATGTGGTGGTATGATTAGCCTAGCTGCCTGCCATTGGTGCAGAACACCGGCTTACCATTGGCCCTGGTTGGTCATGTGCCTTTCGACCGGTTGGTTGAGACCAGTCATGTGATGGCTCCCCGATTGATCGAGAGGCTGAGTTTACCCCGCCTCCGGGGCGGGGTATAAATACCCAGTACTCCCTGCGGTCGTCCTTTTACTGCAATCGACCGCAGGGCTAACATCTAGCAGATTAAAGCCATACTTTTGTCCAGCAACTCGTCTCGCGTTCAATTGATGGTACATCATCTACTCAACCTCTCTTCATAGCTAGCGCCCTCCATACCAGGCAACATCCTAGTGAACCTCCTCTGCACCTTCTCCAAAGCATCCACATCCTTTGGGTAATGTGGCGACCAGAACTGTACGCAGTATTTCAAATGTGGCCGAACCAAAGTCTTCTACAACTGTAACATGACCTGCCGACTCTTGTACTCAATACCCCTTCTGATGAAGGAAAGCATGCCGTATGCCTTCTTGACCACTCTACCGACCTGCACAGCCACCTTCAGGGTACAATTAACCTGAACACCTAGATCTCTCTGTACATCAATTTTCCCCAGGGCTTTTTCATTTACCGTATAGTTCGCTCTTGAATTAGGTCTTCCAAAATGCATCACCCCGCATTTGCCCGGATTGAACTCCATCTGCCATTTCTCCGCCCAACTCTCCAACCTATCGATATTCTGCTGTATTCTCTGACAGTCCCTTCACTGTCTGCTGCTCCACCAATCTTAATGTAATCTGCAAACTTGCTAATCAGACCACCTATACTTTCCTCCAGATCATTTATGTATTAGTTGACCTTGTGGCCTACAGGTAGAGCTAGTTTTTAGTACACAGCAATCCAGTGCCACTTTGACATGACCACATTATCAGATGCAACATCTTCTGCTTAAATAAAACTAGATAAAGTGGATTAGCACTAACTCTCATTTTTCAACATTCTACTTGATAATGGACAGGTTCTATGATTTCAAGTAACTTGTTCTGTATCTTCAACACATGAGTCAGTTATTTCCTGATACATCTAAAGATCGTATCAAAACATATTTCCTCTTTCTCATATTTAAGTTCTTCTCTGCAAACAAAACTTGTAGTCACTTTAAAAAAAAGAAAAAATTTAGAGTACCCAATTAATTTTTTCCAATTGAGGGACAATTTAGCGTGGCCAATCCAGCTGTCCTGCACATCTTTGGGTTGTGGGGACTTAACCCACGCAAACATGGGGAGAATATGCAAACTCCACACGGACAGTGACCCAGAGCCGGGATCGAACCTGGGACCTCAGCGTCGTGAGGCAGCAATGTTTTTTTTTAAAAAAAAACGCGTTCTATTCAAACTTGTATCAAAGTAGGTTAACTCCCTCCTCCCCCCGCGTGCGCGAACAGCTCCTCAAACACGATCACAAACATCCTCCACCGTTTCTCAAATTCCCCTGCTGAGCCCCTTAACTTCTTCTACTTTATCTTCTCTAACCGCAGGAAGTCAAACAGGTCACCCAACCATGCTGCTACCGCCAGTGGCGATGCCGACCGCCACACCAGCAAAATTAGTCGCCGTGCAATCAGAGAGGCAAAAGCCAAGACATCAGGCCTTCCTCCGCTCCAGGAGCTCCGGCTTCTCTGAAACCCCAAATATCACCACCAAACGGATCGGGTCCACTCCCTCCTCCGCAATCCTGGCTATGACCGCGAACACTCCCGCCCAGGGTCTTCCCAATTTTATGCTTTACTTTACCTATCTCCCTGGCCGCCTCCCTTTTCCTGAGCTGGTGTGCCAACATTCTTCTTGCCTTATCCCCGTACTCATAAATCGCCCCCTTGCCTTCCTCAACTGTTCCAGCACTTTCCCTGTGGTCAACAGCCCAAACTCAGCCTGTAACCTCCGCCGCTCCCTCAGCCCCGCGTCCGGGCCCTCCAAGTATTTCCTGTCCACCTGGAGAATCTTCTCCACTAATCTATCCCTCTCATTCCGTTCCGCCTTTTCTCTGTGGGTCCATATTGAGATTAATTCCCCTCTGACCACTGCCTTCAGAACTACCCAAACCGTCGCTGCAGCGACCTCCCCCATATCATTTGTTTCCAGGTAGTTCTGAATGGACTTGTTAACCCACCACAGATCGCTTCATCCGCTAACAACCCCACATCCAGTCTCCACAGCGGTCTGTGCCCTCTCTCCACACTAACCCGTAGATCCAACCAATGCAGGGCATGATCCGACACTGCGATTGCCGAGTACTCAGCATCCACCACCTCCGGTATCAGCGCCCTGCTCAGAATAAAAACGTTGATGCGAGAGTATATCTTGTGGACATATGAGAAAAAGGATAACTCCTTTGCCCTTGGTCGTGTAAACCTCTATGGGTCTACTCCCCCCATCTGTTCCATAAATCCCTTCAATTCCTTTGCTGCAGCCGGCCTCCTCCCTGTCCTCGATTTTGACCGGTCCAATTCTGGATCAATGACTGTGTTAAAGTCACCTCCCAAGATCAGGTTATGTGACTAAGTCTGGGATCTTACCTAAAACCCACCTCATAATTTTGACATCGTCCCAATTCAGAGCATGTATGTTCACAAGTACCACCCGTACCCCTTCCAGCTTGCCACTCACCATTATGTACCTACCCCTCTTGTCTGACACGATTCTCCCTGCCTCGAATGCCACTCGATTGCTGATCAAGATCGCAAGCCCAAGGTCTTTGAGTCCAGCCCTGAGTGAATACTTGGCTGACCCACCCGTTTCTCAATCTTGTCTGGTCTGTAACCTTTAGGTGTGTCTCTTGTAGCATTGCCACGTCCACCTTCAGCCCCTTCAAATGCACAACGCGCGAGCCCTCATGTAATCAGCCTGGTCGGGGGGGGGGGGAGCTTCCAATCCCCCCCCCACCGCCTATTAGCCATAACCCTTTTCACGCCAGCCTCTAGCGCGCGCCCTCAGCCTCCTCGAGTCCCTCCCTCAGGCAGTCGCCGTTCCTGACCTCCCATTTGTCCCCTAGTAACAGTCCCTCCCCTGTCAGCAAAGCAGTTCTCCTTCCCCCCAGTAATAACACCAGAAACCCAACCCCCCAAGTCAAGCTCCAGCTTAACACCTGCTCACCCCCCACTGCGCGTCCGAGAATCAGCTGACCCATGCTGACTTGATAGCGCCCGCCCCTGACACCAAGCAGTCTGTCTCCCCATTGTTCTCTCCCCTCTCCCCCACATTAGATAAACATTTTAAAAGCATCACATTTCCCAGGAAACAAAATCAGAAAAAACAGTGAAGAAACAGCCACTTTAGAAAAATAAACATCCAAAAGCAGAGCCAACCCCAAAGCCCATCCCTCCTCTAACCAGCTCCCTGCACGACAAAGCAACCTTTAGCCATCCAAACAGCCCATTATTACAGATAGCACTACTTATATTTATACAATCCAGCAAAACAAATCGTCGCCACAGTACTTCCAAGGCTTCAGTGTCTTTTAATTCGCCTCCAGCTTCATTTCTTCAATAAAAGTCCATACTTCGTCTGGTGTTTCAAAGTAGAAGTCCCGTTCCTCATGTGTGACCCACAGACGGGCTGGGTATAGCATCCCAAACTTCACCCCCCTTAAAGAGGGCCGTTTTTGCCCAATTAAACCCAGCTCGCCACTTGGCCAGATCCGTGCCCAGGTCCTGATAAATGCGCAGCTCACAGTTCTCCCATTTGCTGCTCCATTCCTACTTGGCCCACCGCAGAAAGTGTTCCTTGTCAAGGAACAGTGAAGGTACCACCATGGCCCTCGGCGGTTCGTCCGCTTCTTCACCAGGGCACTGTGCGCTCTATCCACTTCCAGGGGCCAAGGGAACACCTCAGCCCCATCAACTTCTCCAGCATGTCCGTCACACAAGTCCTCGCATCCGATCCCACACTACCTTCAGGGAGGCCGACAATTCTAAGATTTTGCCTCCTGGATCTGTTCTCCAGGTCCTTCAGCTTCTCCTGCATTCTTTTCTGGCAGTCGTTCACCATCAGAATGGTCTCCAGCACGGTTATGTATTCCTCGTGCTCGGACACCTTTTTCTCCACCTCCTGGATTGCTCTCCCGTGGGTCTCTTGATTCTGCACAACTTGATCAGTCAAAGCCCTAATCGGGTCCAGCATGTCCTTCTTCAGCTTGATGAAGCAATCTTTGAAAGACTTCCAGCTGCTCTGTCGACCACTGTGCCATCTCCCCGTGGCCCTTGCTCTCCGCCATGTTTCCCTGCATTACCAGCTCTGCTCGCGTCTTCCTTATAGGACTTTGTCTTCTCACACCGCCACTTCTAGTCCAATTCTCCGTACACCGGAGGGGGATTTCTCCTTACTGTCTCACTCTTCACCGATTTATCCCTTAAAATCTGGAAAGAAAATGGGGAAAAACGTCCAAAGGTCCGTCACAGCGGGAGCTGTCAAATGTGCGACCTACTCCTCCATGACCGCCTCCAGAAGTGCTGTAGTCACTTTTTATGGGAAAGTATTTAAATGATTCTGGGCAGCACGGTAGCATAGTGGTTAGCACTATGGTTTCATAGCGCCAGGGTCCCAGGTTTGATTCCCGGCTTGGGTCAATGTCTGTGCGGAATCGGCACATTCTCCCCGTGGCTTTCCTCCCACAGTCCAAGGATGTGCAGGTTAGCTGGTTTGGCAATGATTGGCCCTTAGTGTCCAAAATGTTGAGGTGGGGTTGCTGGGATAGGGTGGAGGTGTGGGGCGCTCTTTCCAAGGGCCAATGCAGACTCGATGGGCTGAATGGCCTCCTTCTGCACTGTAAGTTCTATGTTAGGTTCTGACTATGGATTAATTGCAGGTACAACTGGCAATATGTTTGCTGAAAACTCCAAGGGACAAATCATTCCATCTCCTCGCTCAGCTGGCAATATTCAGATAACCTTCACACCTCGAGTTTTTCCTACTGCGCTGAGAGAATCTCTAGTTGCCGAGGAAGAAGAGGTAAGGGTTTTGTAAAATGAATACATTTCTTCAAACACATGCCATAATTAACTAAGATTGATATTTTTACATTGTTCATTCTGTTGAGTTGGCAGCTCACATAATTGGCTAAGTTATCAATCTGGAGATGTGTTTCAAATTGAAAGGAGATTTTGGTTGTTTTCTATTGTTTTTATAAAGCCTGTTATCTGTTGGAAATCAATACTGTTTCTAATTGAATATTTTCCAATTTGGATGCCTATTTCTCCCCTTTGTAGATGCACTTACACACACTTTCCCATCCGCAGCATGAATAGACAGATTGTTCTTGGGGCTTTGCCAATGCTAGTTTGTTATGGGTTGGGAGAGGTGTGCCGGAGTGCCATGATTAAACTTACACGCAAACCTTTTCCTGATTCATTTCATGACTCACTTCTGCTCATCATCTGGTGGTCCAAGTAAATTCAGTAGTTCCTACATGAGGAATCCTGGATGTGATTCGGTGGTGCTGTTGGTTGATGTGCTGCTGGTTTGTCATGTGTGTATATATACACCATGGGGGCAGCATGGTGGCGCAGTGGGTTAGCCCTGTGCCTCATGGCGCCGAGGTCCCAGGTTCGATCCAGGCTCTGGGTCACTGTCTGTGTGGAGTTTGCATATTCTCCCCGTGTTTGCGTGGGTTTCGCCCAACACAACCCAAAGATGTGCAGGGTAGGCGGATTGGCCATGCTAAATTGCCCCTTAATTGGAAAAAAAAATTATTGGGTACTCTAAATTTAAAAAAAAATGTATATATACACCATGTAATTTCCCCACAGTGCAGAAGAAGCCATTCGGCCCATCTAGTGTGCCAATTCTTCAAAAGACCACCCTACCCATGCCCAATTGCTGCTCTAGCCATGAATCCCCATCCAACCGTTGGACACTAAGGAGCAATTTATAATAATAATCTTTATCAGTGTCACAAGTAGACTTACATTAACACTGCAATGAAGTTACTGTGAAAATCCCCTCGTCGCCACACTGCCATCATGCCGCCCTGATAGGAAATCTAGAATGCAACATAACCTTGCACTTAAAATGATACTTACAGGTTTGTTTTAGTCTACACTGTATATGCTAAGTTTATAAAGCTGTTCTCAACAGTGATCTTGTAAGATATTTTAAATTTCTGTTGTTTGTTATACTGCATATAAACTAAGATTCTTCATTGGTTTACAGTGGTTAAGAAAACAGGCAGAAGCCAGACGAGCTAAAAATGCAAATATCGCTAATCTTAAAGACCTGAAAGAAGAGGAAAAAAATCCAGACTGGCTAAAGGATAAAGGGAAGTACGTTCTGACAATATTTCAAGTTATTAGTCTGAATTTGAAAAGAACTTCACACTTCAATAACTCATCAGTAAAACGCAAGGAACATCACCAACTTCTTTTGATTTCACAAAAGCCTATACTCTGTCAACATTGAGATCTTTTGGAGCATCCTCCTAAAACTTGGCTATCCTCAGAAATTTGTCACCATGCTTCGCCTGCTCCATGAACGCACGCAAGCTGTTATCCTCACCAATAGAAATTGGCACAGGTCAAACAAAAGTGTGTCATTGCAACAATCTCTTCTCCGTCTTCCTTGCTGTAATACTCTATGGGAAACTGTTCAACCTATGCCATCTTTGATCCAATACCAAAATTGCTCCATGCTTTAATTATTGAATTCTGTCATGTAGATGATGCTCGAGTGTGCACTCTCTCAAAATCTGAGCTCCAGGTCATTGTCAACTTCTTCTCTGAAGCATTTGAGAAAATGGGCCTCTCACTAAACACCCTGAAAACTTAAAGTCCTCTTTCAACAGGTTCCCACATCAAAATACCTCCCCCCACCATTGATTATGATCAGCAGGGAGATCCTGAACAATGTGGGCCATTTCTTTATCTGGGGAGCCTTTTCTCGATGAAGGTAGACATAGATGGTCAAATTTATCATTGCCTCCAATGTGGCAGTTCAGCCTTTGGAAGAGTGTATCTGAGGACCAGGATCTCAAACCCACAATAATGTCATGGTTTACCAGGCAGCAGTGATCCCCACACTCCTGTATGCTTTGGAGACTGAGACAATCTTCCACAGGCACCTCAAAGCACTGGAGAAGCACCATTAGTGGTGCCATCACAAGATCCTCCAAACCAGATAGAAAGAAGGGCACTCCAACAGTGGTGTCCTCTCTCATGCCAACTTTTAAAAAATATTTCCACAGGATATGGACATCACTAGCTAGGCCAGCATTTATTTTTATTTTTTTATAAATTTAGAGTACCCAATTAATTTTTTCCAATTAAGGGACAGTTTAGTGTGGTCAATCCATCTTTGGGTTGTGGGGTGAAACCCACGCAGACACTGGGAGAATGTGCAAACTCCACACAGACAGTGACCCGTGGCCGGGATTGAACCCGGGTCCTCAGTGCCGTAGACAGCAGTGCTAACCACTGCGCCACCGTGCCACCCCTCGGCCAGCATTTATTGCACATCATTAATTGCCCTGGAGAAGCTGTTAGTGAGCCACCTTCTTGAACAACTGCACTCTATGTGGTTTAGGCATCTCTAAAATTGCAGCACTCCCTCAAGACTGCACTACTGTATCAGCCTAAGTACAGTGCTCAAGACTCTGGAGTGGGGCTTGAATGCACAGCATCCTGTCTCAGGAGCGAGAATATTATGAACCAGTCAAGGAATCAATCTTGTATTATTCAAAAGATACACTGCTCTTTGGCTTTTCCTGTGCTATTTCCACAGTCTCCTTAACTGAAATTTGTCATGATTAAATTTTAGAGGGCAGCACGATGGCACAGTGGTTAGCACTGCTGTCTCACAGTGCCGAGTTCCCAGCTTCGATCCGGCTCTGGGTCATTGTCCGTGTGGAGTTTGCACACTCTCCCCATATATGCATGGGTTTCACCCCCACAACTCAAAGATGTGCAGGATAGGATTGGCGACGCTAAATTGCCCCTTAATTGGAAAAGATGAATTGGGTACTCTAAATTTGAAGGAAAAAAAGATTAAATTGCAGCCTTTTTAACGGTTCAACTGGTGATCTGGAAAAAAAAAATTCTTTTTATCTACTTCCCAGGTGGTTGGAACTTATTTTCCACTCAGAATTTCAGCAGTGCTACAATCAGCCTCATTATCCTTGCAAAATGATGCATGAAAGAGGGTTATGTGGTGAAGTACTCGGCTATATAGCCCTCCATGTTCATGGGGGGCACGGTGGTGCAGTGGTTAGCACTGAGGACCTGGGTTCGATCCCAGCCCCAAGTCACTGTCCATGTGGCGTTTGAACATTCTACCCTTGTTTGCGTGGGTCTCACCCCCATAACCCAAAGATGTGCAGACTAGGTGGATTGACCACACTAAATGGCCCCTTAATTGGTAAATAAAATAAATGGGTACTTTAAATTTAAGAAAAAGCCCTCCATGTTCAAATAGTTTATTAACTATGACTGGTCTCTTACATAAAGATGAGGCACTTGGAAAACAGTTCACTTATTTGATATTATGTGTATTCTCTGAAAGACATTCTGGAACCAATCACATGATGTTGACTACTAAACAATGACTAACTGCAATGAGAGACCTTAATTTACAGCATTTAGCACTTTGCTAGCCTGTGAAGGTCTGATTAGCTTCTCGATAATACACTTCAAATCAGGTTATCATAGTTGTTAAAATATTATTTTCCTTTTTCAGCAAGCTGTTTGCATCAGGAGATTATCTTGCAGCTACTAATGCTTATAACCTGGGAATACAATTGAATAATAAACTTCCAGTCTTGTATCTGAACCGGGCTGCATGCCACCTTAAACTAAGAAATCTACACAAAGCCATTGAAGACTCCTCCAAGGTTAGTTCACATTCAGATTCTGGGAAATTAGTTAATAATTAATTGGATTAAAGCAAAAATTAACCATGGTTCAGTTTATTTTTACATTTGGGAACCTTACTGTGTCAACTCAGGTTTTGAATAATGGTCAGTCACAAATATTAAAGGTGATCCATAAGTTTCCATCTTTGCTGTTTGTTTATTTGTCCCCTTTCCTATACTTTATCTTCTCTTTTGTGGTATATATCACTTCCTGACTCAGGATAGACAGACGACCGACACTTTCCCTCAATTCTGCCAATGCAACTCACTAAATTAAAGTCGGCAAGAGCAACCACCCCAAAATGACAGAGTTCTCTTTAAATACATGCATTAAGTTCCAGTGATGTCACTGAGACTTGATCTATTTTAGTCTGTGGTTTGAATGGGGGAAAACAGTGCTTGCTCGTCTGGAACATGAAGCTTTCAATTGCATCCCACCCTTGGAAAATGTTAGCACCTGATTTTTGAAAGAAAAGGAAATCAAGCTCTTATTGCGGACTTTTTTATTTGTTTAAGTAACATGTTTATTCTTTCATTTAGGCACTTGATTTGTTAACTCCTGCTGTTCCAGACAATGCAAGTAGCAGACTGAAGGCCCACATTAGAAGAGGGGCAGCATTTTGCGAACTGGAACTATACGTGGAGGGTAAGAGGACTTCTTTGTACACAGAAATTGTGGAAACATATAATTTAGCAAATGTTGTAATTGAAATTTGGCTATACCAGTTTTCCCTTTTCCAGTTTACTCCTCCCTTCCTGACTAATTTGTAAAGATCCAAGTAAGGCGGTAACCAACAGAGCCTTTATGTTATTCAGAAAACATTTCAAACATAATAACGTAGAGAACCAATGGGTGGAATTGGGTACTCTAAATTTAAAGAAGAAATTTTCTTCACAGATAATAGCATAGGGAACCAAATATGTTCCATGAAAAATAAATAAATAAATAAATAAATAAATAGTGAGCACAGTCAGCAATGCAATAGCACATAGTCTTTCCCTGCTATTTTTCTGTCCATCCATGCCTCTTTTTCATTCTCCCTCTCTTCCAGGTAATTCCTTGTATACACAATGTCACAAGGAGTGAGAGGAGATAAAACTTCACCTTTTTCTAACATAGCTTGTCTATCTAAACCTTTTAGGGTGGCACAGTGGTTAGCATTGCTGCCTACGGCACTGAGGACCTGGGTCACTGTGTGAAGTTTGCACATTCTCCCGTGTCAGCGTGGGTTTCACAACCCAAAGTTGTGGAGGGTAGGTGGATTGGCCACGCTAAATTGTCACTTAATTGGGAAAAAAAATATGATTGCGTACTCTAAATTTATTTAAAAAGGTATATCTAAACCTTTATCAGCTGTGGGAGCATGGATCTGAGGGACATTTTTTTAAATTTAGAGTATCGAATTCATTTTTCCAATTAAGGAGCATTTAGTGTGGCCAATCCACCTACCCTGCACATAGAACATAGAACATACAGTGCAGAAGGAGGCGATTGTGGGGGAAAAACCCATGCAAACACGGGGAGAATGTGCAAACTCCACACAGACAGTGACCCAGAGCCGGGATCGAACCTGGGACCTCAGCGACATGAGACAGCAATGCTAACCACTGTGCCACCGTGCTGCCCAGGATCTAAGGGACTTAAGTGTGTGTGTGTGCGACTGTCAGTGTTGGTGGATGATGCAAACTATAACCAAGTTTCAACTGCCATCATTAAAGATCAATGGATACACACCCAGTAAGTTGTAACAGCTGTTCATAATTTCTGTTTTTCCCAGTTAAGGAGCAATTTAATGTGGCCAATTCGCCTAACGTGCACATCTTTGAGTTGTGGGGATGAGACCCACGCAGACACCAGGTGAATGTGCAAACTCCATACAGACAGTGACCCGGAGCCGGGATCGAAGAGTGACCTGGGGCCGGGATTGAGCCTGGGCCCTCAGCGCCGTGAGGCAGCAGTGCTAACCACTGCGTCCCCATGCTGCCCCTAACAGCTTGTTGATCATGACAAATCTTTCATCTTCCTCGTCTGTCACCTCATCTATGATCATGCAACCCATACATTCTGGGGATTCAAGCTGAACCCTTCCTGATCTTTGTGGCTCAATGTCACATCACAACAATTTTTATTTATTCAGTGGATGATTTTATTTATGCTCTGATAGGCCTTCAAGATTATGAAGCTGCTCTTAAGATTGACCCAAGCAATAAGACAATAGAAGAAGATGCAGAGAAGATACGTCATGTGATTCAAGGAACACCTCCTGATCTCTAAGAACCAAGAGAAAAATGTCAAAGACTTACTGATAGTTAAAGAAAAGTTACTGAGGATGCTGGAATCTGAACCAAAAAAAAACATTCTGGACAATCTTAGCAGGTCTGACAACATCTGTGAAGATGTAAAGGAGCTAACGTTTTGAGTCTGGATGACTATTTGTTAAAGCTGGTGATAACTGATAGTATATTTACCCTTTTGTTAGGATATAGTCATTATACTCAGGAGCGGTAATAAATCCAAACCTCAATCCAAACCAGACTTACATTTTCTGAGGAAAACCTGAACAGTGTGAACTGAAAAGGTGTCTAGAATCTTTAACTAAGACACTGCTATGCATTAATTGTTGGTGCTTTTTGCACTTGCCCTCTCTTTATGGGGAGGAGAGGACTTTCTTCTTTCATTATATTCCTGTTGAGAATTGAGTATGTGCATCACTATAATGTGGATAGAATATTTAATCAAAAGCCTGATTATAGAGTGGTTTGTACCATTGTATAAACTGGAGGCTGGTTTAGCCTACTTGGCTAGACAGCTAGTCGTGATGCAGAGCAAGGCAAGCAGCATGGGTTCAATGTCCCTCCTGGCTGAGGCTATTCATGAAGGCCTGCCTTCTCAACCTCCCCCTTAAAAGGGGAAAGCAGCCTCTGGTCATCTGGGATTCTGGCAACTCTATGCTGTTGTATGACAGGGTCTTCATTTAATCTAGAAAGTCTCTAGTCAAAATTCCAAATGGCAGATGTACTCACCCATGTGACTTTAGAATGGTTTAATATCTTCTAACAAATACTGCTGTTTGAGTCTTCAGTGGACCGTGTCCTCATAATAGTGAAAAGCTGCACATTCAGCTTCCAACCAGATTACCATGACTGTTCAGTAACCTATTCCTGAAAGTATCTGTGTGGAAGGTGAAGACAAGGGTGGCACAGTGGTCAGTACTGCTGCATCTCAACGCCAGGGACCGGTGTTCAATTCTGGCTTTTGGAGACATTCTGCGTAGAGTTTGCACATTCTCCCCATGTCTGCCTGGGTTTCTGTGATAAAGCCAGGGGAGTCCAACGAGCTTCTTAAAAGTCTTTTATTTCAGCAACAGCATCATACATTCACAGGGCCCGATTACCTTCACCAGGTCCTCATTCCTTTTTAGCTGGCTGCACAGCTGCCTGCCTTTTATGCTAGTTACGGGACGTTATCAGAGGTTAACAGTCCAATTGAGCACAGGGAAACAATCATCCCCAGCTGGATGAGTCCCGTGCAGGATTCAAATACATGAATAGGATGGGAATAGAGGGATACGGACCCAGGAAGTGTAGAAGATTGTAGTTTAGTCGGGCAACATGGTCGGCACGGGCTGGGAGGGCCGAAGGGCCTGTTCCAGTGCTGTACTTGTGGTGAATTATGCTACATTGTAATTCACACTGTATTGCATTGCATTATGTCCTTGCGGGCTCTCTATGTGAGCCATTGTGCGGCTCTGCCCATAGGGGGAGATGAGGAGCTTGTACTGGGCTTCACCCTTGGCTCCGCCCATGGCTCCTCCCACTAACCGGAAGTATAAAGTACTGCAGCCGTAAGCCTGCTCTCAGTTCCTCTAGTCGCAGGCTGGCTCAGTTGCAAGACTATTAAAACCACAGTTTACTTCCAATCGTGTGTCTAGTGAATTGATGGTCACATCAGTACTTCTCTTTGCACAGGTTATTACACCCGTCCCTCCCCCAAAGTCCAAAAACCCCTCGCAAGTACAACCATTGAGGAGGAGGATAGGAGAGGACCAAACGGGTGCAAACCCCTCAGTGGCTAGACAACAAACCAAAAAAAAAAGTAATTGGTTCGGATAAGGCACCACCAAACAGGGAAGCAGGACAGGCAGGCGTGTACTCTACCAAGCATTACATCCAGCCCGACACCCTCACCAGCTACAGAGGGGGCGAAGCTGCCAACAGCCAAACCCAGGGACGGCATACACCACTGCATCGGACCCATCAATGGCCCACGTCGGCAAGCATGCCTTCCAGCCACAGAGGGAACAGGTTGGGGGGGGGGGGGGGGGGGGGGGGGGGGGGAGACACATCTGGTAATGTCCTGTAACTCCCAAACACCCCCTAATTTAAAAATAATAAATTAGGCACTCTAAATTCTACCTAAAAATAAAGCACCTACCAAAATGCCCAGGGAGCTGTCGCCACGACATTCTTACAGTACCTCTGCACAGACAAATAAACACACAGCACAAATTTTTAAAAACCAGCAGAGCTCTGTGCAAGCTGCCACAGGACCAGAAGTCACATATGGAATGTCCAGTCAACTCAACACCAGAGTCTCTAGGCACAAAACCTGCAGTCGTACAATAACTGTCATCTCACAGGCAAAACATCACTGTTGCAAATCCCACAGTCCAAGCAGCCGTAGAACAGTCTTCCAAACACAACTCCGCACTCACAACCCAAATGACATTCAAAACGGCAGCGGCAACTCCAGAATGGACTCCCCGATAGACCATTGTGCCAGGATCAGGAAACAACAGCAGACAGAGACGAACAAAACGCTACACAACCCACACCAGAAGTCACCCAGAAGATACCGCATCCAGTCCTACCGGACACATGAGACTCCAGATCACTCGCCAGCAGACACACATCACAAGCCAGCAGCAAAAACCCGACCTAGCGCTTGCCTTCCATGACATTTACAGGCTCAGAAAAAAAAATCCACCACAGAACCAAACTCCGTACCATAGTCCACTCTTTTAAAAAACAATTCCAGGGAGGTAGCTCAGCTGAACAGACAGCACGCCAACAGCTCCAATTCATCATCGTCACCAATGTGATAAAGCCAGGGGAGTCCGACGAGATTCTTAAAAGTCCTTTATTTTAGCAACAGCATCATACATTCACAGGGCCCAGTTGACTTTCACCAGGTCCTCATCCCTTTTTAGCTAGCTCTATGCTGCCTGCCTTTTATGCTGGAGCTGGGTTAACTCAGTCCAATTGAGCACGGGGAACAATCATCCCCAGCTGGATGAGTCCTGTGCAGGCTATTACAGGTTATTACAGTTTCCTCCGAGTGCTTCGGTTTCCTCCCACTGTCCAAAAATTGCCCATTAGTGTCCAAAAGGTTAGGTGCGGTCTCGGTGATAGGGTGGGGCATGGGCCTAAGTCGGGTACTCTTTTGGAGAGTCAGTGCAGACTTGATAGGTCGAATGGCCTCCTTCTGCACTATAGGGATTCTAAGATCAATCTTAGTAGTGATGCCCATGATAAAGTAATAGCCACTAAAGTAAAAGACTGAATTTTAATGTGTAGGAGCAGGTATTGTTTAATGCTGCTGAAATGCAAAACACGTTGGGAAACTGACTCTATCCAACCCACCTACTTTCACATTTCACCGCAGCATGTTAAGCTGCTTGTGAAGAACCTCTTTGGGAGAAGCAGAGTGTCGATTTCAATATGTTAATTGGTCAATTACAGCATTATTAACATGGTACAGTATTTGCAATTTAACTGAATCTGTGGGTTTTTCAAGCATCCTGGAATTGTTGGTCAAAATACGGTGAGTACACAGTGGCAATTAGAACATAGAACATAGAATTTACAGTGCAGAAGGAGGCCATTCGGCCCATCAAGCCTGCACCTTGGAAAGAGCACTCCACTTAAGCCCACAACTCCACCCCATACCCGTAACCCAGCAACCCCTTTGGACACTAAGGGCAATTTAGCATGGCCAATCCACCTAACCTGCATGTCTTTGGACTGTGGGAGGAAATCAGAGCACCCGGAGGAAACCCACGCAGACACGAGGAGAACATGCAGACTCGACACAGACAGTGACCCAAGCTGGGAATCGAACCTGGGACCCTGGCGTTGTGAAGCCACAGTGCTAACCACTGTGCTATCACGCCACCAATTGAGGGGGCTGAGGACATGACAGGAAAATGTGCCAGTGAAACCTTTCTTGCCTGCTTGTGTGAAAGACTTTGTTCACAGAATTTGTGCCGAGAGGTAACTTTGACAACTTTGCGATTACTTTGGGAACCTGCGAAGTTGTATGTCTGATCTACATTTGGGAACTCTTGAGCTATCAGGTCAACATGAGTTTCCCTGATGGTGTATTATTTTGAACCTCAGATGAGGACCAAGATAGCAGGAACAGCAACAATTTGCTCCTCACAGACCTATAGCTCCTCAGGAGAGGGATGACAAGCAGCTCACAGGAGGACATGTCTATCACCACAGGGTCAACCGATGAAGTTTCAAAATGTTGGAACAACAGCATTTGAGTTTTCTGTCAGGTCGTGGCATACATTTGAGCCTGTTGGAGTGTATCTGTTGCCAATTGAACCTGGTGTCCATGTCTTACTGCTGGCTGTCAAAATCATTATCGCTCTCAAATGTTAGTTTCTGTACTCTTCAAGGCTCTGCTGGAGAATTTGTAGTCAGTGGATTGGATTTGTTTACTGTCACGTGTACCGAGATACAATGAAAAGTATTGTTCTGCGTACAGTTCAGACAGATCATTCCGTACATGAAAAGAAAATACATAGGGCAAACATAAAATACACAATGTAAATACGTAGACACAGACATCGGGTGAAGCATACAGGAGTATAGTACTACTCAGTAGAGAAGACGTGTGGAGAGATCAGATCAGTCCATAAGAGCGTCGTTTAGGAGTCTGATAACAGCGGGGAAGAAGTTATTTTTGAATCTGTTAGTGCGTGTTCTCAGACTTTTGTATCTCTTGCCTGATGGAAGAAGTTGGAAGAGTGAATAAACTGGGTGGGATGGGTCTTTGATTATGCTGCCCGCTTTTCCAAGGCAGCGGGAGGTGTAGACAGAGCCAATGGATGGGAGGCGGGTTTGTGTGATGGACTGGGCGGTGTTCACGACTCTCTGAAGTTTCTTACAGTCTTGAGCCGAGCAGTTGCCATATCAGGCTGTGATGCAGCCAGATAGGATGCTTTCTATGGTGCATTTGTAAAAGTTGGTAAGAGTCAATGTGGAGATGCCAAATTTCATTAGTTTCCTGAGAAAGTATAGGCGCTGTTGTATTTTCTTAGTCTTGGTGTTGACATGGGTGGACCAGGACAGATTGTTTGTGATGTGCACACCTAGCAATTTGAAGTTGTCAACCATGAGCAGCACGGTACCACAATGGTTAGCACTGTTGCTTCACAGCACCAGGTTTGACTCGTGGCTTCGGTAACTGTCTGTGCGGAGAATGCACGTTCTCTCTGTGTCTGCGTAGGTTTCCTCTGGGCACTCCAGATTCCTCGCACAAGTCCCAAAAGACATGCTGTTAGGTAATTTGGACATTCTGAATTCTCCCTCAGTTTACCCAATCAGGCGCCTTAGTGTGGCGCCAAGGGATTTTCACAATAACTTCATCGCAGTGTTAATATAAGACTACCTGTGACACTAATAAAGATGTAGAAATTCCGGCGTTGAACTGGGGTTGGCACAGTAAGAAGTCTTACAACGCCAGGTTAAAATCCAACAGGTTTATTGGAGTCACTAACTTTCAGGGCATTGCTCCTTCATCAGGTAACTCACTCAGGTGATGCTCCGAAAGCTAGCGATTCCAAATAAACCTGTTGGACTTTAACCTGGTGTTGTAAGACTTATTACTGTGTCCACCCTAGTCCAACCCCGGCAGCTCCATATCATTGCAAACTGCCAGCTCAAAGTGGAGAGGATCTTCAAGAAGATCGTGCATGTAGACACACATCACTCACCTGATGAAGGAGTGACAATCCAAAAGATAGTGATTCCAAAGAAACCTGTTGGACTTTAACCTGGTGTTGTAAGACTTCTTACAACACTAATAAAGATTATTATTATATTATCTCCACCTCAGCACCGTTGATATAGGCAGGGGTGTGCACGATAATGCGTCCTGAAATCAATGACCAGCTCTTTAGTTGACATTGAGGAGAGATTGTTGTTGTTACACCACTCCACTAGGTTCACTATCTCCCTCCTATATTCTGACTCATCGATGTTCGAGATCTGACCAACTACGGTCGTGTCGTCAGCAAACTTGTAGATGTAGTTATAGCCAAATTTTACCATGCAGTCGTGTGTGTGTATAGGGAGTATAGTAGGGAGCTAAGTATGCAGTCTTGCAGGGCCCCTTTATTGAGGACTATCATGGAGGAGGTGTTATTTTTACTGAATGTGGTCTATGGGTCAGAAAGTCGAGGATCCAGTTGCAGAGTGAGGAGCCAAGTCTTAGGTTTTGGAGCTTTGAGATGGGCTTGGCTGGGATTATGGTGTTGAAGGTGGAGCTGTAGTCAATAAATAGGAGCCTGATGTAGGAGTCCTTGTTGTCGAGATGCTCTAGGAATGAGTGTAGGGCCAGGGAGATGCCGTCTGCTGTGGACCGGTTGTGGCAGTATGTGAATTGCAGTAGATCTAGACATTTTGGGAGTATGGAGTTGATGTGCCTCATGACCAACCTCTTGAAGCACTTCATTATGATCAATGTCAATGCCACCGGATGATAGATGTTGAAGCATGTTGCCTGTTCTTCTTTGGCACCGGTATGATTGGTTTTGAAAGTATACTGAACAATACAGACATATTTTGAGCAACAAGATCCATAACTAATACAAAACCATGCCTATAGCCATCTGTGTGTCATTTAAAAGATATATTCATGGGATGCGGGTGTCAATGTCACTTATTGCCCATGCCTATTGTCCCCGAGATCGTCCTTGAGATAGTGACGGTGAACCTCCTTCTCGAGCTGCTGCGGTCCACCTGGTTTAGTTATACCCATAGTGCTGTCAGGGAGGGAGTTCCAGGATGTGAACCCAACAACAATGAAGGAACGGTGATATATTTCCAGGTCAGTTGGTCTAATAATCCTGGCTATGTTTGTACATTTTTTGATTACATCAGCTGAGCAATGCAAATTATTTGTAACATTTGGAGGTGCATAGTGACTGTTTATCCAATGCACATAAATCTGTTGATAATCAACTCTATTTTAAGTACCTCATGCAGAATGGAAAGAATGCAAAAGCTATTTTGAGAGGTGCATCTTCTTAAAATAAACAATGTTTAATCTAAGAAACATAATACACCCAGAGAAATACCACAAATGCAGATAAAAATACCATTTTTGTTGTAACCACCTCCTCGTACCCCTTGCAATAATAGTCACAGAAAAGGACCCGCAATTGGTTTAAAGAGTGAAACTCTCTTTAACTTCAATTCTGCAGTTGGCAAGGGTAATTTATTTGTTTATTTGCAGGTCAAGTTGTTTTTAAACAATAGCTATCAGGCCAGCAGCTGCAATGTTACTTCAAAAGTCAAGTGTTTTTGGTTTCTGGAGATCCAGTTCTACCGAGCTGCAGAAGCCCTCTCTCAGCTATTAGAACGTCACATGTTTAGAATGCATGAAGGATGGTGCATATTACCTAAACGTTTAAATTAACTCTATCTCCCCATTTTTTCAAATCCGCTGTGAGAGCTCACTGGAGTTTTAGTACATGCAGCATCAAAGGATTGTGTGCAACCACCTTGCTATTGGAGTGCAGCCAGAACCAAAGACTGCATTTACATTATACCTTTAGCACTGTGCAACATTGAAGTTGTAGTATAAACAGACACTTAATAATATCTTAATGTAAAAATTGATTTTTACACACTAACAGACCCCCAATGGCATTGCTTGTAACAGTTGAATTGTATGTGTTTTATATTAGCTTAGTCATGAACAATGTTTGATAGGGAAAATGTTACAGGAAGTAAATGTGATATTTTCGGGAGGTGCGTCATATATGCAAACATTTTTTTAAAATTTAGAATATCCAATTCATTTTTTCCAATTAAGGGGCAATTTAATATGGCCAATCCACCTACTCTGCACATCTTTGGGTTGTGGGGGTGAAACTCACGGGGGGATTGTGCAAACTCCACACGGACAGTGACCCAGAGACAGGATCCCTGGGACCACGGCGCCGTGAGGCTGCAGTGCTACCACTGCGCCAACGTGCTGCCATATATGCAAAGATTTAAATGTATTACTTAATAAGCAAGAGCAGGGCCAACAAATGGGAGTAGGAGCGGTACACAATTCATTTTTTCCAATTAAGGGGCAATTAGCGTGGCCAATCCCTCTACGCTGCACATCTTTGGGTCGTGCGGGTTAAACCCCCACAAACATGGGAGAATGTGCAAACTCCACACAGACAGTCACCCAGGGCTGGGCTCGAACGTGGGACCTTGGTGCCGTGAGGCAGCAGTGCTAACCACTGTGCCACCGTGCTGCCCAGTAAAGAGAGAAATGAAAAGAATTGAACCAGTGGAAAAACACAAAGTAAGTTGGAGGCAGTAGTTACATGATCTAAATTTGCTGAACTCCACATTGAATACAGAAGGTTCCTGAAGAATCCACAAGACTGCATAGTAGACTGTTCCTCGAGCTCCCATTAAACTTCTTTGGAACGTGGTAACAGGCCAAGGACAGAGAGGTCAGAGAGGGAGCAAGGTGGAGGATTGAAATGACAAGCGACAAGAGGTTCACGTTTGTGGATTGAACGGAGGTGTCAGTCGCCAGTCGCTCTGGCATCAGTTTGCCTTGTCTGTTGCTGTGTTTTGTGCAGGTAATTGATGAGGCGCTGTGGAGTGGCCACACTAATGCAATCCTGTATAACTTGCATGTTGTTAATGGCAATGTTGACCCCTGGCGTTGTGAGACAGCAGTGCTAGCCACTGCACCACCGTGCTGTCCTGGAACAGTACATCTTTAAACAATAATGTGGTGTCAATTGCCCCATCGACTGAGGTATTTTAAAGTTAAATAATATAAACAATATTGGTATTTCAGAGAATAGATGACCTCAGATTGGAAAGCAAGACCTAAACAAATGGCTGGCATAGAACAGGGAGTTGGAGCTCATAAACACATGAAGTCAAATCTGAGGCTATTTTGTCTAAATTATAAGCATAGTGCTATGGAACAGAATAGAAATGGAAGGGGAGTGGGGGCTGTGGGGTGGGGTTGCGGAATCAGAAAGCAGGGCAGAGCAGAGTAGAGCCGGGAGGTTGTTTAAATTCTAATACATCCAACATAGAAAGATAGTGAGATAGAACTGACAGATTTTCTGCCTAAATGACAGAAGGGGGAGTGGGGCCTGAACAAACAATGAGAAGTGGTCAAGAACGATTTGGAAAGCAGAATCTTAGGTGAAGGTGATTGCCACAGAGTAGGATTATTGCTGAAAGAAAGGGAGATGTTTTTGTTGAAGCTTTTCATCTTACACTCATCAGGACATTTTGCAAGAATACAAATCCAGGGAAGGCAACAAATGTTATATTGGGCGGAATTCTGGGCAGCACGGTGGCCTAGTGGTTAGCATAACCGCCTCACGGCGCTGAGGTCCCAGGTTCGATCCCGGCTCTGGGTCACTGTCCGTGTGGAGTTTGCATGTTCTCCCCGTGTCTGCGTGGGTTTCGCCCCCACAACCCAAAAATGTGCAGAGTAGGTGGATTGGCCACGCTAAATTGCCCCTTAATTGGAAAAAATAATTGGCTAATCTAAATTTAAAAAAAAAAGAATACTTTAAAAAAAAAAAAAAATATTGGGCGGAATTCTCTGCAACGGCCGACGCCGTCGTGAAACCTGGAGTGTTTCACGACAGTGTTGGAGGGCGCTCCTCGCCCCTTATTCTCCCCCCCCCCCAAGGGGGCTAGGAGCGGCGATTCGTGAAACTCGGCCGCTGGGCCTTGACGCTGGCGTCAAGGCGGCGCGTCGATAATGACACGGCCGGCGGCGCCAACCCGCGCATGCGCTGTTGCCGTCTTCCCCTTCGCTGCCCCGCAAGACATGGCAGCTTGATCTTGCGGGGCGGCGGAGGGGAAAGAGTGCTCTCTTGGAGACGCCGGCCCGACGATCGGTGGGCAATGATCGCGGGCCAGTCCCCTCCCGAGCACGGCCGTGGTGCTCGATCCCCTCTCCGCCCCCCACAGGCCCCAAACTTACCTTTCGCGCTATGTTCACGCCGGCAGCGACCAGGTGTGGTTGCCGCCGGTGTGAACAGGTCGGGAACGGCAGGCCGCTCGGCCCATCCGGGCCGGAGAATCGCGGGTCGCCGTGATAAACGGCGACCCGCGATTCTTCAAGCGGCGTGTTGCAAAACGCGCCACGCCATTTTGGGGGGGGAAATCGCGGGGGGTGCCAGAGCGGCCCTCCCGCGATTCTCCCACCGGGCCTGGGGAGCGGAGAATCGCGCCCATTGTACGAGAAGGGAGTGCTGATTGGTTGGCAAGTGGAGTATTGAATGATTAAGAAGAGTAAGACTTTATATTAAAGATATGCATGTGACTGCTAGTTCTTGACATTTTAGATGTTGGGTTCCTCTGTATTCTTCTGACTGCTGCCCTATGAAGCATGACTGAAAAAAAATTGACACAAGAATAAATTACAATCTACTATATTACCATAGTATTTCGTCCAGTTAACAATTACAAAACCATGGGCACTCTTGAACCCACGCCACATTTGCTTTTTCAACATCAAATCAAAATGGAAGTAAATCATGCACTCTGTTCTTGTCCGAACCAGTATTCAGGGAGCGGTTACGGTACATCCCACCACGTTGGATCATTGCAGAGAAGGACTGCGATAATGGTTTGTAGACAGAAGGTGCAGTTTCACAAGTCTGGTCGTTGGACCCATATTCTGCAGAGGTGGTTCTGTAGAGTGGATTTTGAGGTTTAACAAATGGAACTGGGGAATATGACGACGTTGGGACCTTCACCATGCAGGAAAAGATAGGGTTTCCAGGATTCATACAGGAAGGCCACTGCTTCTCCTTGGTCTCTACCTTCGCAGCAACGGCAGGGATGGGATCATTTTCACTCCTTTCCTTCTTATGCTCACCCTTTGGAGCAAAAGATTGATTATAATCGTCACTCACCAAGTCTTTACACTCATCCTTTTGGGCGATGGATAATTTGAGATCATTGCACATACTGTCTTCACGTTGCTTTACGGTAAAGGAGGGATTATAATAATCGCGCACTTCATCTGCATGGGCTAAATCAAGTTTATCGCACACAATATCTTTAGATTCAACCTTAGAAGCAAAGGATGGTTTGAGATCATCACAGATTGAGTCCTCAACCTTCTCAGCGAGTGAAGCAAAATCATCATCACACGTTATGGAGTCAACCTTTGAAGCACAGGGCAGTTTGAGATGATCGCAAACCGATTCTTTAAAGTGAACCTTTCGAGCGAGGGATGATAAAGTGATATCATTTTGGGGTTCAACCTTTGGAGCAAAGGATGAAGCCTGATCATCACACGTTGGGTCTTTAAATTGAAACTTTCGAGCAGTCGCTGGAATGGGATAACGGCTCATGGTCCCTTTAAATAGGTCGGCCGGCTCTTTCCAGGTGGAACTGTCACCTTTCTGGGACGTTCACCGATTTCTCCAGCTCCCTTCGACCAACCATCAGCCTGATAATGCCAATGCAACAGTGCGCACAGACCTGGATGTATCCAATGAGGTCAGCTGCCCCCCCCCCCCCCCCCGGCGCGTCGCTCTCGCTCTCTCGTTGCCATGGATCCATTGTTCGGCTCGAGCTGTTTGTTGTGGCAGCGGTGCCTTGGTAACGGCGGCTGATTGGCCGGTTGGGATGACGCGTGCCGTTTGCGAGGGGGGCCTCTGGGAGTTGTAGTCCGCGTGACGCGGCGGTTAGCGGGGCGGGACGGGGACTGCAGGTCCCACAATGCCGCGCGTCCCGTGCGCACGCCTGCGTGCTGGGTGAAGGCGAGAGGGGGCGGGGGCTGCGCCTGTGCTTCGCTCCGCAGCATCACTGCTCGTCAGTCAAAACATCACAAGAGGCCGCGGCTGGAGGCGGTTGTTTTTTGACCAGCCAACAGTGTTAGTTATCGCCGGGTGAAGGGGCGACAGGTAAGGCCGGGCTCGGGGTGCGAATGCGCGGGGGGGGCTGTTTCCGGGGAGGGAGAGTGCTGACGGACGGTGGGACGCGGCCGGCTGGGCCCGAGCCGTCTGATCTGAAGGGCCGCGTCTGACAGCGGCCGGGGCGGAGGGAGGGCCTCGACTTCTGTATCGGGGATGGAGCCGGCGATTAATTTGCCCCAAGTGACCTACTTCCCTGTCACAGTGTCCCCTCCCCACCCCCAATGCTAAAGAGAGCGATGCTGAAGTCTGGCACGTTAATTAATTTTTTTGCACAGGTGGAGGCGTCGAAACAACCGCACCGCTTGTTTATTTTGGTCTAACAGCGCGCTCACTTCCTTTTGGCTTCATATCGAGCAGCTCGGGTTTGATACGCAGATCACAGCTGATCGCAAGATCTGATTGTACTGATGTAACTTCCACTTTCACACCACACCCCCCCCCCCCCCCCCGTCATCTGTTGACATAATGCACACTCCATCCCATAAGGTAGATATAGCGAGAGATGATGAAATCAACCTTGAGCTCCTTCCTCAAAAATACCCTTTGAACGCAGTCAGCTGGGACGAGGACCATTATTGACATTTTCTTTTGTGCTACCGTCCAGGGGTTTTGTACAACAAATATGAGCAGCACCTTCCATCCACAATTTCTGTGGAAAGCGATGTGAATATTCCTTAGACATGCAATTTTCAGCAACCCCCAATTAATCATTTCTTCATCAATAATTATTACAGGAGGGTGGAAAAAAACACTGGCTACAGGGAAGCTTTACACTCAATAATATAACTGCCAGAAGAAATCGAGGTCCTAATTTCAGAATGGATGTCAAACTGATGTACAAATTCAACTCGTTTGTCTCCAACATTGTTATGGATTTTTAATATGCAGCTAATTTATAGAGCAAATAACATTCCTAATAATCCTAGACATTCTCTGCTGTTATTAACCTACCATGGACTCCAATAGAAATAGTAAGCTTTTAAAGGGCACAATGTGACTATCTTGGTGAACAAGGGTCTCTATTTCGGAGTCCTTTTTATGCTTGAGCATATGAAACCTTTTTTTCTTGGGTCTTAGGGGGTCCCCCTTCTCTTCCCTCCCCCACTTGTTTCCTGGTTTCTGCCTGGCATTTTTCCTCAGCATAACTGAAATTGACAGCTCAACAAAGTGGAAGATTATCATAGCATTGTTACATCACAGGAGGAGGTTATTTGGGCCCGCGAGAAGGCACTCCGTGGTATGGGTGGGGAGACGATGCATTATTTCAGTAATTATTTTGCTTTTATTCAAATATAAGATTTGGAGAAGGCCATTTGGTCACTTCAGGCTTGGCTTCTAGTCTTATTGCTTCATCTAAACAACTGTACTTGTTTTTCTTTTAGATTATTGACTTTGGTTGCTTTTCTGGGAACTTATTTTGCTGGTTTATTTTTCTTTATATAAAATTAAGTTGCTTGACTGCTGTTTGCTCCACATTTCTGCATTGTTAACTTGTGTCTCCTTTGCAATGGTGAATTATTTGCCTTGATCATCTTAGATAATCTCTTTCATGATTTATTATTGTGAATTTAATCTTTAGATTTCTGTCTGGTTTGTGAGTAATGGCTATTATAAAATTTATTGGCATGATAAAATTACTGAAACTAAGGCAGAGTATTAGCATATTTAAATTGATCCTGAATTTCAACTTCCCCAATATGAACTGGGATAGTCAAAGTGTGACGGGCAGAATTCTTAAAAAGCATTCAGGAGAGCTTTTTATGCCAGTATATCAAAAGTCCTACAAGAGAGGGGCAGTGCTTGGCCTAGTTTTAGGGAATTAAGCGAGGCAATTGGTAGAAGTTTCAGTGGGAGAGCATTTTGGTTACAGTGACCATAACTCATTGGATTTAAGGTAGTTATCGAAATGGACAAAAATAGACCGGAAACAAAGGTTCTGAATTGGGGGAAGGCCAGTTTAATAGGATAAGGCAGGATCTGGCCAAAGTTGACTGGAAGCAACTACTTGTAGGAAAATCTATGGTAGGAAAATCTATGTTAGAACAGTGGGATTCAAGAAACTTTCGGTGACGGCGGGCGGGAGGCAGTCCCACACTGGAGGGCTCCCGTTCGGGAAAGGAATTTTCGGGGTCTTAATGCCCAGTCCCAGGGGCAACGGAGGTTGCAAAGCAGTAAGAAGGCACAGTGAGGTGAAATGTCCAAGTTGGGAAAAAACAGCTGTGAAAAAAGTGGTTAATGAAAGTCCTTCAGGGAGTGGAAAGGTCAGCGCGGGGACTGCAAGGAAAGTGGAGGCTGGGGCACCAGGGAGGCCGCATTGCTCATGGCAGAAGAAATGACCACGGTGATGGCTGTGGAACTTGGAAAAACAGTTCACAAAGCACATGGAAGTGATGACGAAGGAGATGGGTGCGGTATTGAAAGTGCTGATGGAGGAGGCGATTGCCCCGGTGAGGTCGGCAGTATCGAGCGCAAGGTTGGAGGTGCGACAGCAAGGTGAGACACTGAAGGAAGTGGAAGAACAGTGATCAACTCACCTCGATGGGGAAGGAGTTGCGGAGGGTGATAGAGACCAACAAGGTTCTGTGAGCCAAAATGGAAGACCTGGAAAACAGATCCAGGCGCGAGAATCTGAGGATTGTGGGTCTGCCCGAAGAGTATTTTGCCACGATGTTGGCAAAGCTATTTGGGGAGGGGGACGATCCCTCCCGATATGAACTGGATCGGGCTCATCGGTCGTAGAGGCCTATACCAAAGGCGAGTGAGCCGCCAAGAGTAGTGCCTCTGTGTTTCCACAGGTATAGCGTGAAGGAGAAGATCCTTATCTGGGCAAAGCAGAAGCGGGTGGTGAAGTGGGCTGGAGCTTGTGTACACATATACCAGGGCTTTGCGGTTGAGCTGGCGAGGAGGCGGGCTGTTTCTGGGTGAAGAAGGCACTGTACATCAGCAAGGTGCAATGCGGCATAGTATATCCAGCTTAGTTGACGGTGACCTACAAATCTAAGGACTTTTATTTTGGGCTGGTGGAAGCAGCGGAGGAGTTTGCGAAGGCAGAAGGACTGTGGCAGAATTGAGAAATGGTTGTGTACCGATGTAGCCTCATGTAACTTTAGCTTTTCACTGTGTGTATGTACTAAATGAGTCAACGCTGTATATATTTGGACAAGGGAAGAGATAGGACTTTCATTTGCAATGATGGTTCTTTGGGGCTTGGGTGTGTATGCGGGGGTTGTGTGTTTTCCTGGGACCGGGGAAGGAAACCCGGGCGGGGGTCTCCACGCTGGCTGGTTTAAACTGGCCAGTGAACGGAAGCGAGGTGGGGGGAGGGGCTGCGGCCATCGGAGCCTGGTAGAACAGGTTCCAGTGAGTCTAACCGGGATGAAAAGTTTGGGGAAGGAACCAAGGTTGGGGGGAAGAGTTTACAAGAGGAAATGGAGGAGTCTGGCGGTGTCTGCAATTCATGGGTGTCATTCACGGTACTCTTTCGATGATTGGATGGCGTTGAATATTAGGGGGAGGGGTTGGGGGGTGGACTTTGTCATGGTGACCATAGGCGATTCCTGATTCCTTTTTTCCCCCACCTTGGCAGGGTTTATTTTATTTGATGCTTATATTGTTAGGTGGGCTGCTGTTTGGGGCGGTTGGAGGATGGGATCGTTGTTGTTGATAAGGGGATTGACATTGTATTTGTTACCGTTTACTGTTTGTTGGTGTGGTGTAAACTCTGAAGAAAATGGAGAATTAAAATATTTTTTTAAAAAAAGAACAGTGGAGTTGAAGCCATTTCAGTTTCCGACTTCTGTTTGCAAGTTATTTTCGAGTGTGTTTTCTGCCAAGCTAAAGGGAAACCCAGCCACTTCGCTGTGAGTTTTTTGTGATAATCTTTGGTTCCCTCAAATCAGAATGAGCTATTTTTTTGAGCATTCCTGTCGTGTTGTGTGTAAACCAGAAGGAAAAGTAAATTGGCCTTTTTTTCCTTTTTTTTTTAAAACCCCCAGAAGAACGGGTTGACAGCTAATATCAGGATGTGTTCCTACAATTCACCTAGAGGTGTTGCAGTAATTATGTGGTTCCTGAATGAGTAACTGTTAGATTAGTGACCCCTTCATGTGTAGGGACGTACTGCCTCTCTCAGAACCTGGCTATCTCTTAGTTATGGTAGTCTCTTGCCGGCACTTTAAAGCTGAGGTGCAGCTACACTTTTGTACTTGCATGTGCACAACTGTGGGTTTGCACCTTGCAGATTTAAACAAAATTTGTAGATCTCAGTTTCATAATACTTCGATTTACCCGGGGTAACAATTGGCTTTTCTTTTGAAGCAACTTGCTAATCTTCTCAGGGTGTCAGTGTGCAATTTCCCTTCTCTGGTGCAGGCTGAGAATGCTAGCCGAAGGCTGCCTCTCCCCTAAAAGTAGGGAGCAAAGTAGCAATAATGTACCGAGATCACCAGGGTGCATATTTGGTACTAAGTTCTCCAGCAGAACACAACGCGGCCAGTGTTGCTGGTCTGATGGCACACTTTAGGTCCAGCTTACTTTCAAAGTGGATGTTCATGCATTAGGTACCTTCTTTTGTCATTTTGTTCAAACCATCAATGTTCCAATGCCATTTTCCTTGTCTGCTATTGACCCCTGCCCTGTTGACATAGTAATGAAGGATTTGAGAAACAGGCCTATTTTCACTGCTCACACCTGTTCAAGTCTTCCATGTTGATGCAATACAAAGAACAAGCAGTTTCCATGTAAGACCCATTGGCCTTAATTCTGAATGGAGATATGCAAATGTATAGGAGATATGGATGACACTGGAATTTTATAAATCCAAAATAAAAAAATTGAATAACTAGTAAAAAAAAAAAGAACAGTGGGATTCAGTCAAAAAGGAAATGGAGAGTACAGGGCCAACATGTTCCTGTAAAGGTGAAGGGTGGGAGAAACAAGTCCAGATAACCCTGGGTGTCAAGGGATATCTAGCGTTGGATAAGGAAGAAAAAGGGGAGGCTTAAGGCAGATACCGAGGACTCAAAACAGCAGAAGACCTAGAGGAGAATGGAAAGTGGCAGGGGGTTACTTGAAAGGAAAATGAGGAGGACAAAGATGGGACAAGAAAAAGCACTGGTGGATAAAATAAAGGAAATTCCGAAGGTGGTTCATAAGTACATTAAGAGTAAGAGGATGACCAGGAAAGAATAGACGCCATTAAGGACCAATGTGGGCAGCGTGGTAGTGCAGTGGATTAGCCCTGCTGCCTCATGGCGCCAAGGTCCCAGGTTCGATCCTGGCTCTGGGTCACTGTCCGTGTGGGGTTGCACGTTCTCCCTGTGTTTGCATGGGTTTCGCCCCCACAACCCAAAGATGTGCAGGGTACATACATTGGCCACATTAAATTGCCCCTTAATTGGAAAAAACAAATTGGGAACTCTAAAATTTATAAAAGAAAAAAAAAAATTAAGGACCAATGTTGCTGTGTGTGTGGAGCCAGAAAACATGGGTGAGGTTTTTGCATCTGTGTTCACTATGGAGAAGGATGATGTAGGTATAGAAATCAGGGAGGGAGAGAGAGGGGGGGGGGGGGAGGGAGACGGACTATGATGTACTTGAACAAATTAACATTGAGAGAGGGAGGAGATATTAACGATTTTAGTAAACTTCCCCAGACCCGATTTGATATATCCCGGGTTACTGTGGGAGATGAGAGAGGAGATTGCAAAGCTCTAACATTTTTCAAATCTTCTCTGGCCACAGGAGAGGTGCCAGAGGACTGGAGACCGCTAATGTGATAGCAGTATTCAAGAAAGGTGCTAGAGATGAACCAGGAAAATACATGCCAGTGAGTCTAACTTCAGTGAAAGGGAAACAATTGGAAATAATTCTGACGGACACAACTGATCTCCAATTGGGGAGGCAAGGTTTACTCAAGGATAGTCAGCATAGCTTTGTCAAACAGAGGGCAAATTTGATTGAATTTTTCAAGGATGTGACTAGGTGTGTAGGTGAGGGTAGTGCAGTTAATGTAATCTCCATGAACTTCAGTAAGGCTTTTGTCAAAGCCATGGGCGTCTGATTGGTCAAGAAGGTAACCAAGGGCATGGGTTGGGTCACTGTCGATGTGGAGTTTGCACAGTCTCCCCATGTCTGCATGGATCTTCTCTCTTAACCCCCATCCCCACCCAACGATGTGCAGGATGGATGGATTGGCCGCACTAAATCCCCCTTAATTGGTTGGGAAAAAAAAAGAATTGGGTACTTTAAATTAAAGAGTCCTTGGGATCCAGGGAAATTTGGCAAATTGGATCCAAAATTTGCATGGTGACAGGAGGCAGAGGGCATTGGCCAAAGGTTGTTTTTATAACTGGAAGCCTGTGTCCAGTGGTGTACCACAGTGCTTGGTGCTGGGTCCCTTCCTGTTCATAGTGAACATTAATTATCTTGATATGAATGTAGGAAGTATGATCAGTAAATACACAAATTACACAAAAATTGGTAGATAGTGAGGATGAAAACCTTAGATTACAGGACAATATTGATAGACTGGTTAGATGGGTAGAAGAGTGGCAAATGGAATTTAACCCTGAAAAGTTTGAGGTAATGCATTTTGAGAGGACGAAAAAACAAGGGAATATATATTGAATGGTAGAACCCTAGGAATTATGGAGGATCAGATGGACCTTGGGTGTGCATGTCCATAGATCCCTGAAGACAGTGGGAAAGGTAGATAAGGAGTTTAAGAAGACTTGGTTGGCATGGTGGTGCAGTGGTTAGCACTGCTGCCTATGGCGCTGGGGACCTGGGTTCGATCCCAGCCCCGGGTCACTGACTGAGTGGAATTTGCACATTCTCCCCATGTCTGCATGGGTTTCGCTCCCATAACTCAAAAATGTGCAGGTTGGTGGATTGGCCACATTAAATTGCCTCTTAATTGAATAAAAAAATAATTAGGTACTCAAAATGTATTTAAAAAGATGGTTATGAAGGCATATGGGATACTTGCCTTTATTGGCGTGTTATAGAATATAATGATGTGGAGATGCCGGCGTTGGACTGGGGTGAGCACAGTAAGAAGTCTTACAACACCAGGTTAAAGTCCAACAGGTTTGTTTCAAACACGAGCTTTCGGAGCACGGCTCCTTCTTCAGGTGAATGGAAAGGCTTGTTCCAGAAATGTTTATATAGACACAGTCAGAGATGCCCCGGAATGCGAGCACCTGCAGGCAATCAAATCATCAAAGATGCAGAGAGAGAGGTAACTCCAGGTTAAAGAGGTGTGAATTGTCCCAAGCCAGTTCAGTCGGTAGGCCTCTGCAAGTCCAGGCTTGTTGGTGGGGGCCGAATGTAATGTGACATGAATCCCAGATCCCGGTTGAGTCCGCATTCATGCGTGCGGAACTTAGCTATAAGTTTTTGCTCAGCAATTTTGCGTTGTCGCGTCTCCTGAAGGCCTCCTTGTAGAATGCTGACCCGGAGATCAGAGGCTGAATCAGAATATAAGAGCAGGGAGAGTATGATGGAGCTGTATAAAATGCTGGTTGGGTCCTAGCTGGAGTACTTATGTGTAGTTCTGTTTGCCACATTATAGGAAGGAAGTGATTGCACTAGAGCAGGGGTGGGCAAACTTTTCCGTGCAAGGGCCACATTCAGAAATTCACAATTTTAAAGGGCCGCATAGTATATTAATTAATAGTCCCGGTTGTAACCAATTAGCGTGCGGCATATACCTCAGCGCTTCCCCCGGCGGCATTCTGCCTTTAGCCCTCTTTTTCAAAAATGGCGCTTCACCCGGTTATGATTCTGGGCGCCTCATATAGAACATAGAACAGTACAGCACAGAACAGGCCCTTCGGCCCTCGATGTTGTGCCGAGCAATGATCACCCTACTCAAGTCAACGTATCCACCCTATACCAGTAACCCAACAGCCCCCCCCCCCCCCCCCCCCCCCCCCATTAACCTTATTAAAAAAATATTAAAATTTTTTTTAAAATGATCTTGGTGGGCCGCATAAAGACCTTTGGCAGGCCGTAGTTTGCCCACCCCTGCACTAGAGAGAGTGCAGAGGACATTCACCAGGATGTTGTTGCCTGGGCTGGAGTGTTTCAGTTATCAAAATAGACTGCAGTTGTTTTCCTTGGTGCAGAGAAAGCTGAGGGGGACCTTATTGAGGTGTAAAAAATTATGAGGGACATATAGGGGTGGATGGGACCCCTTAGTGGAGGGGTCAGTAATCTAGCGGGCCTAGATTTAAGGTAAGGGGCAGGAGGTTTAGAGGGGCTGTGAGGCAAAATCTTTTTACCCCGCGCTGGTTGGAACTCTGCCTGAAAGGCTGGTAGAGGTGGGAACCATAACAACATTAGTGTTTCGATGAGCACTTGATGCAATATCCCGTAGCCTGGTATGATGGGATTAGAGTGGGTGGGTGCTTGTTGGCCAGTGCAGACATGATGGGTAGAAGTGCCTCTTTCTGTGCTGTAAAACTGACCTGAAACTATGAAGCTTTGAAGCAGACTTTAAATAAAACAGTGACTTTTCATTTCATCTCATTTTGTTCCTCTTCTGTCTTTCATTTTGTTCTTTCTGTCCTTTATTTTTGTTTGTATTTTTGCTGAGGGTTTGATTTTATTCGTACAATTTATTTATATAAAGTGCTTAGTTTACCGTTAATCTTCCTGCTTGCATTGTAGATTTTGGTGGTGGGAGCAATATATTTTTGTTTAAAAAGCAGGGCTATTCATTGGCTGGAAACCAGCATTAAAGGCAGGGTTCCACCCATGGAAAATCAAAATTTGTTGACGCAGTGACATCGTGTATGTAAAATGAAACCAGAATTCAAAATATAGTAACTGTAAAACCCCCCCACTTCTGCTTGCAATATTATCTTTTCTGCACATTATTTCCATTCCCTACCCATCGCATGTTTTAAGCTTTAATTTCACTTTTTACTTGTAATTATATCCTTATCTTTTCCACATTTTGTTTTCTTCTTTCTGTTGTCTGTGATCCATTCTGCAGTTGGGAACAACTTTCAAAATGCACTGGGCCCTCAGTCAGAAGTCCAGATTGTCAATGTGTGGCATGCACAAAATTCTGAAGCTGCTGTGTTGTTCGAGTATATAACGTCAATCACTGGAGCTCAACATTGGCAGGATGTGTGATCTCATCGAGATAGAGAGCTCTTGAGAGCAAACGCTAGCATATTTTTGAGTCTAACTAAATTGGTGTTTTAAACAAAATGGTGTTTGTAATTATCTATTTATTTTGCTGCAAAGAATATTTGACAGACACATTAAACATAGTAGTGTAGTAACTTATTTTACAGAACTACACACACAATTTTCCCCGTCCTTCTGTTTGCAATATGAAGCTTGACTTTTAAATCAAAATTCCAAATTTACGTTCACCTCAATTTACAAACACATCAGGCAGTTCTTTTGGCAAATTATAAAATTATTGATTCAAATACTATTTTATAAGACAAAAATTTGAAATAGCTCATTAAATAGTTAAAGTAAATTTTGCCAGTAACATGCATTGTATTTTTATGTAACCAGGAAAACAAATTGAAACTGAGAATGTGTGTACATAGTTATGCAAAAGTAAGTATGTTATATTCAAATTGCAACTCATGGAGTGCCGCAGGGATCGGTGCTGGGGCTGCAATAATTTGCAATACACATTAGTGACTTGGCCGAGGGAAGTGAATGCACTGTTTCCAAGTTTGCAGATGAAAAATAGGTACAGTAAGAAGTCTTACAACACCAGGTTAAAGTCCAACAGGTTTATTTGGAATCACTAGCTTTCGGAGCGGAGCTCCTTCATAAAGTGACTCATTTTATCTGTGGAATTCTGTAAAGCAGAGGGCTGTAGAGGTTGGGCGGGTCAGGTTGTCAAGGCTGCCATAGGCAGATACTTAAGCCCTAAGGGAATCTGGGATTATGGAGATAAAGTGGGAAAGTGGAGTTAAGGATTATCACATTAAACCAGTCATGGTCTCATTGAATGGCAGAACAGACTTGATGGGCCGAATGGCTTACATCTGCTCCTACATCCTCTGGTCTTATTTACCTAAATTACATGGACATATTTCATCAGTTGCAGAATGTGCCTTTTTAGTTTGCATAAATTTTTTCGAAGAGTGATATTGAATGTGTAGTGTTTGCTTGCTAAGATTCAGAATAGAAGATCTTGGTTGATGGCTAGGTACAGTAAGAAGTCTTACAACACCAGGTTAAAGTCCAACAGGCTTGTTTCGAATCACTAGCTTTCAGAGCCCTGCTCCTTCCTCAGGTGAATGAAGTGGTAGGTTCCAGAAAAATTATATAGATTATATAAAAATTATAAAGTCAAAGATGCAAGACGATACTTAGAATGCGAGCCTTCGCAGGTAATTAAGCTTTACAGATCCAGAGAGGGGGTAATTGCAGGTTAAAGAGGTGTGAATTGTCTCAAGCAACTCAGTTGGTAGGATTTTGTAAGCCCAGGCCAGATGGTGGGGGGTGAATGTAATGCAACATGAATCCAAGGTCCCGGTTGAGGCTGTACTCATGTGTGCGTAACTTGGCTATAAGTTTCTGCTCAGTGATTTCTGTGTTGTCGTCTGTCCTGAAGGCTTGCGAAATCCTACCCACTGTCCTGGCTTGAGACAGTTCACACCTCTTTAACCTGTGATTACCCCTCTCGAGATCTGTAAAGACTGACTTACCTGCAAAGGCTCGCATTCAAAGTATTGTCTTGCATCTTTGACTTTGTCTAAATATATTAGATAGATGTTTCTGGAACCTGCCTCTTCATTATTGTGAGGAAGGAGCAGTGCTCCAAAAACTAGTGATTTGAAGCAAACCTGTTGGCCTTTAATCTGGTGTTGTAAGACTTCTTACTGTACTCACCCCAGTCCAATGCTGGCATCTCCACATGATGGATAGGTAGATAGAGAAAGTTAGTCAGTTTTTTTGAATGTTTGAGGAAAGTCGTCAGTTTAAGTATGTGACTGAAAAAATTACACGTGGAATAATGTAGCACCTGGTTATACAGATATGTTGCAATTTTTCGTTGTATTACCTATTTGCCATCCAAATTGAAGATTAGTGAAAGCCATCCAATTCGGTAAAGCTATTAATATGTCACTACCCTGATTTACATCTACCTAATCAGCAATTACAACACTGAAGGAGGCTGTTTTAACCCATTGAGTTGCTGACACATTCTTAATTGGACATCTCTCCAGTCATCCTAATATTCCTAACTATTTTATATTAAGAAGTCTTAGAACACCAGGTTAAAGTCCAACAGGTTTGTTTCAAACACGAGCTTTCGGAGCACTGCTCCTTCCTCGGGTGAATGAAGAGTTATGTTCCAGAAACATATATATAGACAAAGTCAAAGATGCCAGACAATGCTTGGAATGCGAGCATTTGCGTGTAATCAAATCTTTACAGATCCAGAGATGGGGGTAATCCCAGGTTAAAGAGGTGTGAATTGTCTCAAACCAGGACAGTTGGTAGGATTTTGCAAGTCCAGGCCAGATGGTGGTGGGGTGAATGTAATGCGACATGAATCCAAGATCCCGGTTGAGTCCGCACTCATGCGTGCGGAACTTGGCTATAAGTTTCTGCTCGGCAATTCTGCGTTGTTGCGTGTCCTGAAGGCCGCCTCTACATGATGACATCAATAAGTTCCATCCCACTATCAGACTCACCATGGACTACTCTCCAAAATCAGTTGCATTCTTGGACATACTCATCTCCATCAAGGACGGTCACTTCAGCACTTCGCTTTACCTCAAGCCCACGGATAACCTCACGATGCTCCACTTCTCCAGCTTCCACCCTAAACACATTAAAGTCATCCCCTATGGACAAGCCCTCCATATACACAGAATCTGCTCAGAGGAGGAGGAGCGTAACAGACATCTACAGATGCTGAAAGATGCCCTCGTATGAACGGGATATGGCGCTCGACTCATTAATCGACAGTTCCAACGTGCCACAGCAAAAAACCGCACCGACCTCCTCAGAAGACAAACACGGGACACAACTGACAGAGTACCCTTCGACATCCAGTACTTTCCCGCAGCGGAGAAACTACGACATCTTCTTCGCAGCCTTCAACACATCATCGATGAAGATGAACAGCTTGCCAAGGTCATCCCCACACCCCCAGTACTTGCCTTCAAACAACCGCGCAACCTCAAACAAACCATTGTTTGCAGCAAACTACCCAGCCTTCAGAACAGCGACCACAACACCACACAACCCTGCCATGGCAATCTCTGCAAGATGTGCCAGATCATCGACATGGATACCACCATTACATGTAAGAACACCACCCACCAGGTATGCGGTACATACTCGTGTGACTCGGCCAATGTTGTCTACCTCATACGCTGCAGGAAAGGATGTCCTGAAGCGTGGTACATTAGCGAGACCATGCAGACGCTGTGACAACGAATGAACGGGCATCGCGCGACAATCAGCAGGCAGGAATGTTCCCTTCCAGTTGGGGAACACTTCAGCAGTCAAGGGCATTCAGCCTCTGATCTCCGGGTAAGCGTTCTCCAAGGCAGCCTTCAGGACACATGAAGGAGCAGTGCTCCGAAAGCTCGTGTTTGAAACAAACCTGTTGGACTTTAACCTGGTGTTGTAAGACTTCTTACTGTGCTCACCCCAGTCCAATGCCGGCATCTCCACATCATAACTATTATATGACAACTGGATTGATGGAAGTTTAGGGCTTGAGGGTTCGGTCATATCTGTCAGCTTGTGGGCTGCAACTTGGTTTGGGTCTTTCATGTACTCACATGTCCATGTTTACTCTGATTGCTCACACCTTTTGCTTGGAGGACAAAAGCCCTATTTGGAATAAAGTTCATATAGCCATACACATCAAGATGGATCCTGTCCTTCGTCAAGACCATTTAAATTTGAACTGACACTTCAGTGGGCTGTGGTGTGGACTTGTATCAACATTGAGCTCCAATAGGGCAGCACAATGGTGCAGTGGTTAGCTCTGCTGTCTCAGTGCTGAGGATCTGGGTTTGATCCAAGCCCTGGGTTCAATATGTGGAGTTTGCACATCCATTTATAGATTTAGTAGCAGAATTAGGCCATTCGGCCCATCAAGTCTTCTCCGCCATTCAACCATGGCTGATGTTACTCATCTGCTACCTACAATGTTATAGACCAAGAGCTGGATTGTGAAGTCAGCCAGAGCATCTCTTCCGTAGCACACATGATCTAGGAGTGGGAGTAGGCAATTTACTCTCCCGAGCCTAACATCCTCAATGTGATCATGGCTGATCCCGTCCTGCCCGTTCTCCATAACCCTTCAACCTATTACCCATTAAAAATCTCTCTAACTCCTCAAATTTGCTCTCTGCACTCTGGATTAGCGAATTCCACAGATTCACAATCCTTCGCACAACATCGTGGACCGAAGGGCCTGTACTGTGCTGTACAGTTCTATGTTCGGCAGAAGTAGTTTTTCCTCAAATCTGTTTTACACTTGCTACCTCTTATTCTAAGGTTATGACCTCTCATTTTAGAATGCCCCACAAGAGGATGAATCAGCTCCATGTCTACTTACCTTTTTTAGCATCTTGTATACCTCAATTAGATCTTCCCTCATTCTTCTAAACCGAAGAGAATACAGCCCTAAACTGTTCAATCTCTCTTCATACAACAAACCCCATATCTCTGGAATCAAACCAGTGAACCTCCTCCGAATTGCCTCAAATGCCACTATATCTTTCCTCAAATAAGGGGACCAAAACTGCACAGTATTCCAGGTGCAGTCTTACCAATGCCTTGTATAGTTGCAACAACACTTGCAATTATACTCAATTCCTTTTGCTATAAATGCCAACATTCCATTTGCTTTTCTTATTATCTGCTGCACCTGCATGCTCGCTTTCTGTGACTCATGCACAAGGATACCCAGATCTCTCTGCATCAGAGCACCCCAAATCTCTCCCCCCCCCCCCCCCCCCCCCATTTAGATAATAAGCTGCTTTTCCATTTTTCTGACCAAAATGCATGACCTCACACTTATCCATGTAAACTCCATCTGCCACAATTTGGCCCACTCTCCTAACCTACCTATATCCATTTGTATGGTTGTTGTTTCCTCATTGCAACTTACTGTCCCACCTATTTTTGTGTCCCCTGCAAATTTGGCTTTAGGACTTTCAATCCATGTATCCAAGTCATTAATATAGATTGTAAATAGCTGGGGCCCTAGGACCAAACCCTGTGGCACCCCACTAGTTACATCTTGACATCCAGAAAAATACCTATTTATATGTCTCCTGTCTGTCAGCCAGTCTTCTATCCAAGCTAATAAATTACCCATAATCCCATGTGATCTCACCTTGTGGATTACCTTCAGTGTGGTACCTTATCAAATTCCTTCCCGAAGTTCAGATATACTACATCTACAGGATCCCCATTATCCACTTTGCTTGTTACATCTTCCAAGAACTCGAGCAAATTAGTCAAACATGACTTCCCCTTCATAAAACTCTGCGGACTCTGATGGATAGTGCTTTGGCGTTCCAAATGTCCTGATATTATGTCTTTGATAATTGATTCTAACAACAGATGTTAAACTAACTGGTATGTAATTTCCCACATTCTGTCTGCCTTCGTCCCTTTTTGAATAAGGGCGTTACGTTAGCATTTTCCCAATCCACTGGAACCTTTCCCATGTCCGTGGAATTTTCGAATAGAAAGTACCCAATTCATTTTTTTCCAATTAAGGGGCAATTTAACGTGGCCAATCCACCTAACCTGCACATCTTTTGGGGTGTGGGGGCGAAACCCACGTAAACACGGGGAGAATGTGCAAACTGCACATGGACAGTGACCCAGAGCCGGGATCGAACCTGGGACTTCGGCGCCGTGAAGCAGCAGGGCTAACCCACTGTGCCACCGTGCTGCCCTGGAATATCATACCCAATGGATCCACTCTCTCTACTGCCACTTACTTTAACACCCTAGGATGTAGGCCATCAGGCCTGGAAACTTGTCTGCCCTCCATCCCAAGAGTTTGTTGAGTACTGTTTCCCTGTTGATGCTGATTGTTCCAAGTTCCACCCCTTTATTACCTCTGAATTGCCCGTTCCTATAGGAATGGTACTAGTGTTCTCTACCATGAAAACTGAGGCAAAGTATTGATTTAGATCTCTGCCATTTCTGTGTTCCCCACTATTAACTTACCAGTTTCATCTTCCGAGAGACCAACATTCACCGTAGCAACTCTCTTCCCTTTTGTGTACCTAAAGAAGCTTTTGCAATCGATTTTGATATTCTGTGCTAGTTTTTTTTTTGTAATTTACCTTAGCTTTTAAAAAAAATAAATTTAGAGTACCCAATTATTTTTTCCAATTAAGGGGCCAATCTACCTATCCTGCACATCTTTGGGTTGTGGGGGGGAAAACCCACACAGACACGGGGAGAATGTGCAAACTCCACACGGACAGTGACCCAGGATTCGAACCTGGGTCCTCAGTGCCATAGGCAGCAATGCTAACCACTGTGCCACCGTGCTGCCCTTACCTTAGCTTTTTAAGTTACTTTTTTAGTATCCCGTTGTTTATGTTTGTAGATTTCTCAATCTTCCAGTCTGTCACTGGCCTTTACAATAAGATATACCTTTGCTTTTGTCTTTATAATGTCCTTGACCTCCTTGCTGAGCCATGGATGTTTTTTTTACCCCTCTTCCCATCTTTCTTCCTCACTGGGATATGTTTAGTTGTGAGGAATTGAGTATCTCCTTAAATAACTGCCACTGCTCATCAGCTGTCCTACCGTTTAGCCTTCCTGCCCAGTCTACACGGGCCAAATCTGACCTCAAGCCGATGTAATTTCCTTTGTTTAATTCCAGAGCACTATTGTGGGACTTCACTTTCTCGCCCCAAATTGAATCTTGAATTCTACAATACTATTGTCACTACTCCCCGGTGGATCCTTAACTATGAGGTCATTAATTAATCCCTCCTCATTACACAATACCAAATCCGGAGTAGCCTGCTCACTGGTTAGTTCCCCAACATACTGTTCCAGGAAACATTCTCTAATGCATTCAATTAACTCTGCCTCCAGGCTACCGTTGCCAATTTGATTCCTCCAGTCTACGTGCAAATTGAAATCGCCCATTATTATTGTCGTACCTTTCTTGCAAGCTTCCAGTATTTCTTGGTTTATACTGTGTCCCACTGTAGAACTACTGTTTGGGGACCTATAGATTACTCCTGCCAAGGACTTCTTCCCTTTGTTATTTCTTTTTACCCAGGCTGATTCCACATCTTTATGTCCAGTGCTTATGTCATTTCTCATTACAGCACTGATCCCTTTCCTCACCAGCAGGGCTACGCCACCTCCTTTTCTTTTCACTCTATCTTCCCGAAATACTGTGTACCAGTGGATATTCAATTCCCAGACCTGGTCTCCCTGTAACCATGTTTCAGTAATCCCCACCAAGTCATAACCTCTTGTTTCTATTTGCGCCGTTAGCTCATTACATTTGTTGCAAATCCTTCTTGCATTTGGATACAAAGCTTTTAAATTTGTTAAAAAATGTTAGATTTCCCTATTCTTCTGTAATTCTTTAGCGCTTAAAGAGGGGGCCTGTTCTGTCCCTCACTTTTATTTTCTGGCAACCGTCCACTACGTTGCTAACCTGCACCCTTACCTCCATTAAATTGGGGTTCTAGTTTCCCCTACAACAAACCCTCCCATTACCTTTTAAAGCCCTATCTACAGCCCTAGTTACACGATTCTCTAGGACTCTGGTCCCAGCATGACTCAGTTGAACACTATCCCCCCCAGCACTGGTGCCAACGTCCCATGAACTCAAACCCATTTCTCCCAGACCAATCTTTGAGCCACACGTTTACCTCCTTAACCTTATTGACTCTGTGCCAATTAGCTCATGGCTCAGATAGCAATCCAAAGATTATTACGTTTTGATTCTGCTTTTTGATTTAGCTCCCAGCTGTTCATATCTGCATAGCAGAACCTCTGTCCCTGTTCGACCTATTGCGTTGGTACCAATGTGGATCACGACAACTGGATCTTTACCCTCCCACTCTAAGTTCCTCTGCAGCCCAGGTGAGATATCCTGAACCCGAGCACCAGATAGGCAACAAAACCTTCGGAATTCTCAATCCTGGTCACAAAACAGTGTCAATGCCTCTAACTATACTATTCCCAATTATGACTAAGTTTCTATGTCTACATTTCTTTTCTCTCCCCCACTTTAACAGCTCCCTGTACCACAGTACTGTGGTAAGTTTGCTCATCCTCCCTGCAGTCGCTGTTCCTGTCCACACAGAGAGCAAGAATCTCTAACATGTTGGACAGGTTCAGGGACTGAGGCTCTTGCAACCCCTACCTCCTGGATCCCTCTACTTGCCGCACCCTCCTGTCCCTGACCACTGGCCAAATTCAAGGTATTTAACCTAAGGGGTGTGACTGCCTCCTGGAACACTGTCCAGTTAGCTCTTCCCCCTCCCTGCTGTGTTGCAGCATCCGAAGTTCAGAATCCAGCTCATGAACTCTGAGCTGGAGTTTCTCAAGCAACCAACACTTGCTACAGTCGTGGTTACTGGGAACCACAGCTACCACATCATTCCTGGACAAGACATTGCCTGACCTTCCATCTCTATTTTATTTAATTCGTTTAGTTTTTAATTTGGTTTAAAAACATTTATTTAAACTTTTTTCAATATATCTCCTTATTACCTCAGTCTCAGTGTAATTTATTTTTAAAAAATATTTTTATTCTCCTTTTGCACATTTTCTCCTAAATTCTGTGCTGTATTTTCTATGTTTACATCAGCAACAATAAACAATAATCAGTAACGAATATGTCAATCCCCATATCAATAACAACGATCCCATCCTCCCACCAAACCCCAAACATTAGCCCGCATGTTCACATAAACAAATGACAAAAAGGAATGACCATAGTCACCATTAACACACGCGGTCTCTCTCCATCCCCCCCTCCCCCCCCCCAACTAATGTTCGATGTTATCCAGTTCTTGAAAGTGCATAATGAATAATGCCCATGAATTGTAGAACCCCTCCATCTGCTATTTGTGGTTTTTATCAATGACTTGGATTATGGAGTTGACGGGTTAGCAAATTTGCTGATGACACCAAGATTGGTGGAGTAGTGGATAATGTGGAGGGCTGTTGTAGGCTGCAAAGAGACATTGATAGGATGCAGAGCTGGGCTGAAAAGTGGCAGATGGAGTTTAACCCTGATAAGTGTGAGGTGATTCATTTTGGTAGGACACATTTGAATGCAGATTACAGGGTTAACGGCAGGTTCTGAAGAATGTGGAGGAGCAGAGAGATCTGAGTTCATGTCCATAGATCTCTGAAAGTTGCCACCCAAGTGGATAGAGCCGTGAAGAAACCGTGTGTTAGCATAGTGTGTTAACATTTATTAACGGGGATTGAGTTTAAGAGCCGCGAGGTTATGCTGCAACTGTACAAGACCTTGGTTAGACCGCATTTGGAGTTTTGTGTGCCGTTCTGGTCACCTCATTATAGGAAGGATGTGGAAGCGTTGGAAAGGGTGCAAAGGAGATTTACCAGCATGCTGCCTGGATTGGAGGGTAGGTCTTGTGAGGAAAAGTAGAGGGAGATGGGGCTTTTCTCATTGGAGCGAAGGAGGATGAGAGGTGACTTAATTGAGGTGCATAAGATGATGAGAGGGATAGATAGACTTTTCAGCGACTTTTTCCTCGAGTGGATGTAGCTGTTACAAGGGGGCATAACTATAAGGTTCATGGTGGAAGATATAGGAGAGATGTCAGAGGTAGGTTCTTTACTCTGAGTGGTTGGGGCGTGGAACGCACTGCCAGCTATGGCAGTGGAGTCGGACACTTTAGGAACTTTCAAGCAGTTTTGGATAGGTATATGGAGTGCACTAGAATGATTGGGAGTAGGTTGATTTGATCTTAGTTTCAGACTAGTTCGGCACAACATCATGGGCCGAAGGGCCTGTACTGTGCTGTACAGTTCTATGTTCTATATACTTCCCCTCAGTTCAAACTTAACCTTCTCGAGAGTCAAGAATTTCAACAGGTCCCCCTGCCACCCCAGGGCACAGGGTGGAGAGGTTCCTCTCCAACCCATCAACAATCAACGAGGCGAAGGCTACAACATCTGCCTCCGCACCCATTTCTAACCCCGGCTGGTCTGACACCCTGAATATGGCTTCCCGAGAGCCGGGGTCCAGTTTCACGTGCACCACTTTAGAGATTACCCTAAAGACCTCCTTCCAGTAATCCTCCAGCTTTGGACAGGACCAAAACATATGAACGTGATTTACGGGGCCCCCCACAACGTTCACGCACATCTTCTACCCCTTCAAAGAATCAGCTCATCCTCGCCCTCGTCAGGTGTGCTCTATATCTGGTGTGAGGTGCACCGGAGAGTGAACGGCCCACGATGTTGTGCCGAACTAGTCTGAAACTAAGATCAAATCAACCTACTCCCAATCATTCTAGCGTTTAGGACGAACTTCTTCACCCAAAGGGTTGTGAATCTATGGAATTCCTTGCCCAGTGAAGCAGTTGAGGCTCCTTCATTACATGTTTTTAAGGTAATGATAGATAGTTTTTTGAAGAATAAAGGGATTAAGGGTTATGGTGTTTGGGCCGGAAAGTGGAGCTGAGTCCACAAAAGATCAGCCATGATCTAATTGAATGGCGGAGCAGGCTCGAGGGGCCAGATGGCCTACTCCTGCTCCTAGTTCTTATGTTCTTATTATGTTCTTGTATACCATGTTCAACTATATCAGCCCCAACCTCCCGCACAAGGTGGAGGCGTTCACTCTCCGGAGCACCTCACACCAGAACCCCTCCTCTATATCCTCTACCAACTCTTTCTTCCACTTTGCTTTGATCCCTTCCAGTGATGCCTTCTTCTCTTCCAAAATAGCTCCGTAAACCACCGACACTATCCCCTTCTCCAGTCCCCCTGTCGTCAACATCTCGTCCAGCAATGTGGAGGCCGGCTCCACCGGGAAGCTCTGTATCTCTTTAAAATAAATTTAGAATACCCAATTAATTTTCTCCAATTAAGGGGCAATTTAATGTGGCCAATTGACCTACCCTGCACATCTTTGGGTTGTGGGGGCGAAACCCATGCAGACACTGGGAGAATGTGCAACTACACACGGACAGTGACCCAGAGCCGGGATCGAACCTGGGACCTCGGTGCCGTGAGGCAGCAGTGCTAACCCACTGCTCCACCGTGCTGCCCTCTGTATCTCCTTTCTGGCAAAATCTCGAACCTGCATTTGTCTAAAAATTTCCCTCTGATCCAGCCCATACTTCGCTTCCAGCTGCTTCGATCCTGCAAACAAATCCAAGAAACAAATCTTTTAGTGTCTTAATCCCCTTCTCCTCCCATTTCCGAAAATTTGCATCCCGCTTCCCTGGCTCAAATCTGTGGTTCCCCCGATCCGGCATTTCCCTTGACCCTGCCCCCACCCTGAAGTGGTGGCGAAACTGTCTCCAAATTCTCAATGAAGCTGTTATTACCGGACTATCTGAGTATTTCTCTGGGGCCATCGGGAGCAGCACTGTTGGTAGCGCCTTCAAACAAACTCACCTCCATTCTGACTTATTGGGAATCACCTCCTCTGACCCAGCTCCGCACCTTCTCCACATTTGCCACCCAGTAATAATACATCAGGTTCAGAAGACCCAAACCCCCTGCCTGTCTTCCCCATTGTAGCAGCACCTTTCTAACTCTGGCCACCTTCCCTCCCCATATGAACAAGGTAATCATTCCTTCAATCTCTCTGAAGAATGCCGTTGGCAGGAAAATCGGCAGGCATTGAAAATAAACAGAAATGTCGGCAACACATTCATTTTAACTGCCTTGACCCAACCCACCAGTAACCGAGGGAGACCATCCCACTTCGCCAGATCAGCTTTCACTCTCCCCACCAAACTAGAAATGTTGTACCTGCGGAGCCCCCACTCCCTGAACCCCCAGGTATCTAAAGTGAGTGTCTCAATGTAATTTCTAACCAGTAATTTAAATGGCTTTTCAAATTTAACACAGCTCCCCATTAGCCAATCAAATCACAGCCCTCCTGTGATGTCACTTTTAAAAAAAATTTTCAGAGCGAACTCGCTGTCAGTTTCAGAGAATCAAGAGTAGCCACTGCCACCCTGCAGATTACCAGTTACAAAGCAAGAAGAAAGAAAACAAAACGAAAGGGAAAAAGGCACCATCTCCCACGCTATACCGAATTAACAAGTTTAAATTCTCACTCTGGCTCTCTCACTCGGGCTGTCTCTTAACTTAACGTGCGCAAAGCTTACTCAGTGTGCACTTTATGCCTCTCTCTTATATAGAGCCCAGCTAAACAGAGATGACATCACACTAGTTAAGTTTAAAACAAAAGAAAGCAATTTACACCTTTTGCCTCTAATCAGGCTTTAGGTGATTGGAATACATGTTTTTTTCCATTTCATTGAATTACAGTGCAGAAGGAGGCCATTCGGCCCATCGAGTCTGCACCGGCTCTTGGAAAGAGCATCCTACCCAAGCCCACAACCCCACCCTATCCCCATAACCCAGTAACCCCACCCAACACTAAGGGCAATTTTGGACACCTAAGGGCAATTTAGCATGGCCAATCCACCTAACCTGCACATCTTTGGACTGTGGGAGGAAACCGGAGCACCCGGAGGAAACCCACGCACACACGGGGAGAACGTGCAGACTCCGCACAGACAGTGATCCAAGCTGGTGATCGAACCTGGGACCCTGGAGCTGTGAAGCAATTGTGCCAACCACTATGCTAATGTGCTGCCTATATCATGCAAATAAAGCTTAAAGCTATAATTGCACTATAAATTTTATGACTGAAACCTGCACATGCCAAAGTTTCTGTAAACTGGTTTAATTTAATTTCCTGTTTAACTTTTTAATAGTGACTTTATGTATTTCAATGTCACTTTCATTTGAATGAAAAATTTGTTAGGATTGAAACATCTTATGAATGTGGGGGGAGGTGTTAGTTACGGTGGGTGGGTATCTGATTTTTGCACGTGGGATATGACACTTCACCAATGAAAATAAAAACAGGAAGAGGTTGCATTTAATTTTTTAAAAAATCAACCAATGTCTTGTAGCTTTAAATTCAGATTGATATTGTCGACTTAAGGTGTCGTCGCAAGGATATATTTACCATTAGTGTTGGGTGAGGTTACTGGGTTATGGGGGTAGGGTGGAGGTGTTGACCTTGGGTAGGGTGCTCTTTCCAAGAGCCGGTGCAGACTCGATGGGCTGAATGGCCGCCTTCTGCACTGTAAATTCTGTGTAAATCTATATATAAGTGAAAAGTCGCCATAGTCCCAGAGGGCTATAGACTGCTCTCCCCTTTTGAGAGCGAGCCGAATGGCGGTGATTTAACCTGAGGGTTACCACACCTCAGGCGAGGGACAAGATTGAGAAGTTGGGGCCTTAGTGAATAACCTCAGCCGGTATGGGAATTGAACTCGTGCTGTTGGCGCCACTCTGCATCACAAACCAGCCATCCAGCCAATTTAGCTAACCAAACCTAGACTTGCATATAAATATGTAATGTTGGAAGCCCCACTGTTATTTTACATTTACACGTGCAGCTGCTCCTGTGAATAGGGTCCTTATCTTGTCTCTTATCTTCTAGATAAAGTGCGGGGTAAAAAGATGGGTCATATGGTTACTCACACAACAGGAGTCTCTTATTACAGTACAGTTTACTATTAATCTAAGTTTTTTCCTGGAATAAATTTGAATTATTCACAAGTATGATTTAAACAATTTTAATTAAATAGCATAGAAAGTTTTCCTTTTGTACAAATTAAGAGTAAACCGAACATTTTAGCTGCTTATTGGGCCATGTCTGGTTCAACTAATGTCTGAGTTCTAGGATCTTTGATTGGAAATGTTATTAACAATAGACTAAACCAAATGATTGTTGCAAGCAATGTTAAACTTTGATTTTCATTTGCTGATTTTGATATACTTTGTTTTGCAGTTACCTTGGCGTGAAGATGTCAGAGAGTTCCAGCGATAGTGAATCATCCTGTGGTTGGACCATAATTAACCATGAAGTATACATTTTTTTTTCTGTCTCATAAACCACAAGGATAACATTGAATTGTACACCTTATCTGTGCACTTGAAGAACTGAGTTTTTAAAAATTATGAGACACAGGATTTCCTCTACGCACTGTTACAAAATCATGTCTCTGCACTGTTTTCTAAGTGTGTTTGAGATTTTGGCGCACAGAAGTAAATAGTGGAAATCTCTTTTTCCGCCCCCCCAAATCTTTCAAGCTGTACACTAGTTTTCATAATGTATTACAATTTGTTATTCGCATGGTTTTCTGTTAAACTAGTTTGATTAACATTCTTGCCATGTGGAGAGCGGCACGGTGGTGCAGTGGTTAGCACTGCTGCTTCACGGCGCTGAGGACCCAGGTTCGATCCCGGTCCCAGGTCACTGTCCGTTTGGAGTTTGCACATTCTCCCCTGAATGCGTGGGTCTCACCCCCACAACCCAAAAGATGTGCAGGCTAGGTGAATTGGGCATGCTAAATTGCCCCTTAATTGAAAAAGAAAAGAATTGGGTACTCAAAATTTTAAAACAAATTATTAAACAAAAACATTCTTGCCATGCTTTTATTTTGTATCAAGTGGATAACAAAAGATACACTTGTGCATTGTTTTTATATAGCATTTCAGATATATTGTGGAAAATCCCAGCTGTGTTCTATTTACAGTAAAGCATTCTTGCATCTAGGCTGATGTAGTAGATGCAACATCTTTATTATAGTTCAGAATTAAAATTAAATCCCACAATGGAAAATTTATAAAGGCCTTCCGATTAAAATGCATAAAGTTGTTAAAGTATAACATTGAGTATAGCACTAAGTGCTGAACTTGGTGCATTTGAGTGCTACAGTGAGAGTTTGGTGACTGAGGGAGTATAAGTGTTCATTTTTATCTAAAGTCTAGTAATTCTTTTATTTAGTTAATTAACTTAAAAGTTGCTGTTTTGTTTAGAAGAAGGTGAATTTTGAATCAGCCTTAAACAAGGTTCTACTTGTAGGTACTTGCAGCTGGAGCTTGTTAATTGGATTAGCCAGTTTTAAGAGGCTAGATTCACAGTATAAAAAGGATCCAGCTACAGCAAGGGTGGGCAAACTACGGCCCGCGGGCCGCATGCGGCCCGACAAAGGTTTTTATGCGGCCCGCCAATGAGGTGCCCGGAATCATAACCGGCATTTTTGAAAAGCCGCTGGGGAAAAGCGGCTGAAGTAAATGCGCTTATTCAATAAGCTCATTTACTTCAGCGGCTTTTCCCCGGCAGCTTTTCAAAAATGCCGGTTATGATTCCGGGCACCTCATTGGCGGGCCGCATAAAAACGCGCGTAGTGGGGTGGATGAGTGGGGCTCTCTCATTGGTCGGTTTAGTTGGGTGTGCGGCCAATAGGAGTCCAGGTTATAAACAATAAGCCTTATTATTGTTTGTAACCTGGACTCCTATTGGTCGCACACCCAGCTAAACCGACCAATAAGGCAGCCCCACTCATCCACCCCACTACGCGCGTTTTTATCGTTGACAGAAGCACAGCCTGGCCGAGTCAGTGTTAAGGATCAGCACAAGCAACTTGACACCTGATTTCAACAAACTGGTAAATGACTGCAGTCAGATGCATCATTCTCATTGACATTGTTCTGTTACTTACTGAGTTACTTTTTTTTTTCAAATAAATGTGTTTTTTTTTCTTTAAAGACCTTTTACTTTGGCTATTTAAAATATTAATTATTTTACTTAATATACTATGCGGCCCTTTAAAATTGTGAATTTCTGAATGTGGCCCTTGCACGGAAAAGTTTGCCCACCCCTGAGCTACAGTGTAGACTTTGTTTGCACTTGAGTGCTGAATTTGGTGCATTTGAGTGCTACAGTGAGAGTTTGGTGACTGAGCGAGTTAGGTGAGGAGGGAGTAAGGTACTCCTTTCATTTCATTTCCGCAAAGAGCGAGAAGGGAGCCAGGAGTTTAGAGTGCAGCTGACTGGAAGCAGAGTCTGAGGGCAGAGGTCCAGTTGGTCTACAGGGCAGCTATACTCTGTAAAGTAAGAGGGGATGGAGGCTAGGGCAATTGCATGCTCCTCCTGTCGGATGTGGGTGGTGAGGGATACCACCGGTGTCCCCGCTGACTATACCTATGGGAAGTGCACCCAACTCCAGCTCCTCGGAGACCGTGTTAGGGAACTGGAGCTGGATGAACTTTGGATCATCTGGGAGGCAGAGGGGGTTATCGAGAAGAGTTACAGGGAGGTAGCCACACCCAAGGTACTGGACAAGAGTAGCTGGGTTACAGTCAGGGGAGAGAAAACTAACAAGCAGACAGTGCAGGGATCCCTCGTGGCCGTTCCCCTTCAAAACAAGTATACCGTTTTGGATGCTGTTTGGGGGGGAATGACCTACTGGGGGAAGGCCCTAGCGGCCAGATCTCTGGCACTGAGTCTGGCTCTGGGGCTCAGAAGGGAAGGGGGGGAGAATAGAAAAGCAATAGTAATAGGAGATTCTGTGGTCGCGAGCGAGACTCCCGGAAGGTATGTTGCCTCCCGGGTGCCAGGGCCAGGGATGTCTCGGATCGTGGGAGGGTGAGCAGTGGGAGGGTGAGCAGCCAGAAGTCGTGGTGCACATTGGTACCAACGACGTTGGTAGAAAAAGGGGTGTGGAGGTAATAAACCAGTTTAGGGAGTTAGGCTGGAAGTTAAAGGCCAGGACAGACCGAGTTGTCATCTCTGGTTTGTTGCTGGTGCCACGTGATAGCGAGGCTAGGAATAGGGAGAGAGGACAGTTGAACACGTGGCTGCAGAGTTGTCATCTCTGGTTTGTTGCCGGTGCCACGTGATAGCGAGGCTAGGAATAGGGAGAGAGGACAGTTGAACACGTGGCTGCAGGAATGGTGTACGAGGGAGGGCTTCAGGTATTTGGATAATTGGAGCGCATTCTGGGGAAGGTGGGACCTGTACAAGCATGACGGGTTGCATCTGAACCAGAGGGGCACCAATATCCTGGGAGGGAGGTTTTCTAGTAGTCTTCGGGAGGGTTTAAACTAATTTGGCAGTGGATGGGTACCGGATTTGTAGTCCAGCAACTAAGGAAGCCGATATTCAGGACGCCAAAGCGTGTAGTGACGCAGTGGGGAAGGTAACACTGACAAAGGAGAGTACTTGCAGGCAAGGAGATGGGTTGAAGTGTGTATACTTCAACGCAAGAAGCATCAGGAATAAGATGGGTTAACTTAAGGCATGGATCGGTACTTGGGACTACGATGTGGTGGCCATCACGGAAACTTGGACAGAAGAGGGGCAGAAATGGTTGTTGGAGGTCCCTGGTTATAGATGTTTCAACAAGATTAGGGAGGATGGTAAAAGAGGTGGGTGTGTGAATTAGAGATAGTATAACAGTTGCAGAAAGGCAGTTCGAGGAGGATCTGCCTACTGAGGTAATATGGGTTGAAGTCAGGAATAGGAAAGGAGCAGTCACCTTGTTGGGAGTTTTCTATAGGCCCCCCAATAGCAGCAGAGATGTGGAGGAACAGATTGGGAAACAGATTTTGGAAAGGTGCAGAAGTCACAGGGTAGTAGTCATGGGTGACTTTAACTTCCCAAATATTGAGTAGAAACTCTTTAGATCAAATAGTTTGGATAGGGTGGTGTTTGTGCAGTGTGTCCAGGAAGCTTTTCTAACACAGTATGTAGATTGTCCGACCAGAGGGGAGGCCATATTGGATTTGGTACTTGGTAATGAACCAGGGCGAGTGATAGATTTGTTAGTGGGGGAGCATTTTGGAGGTAGTGACCACAATTCTGGGACTTTCACTTTAGTAATGGAGAGGGATAGGTGCGTGCAACAGGGCAAGGTTTACAATTGGGGGAAGGGTAAATACAATGCTGTCAGACAAGAATTGAAGTGCATGGCGGCCGGTTCATCGGCGGGGGGGGGGGGAGGCGGGGGGGGGGCGCGCGGGGAGGGGGTGGGGGGGATTCTTGTTAAGTAGGGGGGTTTGACTTTGTTTTGTTTTGATATAACTCACATGTGGGGGGGGGTTAAAATGTTTGTACTCTGAAAAATTTCTTCAATAAAAAGTATTTAAAAAAAAAAAAAAAAGAATTGAAGTGCATAAGTTGGGAACATAGGCTGTCAGGGAAGGACACAAGTGAAATGTGGAACTTGTTCAAGGAACAGGTACTGCGTGTCTTTGATATGTATGTCCCTGTGAGGCAGGGAAGAGATAATCGAGTGAGGGAACCATGGTTGACAAGAGAGGTTGAATGTCTTGTTAAGAGGAAGAAGGAGACTTATGTAAGGCTGAGGAAACAAGATTCAGACAGGGCGCTGGAGGGATACAAGATAGCCAGGAGGGAACTGAAGAAAGGGATTAGGAGAGCTAAGAGAGGGCATGAAAAATCTTTGGCGGGTAGGATCAAGGAAAACCTCAAGGCCTTTTACACATATGTGAGAAATATGAGAATGACTAGGGCGAGGGTAGGTCCGATCAAGGACAGTAGCGGGAGATTGTGTATTGAGTCTGAAGAGATAGGAGAGGTCTTGAACGAGTACTTTTCTTCAGTATTTACAAACGAGAGGGGCCATATTGTTGGAGAGGACAGTGTGAAACAGACTGGTAAGCTCGAGGAGATACTTGTTAGGAAGGAAGATGTGTTGGGCATTTTGAAAAACTTGAGGATAGACAAGTCTCCCGGGCCTGACGGGATATATCCAAGGATTCTATGGGAAGCAAGAAATTAAATTGCAGAGCCGTTGGCAATGATCTTTTCGTCCTCACTGTCAACAGGGGTGGACCAGGGGTTTGGAGAGTGGCGAATGTTGTGCCCCTGTTCAAAAAAGGGAATAGGGATAACCCTGGGAATTATAGGCCAGTTAGTCTTACTTCGGTGGTAGGCAAAGTAATGGAAAGGGTACTGAGGGATAGGATTTCTGAACATCTGGAAAGACACTACTTGATTAGGGATAGTCAGCACGGATTTGTGAGGGGTAGGTCTTGCCCTACAAGTCTTATTGGCTTCTTTGAGGAGGTGACCAAGCATGTGGATGTAGTGTACATGGATTTTAGTAAGGCATTTGATAAGGTTCCTCATGGAAAGTAAGGAGGCATGGGATAGTGGGAAATTTGGCCAGTTGGATCACGAACTGGCTAACCGATAGAAGTCGAGTGGTGGTGGATGGCAAATATTCAGCCTGGAGCCCAGTTACCAGTGGCGTACCGCAGGGATCAGTTCTGGGTCCTCTGCTGTTTGTGATTTTCATTAATGACTTGGATGAGGGAGTTGAAGGGTGGGTCAGTAAATTTGCAGATGATACGAAGATTGGTGGAGTTGTGGGTAGTGAGGAGGGCTGTTGTCGGCTGCAAAGAGACATAGATAGGATGCAGAGCTGGGCTGAGAAGTGGCAGATGGAGTTTAACCCTGACAAGTGTTGGGCAGCACGGTGGCGCAGTGGGTTAGCACTGCAGCCTCACGACGCCAAGGTCCCAGGTTTGATCCCGGCCCTGGGTCACTGTCCGTGTGGAGTTTGCATATTCTCCCTGTGTTTGCGTGGGTTTCGCCCCCACAACCCAAAAAATGTGCAGGCTATGTGAATTGGCCACTCTAAATTGCCCCTTAATTGGAAAAAATGAATTGGGTACTCTAAATTTATTAATAAAAACCCTGACAAGTGTGAGGTTGTCCATTTTGGAAGGACAAATATGAATGCCGAATACAGGGTTAACGGTTGGGTTCTTGGCAATGTAGAGGAGCAGAGAGAATTTGGGGTCTATGTTCATAGATCACTCAAGTGGATAGAGCTGTGAAGAAGGCCTATGGTGAGCTAGTGTTCATTAACAGAGGGATTGAGTTTAAGAGCCGTGAGGTGATGATGCAGCTGTACAAAACCTTGTTAGAAGGCCACATTTGGAGTACTGTGTGCAGTTCTGGTCACCTAATTTTAGGAACATAGAACATAGAACAGTACAGCACAGAACAGGCCCTTCGGCCCTCAATGTTGTGCCGAGCCATAATCACCCTACTCAAACCCACGTATCCACCCTATAACCGTAACCCAACAGCCCCCCCCTTAACCTTACTTTTTTTATTACGACACTATGGGCAATTTAGCATGGCCAATCCACCTAACCCGCACATCTTTGGACTGTGGGAGGAAACCGGAGCACCCGGAGGAAACCCACGCACACAGGGGGAGGACGTGCAGACTCCACACAGACAGTGACCCAGCCGGGAATCGAACCTGGGACCCTGGAGCTGTGAAGCATTTATGCTAACCACCATGCTACCCTGCTGCCCCTAAGGAAGGATGTGGAAGCTTTGGAAAAGGTGCAAAGGAGATTTACCAGGATGTTGCCTGGAAAGGAGAGTAGGTCTTACGAGGAAAGGTTGAGGGTGCTAGGCCTTTTCTCATTAGAACGGAGAAGGATGAGGGGCGACTTGATAGAGGTTTATAAGATGATCAGGGGAATAGATAGAGTAGACAGTCAGAGACTTTTTCCCCGGGTGGAACAAACCATTACAAGGGGACATAAATTTAAGGTAAATGGTGGAAGATATAGGGGGGATGTCAGAGGTAGGTTCTTTACCCAGAGAGTAGTGGGGGCATGGTGGGCCTGTGGAAGTAGTTGAATCGGAAACGTTAGGGACATTCAAGCGGCTATTGGATAGGTACATGGATTATGGTAGAATAATGGAGTGTAGATTAATTTGTTCTTAAGGGGAGCATGGTAGCATTGTGGATAGCACAATTGCGTCACAGCTCCAGGGTCCCAGGTTCGATTTCGGCTTGGGTCACTGTCTGTGTGGAGTCTGCACATCCTCCCCATGTGTGCGTGGGTTTCCTCCGGGTGCTCCGGTTTCCTCCCACAGTCCAAAGATGTGCAGGTTGGGTGGATTGGCCATGATAAATTGCCCTTACTGTCCAAAATTCTATGATCTATGATTAACCTAGGACAAAAGTTCGGCACAACATCGTGGGCCGAAGGGCCTGTTCTGTGCTGTATTTCTCTATCTATCTCTATCAATCTATCTATATGGGGAAGCTCGGGTCATTTTTTTGAGAACAAATAAAGCATTTTTGATTAGTAAAGTTGGACAATAGCTGTTGCAAAAGTTGTTTAAAATAACACTGCAAAGCAGTTTTTTAAATGTTGGTAGTCAAGTTCTGGAAGTTTTCTAAATTTGCACACTTTTTTACAAAAAAGGAAATAGACTATCGAATGCAGAGTTAGTGCTTATTGTAGCTGTCTAATATGCCAGAACCACCAGAGGGTGGATATTAAAAGTGATTATCTGCTGTATTGTTAAACTTGCATATGTAAATGTATGTTTGAAAAAGCATTTGAACAGCAGTGAGAATAGATCAGAATAATACTGAGCACATATTGGGAGATGTGATTTCTAGCCAAAGTTATTATCGTTCTTCAACTTCTAAAGATGCCCGACGTCTTAAAGATGGAGAAAGTAGCGTGGCTTCCCATCCTTCCCAACCTGGATATAAATTAATAGGTATTCAAACTGGAAAACATGGATAACCAGATGGGATGATGTTTAACTGACAATGATACTTTTGGGTTTAGCTTCCTTGATATTGGCTGAAATTATGCTGATCTGCATTAATTATTGATGCCCATATCTGCAAGTCCCCATTTGGTCAAATATAGAGCAGTGTTTCTCCGGAAAAATAAAAATCTGAGATAAATATCAACCACATAGCTCACGGTGGTGACTTTATTTTGTAATTACCCAGACAACCCATTACCTTTTTATATTCAAAAGACCTTTTCCTGCTTTTAGCTTTCCCATTTAATAAGTGGGATCCTGGAATTAAAGAATCTGAATTCGAAATTTTTTTTTTTTTAAAAAAGAGTACCCAAGTCATTTTTTCCGATTAACGGACAATTTAGCATCGCCAATTCACCTATCTTGCACATCTTTGGGTTGTGGGGGTGAAACCCACGCAGACATGGGGAAAATGTGCAAACTCCACACGGACAGCGACCCAGGGCCGGGATTCAAACCTGGATCCCAGTGCTAACGACTGCGCCACATGCTGCCCTGTCCCTTCGCTTTTGAGCGTGCTACTCTTGTAGCCTTTTAACCGTTTGTTCAAAGTAACCTTTGCTTGTGGTAAAATGTGCTTTCACTCTTACTCTGGCAGCTTTACATCCTGGTGAAGCAAAGGTTTTCACTAAGCGCACATCTGGGTTTAAACTACAGCATTATGTTGGATTGGATTTGATGGATCAAATTGTATGTTATGAATCAGTGATGAATTTCTGGAAACAGTACACATGGGTTGCGATTCTCGGCCATGTTGCGCTCGAGCAAGAGCACAACCCGGCCAGAGAATCCTGAAAGAGCCAGGGGTGTGACCAAATGGACGACAAGGCAGCACAGTGGTTAGCACTGTTGCTTCACCGTGCCAGGGACTCCGGTTCGATCCCCGGTTTGGGTCACTGTCACGAGCAGAGTCTGCTCATTCTCCCTGTGTCTGCGTGGGTTTCCTCTGGGTACTCCGGTTTCCTCCCACAAGTCACGAAAGACGTGCGTGTTAGTTGAATTGGAAGTTCTGAATTTTCCCTCGGTGTCCCCGAACGGGTACCGGAGTTTGGCGACTAGGGGATTTTCAGAGTAACTTCATTGCAGTGTTAATGTAAGCCTAATTGTGACACTAATCCAGATTATTTTTATTAAAATGGCGTTGTTGAAGTAGGACGTAACCCTACTTAAGGCTCGGGATCTATCAGACTCTCTTGATTCACCGGCCTCACTTGGGGGTGTGTGGGGTAGTGCCCACATGTTTGAGGGGTGACATTTCCCATGGGTGGCAGGTGTGGGGGACCCATAAGCTCACTTAGAGATCAGAGCATCCTTTCAAAATGGCGGCCCGATCTCTTGAGTTCAGCTCCCCAGTGCTATAAAAAAAAAAATTCTTAGGTGTGGGCTAAACCGATGAGAAACTCCCCAGGGCCCAAAAAAGTGACTGTTATTGGATAATGGTGGGGAACTCTCCGGCAGAGCTGGTGGGAAACCCGCTAAAAAACCCACCACAAATGAGCTCAGAAATTTTCCTGGAGATTCGCGCCCATGGTTTCTGTTTTCTGGAGAAAATTTCCATTGCAGTCCAACTAATATGCAGAATTTCAGTGTAAAGCCGAGACATGTATTTTTGGGGAAATCTTGGTATAAATGGTGCGTTTGACGCAATTGTATATGGTTTTTGGAATCTGGACAAGTTGCCCGAAAGAATATTCGGAACATAGGAAGAAGAATAGGCCTCATTGAGCCTGTTCTACCATTCAGTGTGATCATGGCTGATCTACAGACTAACTATATACCTGCCGTTGCCCCATACCCCTTAATACCTTTCACTAGCAAAAAGATACCTTGGGAAATCAAAAATAATGGAGAAACAGTCATGTATCATTAAACATGGGACATATTCTTGTGAAAACAAAACTTGCTTTTGATATGCTGATTTTGATTGAATGTGAAGGCTGTGGAGCGCACTCTACATGTTTGAGATTTTTGTACACTGTTTTTGAGCTGAATATCTTCTATATTAAGTTGCCTTGGTCTGAGACAGAATATATTTAACTTGCCTATTCAAGAGAGGAGAATCAATTTGTGGCATATTATACATCCAGTGATAAAGAATGTTTGGGGGTTCTCGTCAATTACCTAGATGTAGGGCAAATAAAGGCACACTCTGGATTGTAGAAACCATTGTAGATTGGGGAGAGGTTAGTGATCCTGCACCCAAGTAGAATAGATCATGTAAGATGAAGACATAGGCTGGGATTTTCAACATCTTCACAGCGGGTTTTTCCAGCGGTGGAGGTGACCCGTCATTGGCTGGGGTGGTTCCCGGTGGCGTATCCGGTAAGCCATGGAAACGCCCGGTCCTGTCGCCGGCCAATAGCAGGCCGCTTCCACTGCTCGAAAACCTGCCGCAGAGGTAAAATCCCAGCTATATAATGTGCACACCTTCAAATTGATTTCCGAGAGGAAAGTCACGGATTGTACCCTATTAATATCAGTGTTTTATTTTAAATGATTAAACTGGTACTGGCTAACTGATGATCATCTTTGCTTAGGGTTCTGATGTGGAAGTACTCAGTTCAGACAAAGGAGAGACTGAAGGCATCTCACAGCCTTTATCAGATCAACTTGACAAACCTATGGAATTGCAAGGTAAGCAACACAGCCAAGTGGATCTCACACATCTTCTACTCCTTCAAAGATTCGGTTCATCCTCGCCCTCGTGAGGTGTGCTCTGTATATCACCTTCAGCTGTATCAGCCCCAACTCGCACATGAGGTGGAGGCATTTACTCTCTGGAGCACCTCACACCAGACCCCCTCCTCTATAACCTCTCCTAACTATTTCTCCCACTTTGCTTTGATCCCTTCCAGTAGTGCCTTATCCTCTTCCAAAATAGCTCCGTGCACCACTGACACTACCCCCTTCTCCAGTCCCTTTGTCGTCAGCACCTCCTCCAGCAATGTGGAGGCCGGTTCTTCCGGGAAGCTCAGTATCTCCTTCCTGGCAAAGTCTCGAACCTGCATGTATCTAACCATTTCTCTCTGCTCCAGCCCATACTTCGCTTCCAGCTCCCTCAATCCAGCAAACCGACCCCTAAGAAACAAATCTTTTAGCGTCTTAATCCCCTCTCTTCCCATTTCCGAAAACTTCCATCCCACTTCCCTGGCTCAAATCTGTGGTTCCCACGAACCGGCATTTCCCTTGACCCTGCCCCCAACCCGAAGTGTTGGCAAAACTGCCTCCAGATTTTCAATGAAGCTATTATTACTGGACTTCCTGAGTATTTCCCCGGAGCTATCAGGAGCGGCGCTGTTGCTAGTACTTTCAATCCCAACCCCCTGCACAAACTCTCCTCCATTCTGACCCACTGGGAATCAACCCCTCTGACCCAGCTCCGCATCTTCTCCACATTCGCCACTCAGTAGTAGTACATCAGGTTCGGGAGACCCAAACCCCCTGCCTGCCTTCCCCTCTGTAGCAGCACCTTTCTCACTCTGGCCATCTTCCCTTCCCATATGAATGAGGTAATCCTACCCTCAATCTCCTTGAAAAAAGCCTTTGGTAGGAAAATCGGCAGGTATTGAAAAATAAACAGAAATCGCGGCAACACATTCATTTTAACCGCCTGTACCCGACCCGCCAGTGACAGAGGGAGACCATCCCACCTTGGCAGATCGGCTTTCATTCTCCCCACCAAACTAGTAATGTTGTACCTGCCGAGACCCCCCCCCAAACTCATGGGCAACCTGCACCCCCAGATACCTAAAGTGAGTCCCAGTATCTCAAGCTGATGTTGTTTGTGCGGACACTCGCCTTCGGCTCCTTATATAATAGCTTTACCTAGTTCAGAAATCTTGGTCCAATCCCAAACCGCTCCAGAACTGCCATCAAGTAGCCCCATTCTACCTGGTCAAACGCCTTCTCGGCGTCCAATGCCACAACCACCTCTATTTCCTTCCCTTCTGCTGGTGCCATAACGACGTTCAAAACCCTCCTAATGTTCGAAAAAAGCTGCCTCCCTCTCATGAACCCCGTCTGATGCTCACCTATCACCTTCGGGAGGCACTCCTCCAGCCTCCCCGCCAGTACTTTCGCCAATACTTTTGCATCCACATTCAAAAGTGATATGGGCCTATACGACCCACACTCAGTCGGGTCGTTATCTTTTTTTTTAGCAACAGTGAAATTGATGCCTGCCCCAAGGTTTGTGGCAACACCCCCTTCCCTATTGCCTCTTCAAACATCCCCACTATCAGGGGTGCCAACTTATCCTTGAATGTTTTATAATATTCCACCGGAAACCCATCTGGCCCTGCCACCTTCCCTGACTGCATCCTCCCAATTGCATCCTTTATCTCCTGCTCCACTATTGCTCCTCCTAATGTAGCCGTGTCCCCCTCCCCTAGCCTTGGGGACACCAACGCATCTCGAAATTCCTGCATCTCACGGTCTCCCCTGGGTGGCTCTGACCTGTACAACCTTTCATAAAACTCCTCAAAAATATTGTTAATCAGCTCCGGATCCACCACCAACTTCCCTGCCCTATCCCTCACCTGAAGAATTTCCCTTGCTGCTGCTTCCCTCCGGAGCTGACCTGCTAACATATCTCCATGCCTTATCTCCATGTTCATAAACTGTACCCCTTGCTTGTCTCAGTTGGCGCATCGCTTTCCATGTGGACAGTTGGTCGAAGCTCGCCTGTAGTTCCTTCCTCTTCCAGCTTCGCTGCGTCCCCATCTTCTGCATACCTCCTATCTACCTCCAACATCTCGCCTATTACCCTCTGCCGCTCCAACCTCTCCTCTTTGTCCACCCTGACCTTAAACAAAATGACCTCACTCCCCACCACCACCTTTAGAGCCTCACAGACAACTGCCTTCGACACATCACCCGTACAGTACATATTCCTTAATTATCTTTTCAATTATCTCACAGAACACTTGGTTCCCCAGAAGCCCCACATCCAGTTTCCACCCCGCCCTCTCTGACACTGCAATTGCCGAGTATTCCAACCCATTGACACTCCAGCCAGCAAAGCCTTTCCCACCACAAAAAAGTCGATCCACGAGTATACCTTATGGACTGCTAAGAAAAACGAATGCTCCCGTTCCCTTGGGTGCAGGGACCTCCAAGGGTCCACCCCTCCCATTTCCACCATTAGCCCAGCATTGTTGTTATCACAATTGCTTCACAGCTCCAGGGTCTCAGGTTCGATTCCCGGCTTGGGTCACTGTCTGTGTGGAGTCTGCACGTTCTCCCCGTGTGTGCGTGGGTTTCCTCCGGTTGCTCCGGTTTCCTCCCACAGTCCAAAGATGTGCAGGTTAGGTGGATTGGCTATGCTAAATTGCCCTTAAGTGTCCAAAATTGCCCTTAGTGTTGGGTGGCGTACTGGGTTATGGGGATAGGGTGGAGGTGTGGGGGTTGGGTAGGGTGCTGTTTCCAAGAGCCGGTGCAGACCCGATGGGCCGAATGGCCTCCTTCTGCACTGTAAATTCTATGAAATATCCTTCCCATCCACCCAGTCCCAGAGAAAGAACAAAAACAACTATCCAACCCATACAATTCACTAACATAAGATTTAACCGCCGCAACACAGAACGCCAATCAACCCACCATTAACTTGAACTCTGTAACAATGCAAAGAGAAGTAAAGTACAATACACATCAGTAAAAGGAAAGTTGTATCATATATACATTTTCCAGCAGCTCAAACACAGTCCACAGTCTCTCTTCCAGTTCCGCTCCTCACGTCTGTCCCAAGCCTTCTGCCCTCACGAATGCCTCAGTTGCCTCCGCTGTCTCAAAATAAAAGTCTTTGGCGTTCTACGTTACCCTCAGCTTCACTGGATACACCATACCAAATTGCACCCCCTTCTTGTACAATGCCGCCTTCACTCGCCCAAACCGCCGCTCGTCTTTTTGCCAACTCCGCTGTCAAGTCCTGGTAGATCCAAACCGCAGTACAATCCCACAGCACCTCACGCTTCTGCTTTGCCCAGCTTAATACCTTCTCCATCATGCAGAATTTAGGGACGTAGATAATTACTGCTCTTGGTGGCTTGTTCACTTTGGGCTTCGGCCTTAATGACTGATGAGCTCGGTCTAGTTCGTACCGGGAGGGATTCTCACCCTCTCCCATCAGCTCCGCCAACTTCTTAGAAAAGTATTGTGTTGGCCTTGGGCCCCCTGTCCCTTCGGGCAAGCCCACTATTCTCAAATTGTGCCGCCTTGAGTGGTTCTCCAAATCTTCGAGCTTTGCTCGGAGTCCTCTGTTGACCTCCACCACCCTCCGCAGCTCGTCCCCATCGAGGTGACCTAGTCGCTGTGCCATGACACGGCCTCCTCCACTTCATTCATCTTCTCGCCCTGCTCTCTCACCTCGGCTGATGTCTTTGCCACCACCACTCTCACTGGGGCGATTGCCTCCTCCACCAATTACTTCATTGCGACCACCGTCTCCTTCCTCAAGGCCGCGATGTGCCTCGCGAACTGCTTTTCCAGCTCCATCACCTTAGTCATCTTCTCCACTGTAAGTAGTGAGGCCCCGCCTTGCGGTTCGGCATCCGCCATCTTGTCAGCACTTTTGCTCGTCCTCTCATTCAGCGGCGAACCCGCGTTTCCTCCTTTCTTTGACGCTGCTCTTCGCATCCTTTAGCGGCTTATTGTTTTTTCTTTCTTTTCCCCTCTCTCCCCTTCCACCCTCCTGTCCTTCATCAATCTGAATTATTACTACTTTTTGACAAAACAATTTTTCTTCCTTCACACACACAAAAAAAAGACCTATTCTTTTTAATTTTCTACTACAAAGGAAAACATATAAATAAGTAAGGAGTCACCAGATTGTTTACAATTTTGCCCCTTCCCCTGCTGCTGGGATACAGTTCCATGAGCACTGGATACTCTCCAGCAGCTTTCCCAGGTGGCTGGCATTCACATGTGGGCCTTATGGAAAGGGTGGCAGGAATGTGGGCAACTGGTGGCTCCCTGGCCTTGTGGTCCCTCACTCCAGGGCTTCACCCCTGACCTCCCTTGATATAGTCAGGCTTGTTGTCGGGCAGGATTTGGATAGATGATCCCCTTCATTATAACCTAAACGTAAAGATGATACATTGAACTAAGGCTCTGTTTAAGCAGTCAGTTTGACATGAAGATCCAGTGACGCTATTCTACAAAGAGCGGGCAGTTCTCTTGGTGATCTGGCCAATATTTGCATGTCAGCTAACATTGCTGAAAACAAAATATTTAATCATTTATCTCAGTTCATGCTATTTGTATTTCCCTACAAATCAATCAAAGTGCTTCTTTGAATTTGAAAGACCTTGGTGTGCGTTGAGGCCCTGAAAGAGGCTGTATAAATACAAGTTCTTTCTCTTTTTCTCCTTTTCTTTTGACCATTTAAAGAATTCTTTCATGGCTTGCTTGACCAGCCTTTATTGTCCATTTTTAATTGTCTTTGAGAAGGTGATGGTGAGCCACCTTGAATTATTGCAGTCCATGAAGTGCAGGTACACTCACAGTGCTGTTAGGAAGGATATTCCAGGGTTTTGACCCAGCAGAGCCACAGAAGTTGACAGCACAGAAAAGGCCCTTCAGCCCATCATATCTGCTACAGTCAAAAAGCCACCTAATTATTCTAATCTCATTTTCCAGCACTTGGCCCATAGTGTCCCTTGGCATCACAAATGCACATCTAAATACTTGTTAAATGTTATCAGGGTCTCTGCCTCCACCACCCTTTCAGACACTTGAGTTCCAGACTCCCACCACCCTTTGTGTGAAAAGGTTTTTCCTCATAGGTGATGGTGTTCCACTGCATCTGCTGCTCTTGTCCTTCTAGGCAGTAGAGATTGTCGTTTTGGAAGGTGATTTTAAAGAAACCTTGGTGAGTTGTTGCAGTGTGTCTTGTAGATGGGACACACTGCTGCCACTATGTGTTTGTAAAGTGCGGAGGGAGTGAATGCTGAAGATGGTGAATGGGATGCCAATCAAACAGACTGATTTGTCCTGTTAAACAATGCATTACCGGGTAGCACGGTGGCACAGTGGTTAGTGCTGCTGCCTCATGGCGTCGAGGTCCCATGTTCGAGCCGGCTCTGGATCCCTGTCGTGTGGAGTTTGCACATTCTCCCAGTGTTTGCATGGGTTTCGCCCCCACAACCCAAAGATGTGCAGGGTAGGTGAATTGGCCACATTAAATTGCCCCTTAATTGGAAAAAATTAATTGGGTACTCTAAATTTTTTTTTTTTTAATCTATGCATTACCATTGGTTATTAGTTTTGCCATTCTTAATGACACGCATGATATGTTGCATTTGAAAGAGGGAGAATGTGCTATGCTCCCAGTGATTGTTCTGCATTGTTGTGAGAACTTTTTAATTTCAAATGCTTGTTTATTCTAGCAAGCAGGGTGCTCCACTATGCTGAGCCCAAATGTTGACCATACCAAGCTGAAGTATGTTCCTTCTTCATGATGTGGAAAAGTGTTCATTGCTGTGGTTTTGAATGAGTCAATATATATTAAATTACAATAAGGCAGAACATTGAGTTTTCACACTGGGAAAGTCTGTTATTAACATAGTTTAGTTAGTTAGCAGCATTCCTTTTTTTTCTTTTAATAAATTTAGAGTACCCAGTTCATTTTTATTCAATTATGGGGCAATTTAGCATGGCCAATCCACCTACCCTGCACATCTTTGGGTTGTGGGGGTGAAACCCACAGAAACAAGGGGAGAATGTGCAAACTGTACACAAGCAGTGACCCAGAGCTGGGATAGAACTTGGGACCTCGGTGCCATGATGCAGCAGTGCTAACCACTACGCCACCGTGCTGCCCTCATTAGTAGCATTCCTATCGAGCAAAATCCTCACAATTCGAGTTTAAATTTATTTGATTTTCAATTAGTCAAATTGTCCTTTGTGATTCAAATAAATTCCTAATACATTTTCTATGATGTGGCATTATAAAGGGATTATAATTAACTTCTATTGTTTATATTTGACAATTTATTAAAATAATTTTAACCTGCAATATATTTATAAATCTGACCTGTATAGATTGAATATTGATAACTTTTATTAACTGGAAATGTTGCATTGCATTCTTTGGTTTCTGCGATCAAACCTTGCAGAAAATTTTTTGAGAACTGTGGTCAACTCTGGCAGCTGGTCTGGTGTCAAAAAGGAACAGATATTTGTCTCCTGGGATTTTTTACTACTTAGTTAAACTTTTTACAATTAGTTCTACGTTTTAAATGTAATAAAAGCCTGAAATATGTTATTTTCCCCCTAATTTGTTTTTCAGCAGAAGAAACTGGGCACACACAACTGCCGGTAGAAACTCTCAACTCCTCCGTTACATTAGCAGAAAAGGAACCCCTCTCCGAGGTGAGATTGCACTGGAACAATCTTCTGTTATGAACACACAGACACAATATTCAATTGGTCAGGTGATAACACATTGTAGTTTTTGCGTAGAGTGCAATTTATTTAAAGAACAAAACTGAAACCCCTCAACAATCTGCAAGATAATTTGCCATTACTTTGTAAAATGATTGAATAAAGATAGTAGAATTCTTTTTTTCTGGAAAAATATGCTTTATTCGTTAAATATCTGAAGGAACATTACAAACTTTTCAAAATGGCCATCATAAGTGCAATAATATTCAGGCTCTCTACATATATCATGTTGCACTCTGAGGTGCTTCAGTAAAGTAAAAGAAAAGTCATTTCAAAATTGTCGTTACAAATGGTGCAAAGGAAAGAAAGGAAATTAAAGAATAGAAAGACTGAACCGGAGCGAGGCGACCTCTTGCGAGCTGTGCCCAGCATACCCTCTAATTCTATCTTTTACTCTCGTTCTATGCTTCTAAAACTTCATTCTAACTCTTCTAAACTCTCTAACAGTGTCGTATTAAGTTGATCTTTTCGCTACACCTTGCTATAACTGTAACATTATATTCTGCAGTCTCTCCTTCCCTATGTTCGATATGCATTGTTTGTACCGCATGCAAGAAACAATACTTTTCACTGTATACTAATACATGTGACAATAATAAATCAAATCAAAAGGTATTTAAGTTGTCTACCTAGATCAAGTTGCACTCTGAAGTGCTTCAATACAATTGTGATGTGTGTAATATTCACTATATATTCATTGTGAATCATACAGCCTGAAGGGGTACTGTACAATTCTATTCCCCTCAGTTCACCATGGCTGAAAGGTCTAAGACAGCAACCTTCCCCCATTGCGCCTTTGCGGCTGCTGCCCCATGCTTTAGTGCATCCCTCAGCACATAGTGCTTAGTTTTGGATTGTGCCAGTTGGCAACAACTGGTCAGAGACAACTCGTTGGGCAGACCAAAGAGCATCTTTCACCGAGTTGATGATCCAGCAACAGCTGATGTTTGTCTCGGTGTGCGCCTTGAGCACAGAGTCCTATGACACAGAGCTTCTCAGGCTGAACCTTGATTAAAAACACCTAATCTCTATCCAGGCCTACTTGTCAAAGGCATATACCACAAGTAGGTGGACAAAGGATCTCCTTCCTCACCGCAGTCACCTCAACCATAATGTGCAGATGGGGTTAGACTCCGGGCATAGGAAGGATCTGATGGGAAAGGCCTTTCTCACCACCTGCCACATAATGTCTTGGTGCTTGTTTGAAAGTTCTGGTGATGAGGCTTTGCCAAATGACCTATGGCAGGCTGCTCCAAGAACCATCCGACAGGATCCACCATCTTTTCCTGTAGGGTCTCTACGACTTTACGTGGGGACTTTATGGTCAAAGGTGTTTCTCTGCATAAATGTGACAATTTAGCTCACCAGGCTAAATCGCTGGCTTTTAAAGCAGACCAAGCAGGCCAGCAGCACGGTTCGATTCCCGTACCAGCCTCCCCGGACAGGCGCCGGAATGTGGCGACTAGGGGCTTTTCACAGTAACTTCGCTGAAGCCTACTCGTGACAATAAGCGATTTTCATTTCATTTCATTTCAAATGTATCCACAAGGGAGAAGCTGTATGGCTCAGTTGAACTGCTTGGAGCATTCAGCAGGCATCATGGCTAGACCCATCTTTTTCAACAGTGGGGGCAGGTAGAACCTCGGCATGTAGTGACACTAGGTGTTTGCATACAAAGGATCTGCACACAGCTTCATGCAGCCACACACACAGGTAGCCATCAGGATTAGGGTGATGTGAGCATAGTTTTACCCCCTTTATAATAATCTTTATTATTGTCACAAGTAGGCTTGCATAAACGCTGCAATGAAGTTAGTGTGAAAATCCCCTGGTCGCCACATTCCGGCGCCTGTTCGGGTACACAGAGAGAGAGAATTCAGAATGTCCAGTTAACCTAACAAGTACATCTTTCGGGACTTGTGGGAGGAAACCCACACAGACAAGGGGAGAATGCACAGACAGTGACCCAAGCCAGGAATCAAAACTGGTGCTGTGAAGCAACAATGCTAACCACTGTGCCATCTAGAGGTTTGTACATTGCATCCCTTTGAATGCAGTACATTTTGAACCATGAATGAAGTCAAAAATGGCTCTGGTGATTGCCACAGCAAAGGAGTGAGAATGAGCCAGACCTGCACAATGTACAGTAACACCTAGAGTGCCTCACTGACGACCAGTTTCTTACCTGCAATGGAGAGGGAGCGTCGCTCCCACATATCCAGTTTTGGAATTTTGAAGAATTCCGATTAAAGCGATTATTTAGATTACTAATTTGGATTTATCACTTCTGTATTGCATATAACTTTTAACTACATAGCTGTGATTTTCATGGAAGTTATACTGCCTGCATAACTATGAAATGATCTAGGATACAAGTACCCTGTACTTGAAAAAATATCTGGCATATGGAAGGGTAGAAGAGAACAAAAAACATAACACTGACTTTTCATCATCTTGTGAGGTCAACACAGTGAGGCTCAGGAATGCAGAGTACCTGAAGAATAGCAATGCATGTGGCATGTTACAGCACTGTATGCTAATTGTCTCCACCCTCAATCACCGAGGAAGTTTGAGTGGAATATGGCTTGCTTAATATTTGTTTCTCTTTCTCTCTCTCGCGTTCCACTTCAGCCCTAAGCACACTGTTCTAAGTATTACATCTCTTTCCTGAATCCTTTATTGAAATTAAGGCATTGCATCATCCCTACTCAAATTCAGCCTTTCCCAAGGCAATGGAACTCATTACATGTATGCTTTTTCAACATTTTATAGGCTTTTATAACTTTTATCTAATCAATAGTTTTTGATTTACTCTATCTTTTCCCTTGTTGTTTTATCCTGCACTCGACAATCTTGGAATACATAAAAAACCCTTCTTGGAAATCAAAAGCAATTCAAACCATTAAAAAAATGATTAAAATCATGCTTACAGAGGTGTAGTATCAAAGGGCATGGGTGTAAGATAGTTTGTGGATTTACTTCGTGGATTTACAGGAATAAAAAAAAAGAAAACTTAAAAGATTCCTGTTTACTTGTTCTAGGCACCAAAAGAAAAATTGGTTGATGACAATACTTTCGTTGGCGCAACTAGTGATGATTCGGATATTGTTACCCTTGAGCCACCACCCGTGGAAGATCTTCAAACTGTCCAGGAGGAACCTGAAGTTGCAGCAGAAGAGCAGATAAATGATGATGAATTGAATCTAGGTTCGTCTTCCAGTAGCCAGTATACCTTTGCCCCACCGGAAACGGGTAAGGACAGATCATTTAGAGTATAGCTGAGTACAAGCCAACAATTTCTGACTGCAGTTGTTTACAGCTGCATGATAGATGTTTAACTAAATGTGAACCTCACCCGTTGGTGTTTCGTATCAACTGGTTATTTTTGTTCAGTAGTTGGATTATCAGGCGTAGATGTTGAGGTTAAGAAAATAATCATTTTATTATCCCAATAGAAGATACTCTGTGCAAGTGAATAGTTTTTCTGTTCAATTACATCAGACTATCTTTGATGCTGACTTAATATCATAATTGCTTTAGTTTACATTCTACACTGCTAGGTTTTTGAATTTACAACCTTCATTTAAAAAAAAAAGAAATAAATTTAGAGTACCCAATTCATTTTTCCCAATTGAGGGACAATTTAGCGTGGCCAATCCACCTACCCTGCATATCTTTAGGTTGTGGGGGGGAAACCCACACAAACACGGAGAGAATGTGCGAACTCCACATGGACAATGACCCGGAGCCAGGATTGAACCTGGGACCTCGGCGCCGTGAGACAGTAGTACTAACCACTGCGCCACCGTGCTGCCTTAAATTTACAACCTTTATGATTTATTAAAATTGCTGTCAGAGTAACAAATACATGGAAATGCACTTATAACAGTCAAATGTTAACTAAATCTCAAAAGCAAATATTTGTATTTATAATTAATTGTATTTTCTAGCTGCATTCTTGCCATGCTTCATGCATAGAGCTCAATGCAGATTTTTGCTTCCCTTTCTGTTTCTCTGGGTCTCCACCTCCCAAAATACTCTTGCCTCTGTTAACTTCCTCATTAGTTCCTTTAGTTATATCATTGACGCTTCTGCTCCCACCAAGTCATGCAGTGCCTTCTCGCCTCTGGTAGTGTTTCCAGCATATATTCAAAGGTCTGAGGGTTGCAGACTCAAGTATCTTTTTTTCAATGTTGTACTAAAGTTGGGCGTCTATATTTGTATTGTGATCTCTTGAGTTTCTAAATTACTCCGTGTCTGCGTGGGTCCCACCCCCACAACCCAAAAAGATGTGCAGGGTAGGTGGATTGGCCAGACATAAATTGCCCCTTTAATTGGAAAAAAATTATTGGGTACTCTAAATTTATTTTTAAAAAGTTTTTACAGTAAACTGAATGCTGCACTCTTCCCAAATAACATTTGGTTAGCTCAGACTTTCGGCAGCTCAGGAAAGTGTGGTTTGGAAAATAAAAATGGGTGAAATGCAGGAGCAGCTGTGGATGATTCTAGAACATGTAAAAGAGTTGATTCGTTGAAAGAGCATCTGTCTGGCAATCTGATTTTCCCCAAGTGCTGTGACTAAACTGAACCAGTAGGCTTTATTTTTGTAGGGTGATGAATAGTGACTCATAGGACTGTTGTTTATGCTTTTCTTAACTGAGCCCAATGCAGTTAACTTTATATTCTAACCTGCAAAAGTTTTACATTTTATTTAAACATCACTATCTAAACTGATCAGTTGATGTTTTAGCTGTACTGTGAATAATGGAAAAAGAAGCATGTTTTGCAAGGAATTAGAGTTTTTAAACAACTTGTTCAGATTTGTCACAAACCTTTCTGTCGGTCAGTATATTTGTGAATTAGTAACTTCATGCTAATCAAGATGGGAAATATTAGTACAAGATATTGCAACTGCTCAACAAGTATGCCTAAATAGAACAATTTAGTTGTAGGCTGCAGGAGCACTGGTACAGCAACAGTTTTTTAAACTCCCATTTCCGAAGGGTACTTCTTTCTGAAAAGTGTAATCAATTTCTTATGTTGGGCACGCTGCACATTGTCCCCAGTCACTGACCATGGGCAAAATTTAATGCCCTCAACCATGGTGCGTTTATGAAGTGTGGAAGGCCTTCCCACCCCATTGCCAATTTATGACCGTAAGCGGGTAATTAATCCCCACATAAAGGCATTATCCCACCACTGCTGATATTCATCCAGTGGTGGCAGAGGACTTTCATATGGGAAGCCCGAAGCGTAATACTTGTTGGGGTTGCCTGTGGGTTGCTGGGATGGGTCCCTTGTTTCTGGTACTCAGTGCCTGATTGAGGGACCCAGAATCAGGAAGGGAGGGCCCCTTGAGAGGACCATCCCTTTCCTATGCTGCCTTCCCACCTTACCTGTAGCCTGGGATTCAGCGATGATAGTAGGCCCTGGACAGGTGTCATACAAGCAGCCGCCAGGACCTCTTCTAGTGATGTTGCAGTTCAATTAAAGTGCCAGGCTCTGATTAGTTAGCAGCTCTCAGCAGGCAGGACTTCCTGCCTGGGGTTCTTGATTTATTTTATTTTATAGGGTCCAATCAATTAAATAGGATAACAGAAATTAACAGAGGGTCAAATTAAAAGGGGCCACACCTGGTAGGGGCACAGCCCAAAAATAACAAAGAAGAATAGAAACTTAACATTAAGTCATAATGTGAAAAAAGGGGTCGATTAAAGCAGCCCAACCCCTGCCGTGCCCGCAGAGCATGGAAGGCCTCAAGAGTGCCCCGTGGACACATACAGTGGTAGCACTGTAGTCTCACGGCGCCGGGATTCCAGGTTCGATCCTGGCTCTGGGTCACTGTCCGTGTGGATATGGTTTAGCATGGCCAATCCACCTACCCTGCACATCTTTGGGTTGTGGGGGCGAAACCCATGCACACACTGGGAGAATGTGCAAACTCCACATGGACAGTGACCCAGAGCCGGGATTGAACCTGGGACCTCGGCGCCGTGAGGCAGCCATGCTAACCACTGCGCCACTGTGCTGCCCACCTCTGGAACTCTTATCCATGACTTTGTAACCTCCAGGCCTGACTTTTCCAATTGGGCACCCAAGCATTCATCCTGAACAAAGTCCAACTTATTCAGAACTCCATTTCCATGTATTATCTAATCCATCAGCTCAGTCCTCACCAATCTCATGAATTCCTAAACCCCAATGAATTGGTTTCTGTACAAACCTATTTGTGGACTTGCCTCATCCGCCAGTTCTAATTCCCAATTACCTGCCTCTGCAATTATAATTGATGTGCATATCTCTTCCCTACACTCTGGAATTCAATCTTTTAATCCATTCACCTTGTGGCATCTGTGTCTGCCTTCAAATGCTCCATTTAAATCCTACATTTTTGAATATTCTTTTGACCACTTCCTATGTAAGCCTACTTTGGACAATGAAGATTATAAAAAATATAACCTGTTCAATGTCTGTTACCCCAGCCTTTGTGAAGTGATGTGGGTTAGTTTGATACTTCTAAGATGTTAGGAATGCAAGTTCTTAAACTGAACTGAACAAAGAACAATACAGCACAGGAACAGGCCCTTCGGCCCTCCAAGCACATGCACCGATCACATGTCCTATCTAGACCAACCACCTATATTTTTCTATACCCCGTCTGTTCATGTGCCTATTCAGATAAGTTTTAAAGGTCGTTAACGTATCTGCCTCAGCCACCTCACTTGGCAGTGCATTCCTGGCCACCACCACCCTCTGTGTAACCCACCCCTGCACTTCTCCACTGAACCTTTTCCCCCTCACCTTGCACTTGTGCTCCCTTGTAATTGTCATATCCACCCTGGTAAAAAGCCTCCCAACATTTCACCCTATCTATACCCCTAATAATTTTATAAACTTCTAACAGGTTTATGTTTCCTCCCCCCACCACACCCTTCAATATTTTGTAAAAACTTGGGAAGGATCAGCGTAATCCACTGGGGGAAGGATGTTCTTTATCTGGGCCAGCCTGACTGCATTGTTTAAAAGATCAATACTAACCCGTGTCTCTCCCTTGTCCAATTTTGAAGTGAGTTGCAGTGTGTAAATATATATATTTATTTGCATTTCACACTTTAATGTATGTGTTATGTATTTCTTCAGTTTTGAAGAAGTGGATCACATGTCGAGTGTGGTACAATCATAGACTCATTAAATGGTAACAGCACAGCAATAGGCCATTTGGCCTGTAATACCTTGCCAGGTCTCTGCAAGAGCAACTCACCTAGCCCCCCCCCCCCCCCCCCCCTTCCTTAACCTTTGCAATTCTGCAAATTTATTCTCTTCAAATAATTATCCAATTCTCAGACAATGCAGTCGAGATTCTAACTGCTCACTGCATTGAAAAAGTTTTCCTCATGTCACTGTTGCTTCTTTTGCCAATCACCTTTAATCAGTGCCCTCTGATATTTGACGTTTTTGCCAAAGGGAACAGTTCCTCCCCATCTACTCTGCCTCGATCCCTCACCATTTTGAACACCTATCAAATCTCCTCTTAATCCTTTCTTCTCCAAGGAGAACAGCCTCAGATTCTCCATACTAGATTGTGTTCTGAATAACAGCTTTGTATTGACCCTGTTTGGTCCATTATGAATAAAGGCCAGAGCAGCCACATCCAACTAGTTGCTAGCATCTTGGTTAATATTTCATAGTCAGCATTGAGCAGGGATAGGAACCAACACGTTTAGCTGGGGATGGACTATTTTTCCTTTAGAGATTTATAAATGAATTCACTGCCCCATGTGATAAGTTAGTGATAACCACAGAAAGCCTAAATGTCTATTGTATAGCAGCCTATATGATCTTTAACATAACTGTTTCAGTATCTGCGACTGAAGGAAGCAGAGATGAATCGAGTAGTGATGAAACCAGTGGTAAATCCAGCCCCACATTGCGAAGACGACGTATTAGGAAAAAAACAATGTCGTCTTCCGAAACAGAGGAAAAGCCTGCTGAGGATGTGGAGGATGGGGAACAACAACAGCAGCAGCAACAGCAACATCGGTTCAATACCACTCTGAACAAATGCATTTTACTTGCACTGGTTATCGCTTTCAGCATGGGATTCGGACACTTCTATGGTAAGCTTCACAGAATCAGCTTGCTTGTATCTAGCACCTTTGCTATAGTTAATGTTTTGTGGTATGCCACAGAAGAGAAAAGGGAAGGAGAAGGACACTTTGCTGTAATTGGAGGAAGAGAGAAACTTTGAGAAGTGTTTGAAAGCAGGGAGAGGAAGTAGCAGCACGACAGCTAAAGGCTCTATTATGGACATGAGTTGAGGGAGGGGTAAACACACAGAAGGACAACTTGGTGAGGTAACCAAGTTGTGCTGTAACTTAATCGTGCAGTCTTGTTACACAGGTTTGATTTTCTTCCTTATTACTAACTTTGTGACATCACTAACTGAAACAAGGCAGGTTTCTTAATTCTGCAGTTTGTGCAGAGTTATCTGTTGAGTCTCCATTTACCTTTCAATCTGGGACGTATGTGTGCTTTACAAACAAAAAAAAACAAGCGTTAGGGGAAAGGAAAGAAATATAAGCCAATGTTGATATTTACAAAGGTACATGGAGTGCAATATTTGTTCAGGGTAGTTGGGGGTGGTCTTATTGGCTGGATATAACTTTTGCTGCATCTTGGTAATTGTTGAGTGCCAGAATTTGCAGAAGAGTTTATTTTAAAATCGTGAATAGTGGTAGTTTTATTGGAAATTGCCATCGAGGATTCCCCCCAAAAAAACAGTAAAGTTAATGCAAATCTCCTGTAGTTGTTGATGCTTCTGGGAGCATTGTATTAGGTGTTTAGATGCCATACTTTACTGTTCCCATGTCCTGGGAAGCCATTCAGTAGAATGTACCTGTTTGCCTGTGGAACAGAGCTTGTGTATTACTGAAAAAGGAGATGTGCAGTCAAAGGTTTTTTGTTTGCCTGCTTCAGGAAAGACAAGAGTACCAAATTTCAACGGGAGCAATGAGTACAGGATGAAAAGTTTTGCCAGCAAGTCTCTCTTTTTTACCAATACCCAAGTATACTCTTTCTTATTGTTTGCTAAAATTTTAAACAGGAGAAGGAATAAGGTAGTGCTTTTTACTAAGAGTGTGCATATTCTAGCCATTGTAGCAGAGCATACTTTTACAAGAAGCTTGCAGTCCTGAATTACACAAGGAAATATTGTGCCACTTGCTTATTCATATGATTTTAGGGAACTAAGCTATTGCATCTTCCAGAGATGTTGCATATTTGCTTGTAATGCAGTTAGTTTAAAGGCCATTCTGGTACATTGTGCCATCTAAGTTTGTGTGTTTTGGTTTATGGTTAGTTTTGTTTTGTGTATTTTCAGGTGAATTTGAAGGTAAGGAAGGCAGTGAGTACAATAACCAACGTTATAAGAATTGTATGGAAATATTTGATCAAATTTACATGCAGTGGAGTGGTAACTAGAGTTTTGGAACCTCTCTTGATGCTGCAAGTTTTATTGCTCCAAAGTGCTTTGATTGATTTTTTAAAAAAAAATGTCAATGTAGACTGTAGGTTTTTGTTATGTAAGTTTAAAAGAAAAAATAGAGACTTCTTTCAAAGAAAATGACCATTAGAATGCCCCAGCAATTTACATGTGTGCAATACAGAAGTGCGTCACTCCTATCTCAATTTGGAATTTCATGGGGAAATTGCACCTAATGTAAGTCAGGCATGCTAAAGACTCTCTGCCTTTTGTATTGGTCTCCAAAGATGTATGAGACTTTCAACTAGCACCTTGCCCCACAGGGGAATGATGGTCTTCAATCTGACTCTCACTGCTAACTCGAGAGTGGAGTTGATCAGGTAAAGATTCTGCCACTTCACAGCACCACATGGCAGTGCCTTAAAGTTTATTCTGTAAAAGTTTATTCTGTAAAAGTTTATTCTGTAACTTGGTAGCCCTTTTTCTTTTGTTGAAGTTTTGTAGAAGTTGTTTACATAATCATCCACTGGAGCTAGTGATAATACTTGCAGTAGCCAAGGTGAGGACTTTCTGAACTGAAACTTAGGATTTGAGTTGATGCTTGACAGCATTCTGGAGTGTATGCAGCATGTAAAATTTGGTTCAATATTGGTTGGTTGTCCACGTACAGCAGCAAATGCCTCTAACATTTTTTTCAAGTTTGTTTGCTTAAAGCATGTACATATTTATTGAGATGAATTGGTGTGATGTATGCCATTTGCAAATTGTTCCGTTTTTCCTGTAGCATGCAAAAAAAAACTTTATATTGCAATTTGAATGTATTTGCTATGGAAAAATATCACTTTCTTTGAATAGAATATCTGTGCATGAACTTTCAGTAAAACAAATGCTGTTGTGAAGAAATGTAATTGTACTATGTATGCATGGTTCTCTCGACAAAGCGAAAGAAGAAGCTTGTGAACTCACTTGCTTGTGTTAATGCTTAACAAAAAAGGGAAAATGAAATGGAAAAATTTAGATATAACTGATATTGGGAAGAGCTAATAATGGTATTTTCAAATCCACACAACTACTTGCCTGAATTGCTTATGTGCAACTTTTTTCAGGTGGTTCTATGGTGGCATGTCTAATTCAAGTTTTATTTGAATTTTGTCCAATTTTTATATTCTACACATACTACAACAGATTTTTTTGTACAATATAAATCAATACATATACCCAAAAAAAAAAAGAGCAATTAAGAGAACCTCTGGAGTGGCTAAATGGATTTTAAAAATAACTCTAGCTAATTTTAACAATTAGTTAGATTTTCAGTTGTAAGGATACTTGTGTCACACACATTCTTGAAACCGGCACTCTTGCATATCCTCCATTTTTAGTTGAAGCACTGTTTCTGCTTTTCCTTTAGTCCAAATATCCACCCCAAACCCAATTACAAATAATAACAATTTGTTCTTTTGTGGCCTCCAATACAACTAATGAGTTATCAAATTGGGGTTTTAAATCTCCTACATTAGTATAGAAATCAAAAACAAAGGCAGTGAAATAAGAGTTGTAAGTCAAACCTGCACGAAGCTTGATAAGATTTTCATACTCGGGAATGGTTTAAAAGGTGACCAATATACCAAGTTTTACAATGCTGCACTGACTGGTGTTCGACTGCAATGCACCTTTGATTATTGCACAGGGATGCATTGTGAAGTTTCACTTGTGTAGTGATAAATGACTATATTGCTACACTTTCTGCTGCCAGTCATAACATGTGCTTAAATTTGGGTATGTAGTTAATTTTTAAAAATTACTTGTATCAAGTCTCTGTTGAAATAAATTGCATTTGGGGTTGAGACTAACCTGCGAATTTAATACTTGATCCCCGTTTAGGAGACTTTCAAGATGGCAGCCAGTTGCCTCTGAAGAGGGGTGAGACGAAGCTCATTTGAAATAATGGGGAGTATGAGAGGGCCATCCTTGCTCTTGATAGCCCCCATTAAACTTTTTTAAAAATTCTTTAAAATGTATATTTTAAGTTTATACTTGAGTTTCTGTAATATAGAATGTATTGAGGGTTTGTTTGTTACATAGAATTGTTATATTCGTGCACAATAATACGCTTTGGTACTCAATTTTTAATTTACTTGCACATTTATTTTCTCCTTGGTAATGGGTATCTCTCTGTAGTGTAGCTGTATTTGTTTCCTGCTTGTAATCTAGCCCAGCAATGTACTTTAACTCTCATGAGATTCACTGCAGACCTTTTGCAAACATCGGTGTGCATTTGTAAAAAAAAAACCTTTCTATAATGCATGAAAAAATGGGGGCTCTTTTTGATGTGGATCATGCTCACTAGAAGCTGATTTGAGGTTGCCCAGATCATTATTGCACAGGAGCATAGAGGAGGCTTGCATTCCATCAGATCAGGAATGAGTAAAGCTAATGACGGGATTCTCCCAGCCTGCGTGGGCCGGAGAATCCCCGCAACCGTGCCACGCCGCCCTGACGCCGGCACTCTTCTGAGTGGAGAATTGGCGCGTTTGGCGCGGCGCCAGTCGTGGGTCGCTCTATGCGGCTGAGCCGCCGTTTCTCTGGCCAGTATGGGCTGAGCGGACGCTCTAAAAAGGCAGAGTCCTGCCGGCGCCGCCCACACCTGGTCGCAGCCGGCGGGAACTCTGCGCGCAGGGTCAGGGGGTGGCCTGTGTGTGTTGGGGGGGGGGGGGCCTCCAACCCCGGTGGGTGCATTCAATGGGGCCTGGCCCGCGATCGGGGCCCACCGATCGGCGGGTCGGCCTCTCGCTCCCCGGGCCTATTTTCTTATGCACCGGCCCCTGAATTCCCATGCCATGTTGCGCCTGGGCCAGGATGTTGAGGGAGGCCACCACAAATGCGCAGATTGGCACGGTGCATAGTTCGCGCTGGAATGGGAGGCTGGAGCGGTGTGAACCGCTCCAGCGCCATGCTGGCCCCCTGTAGGGACCAGAATCAGTAATCCCAGCAGCCCGTTCACACCATCGTGAAACGCGATGGCGTTTCTGACGTTGTGGACACTCTGCTGCCGAATGGGAGCATCCCGCCCATGGTCTCTCAAGTGTGCTACCTGTACTTCCCCCTCTTTCCCACCAGATTTTATTTTGAAGTGCGGGGTAGCACAGTGGTTAGCACAGTTGCTTCACAGCTCCAGTGTCCCAGGTTCGATTCCCAGCTTGTTACACTGCCTGTGCAGACTCCGCACGTTCTCTCCATGTGTGCGTGGGTTTCCTCCGGGTGCTCCAGTTTCCTCCTACAGTCCAAAGATGCGCAGGTTAGGTGGATTGCCCATGCTAAATTGTTCTTCATGTCCAAAAAGGTTAGGTGGGGTTACTGGGTTATGGGGATAGGTTGGAAGTGTGCGCTTAAATGGGGGTGCACTTTCCAAGGGCCAGTGCAGACTCCAATGGGCCGAATGGCCTCCTGCACTATAAATTCAATGAGTGCAGTCTGATGTGACTAGCAAGAAGCAGAATGATTGTAGTTCCAACAGCCATTCAGAAGTATTGCTGAATTAGTTCCAACACTTTTTTTGAAAAAAACATTAACTGTGGTTGCGAATTGGAAAAATGGATCAGTGTGATGTAACTCCGATTCACTTACCTGAAATGTTATAACATTTTGTAGCAGTTGTTTACAGCTTTAATTTTTTCGCATTTTCCTCATTTCCCCCTGCCCAAGAGCTGCTGGTAGCTCTCTGTTATCACAACTAAGTAGCCAATTTTCCTGTTTAAGCCTCGATGGAGAGCATGGTCCGTTTCTTTCAATGTGAGAGCATCAAGCTAAGCCTGATCCTGTTCTTATCTCTTCTCCTCGCACGTGCCCCTTCCTGCACAGGTTGTTGGAAATGAATCAATGGCTGACTTACCTTTGCCAGTCTCTGAGCACTCTGGCCAAATCGAGCACTCCCAACTGCTCGCCCTGACTGAGATTTGCTAGCTCTGTAATCCCACCTGGGATCTTCTGGTCTGTGTGGCTGAGGATACCATCAGGTGATTCTTTTACCCACCAAGTGGAACTGCTAGTCACAATTTTCAGATCCCAGTTGCACGATAGATTATTAATTCACTTGCTACTAGAATTCCTGAGTTAGTTATTTGACTTGTGGATGTCATATGTTACTTCTGTTGGCTATAAGGGCATTTATTCAAGTAAAGAATTTTGTTCTCTAAATCTTCAAAGAGACAAAATATTATTGTAACCTAAATAATGGGGACATGACTGAATAAAATGTCATCTTCTGTTTTTTTAAATGTTTTTAGAAATCAGTTTAAATCCACATTGCACATCTCAAATCAGTATTACTTTCAATTAGATTAATTTGGGGGCAACTTTTCTGATGCAGTCACTAAATGCTGTTGCTCCCCTCCTCTTATTTCCTGCCCTACCCCACCACAAAATGTTCGACTACACATCTAGTGTGCAATAGGAGCAAAACATTTATTTTTGTGCGTGTCTCGCAATGGGATAACATTTTGTTGAGACCAGTCTACTGAAGAACATTTCCCTCCAGCTGCTAATGAGTGAATAGAGCTTTGCAAGTCAGAGGGAGAAACATCCTTGTATTGTAATTGAACTGGAGTTCTGGATGTACACAATGTAAAATTTTCTTATTAGCGAGTAACAAGATAACTTTTGGATGATGGGTAAAAGTTTGAGACAAGTGCTTTAAATAAATGTGGGCACTTTAATATGTAAAAGTTGATTACACTTGCATTTTTCCGTTGCTTTTGAAATAAGGGGTTCATTTACATAAGGAAAAAATATATAAATTAAAGCTATGCTTTTTAATTTTAAAAAAATAATAAAAACTATAACATTGTGTCAGACAAAAGCAGAACAAAATCTTTATCTGAATTGCAGAAATCCTGAACCATTGACTTGTTAGTTGAGCTACAGCAGAGAGATTTTAGTTGTTGATCCTGTGCAGTTTAAGACATTGCTTATCTTTGGGAGGGAATTATTGAAGCAGTAACACTGTTGCAATATGATGCTGTACATTGCAACAAAGAGAGAGAACCAGATAAAACCAGTGGGTAATCTCAAAGATTATTTAATGCTATATGAGTTTGTAACTTTGTCTGCCAGCTCATGATTACTGGATCACTGTTTTATTTTGTACTATATCTGTGCAGTATATAAAAGTGGAGACTCAAAATCTTATTCATCTTGGGAAGCATGTCTACATGTTGGATTCAAGGAAATAATTATTTGTTAAAATGCAATGTACATCATTTACTTTATTCTGTGCACATTCATGTTTTATTTGGGGATTGTTATTTATCATTGGGATTTGAAGGGAAGATAAGAGGGTGAATGCATGCTTAAGTACTTAAAAATTGCAGTGACCTGACAGGACAAACTACATCCAATATCCCCAGATTTATATGAAGAAAACTTGGCAAAGGTTGTCTCTCAGGTCTTTTTTTGTACCAATCATGTTACATTACTGCATTTCTTTCACAAGTCAGCAATATCATAATTTGCATGTGCCACTTGTTGTGAATGATGGATCTTTCATTTTTATCAAGTAGCCAGCCATTAATGCAACGATAAAGGAAAATCCAAAAGTCTGTCTTTTTGATAGTACCATGGTGTGTTTTCTTTTGGCTGATTGCAGGAACAGTCCAAATACAGGAACAACAGAAAATGGTGAAGAGATTTCATGAAGATGAATTGAATGATGTTAAAGATGATCTTTTTCAATGTCAAAAGGATCAGGTAAGTAAATGTCATAAAGCTGTTACAGACTTGTTAATGCTGTCCTGTGTTTAATTTAACCCTTTGCTCCAGCTAAAAACAAATTTAAATCTTCATTACAATAAATCAGTAAAATATTGATGCTATGTTTTAGTCGGATTCGTATCCTATCCCGTTTTCTAGAAGCAGATTGATCGGTGCATTAGTTGTGGTTTGAGTGGAGAACACTCTGATGCAGTGCAATTTCTGATATTACTTCTTAGTATGAATACAAAATGCTTTACGTTGTTACGTGGCTTTTGCTGTTACTGAAACTTCAGAACGGTGTCAGAATGTAGTTTGAAGATGAGATCCATGAGCAGAGTCATTGACAAATTATGGCAAAGTATTGCAAGGATTTTCATTCAATTTTGCACATGGAAAAGTATGCAGAGCTGTGGGTGCTCTCCTTCCCTTGTTTCTGACACTTAAATTATTTTATTCAGCCCCCTCCCTTCGATCTAAATCGTGTAGCCAGCTCTTTTCATCCATTCGCCCACAGTTCATGCTAGTACAGGACTCCACTACTCCCATTAGTTTATCTTGACACTTTTAATCTCATCCCCCCCATTGCCCCAGTTTATATTGGCACTTTTCTCCCAGCTCTCCCTTTTTTATTCCGGCATTTCTGCACTCAGTTCAGGCTGGTACTCTTTTTTTAAAAAAGTTTTGGAGTGACATGGTGGCGCAGTGGTTCGCACTGGTGCCTTCAGTGTTGAGGACCCAGGTTCAATCCCGGCGCCGGGTCACTGTCCGTGTGGAGTTTACACATTCTCTTCGTGTGTGTGTGGGTTTCACCCTCACAAGCCAAAGATGTACAGGTTAGGTGGATTGGCCACGCTAAATTGCCCCTTAATTGGAAAAAAAAATAGGGTACTCTAAATTTTTTCTTTTAAATTCCTCTGCATTCTCACTCTCCTGGCCACAACTATTGAGGTCAGAAATTCCTGCCGAAAGCACACAGTATAGATTGAGTCAGGGAGTGGGGCAAACAATAGTTTTGCAGATTCCGTGATTTAAAAACCATGCTTATTAAATTAAATTAAATTAAATTAAATTAAATTAAATTAAATGAAGCAGTTACTGTCCAATTCCATCTGGCATCTTATCAAAACGAGGTTGATTGTCAGTAGGATTTGATTTTTTAGCAATTTCTGTCTGTATTTTTCTGTCCAGAACAAAGTGTACATTCTGCCACTCGATGTTGTACCACGTTGGTGTCACTACTTAAAATAACTTACCCAGTACTTTAACTGCCAGCTCAAGTCATGTCAATAAATTCAGTGGAGCAGCTGACTTATACTTCACATGACCAGTTGGCACAATTTCCAAAAGGCAAAGTAACATTCTAGTATGCTTGGCGATCATTCCATCAGTATTGTCAAATCTTTTTGACTTTCCCAATGTCTGACTCATCAGTCAACTAAGTCTAGTTTGTACCAGTGCAAATTAGAATAAACAATTGAGTGGACACTGAGCCAATAAAGAGGTACATCAATTTTATATGTTCCAATCCCAAAAGCACTAAAGAGCGCAAATATCTTTGAATTTCACACAAAGAGCAAGATCTGTTATTATAAAGAATGTGTGGGGTGTTCCACAAAAGCTCTAACTATTTCATAGTGAATTTTGTGATATAGTCCACTGGTTGTAATGGAGTGCAGCAATAACATGCATATTTTTAAAATTACCAATTATAATCGTTTTCCAATTAAGGGACAATTTAGCATGTCCACCTACCCTGCACATCTTTGGGTTGTGGGGGTGAGACACAGACATGGGGAGAATGTGCAAACACCACATGGCAGTGACCCTGGGTTGGGATTGAACCCTGGACCCTCGGCGCCGTGAGGTAGCAATGCTAACTACTGTGCCACCCTCAGCAATAACTAATATTAACTAATTTCATAAAATTACTGGTCAGGATTTGCAGCAGTAACAAATATAACAAGATAGTAAAGGGTAAAACGTTTTGGGAAATACTTATTGGTCATCTGGATTGTTTAAATAGTGTTTCTTATTGCAATGTTGCTCAGTGCCAAAGAGGGTCAAGAATTTTGGAATTTTATCCTTATTAACTATTAATTAAAAGACCTTTTTGAAGTAACCTCTATAAATAGATACGTGTATTATTTAATTTTTAAAAAATATATTGAAATTCCGTTCCATCAGTTATAGCATAGTTTCCACAGCTTTCCCGATGAAGAACAAGTGAGTAGCTGTGCCATAAAGACTTTGGTCTTTGGTTCAAACTCCAATCCGTCCTAAGTGACGTAATCTGATGAGGCAACAGTCGGAATCCTTCTGTCCAGTATCCCATTGTTAAGGAAAGATACAGGGTGGAGTACAGCAATTCGTTAAAGTATCTTTCGCAGCACCTTCCAAACCTAGAACTAGGGCAGCAGGCACATGGGATCACCAGGTTCCCCTCCAAGTTGCACTCCGGAAATATATTGCCATTCCTTTAGAGTCGTTGGGTCAAACCTGGGGCTTCCTTTCTAACAAAATGATGGGTGTACCTACACCACACGACTGCAGTGGTTCAAGAAAGTGGCTCACCACCACCTTCTCAAGGTGGTGATCTTGCCAGCGATGCTGACACCTCATGAACAAATGAAAAATGCCCACAATTTCCACCCGTTCACTGTTCAGCAAACTTGCAGGAAGTGCATGCTAGTGGATGCTTGATGAAGACTGAATCAGGTTGAACAGCGATACCCTCTGTGGTTAAGTAGCTTGTTGATATTTACTGTTGAAGTTCACTCGTATGCAATGACCACTGAACGGAAACAGGCGAACAGCATCCTATAACAAGCACAACAGTCAATACATTTAGGAGGGTGAATGGTTGGGGGAAGTAACAATCATACATCAGCTAAAGTACCACTGATTTCATACAAAAATATAAAAAGTGGTATGTGCAGCAGTCATGCATTTCACTGATGGCTGACATGTTATAAATTAGGCTGGAACTGAGGAACCTTTGGAAGACATAAAGGAAAAACCGGACATGTTGCTTACAATGACAGAACTTATGGATAAAATGAGAAAAGAGAACGTGCAGCTCAAAGAAAAGCAAGCTGAGCTTCAGGTAACTCAACTGCCGTTGGATATTTATGTGACTGTTCTCAATATAGTACAAGTAATCATGAGTGCAGCACGGTGGTGCAGTGGTTAGCACTGCTGCCTCACTGTGCCGAGGAACCGTGTTCGATCCCGGCCTCATGTCACTGTCCGTGTGGAGTTTGCACATTCTCCCTGTGGCTGCATGGGTCTGACCCCCCCCCCCCAAAACCCAAAAAGCCGAGCATAGGTGAATTGGCCACACTAAATTGCCCCTTAATTTGGAAGAAAAAGAATTTGGTACTCTAAATTAATAAAAAATCAAATAATCATGTAAGCGTGCTAAAATTAGACTTGTATTTAGATACCTGACATTGTTTTCTTGAAGTCTTCCAACCATCAAGCGTAGACAAATTTAGTTTTATGCTATTATTGTGCAGATACAGAAACCATGAAATAGATTGAGTGAAATTAACCAGCTCATGAATAAAACTAATGAATGAAATATCATGAGTGAATTAGTACATGTATACAGGAATCACTAATCACTGGACAGATATTCAGTTTACTTTCCCTTTGAAATGCTTGATTCTTCTGTGTTTATATTCTAACACAACCCACTACACCACCCATCAATACATTTTAAATTGCACGCTGCCCAAAATATGTATTGTATTGCAATAGATGTACAATGCGTTCTTATTACAGACCATTTCCGTGATATAAACCAAAGTCTTTTTGGTATATTGGAATTATTTTAACTTTTTAATTTGTATCTGGCACTTTTTAAATTTAAGCCTCCTTACTGTCCTCTGTTTTTGTTTTCTTTCTCTTAAAATTGGCCTGATCTTGCAGATCGTATATTTCCAGAGAAATTCGAGCCCAGGACACCACCAACAGTTCCAACTGTGGAGTCAGAAAAAAGACTTGGGAACAGAGAGAGAAAGAAATGCAACCATGAAGCCACAGGAGTGGAAGAGGAAACATGGGAGGGGGGATGACCCACAGTTTTTAGAAGGGAAAGCTCTAGCAAGAGAGGAAAATATAAAGGAGAGACATAATCAGGACAGGCTTGAATTTTGGTTTCTGAGACCATGGGAGGTCAATCTAAGAAAGAGCCAATTCCACAAGCACAGAACACAGACTTGTAATGTCCACAGGAAAATTTCCAGAAGAAAAATTACAGGATTTCCTAAAATTAAAAGAACCCTTAACCCCTGCCAAAATAAAGAGAAAAATGCTCATAGCGTTCACCAGAATTTCCATGGAACCCACACTATCCACCAAAAAAACAGAAAAGGACCGTCAACATTCATCAAGAAAAAAATGAAGCGCACCAAATATGCCATAAAATCTGGCAGTTGTCCAAAAAAGACCACAAAAAAGAGCTTACAAAGTATTCTGCCTAAAAATAGAAAAGTCCAGAAAGTCTTCCAAAGGGCCCCGCATAAGAAAAACCACAATGCGAACTGGAGAATCTGCAATAGCAGTCCAAAATCACTGAAACAACCCAACAATGTATGCCGACAAAAGAGAAAGCAGCATACGCCGAGCAGAAAAATCCCACGCCTGCCCAAAGACTCATGCAAAAAAGCCCACAGTGCGTCCCACCAAGCACACCATGTTTATCACAAAGAAACCGAGAACAGAGCTCCCAAAATCCAAACTAAGGCAGGAAGATTCTTACAACACCCACCAAAAAAGGGAAAGCGGCCCATGTCTGCCAGAAAAGCTCACATTTGCCCAAATAAGCCCAGCGAGGCACTAACAATGACTGCTAAAAAGTCAGGAAAGGGCTCACGATATTTGGCAAAACAAATAGAAAACAAATTGTCACATTCACCACGAAAAATAAATCCATCATCCATCATAAAAAACCCACACCATATACCTAAAAAATCCCAGAAAAGAGCTAATGGTAACTATCAAAGAGGCCTCCATAAGCAAGCCCACAAAATTCGCCAAACCCCCCACAAAATTCGCAATAAAAACTCAGCCAAACTAAGCAGATGATCTCTGCAAACTGCAGTTACTTGTTGTTTCTCTTGTCCATTTACTTCCTACCCTGCCCTCCACCTCCTGACCACCTGGGTGGCTTCTGGACTGTTTTTATTTGCACAATTGCTGATTCTCTCACTGCTCCTTGGTGTCTCCACAGCCTGTTCCAACCTTTGTGGCTTGTACCTTGCATGGCATATAGTTTATTTTATCTGCATATGTATAAAACATGTTCACAGATTGCTGTTTCCCTTAGAAAATTGCAGTGTAGTATTTTTCACTTGGCAGTTTTGATAAGTATCATATGCCTGAGGGCTCTGCTGGTGTGTGATTACCCAGTAATGTGTGCACTTTTAAAGTACTTTGTGCATATTCAATCTCTCATGAAGCGGTGATTAGGGAATTAGCAGGTTTACGGGAATTCTACAAGGATAGACTTTTAAAATTCTATTTGCCAGCTTCCCTCTGCAATTTGACTTTTAAATAAAATGAATGGCTACATTTACCTGCATAATTTAGTGTGTGTGTGTGTGTGTGTTATACATCCCTTTACATTTTTTCAATCCTACTTGTGTTCAACGCTGAAAACAAATTTCTCCCCTTTTTGCATACAACTGCATTTTCAATCCCTCAACTGAAGGCTTTTGGCCTTGCTATCACTGATATTTCAGCAACTTTTTAATTGCTTAACCACTACCGTACCTACACTTTGGATACTCTTTCTTCAGGAATATACTGTGTTTCACCTAATTTATTCTCCCTGATGATGTAAGAACTGGGAACAGGATTATGCAATTCAGCCCCTCGAGCCCGCTCCACCATTCAATACCATCTGGCTGATCTCCTCTTGGCCTCAACTCCACTTTCCTTCCTGGTCTCCGTAACCCTTCAACCCATTACTAATTTAAAAACTGATTATCTCCTCGAATTTACTCAAATCTCCTGGCATCCACTGCTCTCTGGGGCAGTGAATTCCACAGATTCACGACCTTTTGAGAGAAGTAATTTCTCCTCATTTATGACTCCTCGTTCTAGAAATATAACCAGAAACATAACTCATAGCGAGTTTCTCTCTTCCCACCATCAAGTTTTACCATCTATCGTCAGATCTGCTTGGCCAAATTAAATACCTTTTAATAAAGGCTGCGCCTTTATCTGTCTAAATTGCCCACTGTTCAGGATGATGCTGGAGAGAAAATAGAACCCTAGCTGCTTTTCTCTGCTACCACCCATCTACATTTTTTAAAAACCTGCTCCCTTCGCTTTCGCCTCCAACAATAAGTGTAAGAAACTCATGACTCATGGACTTTGTTACTAAATTTGAGATCATCTGTTCGGCTACTTCTGCTGTCTCCTCCCTTTTCCTCATTCACCATGTTGAATCTCCCTCCTGGCTCTGGCCCTGATCATGCATCGTTCTTTCTTTCTCCTATCATCCCTCATTGGCTTTCCTAGCGCATCCTGTGCAGGAGACCCACTTCCTACTTTCTTCACTCCATTTCCTCTAAACTGTTGACCACCCAGCTCTCCTTCCTGACGCCTACACTAATGATTGAGTCTTATTCCCCCGCATTTCAAAACAGCTGCCACCAATCTCTCCTTCAGATGACACATGCCTGACCCAATTAGTAGATAATGATCTTGGCCTCAATTGCTTTTCCTTTTGAGTCTGTTCATATCAATTACTTAGAGAATGGAGGAATTCCTTGTAACTCTCCAATGTTGCATGTGACGTGTTTTTAAAAACAATCTCTTCTCTAGCTCAGCAGTCAGAACCTAATAGCCAGTTTAGAAATGCATCAAATATGCCTCACAAAATATGGAAGATATGCCTTTTTTTTAAAATTCCTTCATGAATTATGGACATTGCTGGCAAGGCCAAATTGCTCCTGAGAAGATGATGGTAAGCCGCTGCAATCCTTGATGTGTAGGTGTGCTCACAGTATTAAAGAGGGAGTTCCTGGATTTTGACCTAGCAACAGTGAAGGAACTACAATATATTTCCAATTCAGGATACTGTGCGACTTGGAGGGGATATTCCATGGCCATGTCTTAAGTTATCTCTGACTTGGAGTACTTAGTTCTTGAATAACCCTTGTTGGTCTTCTTTGAATCCTTTTCAACAAATCAATATATTTTTGAAGGTAGGGTGCCCAAAATTCCATCTGGCCTCACCATTGATCAGTACAAGGTTGAAGTAACCTTTTTGGCTTGGAGTCAGATGTCCTAAAGATGGATCTTTTTTATATTTTATGAGCTTTATTATTACAGACTAGAAACATTTTGAATGATTACTAATTGTACCATGATTGTTCCCCTTTCCCTCTTTTTTCTAACAGATACTCCATTCCAAACACAATCTGAATTTCCATTTAGAATATATTACCTTATATTTACTTACTTTCATTAAAACCCACCTGCAGTTACTTAGTTCATCTGCTTAATTGTTCCATATCATTTTATCTGTTTACCACCCCACCCCACCCCCCACCTAAAATTAGGAGGTTCTCTTTTCAGATATTCATGAATGGTGTAAAACACCATTTACCTTAGTACAGATCCATGTGGACCTCCCCAGTTTACTACCACCTAGACAGTTGTTTTTCCATTTATCATTACCTTCTGGTTCATACTCTGCGCAAGCCGGTTTCAACCTGGCTAGCTAATTTATAATTTTCCTTGAGCCATTACCATTGAACGCCTTGCCTGCACAATTTTATCTAAACCTTCTGCAAATTATATATTGGCCTGGATTCTGCAGCAATAATGATGGCATTCACCATCATTACTCCTTTGTGATTGACTAACCTCTGGCGTCTGCACACAGCTCTATGCTGCTTCATAGGGTGTGCTGTTAAAGACTACTGCGCCCGTACCACTCGCCTTCTGCCCCCCCCTGCACCCGATGCCCTGCCACCCAGACTGCAATCAAGTAGAAATCACTGATCTGCCAACACCATGATCTTTTATGCTAGTGCCTCACTGCAAAAGCCTTGGAGAAAGTTGCACCTTATTTAATGAGGTACTATGTTTGTATTTATTGCTGAAAAACCTCTCTGGCCACGGAAAGCTAATTTTCTATCTGTGCAGTGTCAAATTTCACAAATAATGAATACATTTTAAAAATATTTTTTTTTTTTTAAAGTTCATGATATTTTAGCTTTTAATCTTGTCTGTAAGTCTCAATCATTTATTTTGCTTGGTAAAATTTATTTAAAATAAGGATAAACAGTACTTTTACTTCCTGGTTTGCTGTCTGTGAAAATTTCGATATCCTCTTTATCATTGACCAGAGAATTCAACCCATCATGAATGTGATTCATTATTCAGTTACTTCTGAAAGAATTATGACAAACACTAGTGTACACTTTTGCTTCTCAATCTACGTTATTGCTTCTTGACATCTGTGATCTCTAGGCTAAGCATAATCCTCTAAAATGTTCAATATTTTCTTTATTACAGTTAGCATGTTAACCCGTGTGTGTGTGTTTCATGTCTTACTACTTTTATGAGTACTTAGATGCCATTTGGTATCCTCCTGTCTTGGGAGATTTTTACCATATATAACCAATTAATCTTTGTTTCCTTCCTTATATATTCCTTCATGGCTATATTTGTCAGTCTTTTGGTAAATAACAATCTTTATTGTCACAAGTAGGCTTACTTTAACACTGCAATGAAGTTACTGTGAAAAGCCCCTAGCCGCCACATTCCGGCACCTGTTCAGGTAGATGGAGGGAGAGTTCAGAATGTCCAAATTACCTAACAGCCCGTCTTTCGGGACTTGTGGGAGGAAACCGGAGCACCCGGAGGAAACCCATGCACACACGGGGCGAACGTGCAGACTCCGCACAGACAGTGACCCAAGCTGGGAATCAAGCCTGTTTACTGTACTGTAGAATGTCATTTGGCTTCTCGCCTGCACTTTGCTGGTGCCTGCTCGCCTTTTGGAATCTTGAAGCCATACTGAATCTGGAATTAGCCTGCAGTCTTTGTTTTTGAAGACTAGATTCTTCACAATCGTTATTTCCGGAACCTTCATAATCTCTATTCAACATTCATCTTTAACAGACCTGCCTTATCACCTGGTCAGACATGCTTCTATTTTCTCTCACCTCTACAAAATATAAAAATGAACAAGCTAGGATTTTCTTTTTAACTATTTCCCAAACAAATTTTAACTATAGCACCACTGTGATAATGTCGGGAGGCAAGATCGGTTGTTGAAAATCAGAAGGACAAAGTCCCTTTTCAGAAGAACTGGCAAATCGATGCGATTTATAACAAAAAAATTGATTGATTTGTAAGATTCTTCAGCTATACCACATGCCACTGCCTGAATGGACGGTCACTTATGCCATTCACTGTGAAATTCATCAAATCAGATTGATCTGGTGACCCGTTTCTCCAAAATATCTCCAAATCCCTCAGGAGAGTAATTTATTAGTGTCTGGTTGACTGCCATGTACTCTTGTGTCACCACCATTGACCAGGGTTGCTACTGAAAGCGCTTAATGAGTAAGATTGGAATTTCCAGGTAAACTCAAAAGTTGCATCTCCAACTTGAAGCTATTGCAGCTGAGGTTTTGTGAAGAAACAGCCACTCACTATAAGATGTAAGAGGTGTTTTCTCATCTGCTTCAAGGGTTCACAATACCATGGTTTTTATCAAATGTTTTGCATAAAACAACTGCTTGCTCAGAGTTTATATTGTTAAATGAAAATGTTTTAAAGTGTAGCATATTGTACTCGAGCAGCAAGTGCCTTATGCTGGCATTACTGTGCTGCCACTCTGTACAGTGAAAGTCGAAATCAAAACATGGGGTTAGAGTTACCCTACAATATTACTAGTTATTAAACTGCAAGTGTTTTGTAATATGCTACATTACCTTTACATATGTACATTCAACAATTTTCTTCTTTGTTTAGTCCCAAGGAGAAAACTTGGAAACACGTTTAAAACAGACTGTGGATGAGAAGCTTTCTGTTGAGTCACAGCACCAAACCCTTGCTAAAGAAAACCAGCGGATGAAAGAATCATTGGAACACGAAGAGAAAGCACTATCCTTGCTGCAGAATGAGCTTCGGAAGCTGAGGGAACAAATTAGGACATTAGAAGGAAAGGGGATGGATGCCGAGACAATCATCACTGAAAACCAGAAGCTAAAGGATCATCTGGAGGATGAAAAGCAACAGATACAGAGCTTTCTTCAACAGAAAGGGAACCTTGTGACTGAGGCTCAGCTCCTAAGAAAGGAACTGGACAAAGAAAGGGAAGTTACTGATGCTCTGCGGAAGGAGCTGGATTCTTTGAGTTATCTTCAGTCCTCGGCTAATACAGCACGAGAAGGTAAAGATACCGAAAGTTTGCAATCTAGACTTGAAGAACTGGAGAAGAAATTGGACTTTGAGCAGCAACGCTCTGACTTGTGGGAAAGACTTTATGTTGAAGCTAAGGAAGTAAAGGATGATCCTGAATTTGAGAAAACTTCAAAGAAGCAGGATAGGAAACAAAATCGGAGATTTTATGCGAATAGGGGGAAAAAGCACCAACCCAAAGAAGGTTTTATAAGGTCATTTAAGAATGGTTTTGATGCTGTGAAAAACTCTACTAAGGAGTTTGTGCGTCATCACAAAGAAAAAATTAAATTGGCTAAAGAAGCTGTAAAAGCAAACCTTAAGAAATTCTCTGATTCTGTTAAATCCACATTCCGACACTTTCAAAATTCAGCAAAAAATTTATTTCATAAGAATAAGAGACGCGAAGAGGCACAAGATGCAAAGAGCAGACGACAAGGGTTCCAGCAACGCCATGACGAAGACTCTTGTAGAACAAACCAGCGGGATGTACATGGAGACAAAGCTTCCTGTCAGTATAAAGCCAGAGAAACGGCTCATGAGCAGTTCCTGTATAGTGATACAAGGAAACCACACAGAGTGTATACCAAGGAGCCTCCCAATTTTGAAAGGAGCACAAGCGAACATGATCACTTTGGAAGAGATTCCTACCACAGGAGCCCCAAGGGTTGTTCTGGTGTCTTTGAATGTGCCCATCAAGAATCACTGAGTCTCTTTAATAAAGCTCTTGATCCCATCAAGGTTGAAGAATTCCATAAACTTCTCCATAATTACCTTCAACAGGAGGTAGTTGAGTTCCAACGCTGGAGTGAATTGGAGAAATTTATAAACCGGTTCTTCCATAATGGCCTTTTTATACATGATCAGATGTTATTCTCTGATTTTGTCAATGATGTTGAAGATTACCTTGAAAATATTGCAGAGCACCAAGAAGACAAAATTGATACTTTTGATGATCTAGACGAATACATCTATAGACACTTTTTTGGTGAAGATTATTTCAATCGATTTGGCCCAAGGTAAGGTTATCAAACATTAACGAAGGTTGCCATTTTTTTTCTGTGAAGGATTTTATCATTATTTTTCTGGCATGACTGAAAATGTACAATTGTGTTTGCATGATGTGAAGAATTCTCCCCACACAAATGAGAGGCAACATAAAAATTTATGTTTTTTTTGTCCGATTGTCAACATTGTTCTAGGATCTCTTTGTATTTCCATTCAAGAATTTACACAATTCTAGCCAGCGGGAATATGGGAAAACTTGATGTTGGTTTAAATCTAGTAGTTAACTGTAGAGTACCACTAGTTAAACCTCTATGATGTACTTGGAAATAAATTTACTAAACATTGTTCTTCATTTAGGAATTCTGTTAATCAACATGGCAGGTTTCACCAGACGAGATAGATTTTTCCAATGTAGATCAGGATGATGTGGGTTAGAGAGAACCTTTCTGTTGTAAGGCTTTCGAGGTTTGAATTATAAAAGGGAGCTTTAGCATTTGTACAGCATAATCCTGAGTTGCATTGGGATTTAATTGACATTGAACACGGCAGACTTCTCTGGTTTGAAAATGCCAGGGAAGCCCATTGACTAGAGGTTTTGTGAGCAAATGTACTTAAATAGATTTCAAAACCAAACTGATGGAGTCACCAGTGTTACAAAACATGCTGATGTTATCCGTGAGGCTATCTTAACTTGGAACACCGGTTTGTGGAATGTATAGTTTGATTTTTGTGAGGAGACTAGTGAAAATCCAGTGAGAATAAGTAGCCCAGTCATTTTGTAACAATTATTAAAGACGATAAAAGTAAAGATTAGACATATACCCACAAACAGGGCTACTCTACTCTACGAAAATTAAGATATACGTATTACTAAATGCACAGTTTTTGTCAAAAGTACCTCTTGTTACAAAATATAACTGCGATCTCTATATCAAGACTTCCCTGTTTCCCCAACAACATCAAAATTAACTAAATTGATAAAATCAGCCTCTAGGTACCACGTAATACAGGGATGATACTGACGCCTGGGAAACATCTTGTCTGCGTTCAGTGAAGATATTTAAACTACAAAGATTTTCTGCATTGCCTTGACTCGAAGACTTTGAGCCTGATGGATGTAAAACTTGGCCGTCAGGCTTGGTGGCTAGAAACTGGCTTGGCTACTTCTGAGCCTGCTAGCAATTTTACCTTTGTTCCACTTCAATTCTGCCTTCTATGTATTTGGCTGTCTGCTCCTATCAAATTCTGTGACTCTAGACATTATTGATCTGCCCAGTCATCTAGAAAGACTTTCTACTCGTAAGCTATTCACATCAGATTCTTATCCAAAATGCCTTTTAATCTTGTTACCCGGGGAACTAAAGTAACTGATGCAAAGAGGAATGGTAGACAAGAAAAGAACTAACAAGTTACTGTCCTGACACTTGTCCGGTCAGTGAAGCGCTAGTGAATGAAGGAATTTATTGGTTTGGGACAGCTGCTGAACACTGTGCTAAGATTGAGACCAAAATTGCCCAGCAACTGCTTATTAGCATTGAGTGCTGATGGTGAGATCAGAGCGTGTAATCGAAGCTTCAGATCGTTCATGCTGTTGACATTGTTTTATTTATTTATTTTAAAATTTAGGGTACCCAATTTTTTTTCCTCAATTAAGGGGCAATTTAGTGTGGCCAATCCACCTACTCTGCACATCTTTGCGTTGTGGAGGTGAAACCCATGCAAGCATGGGGAGAATGTGCAAGCTCCACATGGACAGTGACCCAGGGCCGGGATCGAACCTGGGCCCTCAATGCCGTAAGGCAGCAGTGCTAACCATTGCTGCCACTGTGCTGCCTGTTGTTGACATTGTTGAAATGGCACTAAAATGTAGACTCTGGTTAGAGCCAAACCACCTCTCAGCCCTCAATGTGGTGCCGTGCTGTCCACTCTACTTTTGCTGACAACAGTATACCATACCTTGAATGCTGACTGATCTATCATTTATAAACTATTTTGGATTTTCCATTGATAACTGGTCCTTAAAACTCTTAATTCACCAAATCTTCTTTGCCAACCTATGACCACCACAATAGAATTATCTGTATGGATGATTGATTCCTCAGTAGACTGACTGACTCAGCGGCGTCCTATATAGTGACAAGTAATTCAATAAACTACCTAATCATCATATAGAGCGGACTTGCCTTGTTTTAATTCACTGCATTTATACACAATATCTGCTACATAATGAAATATTTTCACTTTTATCAATCATTAAGCAACTACTTTCTCTCAGACTTTATGGTTTAGGTGCAGAGTCAGCTCCCTCCCAATAATTTCAAAAAAATCCAACTGCAATATCTTCCACGTGAGATGCAAAACATCCTTGTGCCATCTATGAGTGCAATGGTCATTTTGAAGTTATTAGATTTGTGCTACAGAATGCCATATTCAGTAAATAGGTGGATCCTGTCAATATTTATTTTATTTGGATCTCCCCTGCATTGAGAGAAAATTTAAATAACCCATCCACTCAATTGAAACCCAGGTTTCATCCATGGAGAATGGAGCAGAATGTATATATATTTCCGGGTGATAGGGTGTTAGAATATCCTTCCAAACACTGTCAGGTTGCATAATGTTTACTTTGTATGCAAATGCAAAAACGTCAAAACGATCTTTCCAATAAGTTCAGTTGCTTTTTAAAAAACAAGATTGTACTGCTACTTAGAAATGAGTAAAAGAACCATGCCCATATGTTCTGGGCATGCCCGGCACTGGAGGAGTTCTGGAAGGGGGTGGCGAGGACGGTGTCGAGGGTGGTGGGATCCAGGGTCAAGCCAGGATGGGGACTCGCGATTTTTGGGGTTGGGGTGGAGCCGGGAGTGCAGGAGGCGAAAGAGGCCGGTGTGCTGGCCTTTGCGTCCCTAGTAGCCCAGCGAAGGATCTTGCTACAATGGAAGGATGCGAGGCCCCCAAGCGTGGAGACCTGGATCAATGACATGGCGGGTTTCATTAAGCTCGAGAAGGTCAAATTCGCCCTGAGAGTGTCGGTACAAGGGTTCTTTAAACGGTGGCAACCTTTCCTCGACTTTCTGGCTCAACGATAGGGTACAGGGACAGTAGCAGCAGCAACCCGGGGGGGAGGGGGGAAGGGGGAGGGAAAAAGGGGGGGGCGGACGATGACTATGTCTATGTTTGTTTATTTAATTTTAATTTATTTTTAAGTTCTTTTGTTGTTCATTGGGGTTGGGGGGTGGGGGGATGGGATACATATGGTCTGGGGGTGTTACAGTTATTATGGGTTATTTTGTTGCATTTCATTGTTTGTCGTTATGTTTTATATTTTCTGTAAAAAATTCCAATAAAAATTATATTTAAAAAAAAAAAAATGAGTAAAAGCACTTCAAATATATGTTGCCGAAATGCTAATACAGAATTAAGCATGCAGCCATTGGTAATGATGACAGTAAAATTAGATTTTTTTTTAAACTGAAAAAAGCAATAATGAACTCTCCTTTTGATCTTTCAGTCGGATTTATGATGCTGGTAAATACAAACCGTGTGGAAAGCATTCATCTAAAAATGCAGATGGTTCCAGATACCAGAGACATGAAAGGAAACCTCAGCATGCTTCCCACCATAGGGAACGTAAATGGAACAAGCCAGGCCGTACCAATGGAAGACACATGGCAAATGTTGAAATTGAGTTGGGCCCAATGCCTTTTGATCCAAAATATTAATGAGTTTTAGCTGTATAAGTGTGTGTTTGAAAGTGTTCAGATCTATCTGACTGCTGTTTGTGATACATGCCTAAGAATGATGACTTTTTTTTTTCCAAACAATTTGCATCTCATTTGACTTTGAATAATAAGGCAGTAGAGGTAGTTATTCTAATAACTTTCCATCTGTATTTGCAAAGTACTGGTCAAAAACTTTCTAAGCAGTTGTATTGTGCAAGTATGTTATGCTGAACATAGTTTGGCATTGCGGAATCTTTAATGAATTTACTACGTCTTTGCGTGTACTGGTGTATGTGCATGAGATTGAAAGTCTCATTTCTTCCTTAGCAAGTTTGTAATTTGCTATCATGTGAGCGTAAATTCCATAAGGTGTAAATTATTAATATTGGTGTGCAGAATTTCTTTTATTTTGAAGATTGTAATTTTATTCTGTGGTGAAAATTAGCCCTGGTTATTCTTGCCTCTTCCCACCCCCCACCACCACCCCCCATGAATGATTTTGCACAGATTCTATTGAGGTTTCTGGGGGGTGAGGAGATGGGTCACGCTTTTGATCTGAATTCCGTTACTTTGCTACAGCTACATATAATTTTTCCATTTGACAAAGTGAACAATTGTAGGCAAGTTACAATATTAAAATCAATTAATAGTAAGGTGATCGCGTAACTCAGTGTTCGCTTAAGAAACAGCCATGTGTTGTGAGTTTATATGTGCTTCAGAAACTATCAACCAGGAAGGGTCGTAAAATATTTTGCGTGTATACAAATCTCTCTTACTGGATAGCTGCAGGGCCAGGTATGATTACTGTGTAAAAAAATATATAAATAAATTCTGTTGTTTTGAAATAACACTTTCACTGATTTTTACCTACTTGGTTTTGAAACATTTTTACAAATGCCATTTGAGTTTCTTGATCAACCCATTAATCATAACTTCGAATAAACCCATCTCCAATAAGGGAAATTTTTTGTATTGCGCCAAAATATTTTTAAGGAACTATTCTCGGGCAGCATCTTGTTTTCATCACTATGGTTAGCAGATATTGTACAAGTGGTAATAACAAAAAAACAGTCCTACTATTCTTAATTTATTAATATGTGTACTAGTGTGTGATTGAATATATTCTGTCTTATCTGACTGCTGTTTGTGATACATGCTTCATATGTCCCAGTTCTTGAGGCTTCATGCTGAAACTTCGGAAAGGAGCAATGCAACAAACCATTTCTAATTCAGAACTTTATTCTTTGCAGAAAGTTGAGAGTTAATTCTGGGAGAGTTGAAACTTGTGAACAGCGGGTATTATTTCTGCTGCTACAGTAAATACTTGTGGCCTCCAGAATACATAAGTACATTTTAAAATAATGTTTTGTAATTGCATTTTAGACTTGCAATACACCTTTACAATATTTATTTTAATTAGCCTGCTCCTGTACCAATATAATTAGGTGCCATAAATATTCATATAATTATACTCCATCACCTCTGATCTTGATGAGTATCTATCTATGGAATTTCAGGTATCACACACCAAACATGGAGCATTGCCCACCATATTGGGCAATGAGTCTGTACTTCTCACAATTTTCCAGGGTAGAAAACTGTTGGATGCCTGTCCTTACTTTCCAGTGTAGTTCCTCTGTAATGATTCCCCTATATTTCATAGATGTGAATCACCAAAAAAGTCCTACATTTTAAAACAATTGCTCACTGGTAGAATTTATGTATGCTTCTTCAACTTTTTTGATTAGTTATATCCATTTACCTCTCTCTCTCTTTAAGGGTGAGATTAAGCCATTCTTGTTTTCTGTGTTAACTATTTGGATTCTTGGACCAATACATTTTGCTTTGTGCAAACGTATATTTTAATATAACCAAATCATTTAGCATTACTGCACTTCAATCTGTATTTGGTATAACATTCAGCTTATATCTTTGGTATTAATTGCAGACTGAGTATCTTTTAATTATCTGATTTCTGATTCTTTCCTTCAAATTTCTTGTCACATGTCTTTTTCCGTTTTCACTGTATTGCTGGAGACTGCCAATTCTCACTTATTTACATAGTATGGAGGCAAGTGTTTGCTTTCTGCTTATTTCTTCTGTAAACCGTTCCTGGATTTCTTAAATCACATCTCCGCCTCTGGATTCTTCCCAAGATTTTCGGGAAGGCTGATTTTGGCACCAAGTATTTGAAAATCTGAAAACAGGAAAGAAAACCCTCCTGACAAATTAGGCGTTGCTGTAATGATAAAGTTTCAGGATGGCAATGCCACAATGCACAAAAGGGACATTAACTAAATGTCTATAAATTGACAGTTCACAAAGTTGTCGCTTGTTCAATAAATTAGTCCAACACTTATTGCTTCCAAGTGTTATTTCTAAAAGCTGAAAGGACAGGGGACTGAATTTTCATCTGGCTCATGAGAAGCATTTTGGTTTGGGGAACGCCAAACTTACAATTTTCCTCTGTGTCCTGAACATGTGCTGTATTTGCAGTTGGGAATGCCTCGTGTCAATCGTACATCTGCCTTCACTGACATCTGGTTCCCCCATAAAGAGGGGGATGAAAAGCACATTTTCTAAATTCCACTATTTTCATCAGCACCTGAGGGTTTAGTGAACCAAATAAATGTAACTGTCCTTGTCATGTCATATAGAATTGCAGCAGACTGGAAAGAGGTTGTGGGTAAAGTGCAGCATCTTGCCTTGGTGCTTTTTTTGTTGCAACCTTTGAACCACGAACAACTGCCGATGCATTGGTTTGGGGTAGGGGGGGTGGAGGAAGCTTTTCAATCTATTATGCGAAGATCTCCAGGCACAGGGAGACTAGAGGCTTGGACTCCAAGTGGGCTTTAAGGTGACGCGGCCTTCAATTTCTTTGCATTCGGCTCTTCCTAAAGTCAGCACCAGGGACCCAGGTTCAATTCTGGCCCTGGGTGACTGGGACTTTACACCTTCTCGCCATGTCTGCATGGGTTTTCTCCAGGTGCTCCGGGGTTTCCTCCCACAGTCCAAAGGTGTGCAGGTTAGGTGGGTTGGCCATGCTAAATTGTCTCAGTGTTCAAAGGTTAGCTGGGTTATGGAGATAGGGCAGGGGAGTGAGCCTAGGTAGAGTGCTCTTTCAGAGGGTCGGTGTAGACTCAATGGGCCGAATACCACCACCTGCACTGTAGGGTTTCTATGATTCTCCGCATCTAACCTATGTGGCATCTTGCCATCCGGATCAGGCAGATACATCCAGGATAACCAATGCCTTTTCTCCAGGGTGGTGCACTTCATTATCACTCACTCCCTAATGTGCAACTCCTCTTCAACCACAAAATATGTTCTTACCTGCTACCCTTGCAGTTGTCATGATTAATTTAGACCGACCCCCAGCATAGCTAGCTACTCTGGGATAAATGCTAGTCTATAAAAATGTGGCTTCTCACTCCTGCAACATTCCCAGTCCCAACTGCAGGGAAGGTACAGTGAGAACCATCTTCACATATGAACATTCACCGAACAGGACATTAGCCTTTTGAAGGTGAGGGTTAGGTGCCTGGACCATTCATGGGGGCTGGCTACAGTATGCACCTCACAAAGTCGAGAATGATTGTGGTCTGCTACATACTCCTCAACGTGGCAGAGAGCTGAAGAGGCATTATGTGCTCATGAGGGTGAAGTCAAAGGCCAGCAGTGTGGCCACCAAGAAATGTCCATTTATACAGAGTTCTCCATGCGGAATCTCGTCATCCCCAGAGACCTTGTACAACTGTGCTTCACGTGATGGGACCTTGCAATATGATTGAATGCTGGCCAGGAGGACAGAGTAAGTGCTTGACTACACAAGGGAAAACCTCTGGCAGGACACTGTGATCCAGCTTAATAGCTGAACCATATGGATGCAAATCTCGGGTTAGCTGAGACATAGCCAAAAATCTGTATATGTATATATATATATATATATATATATTGTATATATTTCCCACTGATGTAAACTTATTTGTTCTATTTATACAACTTAATTCCTTACTTAATACAACTAAACTTGTTGAAACACCACCGGAATGACTAGGGGCTTTTCACAGTAACTTCATTTGAAGCCTATTTGTGACAAGCGATTTTCATTTAATTTTGGTGACTCCATTTGTGACCTAACATGGTGTGCTCTGCTTTCAGATACTCCCGCATAGTGCTCCTGTTGCTGTGGAGGCAGGCTGCTCATGCCCCTGACTATATGGCTGAGTGTGTCCTGGTAGTTGATGTCATTGTTCAGTCTGCACTATGTGCATCACTGCAGTGACAGGTGCCCTCTCTAGGAGCCAGCTAACAGTTAGAGGATCTGGATGAGGGACCAAGGAAACGGAGGATGGTGTGATACCTTCCGAAAAGCATGGAGGCCTCATCGTCTTCCTCTGAATGATGATCTGTTACTGACTCATTGGACTGGTGTCCCGATGGCTGGATGGGCTGTGGTTCTGGGGTTTAGCTGATATCCTTTCTAGTCATTGAACTGCCACCCGCGAGATAGAACATTACAGCGCAGTACAGGCTCTTCGGCCCTCGATGTTGCGCTGACCTGTGAAACCACTCTAAAGCCCATCTACACTATTCCCTTATTGTCCATATGTCTATCCAATGACCATTTGAATGACAGTGTTGGCGAGTCCACTACTGTTTCAGGCAGGGCATTCCACGCCCTTACTACTCTCTGAGTAAAGAACCTACCTCTGACATCTGTCCTATATCTATCTACCCTCAATTTAAAGCTATGTCCCCACGTGCTAGACATCACCATCTGAGGAAAAAGGCGCTCACTGTCCACCCTATCTAATCCTCTGATCATCTTGTATGCCTCAATTAAGTCACCTCTTAACCCCTCTAACGAAAACAGCCTCAAGTCCCTCAGCCTTCCCTCATAAGATCTTCCTCCCATGCCAGGCAACATTCTGGTAAATCTCCTCTGCACCCTTTCCAATGCTTCCACATCCTACCTATAATGCGGCGACCAAAATTGCACGCAATATTCCAAATGCGGCCACACCAGAGTTTTGTACAGCTGCAACGTGACCTCGGCTCCGAAACTCAATCCCTCTACCAATAAAAGCTAACACACCGCACACCTTAACAACCCTCTCAACCTGGGTGGCAACTTTCAGGGATCTATGTGCATGGACACCGAGATCTCTCTGCTCATCCACACTACCAAGAATCTTCCCATTAGCCCAGTACTCTGTCTTCCTGTTATTCCTTCCAAAATGAATCACCTCACACTTTTCTGCATTAAACTCCATTTGCCACCTCTCAGCCCAGCGCTGCAGCTTATCTATGTCCCTCTATAACTTGTAACGTCCTTCCACACTGTCCACAACTCCACCGACTTTAGTGTCATCTGCAAATTTACTCACCCATGCTTCTACACCCTCCTCCAGGTCATTTATAAAAATGACACACAGCAGTGGCCCCAAAACAGATCCTTGTGGTACACCACTAGTAACTGGACTCCAGTCTGAACATTTCCCATCAACCACCACCCTTTGTCTTCTTCCAGCTAGCCAATTTCTGATCCAAACTGCTAAATCACCCTGAATCCCATGCCTCTGTATTTTCTGCAATAGCCTACCGTGGGGAACCTTATCAAACGCTTTACTGAAATCCATATACACCACGTCAACTGCTTTTCCCTCATCCACCTGTTTGGTCACCTTCTCAAAGAACTCAATAAGGTTTGTGAGGCACGACCTACCCTTCACAAAACTGTGTTGACTATCCCTAGTCAAATTATTCCTTTCCAGATGATTATACATCCTATCTCTTATAAACTTTTCCAAGACTTTGATCACAACAGAAGTAAGTTTACTGGTCTATAGTTACCAGGGTTGTCTCTACTCCCCTTCTTGAACAAGGGGACAACAGGAGCTAGCCCTGTTCAGTAACCATGGGCGGGATTCTCTGACCCCCGCCGGGTCAGAGAATCGCCTGGGGCCAGCGTCAAACCCGCCCCCTCCGGCCCCCCCCCCCAGAATCGGCGGGGGCGGGATTCGCACTGCACTGGTCAGTGGGCCCCACGTGCCGAAGTCCCGCCGCTGACAGACCTCTCCCGCCGGCGTGGATTAAATCACCTATCTGACCGGCGGAGTTGGCGGCACGGCCGGGCCAGGGTGCTTGGGCGGCGGGGGGGGGGGGGGGGGGGGGGGGTGCGCGGGGCGATCTGACCCCAGGGGCCTGGCCCACGATCAGGGCCCACCGATCGGTGGGTAGGCCTGTGCCATGGGGGCACTCTTTTTCAGGGGAGACCCCCTCCCCTGTGCATGCGGCGGTATGACGTCAGCAGCCGCTGACGCTCCGGCGCATGCGCGGACTTAGGCCAGCCGGCAAAGTCCTTTCAGCCCTGGCTGGCGTGGCGCCAAAGTCCGTTCACGCCAGCCGGCGGAGTGGGAATCACTCCGGTGCGGGCCTAGCCCCTCAATGTGAGGGCTTGGCCCCTAAAGGTGCGGAGATGTCCGCACCTTTGGGGCGGCCCGACGCCGGAGTGGTTCACGCTACTCCAACACGCCGGGACCCCTGCCCCGCCGGGTAGGGGAGAATCCCGGCCCATATCTCCTTTCCCCCAATACTGCATTGGAGTAATTGCCATTGTGCAGGAGATCTTGTAGCCCTTACGAGCTCTTGTACCTCCTGTGCGCATGTTAACGCATTTGAATTCACCTCAATGTTGGCGGATGCTCTCGTGGATGCTCATCATGCACTACCCAACCTGGGATATTGTCATAAGATACACCTCTCCATTCAGAATGCATGATCTTGCAATACCTTCGGAAACTCAACTAGAGTACTTATCAGCTCCTGCAACCCCAAATACTCAGTCCCAAAGAGAAACTCTGGAGGTTCTACTTTGCTTGGCTGTGGAGCAACCCTGCTACTACCTTCAACACCTAGGTGAGCTGTGCACAGATGCCCTAACATGTGGCTCCTCCTCCAGCGCACTAGTGCTGTGCTCTTCGGTTAAGTGCTCTCCAAACTATCTCTGCGCAAAATCTGATCGGAGAGTATTTTCAACTGGCGACTGCTGCCCTGCAAGGTATTTTTGGTGCATCCTCAGCCAACTGGTAGTCTCTTATCCAAGATGTGGCACATGTTCAGGTGTGGGACCCCAGCTGATGGGCCTGAGAGAAATATAATCGTGGGCTGAGGTCCTGCACATCATCCCTCCACTACATGCTTCTATTGACCTACTTCCCCGGCCACGTATGAAATGCCATTGCTACCAGTCGACACTCTCAGGCTGTATCGCTTCCTAACCTGGTATGAAGCATCACCCGTGATGTCCCAGCTACCATCCTGAGGTACCATCCATACCTCTTCACTTCTCCCACTCCTCCCCCACCAATGGTACTAAATGAACCTACCTACATGCTTGTATGACTTCCACAACCATGTCCATTTGGGAGGGAAAGCGCTGTCCCCAACATGTTCCATCACTGGCATTCTTAAAATGACCATTTCCTGCCTCTACAGATTTGATGCCCTTCAGGTTTGGGGCCCAATGCAGGCTCATCATCTCCCCTCCTTTTGAAAGACAACAATGGAAACTGAGGTGCAACTCAATAGGCACAGTACTTGAAGATGCCTCAGACATCTCATCTGTCTCTCCAACAATTTTGTCCACTCATGTGAATATAAGTTGTTTTCCCTTGTTCATGGATATTTGCAGCTGCACGGCGGAGCGTCATGTGCACTGTATACACACAGGGGCAACCATGCTGCATGCAACAAGGCCAGGCTACATGCATTGGAGGAGAATCTCACCTCATTGTAAATCATAACGTCACTGTCTCAAGGCACTGACCACTTTGTTGATCTTGACATAGACTGTCATGGTGGTACTGGGAGGGCGCCTGGGTATTTGGGGGAACAGGTCATGCTCTGGGAACAGTGGAGGAGTTCCTGCCTAGGACCTTTAAGTGCTCTGAAGATCGGCTTTCCTGGAATAAGGTAAAGAGGAGGCACATGAGTCAGCATGTGTAGGTGTGATGCCTTTCCTTGTTGTGGATAGTGAAACTGTGGAGCGTGTGGTGTATTGCTCTATGGCGCGCTTGGGAGGAAAAGGTGTGGCTGGCAAAGGTTTCATGACCTAATCCTAGTGTGTGAGTGAGAAGGCCGCAAACCATGTCCAAGGTCATCAGTATTGGAAGGACTTGATGGAAATGGAAAAGGTTCGGTGGCTTCCTTGTGGTGCTTCTGGGAGTAGACCAAGAGGTACCCAGTTTTCTGCATTCCCATAGGGTGGAATGCTTCGAGATGGTTGCTACAGATGTGCGAGGGTCTGAATTGGAGTGAGGTGTGCAACAGGTATAGTGAGCTGCTCATGATGTTTGTTCAAAGGTCATTCACTGATGGGTAAGCATCACAAGACTGGTGCAGCAGGAAAATGATAAGATAGACTAGAGAGGCAACATTGGCATAAAATAATGAACACAAATAACTATGGGAATTCAGTCCATGGGCCAATTTACACAGAGCATTGAGCCAGAAAACATATTCAAAGTACTTGCTATTGTCACAGCACAACTCCAGCAATGTGCCAGTGCTGCAATTGGGCTTATGTATGGTTGCAGCCCCATTTCATTCCCTTCTATGGCAGAGGACAGGAGGAACCCGTTTCTTTATGCCATGCCCCAGCCGATGCCTTGGCTCAGCCAACGCACCCCCACCCCCCACCCAGTTTCAGCTCGCAATCTGCACCCAGAACCCACCTCAAATTTGATGAAAATGTTGGGCAATGCCACATGGCATTTGCGAGCCACAGAAATGGACAGATTTCATGACCCAAAGACCAAAGATTTGGCTCAGGATGTGTGTTTAAATGAGAAATATTCATGTGGAGATTCCTTCTTCAAATATCACAAACTTTGTAGTATAGAACAAAAATCTTCCCAGACTCTGCATAGAAAACATCCTAATAGGGAACTGTCCACCAGGCTGGGCATCATCCATTCTGGAACCTTGTATTCATGTAGCTTGAAGAATGGGGGTTGGATGCAATAACCAACAAGAGGTTTATTAGATGGATGTTTACTGTTGTTACGACAGCCGGGACTAGTGCGCGGTCACTTCCAGCCCCACTTGTCCCAGATTCCCAACACAAGTGAATTAACCAATAAATCTTAGAAAAGTACCTGATGTCTTTGGCCCTTGGCTGCCCAATGATTACAGTCACCAGGGTTGTAAGTTTAAACACAATTATTGTTTGTTTATAACACGAATTATAATGAAATATGCAGCAACTACAACTGGTTAACTATTATATAATTCCTAATGGCCCCACTTTAATTTGTCCCCCACCCTCTATACATACACACACATGACAGACAAATACAGAGGGGAAGAAAGGGGTAAAAAAGAATCATAAGTAAGAGGGGAAAAAAAGAGTCTTTGTTTCAGATGGTGGTTTCCAGCACCTTTCTTCTCTTCAAACGTTGCTTTAAGTTTGTGGTTTTATTGCAGGTTCACTCAGGTCTCTAGTTTCAGAAATATAGCACCCGTAGCCTTTCAGGAGGGAGAGAAGGTTCTTGTCTTTGTTTTGCAGCCTGTATTGGCTGTCCTGTAGATCAGGGGTTTTCCAACTCAGGGTCGTGACCCGCAGGTGGGTCACGGGCAGGTTTCAGGAGGGTCACGGTGCTCGGTCATGGCATTCCCGATTGCGGGAGGAATGCCCAATGGTCACGACCAGTTTTTTAAAATACCGATTGTGATGGACTTTTGACATTTCCAGCCATCCTGCGCATGCGTGCTGGTTTAATCAGTGCACGGGCCCGGAATCCAGTCAGATGGACCACCTTCTCCTAACGTCAGCGCGCTGTCCTCCCACCGGAAACAGCTTCAAAGAGCAGGTCACGCACCCCGTACATTGACGTCACATGTTCTGGGTGTGAGAGAGATTCTTACATTTTGCACCTGCCAGCAGCGCAGGTGTGAACTCCTGGGCCTCTGGTCAACAACCCATGATTAAGCTGAAAACAGGAACAAAGTAGCATAAAGATGATTACATGAGGTATGGGTTCTTCATTGTGCCACTGCAAATCAGGATTCAAAGTTCATGTGTTTTTTAAAATACCCAATACTATTTTTTCCAATTAAGGGGCAATTTTTTTTTAGCGTGACCAATCCACCTACCCTGTGCTGTGGAGGTGAGGCCCATGTCAACACAGGTAGAATGTGCAAAGTCCACATGGACAGGACCCGGGGGCGGGATCGAAACCGGGTCCTCAGCACCATGAGGCAGCAGTGCTAACCACTGTGCTACCGTGCCACACCGTTCATGTGATATATGCAAGTGAGCACAGGTAAATGAAAGGTTAAACTCTCAAAACTTCAAAGATATTTGAAGACTAAACATGGCGAGTTCGAGGACAAACCGTTTTTTTTTTCAACGGATGTACTGAGATCTTAAATCATCAGACAAAATCACGATCAGAAATGTAACAGTGAATAACAAAGCAAGTGAGATTGTGAGGACCAAGCAGGCTCACCTTTCACATTAAAGGTAAGTGAAAATAGTGGGTTGCAAAGGTCAGCCGGCGTGGGTTGTAAAGGTTGGCCAGCGTGGGTTGTAAAGGTTGGCCAGTGTGGGTTGTAAAGGTTGGCCAGTGTGGGTTGGAAAGGTTGGCCAGCGTGGGTTGGAAAGGTTGGCCAGTGTGGGTTGTAAAGGTTGGCCAGTGTGGGTTGTAAAGGTTGGCCAGTGTGGGTTGTAAAGGTTGGCCAGTGTGGGTTGGAAAGGTTGGCCAGTGTGGGTTGTAAAGGTTGGCCAGTGTGGGTTGTAAAGGTTGGCCAGTGTGGGTTGGAAAGGTTGGCCAGTGTGGGTTGGAAAGGTTGGCCAGTGTGGGTTGGAAAGGTTGGCCAGTGTGGGTTGTAAAGGTTGGCCAGTGTGGGTTGTAAAGGTTGGCCAGTGTGGGTTGTAAAGGTTGGCCAGTGTGGGTTGGAAAGGTTGGCCAGTGTGGGTTGGAAAGGTTGGCCAGTGTGGGTTGTAAAGGTTGGCCAGCGTGGGTTGTAAAGGTTGGCCAGTGTGGGTTGTAAAGGTTGGCCAGTGTGTGTTGTAAAGGTTGGCCAGTGTGGATACTGAAGGATGGCCTATTGGTAAAAATGGATCCCAGGCAAAAAAGTTTGAAAAACCCTGCTGCAGATGCATTCATTCAGATTGGCTGGAGCCCAGGAATACAGCCTTTCTGGAGAGAGAGCGCGGAGGGGAGAGAGGGAGAGGTCTTCTCCCCGTGCCCTCTGGAATCAAACTGAAGCTCCTTGGGACACTGAAAATCATTCCTCTGGGATAGGATCCAATCACCACCTCTTACCGGGTGGAGTACGGCCTTTTGGTTGACTCAATGGCCATCAGTGGAGTCCCATTCCACTTCTCTCTCTAGTGCCGACAAATCTGAGACCTCCTGTTCAAACTAGCAGAGTGTTCTCTCTTGTAACTTCTAAATTCTGCTGCTTGACTTAAAGATACATGTCCATTAATCATCCATGGATCAAAAATAATAACAGCAAAATTTAATTAAGGAGAAATAATGGACTAAACAGGAAGGATCCTCACACTGTACTTAGGTTGGTTCTAGACTAAGGGAAAAGCCCACAAAGGAGCTGATGACATCAAAGTCTATCATGTGACTCGGCTCTTAAAGAGACATGGCAACACAACAATAACAGCCCAGAATGATAACATTCCTCCCCCATCTAAGGTCCAAAACAATAGCTAGTGTTTTAACATAGACATTTACATATATATATGCAAGTCAGGCATCAAATGATTACATTATAATAATGATAAGACCGATGATCAGGTGGGTGGCTAGTTATCATTAGTTGCCTGTGCACTTCTGGGAATTTTTTATTCTTCTATGTAGTTTCAGGTTCCGTAGTAGATGCGTCTTTCGTTCAAGGCTCTTTTCCAAGGGAAGACTAGCAGTAGCTTCTGGTGCAATCTCTGCTTCTGCAGATGGACTAGAAGCTGTGGAGGCCATTACCTCCTGAGGTAGTTCTGGCACGGGCACACTGGCACATATTGACAACAATTGATCCGAGAGGTGTCTCCACATCAGTCTGTCTGCTGTTTGCCCTGTGCAGGAGATTGGACCATTCTGAGCCAATACTGTTGCAAGAACCCACTCCTCGCTCGTGGTATAGCTGCACACCAAAACATGCTTTCCTTGTTGAAACAAGCTTTTCTTGAGCAATTTTCTTGTCTCAAGATCTGTGGCTGTTTGTATTGCACTATTATGTAAGATGGCGTCTCTGGCAATAGTCCTCAGCTTTCTCTACATGAATAGCAAAGCTGGAGAACTTTGTGTAGTTTATCGGTGTATTGCTTAAAACTAGTTCACATGGCAATGTAGTAAAGCTTGGTCCTTGGAGGCTTTCAGTACATGCTTTAAGGACTGGACAAATCTTCCAACTAAGCCATTCATGGATGGGTGGTAAGGTGCTGATTTTATATGTTGGTTACCACTCATCTTTAAATAGTCCTCAAACTCCTGATCTGAGAACAGTGGATCATTGTCACTCATGATTTGTTCTGGTTTTACGAATCTCTCAAAAATCTCAGTTTCCCAATGGTTTGTTCCACGGTTGTTGACTTAATTAGGATTACCTTGGACCACTTCGAATGTGCATTTATGGCAACCATGAACATGTGGTTCTCGTATGGACCAGCAAGGTCTGTATGTCGACATTGCCATGGCATTTTAGGCCATTCCCATGGATGCAATGGGGACAATGGTGGGGCATTCCTTACCCATGCACAATACTGGCACAGTCCTGCTTTTACTTCTGTCTGGGCATCGATTCCTGGCCACCAAAAGTAGCTTTGTGCTTATTCCTTCACTCGAACTATAGTTGGATGTCCTTCATGTAATTGTTCCAATACTCTTTAGTCACAAACTTGGAAGCATTCTTCCTCTCATTCCCCACAAGACATCCACCCTGTATTGTCAACTCGAGTTTCCTGAAAATTTATGGCTTTAATTCAGGATGCATTTCCGCTATCTACCCCTTTAATACCACGTCCAGTACATTCCCCATCATGCGATCATTTCTGGTACGTCTTTGGACCTGAGCTGCACCTGCAAGGATCCTTCCTGCTGATTCCCTTATTTCCCCTTTATTTTTGCCATTATCATTGATCCATGGATGCTTAATGGACATGTATCTTTAAGTCTTTACGGGCAGCACGGTAGCATTGTGGATAGCACAATTGCTTCACAGCTCCAGGGTCCCAGGTTCGATTCCCGGATTGGGTCACTGTCTGTGCGGAGTCTGCGCATCCTCCCCGTGTGTGCGTGGGTTTCCTCCGGGTGCTCCGGTTTCCTCCTACAGTCCAAAGATGTGCAGGTTAGGTGGATTGGCCATGATAAATTGCCCTTAGTGTCCAAAATTGCCCTTAGTATTGGGTGGGGTTACTGGGTTATGGGGATGGGGTGGAGGTGTTGACCTTGGGTAGGGTGCTCTTTCCAAGAGCCGGTGCAGACTCGATGGGCTGAATGGCCTCCTTCTGCACTGTAAATTCTATGAAGTCGAGAGCAGAGAGAATGATTAATTCAAGCATTTGGACCATAGTATATGGTGCTGTTAGCTTTGCACAGAAAGCCCCAGACTCTCCAGCACCCGAGAGATGGGGTGGGACTCGGTTGGATTGATTGGCCGTATTCTGCTCACTAGCAGGTGGTGACTGCATCATGCCTGAGTGGAATGACGTTCATAGATCCAAGGAGCTCAGTTTTGAATCCTGGGCACAGGGACAAGGACCTGCTCTCTCTCTCGTTCTCTCACCCCAGAAAATTTCAGAACCTACAGAGAACCTGAATGAATCTACAGGAAAACCATTACAGGCTGCAAACAGAGACCTGGAACTGAAAGCTAACTTTGAAGAAAGGTGTGCTTGAAGACAACCATCTGAAACAAAGACTCTTTTTCCTTTTACCTAATCTTTTCACCTCTCTCCTCCTCTCTGTGCCTATCTGTCTTGTGTGTGTAGAGAGTGGGGGGCACGTTAAAGTGGGGGATAATGAATTAGATAATAGTTCACCCAGTTGTATTTGCTGCATAATGTTGCTCTGTTTACTTGCTATAAATATTGCAGTCAATATGGTAGCCTTCCTTAATCCTAATTATAGAACATAGAATTTGTTTACACTTAGAGTCGCCAGGTATCTCTCGATACCGCCACAAGGTTCAAACCCGAATACTGATCAAAGAGCCAATACACCAGTTAGTTCAAAGTCAATACTATTTATTGACACACGCAGTAAGATCTACACATGTACAAGGTACTACAAACTAAACTATCTCTAACGCTAACGCCTATACTTAACTTTGGATGCCCACTCAGTCAGAGGAACAATGGCCGTTGTTCGGATCAGAGGTTGTTGGGTTCGAAGAGGTACAGGAGAACAGCTAAGGCCGTCCGTCTGGTAGTGAGCGTTGACCTTGAACTTACTTGCTTCTGGTGATGCTGGTGGACGGGTCTCTCCGCTTTGAGAGCCAAGTCCAAGAGAGCGAATCTCTCGTGGGGGTTCCTTCTTATACCCGGAGCGGCTTTGCGCGCTTTTAGGCGCGCCTCACACTTGGCCCCAATTAATTGGGCCGCTTCTTAATCACTGGTATTGATCTTGACCAATAAAGGAGTGGGTGCCCTGATGGCTGGGCGTGTCTTTGGTGGCCATTGGCTTGGCTTTGTTTGTGCTTTCAGTTGGGGGATCTGGCTCCGGGATGTCTGCAACAGTATCAACTACCTGAGTCTTAGTCCTTTGTTTCCCAGAGATGGGCCATCAATATGCTAATCGACTCAGAATTTCGATTCAAGGGCAGCACGGTGGCACAGTGGTTAGCATTGCTGCCTACGGCGCTGAGGACCCGGGTTCGAATCCCGGCCCTGGGTCACTGTCCGTCTGGAGTTTGCACATTCTCCCCGTGTCTGTGTGGGTTTCACCCCCACAACCCAAAGATGTGCAGGGTAGGTAGATTGGCCACTCTAAATTACCCCTTAATTGGAAACAATAATTGGGTACTCTAAATTTATTTTTTTTTAAATAATTTTGATTCCGTCAGGTAACTGCTTCCCGAATAAACATTCAGGCACTGTGCCTGCTTGTTTTCCTAACATTGTCCACAGTTCCCTATATTCTTTGTGAGCGTCCATTTTGTATTCTGGAAGTGGCCATCCCAGATGGCTACAGTATTTCATTATAGTTCTTGTAAATAAACAGTAATTGTGTTGTGACTCCAGGTCAAGTAGGGCTGGAATTGACCGTGCACTAACCCAGGGTGTTGTAACATAATTTGAGTCTTGGGTCTGGGATCTTTGGAATGGTAGACGGTGACGTTTAGATCACAGTACAAACTAAAAAGAGACATCAGGTTTGTAGCAATATAACAGGATGACTCTGGAAGCTGCTGAGAGTTTTCTTCAGGTGGACAACTTGTCTCTGGTTTATTTAAAAGAGCTTTGAAAAGACAAGCTAGTCGAACTGGCCGGTGAATTAAAAATGGAGTTACCAACTGATGTACTGTCAATTACCATGAGACGAGAATGGTGAAACAATCGAGGCTTTATTGCACAAGTAGTTGTGCCTCCTGCAGCTGGAACCAGAATGGGAGCAGCGCAGGAGAGCACACACTTTTATACGCCGCCTGCTGGGAGGAGCCAGCAGGCTGGGATGTACTGTAATACATGCAATGTGTTACTAATGGTGTTTACCACATTCACCCCCCGTTTAAAAAAAGAGTCCGGCGGGGGTGAAGAAAACATTACACATTGAGTCTGTCGGGGCCTCTGAGCCTCCACTGCGATCGCCTCAGTCCTGGTGGTGATGTGGGCGCCGACGTGGTCACCTGCGACTCCGGGAGCGTGTTGTCCTCTTCTTCGTCACCCCTTAGTGGATCCAGTGGGGGGACGGATCCTGCTGGGGTGGGGGCTGAGGTGAGGTTCGCTGGTGGGAGGGTGGGTGGCGCAGGGGTGAATGAGGGTAGAGATGACTGAAGCGATTGTTCAGCATTTGAATTTGAAAGAGATGCTAGAAACAGGAGAGTTCATGAAGGAACGGGTGGGGAAATTAGGCTGGAGAAAATTTGGTTGCAGTTCGAGCATGAAAGGGAATGAAAAAGAATAGAGAAAGAAATGGAGATGCAGCACAAAGGAAAAGAAATTGAGATTGAAATGAGGTGGTTGGAATTAGAGAGAGAGGAAAAAGCATTAGAGAGAGAGAGAGGAAAACGCAAAAGAGAGAAAGTTCCAATTTAAGGTATTGGAAATTAGAGATGAGTTGCCTGGAACTAGAGAGGAGCTTAATTTAAAAATGGAACCCAGTGGCCGTATGTATGAATTTTATACAGGCCTTCCCAAAATCCGAAGAGGATAGAAACCTTTTTTAGGGCTTTTGAGAAAATAGCAACCCAAATGGAGTGTCCAAAATAAAAGTGGACATTACCCATGCACAAATCGATCGGGCGGGCACAGGTAGTTTATGCTTCCCTGTCAGAGGGGATGTCTAAGAATTTTGACGAGGTGGTAAAGGCTATTCTCGGTGCCTATGAATTGGTCCTCAAGACATATAGACAAAAGTTTTGAAATTTACGGAGACATTCGGGACAGAAGTATGCTGAATTTGAAAGGGTTAAGCAGAACAATTTTGATAGATGTGTCCCAGCTTTGGGTGTGAACAACAACGAGGCTCTGCGAGAGATCATTCTCTTACAGGAATTGAAGAATTCCCTACCTTCTATGATTAAAAACCCATGTTGAAGGGTGAAGACTACTAGACAAGCAGCAATTATAGCTGATGATTATGAGCTAATCCATAAATTTAAACCTTTGTTCCATCACACCCATAAATTTGAAACGGATAGGGCATGGGAGAATGAAAGGAAGGCAGGTTGCCAAAGTAAGGAATGGATAGCTTGGAATGCTCAAAGATCTCCTCCTCAGATCAGGAAGGAGGGATAATCACAGGTTAAAGAGGTGTGAATTGTCTCAAGCCAGGACAGTTGGTAATATTTTGCAAGTCCAGGCCAGATGTTGGGTGGGGGGGGTGATTGTAATGGGACATAAATCCAAGGTTGAGGCCGTACTCATGTGTGTGGAACTCGGCTATCAGTTTCTGCTCAGCGATTCTGGTTGAGACAATTCACACCTCTTTAACCTGTGATTATCCCTCTCTCCAGTCTCTCAATCTGGACCTGTAAAGACTTAATTATCTACAAAGACTCACATTCAAAGTATCGTCTTGCTGTGCTCCGAAAGCTAGTGATTCGAAACAAACCTGTTGGACTTTAACCTGGTGTTGTAAGACTTCTTACTGTATCTTAAGGGACACAGGTGCTATTCAAACTGTCTTAATGGAGAAGGATTTGGTTTTCCTCCAGAGAATTCAATGGAAGCTAAGGTATTAGTGAATGGAATAGGTGGAGATTATATCCCAGTTCCATTGTATAAAGTACAATTGGAGTGTGATTTGGTGTCAGGTCCAGTAGTTGTCAGGATGGTTAAACAATTCCCAGTGGACGGAGTAGACTTACTTTTGGGGAAATGTTTAGGCAGGAGTGAAGGTGGTAGCTTCACTCATGATTACAGATAGGCACTGGTCCAGGGTGTCGTAACAAGTCACTGGAACATGTCTATCTATCTGCGCAGAGATATTTTCACGACTGAATGGTATCTGACCAGCAGGCAAAGGCTAATATGACAGTGCCTGAGCATAGCTCTCTGACTAACGGTGTTTAATCTTATAGGAATGTGCAGATATAAAGACCATCGTTGGAGTCTGCTTGCAGCCAACAAAGGGATACCTTTGTACTCATAATAATAATCTTTATTAGTGTAACAAGTAGGCTTACATTAACACTGCAATGAAGTTACTGTGAAAATCTCCTAGTCACCACAAAATAGCTATTAAGGGTTCATGGTCTGTCAGCAATGTGGAGTGACAACCATACAGGTACCTGGTGAAATTTTCGTACACCAAAAATACTACTCAGTGCCTCCTTTTTCCAACTGAGCGGAGCTGGATTCAGCACTTGTCCGAGTATGGAGCGCAAAAGCTACTGGTCTTCCTTTCCTTGAAGGTAGTACATGTGACACCATCGCTCCAACACTGTATGGTGAAGTATCATGGGCAAGTTGTAATGGTAACATTGGGTTGAAATATACGAACAGTTTGGACCCCGTCAGTGTTGTAGCTGACTGATATGCTTTTTTGCATTCTGATGTCCATTACCATGCTTGCTTTACGCCCAAAGAATGTAACTATTTCAGTAAGGGTACCAGATTCTGGATGAATTTTTCATAGTAGTTAATTAAACCTAGGAATGACTTTAATTGTGTTACAGTCATTGGTTGTGGTGCCACCACAACAACTTCCGTCTTCTTGGGTGGGCTTGTGTAAACCCTTCCGATCAATTACATGGCCTAAATATTGTATGGATATTTGAAATAAATCACACTGATCTTTCATGACACACAGACCATTCACCTTAAAGTGTTTCAGTGTGGCTTCTACGTTTTGCAAATGTTCTTGTTCATTGGTACCAGCTATCAATATATCATCAAGGTAACACTGTACCCCCCTGTAAATCACTAAGGATCTGGTCCATGGACCGTTGAAATAAAGCTGCTGCTGACGTTATTCCAAAAGGCTATCTCTTATAGCGGAATGGGCCTTTATGTGTGATAATGGTGAGCGAGTGTTAAGGTTCAGCTGCAGCATTCATTTGCAAGTGGGCCTGTTGTAGGTTAATCTTGCTGAACTGTTGTTCTCCTGCTAGGCCTATGAATGAACCCTCAATCAAAGATAGCGGTTATTGCTCTGCGTATAGAACTGGACTGATTGTTTTAAAATCTCCGCAGATACGAATAGTACCGCTCTGCTTCACGACAGGTACAATAGGGGTTGTCCAGTCACTGGTAGTGTTGTGTTCTTTTTTTTTTAAATTTTGGAGTACCCAATTATTTTTTTCCCGTTAAGGGGCAATTTAGCATGGCCAATCCACCTGCCCTGCACATCTTTGGGTTGTGGGGGTGAACCCAAGCAGACACGTTTAGAATGTGCAAACTCCACATGGACAGTGACCCAGGGCCAAGATCGAACCTGGGTCCTCAGCGCTGTAAGGTAGCAGTGCTAACCACTGTGCCACCGTGCCGCCCCTTAATGTTGTGTTCAATAGTTCAGATTCTATCTTTGGACGTATAGCATAGGGCACTGATCTGGCCTTAAGGCACTTTGGCTGGCTATTTTCCTTGATCTTCAAGGACACTTGTACTCCTTCCATGGATCCCAGCATGCCCTTCAAACTGCTGTTTTTCTAAAGATGTTCTGTAAGTCTGTCTTCGAATCAACTAAGCTATTTACAGAATTCTAGTTCAGTTTGATCCTTTCCAGCCCAGAGTGGCCAAAGAGCTGGAAAACATCCCGAATCCACGTGGCAGCTCCACAGTTTGTCCTCAGACTTAGATTTTGTTCTGCTAATCTTCTCTCAATTATTTTTTATCCTTCCTGAGGAAGGAGCAGCGCTCTGAAAGCTAGTGTTTTGAAACAAACCTGTTGGACTTTAACCTGGTGTTGTAAGGCTTCTTACTGTAATGAAACAAAGGTGGGGCTGTTTAGCACAGGGCTAAATCGCTGGCTTTGAAAGCAGACCAAGGCAGGCCAGCAGCACGGTTCAATTCCTGTAACAGCCTCCCCAAACAGGTGTCGGAATGTGGCGACAGTAACTTAATTTGAAGCCTACTTGTGACAATAAGCAATTTTCATTTCATAGAGGTAGCTTCTGGACTAATAGGAAATGTAAATTGTAAGGATCTAGATGGCTGACAGCAATGTGTAAGATAATCATGTCCCATTCCAGGAAAATTGGCAAAATCTGAGGTGGGGAATTAGCTAAGTATGAAACTGCAGAGGGAGAGCAAGATTGATGAAACAACAATATTAGAAACATAGGGCACGATTCTCCGCACCCCACGCTGGGTGGGAGAATCGCAGGAGGGCCGGGCGAATCACGCCACGCCGTCCTGGCACCCTCCGCGATTCTCCCAACCCCCACAAAATGGCTTGTCGCGTTTCGCGACAGGCCGCTCGGAGAATCGCTGCTCGCCGTTTCTCACGGCGACCGCCGATTCTCCGGCCCGGATGGGCCTAGCGGCCTGCCGAACCTGACCAGCGTGAACAGCGCGCGACCGGTGAGTGTGGGGCCTGTGGGGGGCGGAGGGAGGATCGAGCACCATGGGCATGCTCAGCAGATGTCTCTAAACAACGCACTTTTCCCTCCGCCGCCCCGCAAGATCAAGCCGCCAATCTTGCGGGGCAGCGGAGAGAAAGACGGCAATTGCGCATGCGCGGCGAACGTCACTTAGGCGCCACCGGCCGCGTCATTCCCGGCGCGCCGCTTTGACGCAAGCGGGCGCTCAGAATTCACGCGCCGCCGCTCCTAGACCCCCGGGGGGGGGGGGGGGGGGGGGGAATAGAGGGGGAGGAGCGGCGTCTGACGCCGGAGTGAAACTCTGGCGTCGGCTGTTTGTCTCCCTTTGGGAGAATTGCGCCCCTAGTGTAGATAAAGAAGCTGGCAACAAAACCAAGAGTAATGGTAGTTAATTAGATTGGCAAAAGATAGGAAAAGGTACTCCACAAGGGTTGGTCCTGAGATTGCTGATGGTCACTATTTACAGGAACATTTTGGATTTGGGTACTGGATGCACACATTCAAAATTTGTGGACAACACCAAATTTATTACTGCAGAGGAGGACCGTGACAAACTATAGGAAGACCTTATTCAACAGCCGCTCAGTTGTAGGGCACTTTTAGTGTAAAAAAACACCCCATGATGCTTCACAGGACTGTTAGAGAGCAAAACTTGACACCAAACCGTATGTTAGGGCAGATTATCAAAAGCTTGGATAAAGGGCAGCACGGTGGCCTAGTGGTTAGCACAACCGCCTCACGGCGCTGAGGTCCCAGGTTCGATCCCGGCTCTGGGTCACTGTCCGTGTGGAGTTTGCACATTCTCCCCGTGTCTGCGTGGGTTTCACCCCCACAACCCAAAAATGTGCAGAGTAGGTGGATTGGCCATGCTAAATTGCCCCTTAATTGGAAAAATAATTGGGTAATCTAAATTTATAAAAAAAAAAAAAAAAAGCTTGGATAAAGATGTAGGTTCTAAGCAACATCTTGAAGGTGGAAAGCAAAATAAAAAAGGCAGAGAGGTTTAGGGAAGGATCTCCAGAGCTCAGGGCTGTGGCAGCTTAAGGACATTTACTAAGGGTAGAGTAATTAAAGTTAGGGATGCTGCAGAGGTCCAAATTGTTTGAGTGCTGATATCATGGAGCCTTGTGGGACTGGGGACCCGTGATGGGCCGAAGTTCCGCCGCTGTCAGGCCTCTCCCACCGACGTGGTTTAAACCACCTCTGTGCCGGTCGGATTGGTGGCGCGAGAGGGCCCCCGCGGTCCTGGCCCCCACGGTGGCCAGGCCCGCGATCGGGGGCCACCGATCGGCGGGCGGGCCAGTGCCGTGGGGGCACTCTTTTTCTTCCTCCGCCGCCACGGCCTCCACCATGCCGGAGGCGGAAGAGACCCCTTCCACCGCGCATGCGCCGGTGGTGACGTCAGCGGCCGCTGACGCTCCGGCGCATGCGCGGACTCACGCCAACCGGTGAAGGCCTTTCGGCCTGCCCTGATACCGATCGGCGTAGCGCCAAAGGCCGTTGGCGCCAGTTTTGGCACCAGTCGGCATAGCGGGAGCCACTCCGGCATGGGCCTAGCCCCTAAAGGTGCTACGCCGGGACCCCCACCCCGCCGGGTAGGGGAGAATTTCGCCCATGATATGCAAACATGCAAGCAATGAACACTCAGAATAGGACACAACCAATGGGCAGTCAGGATACTCAGAGGTGGCATCACCAGAAGGGGGCATGACATAAACACTATTAAAGGGATGAGGCACTCACACCCTGCCTCTTTCCACAGACAGACATCCAGAGAGTTAGACAGGGTTGATCAGCAGCATCACACCCCAGCAGGTGGCTTAGAGCAAGATGGTACAATTAGACTAAGTTACTACAGTTAGATTAGCAGAGAGTCGAACAAATTTGAGAACTGTGTTAATAGTTCAATAAACATGTTGAACTCATTTCAGAGTCTGGAGCATCCTTTAGTTAAGACTGCATCAAGTAGCAGCCTGTGTTATCTGAAGCAGCAGAACACAACAGGGAAGAGTGGGGCCATGGAGGAATTTGAGAACAAGGATGAGAATTTAAAAATTAAGGCATTTCTTATGTGGGACCAGTGTAAGTCAGTGAACATGGATGGATGGATTGGATTTGTTTATTGTCACGTGTACCGAGGTACAGTGAATAGTATTTCTCTGCGAGCAGCTCAACATAGGGTGATGGGGGAACGAGAACATGGTGTGAGTTGGGGCAAAGCAGCAGGTTTTCAAACATCTCCCATTTAGTGAGAGGAGAAGACTACGAGAGATAAAAACAGAAAATGCTGGAAAATCTCAGCAGATCCGACAGGGAACAGAATAGGATGAGATTCATACTGTTGTTTTATGCATTCAAAGAGGCGAAGGAACTGAGAGAACGGGATGGAGTCCTGACAGGATGTTGGGAGTGAAGAGCTGTAATTGAGGTAGCTGTGGGAGTCGTAGGCTTGTAATGGACACTGGTGGAAAGTCTACCACAGAAATGGAGATGGAGAGGACAAGGAAGCGAAATATCAGAGATCGATCATGTGAAGGTGATAAGAGGGGTGGAAATTGGAAGCAAAATTGATACATTTTCCCAGGTCCAGACAAGAACATGAAGTGGCACCGAAATAGTCATCAATGCACCAATATAAGGTTTGTGGCCTCTAGGAGGGGGGCTGGACTAGGTTTGGAGCAAGGAATGTTCCGCATATGTAATTAAGAGACAGGCCAAAACTGGGACCCATTTAAGGGTACCCATAACCACACCTTTTATTTGGAGGAATGCTACAGCGAGTAACTCACCTCCTGACCCCCCCTCAAAGCCTGTCCACCATCTAAAAGGCACACATTAGGAGTGTAATGGAATACCCTGCACTTGCCTGGATGAGTGCAACTCCAACAACACTAAGAAGTTCAATACCATCCAATACAAAACAGCCGGCTTGATTACTCCCCCTTCCACAAACATTTGTGATTGGTGGTATGGTCGGGCGCTGTGGTTGATGGGAACTGTCTGGCTCTGTGATTGGTGGGACCTTCGGGCTCAGTGATTGGTGGAATTGTCTAGCTTTGTGATTGGTGGTATAGTCAGGCTCTGTGATTGGTGGTATGCTCGGGATCTGTGATTGGTGGTATGCTCGGGCTCTGTGATTGGTGGTATGGTCGGGCTCTGTGGTTGGTGGAACTGTCTGGCTTTGTGATTGGTGGTATGGTCGGGTGCTGTGGTTGATGGGAACTGTCTGGCTCTGTGATTGGTGGAGGATTGGACCCTGTGATTGGTGACTCAGGGGCGGTTCAGTCCGGTGCCGGCCGCCGGCAGTGAGCTTGTCCCTTTTAGCCCGGAGCGAGCCGGCTGCCGATGGCCCTGCGCGGTCTGACCTTCCCTCAACTGGCGCTGGCCGCGGTGCTGGGGGTGGCGGGCGGCCTGTATGTCTACAAACCCATCTACCAGCGGTATAACCTGCAGGAGCAGCGCAAAACCCGGGAGGCGGCGGAGGGCAGTTCGGCCCCCGAGGCTCATCGGGCCGATATACCGCCGAGGGCTGAGGCGGGGGAAAGGGCCGGAATCCAGGCTGGCAGTCCGGTGCAGGACTGAGGGAGGTGCTGTACTGTCGGAGGTGCTATCTTTCAGATGCCACGTTTAAGTTGCAGGTGGACGTAAAACTTGCCCAAAGGAGAACAAGGAATTCCTTCTGTTGCCTGGGACAATGTTCATCCTTCAGCCAACACCAAAAACAGATTGTCCGGCCGCTTTCCCTGGCTTTCTGTGGCTACTACTCATCTTTCATTCTCAGTCCACAATCTAAATATTTCCCACTTTCTCTTACCTTTGACATTAGTCAACTGGACTCGAAACGTTAGCTCTTTTCTCTTCCTACAGATGCTGCCAGACCTGCTGAGATTATCCAGCATTTTCTCTTTCGTTTCAGATTCCAGCATCCACCATAATTTGCTTTTTTCACTGTGGGAGCTTTCCATGCTTCGTTCAACAACAATGACTCTTCAAAAGTACTTCATGCCGCGGCTGTGGAAAGCAGCAAGTGAATGCAATTCTTCTAAAACTTCCTCTAGGCTTGCCAAGCCTTGTCCAGACTTTATCAGATATCTTTTATAAGTTGAGTTCTAAAAGTTACGAGGCCTTAACCGAGCCTTAAGAATTGGCGATGATTGGTTCCATTCAACATGATTAAGTTGAATTTCAGTGAAGGAGGTCTGGATGGACATTGGTTTTCCCTCAGCCTCTTGCAAACGCATGAGTCAACCTAAGAACATATTGTAAATCAGATGACGGTGGAGGTGGGATTGGACGATGTGCCCACAGGATGATGGACATGGAATAAGTTCCTCTGGGGTGGGTGAACCCTTCAGAAGAAAGTTTGAGGACTGCCTCAATGTCTAGGAGTGATTTGACATAGTGTGCGGAAATTGTTAGAGAATTTTGTAACTATCAGTGTTAACGCCTCCAGTCTCTCAGTGACTGTGGAAAGAGGAGGGTGGTGGAGGAAGAAGTGTGTGAAATGAGATGCTTCCGTTTAATCAAAGCAAGTTGATGTAAAGTATCTCAATTGTCATTCATTTGATGTAATATTCATGAGATACCACTTGCACTGAAATAAAAACTCAATAATTCTGAATATCTGGTTAAATCTATGGTCACCAGAGGCATTGAGAAATCAACTTTTAATTAAAGTCGTTTGATGCTTTAAAAATGCTTTTTTTTGTAAGGCAGAAAGCCACTTGAGATCTAGATGAGGAGAATTTGTGGGTTTCATCCGGGTGCTCTGGTTTCCTCCCAAAAATTCCAACATTTTGAATTTTCCCTTAGTGTACCCAAACAGGCGCCGGAGTGTGGCGACAAGGGCATTTTCCCAGTAACTTCATTGCGGTGTTAATGTAAGCCTACTTGTGACAATAATAAAGATTATAATAGGGCAGAATTCTCCGCTCCCGGGAAAAATCGGGAGGGCCGTCGTGAACTCGGCCGCGTTTCACGACGGCCACGGAGGCCGCTCCTCGCCCCCTATTCTCCCCTCCCGGCGGGGCTAGGAGCGGCGCTCCGTAAATCTTGGCCGCAGGGGCGTTGCGCCGAGAGTGACTCGGCCAGCACACCTAATGACGTCAGCCGCGCATGCGCGGTGGCCGTCTTTCCCCTCAGCCGCCCCGCAAGATGTGGCGGCTTGATCTTGCGGGGCGGCGGAGGGGAAATAGTGCGTCCGATTTGGACGCCGGCCCGACGATCGGTGGGCACCGATCGCAGGCCTGTCCCCTCCCGAGCACAGTCATGGTGCTCTTTCCTTTCTCGGCCACCTACAAGCCCCAAACGGGCTTCTCACTCCCGTTTCACGACGGCAGCGACCAGGCAGGCCGCTCGGCCCATCCGGGTCGGAGAATCGCCGTGAAAAACGGCGAGCGGCGATTCTTCCGAGCGTGGGGAGGGGAGAATCGAGGGGGGTGTGAATTTTGTCAGGGGGCCCTCCCGCGATTCTCCAACACCGCGTGGGGAGCGGAGAATCGCGCCCTATGTATGTTATATTTTCATTCACTCAGTGTTGGGAATATTTGGAATTCTCTACCCCAGAAGCTCAGTCACTGAGTATGTTTAAAGCAGAGGTTGACAGATTTCAATGACATAAAGGGATATGGAGATAGTGTGAGAAAAAGGCATTGAACTGGATGATCAGCCTTGATCATATTGAGTGGTGGAGTAGGCTTTGTTCCCATGTTAGAAAATAAATCACTCTCCAGTGGGGAGATTTGCAGCGTTTTATGTAACTAAACATGTCAAGTTTGATTTGGGGCATGTGTTAACTGACCTGATCTTACACAGGGGAGAAAACAACCAGGATTCTATCCTGATGGTTATCTAATGTGTATGTTCAAAAATCCAACTTTTCACTCCTGAGTTTGTCTCCTTAGTTACAGTAAAGGGAGATATTTTGAATAGGGAGGTGCTTAAACAACTCCCCTCTTAAAATGTAATTGGTGACAGCTGTAGAATGCGGAGATTGTCCTTTGGCTTTCCAGAAGTCAGGTAGTTATATTTTCCCATATTGCAGAGCAGGCATGTCAAAGTTGGTGGTCCTCATGCCTCCAAGTCAGATGGCTGTGGGTTCAAGTTCCAAACTGGATGTTTGAGCACAGAATCTGGACTGACATTGGAGTGCTGCACTGTTGGAAGCGCTGTCTTTAAACTATGACGTGGGCCCCCTCAGATGGACATAAAAGATTCCATGAGACATTTCTGCATGCAAGCAAATAAGCTTTTGCAATTCCTGAATTACAACCATATTTTAAAAAGTACTTAATTGGTTGTAAAATGCTTTATGTCCCTGGGTTGCGAATAGTGCTATATAATTGCAACTTCCTTCAAATGTGTACAAGTTTATTTTGAGAGACAGCACAAATTGTAGTCTGGCTGCCAAAGGTTCATCACTTTTTATGCTCAGTTCTACAACTTAATTATATTCCGAGAGTGCTGCTTACCAATGTTCGATTGGTAGCATTAATATGTATAATTCTTACTATTTTCAGAGTTTTACATCCCTAATGCTATGATCACAGTTTCGGCAGCATCATTTTATGCCTCCTGTACAATTAAGTGAGCATCCTATTTGATCAATTTGTTATGCTTCTAAAAACAAAAAAAGCTGGATTGATAGACACTCATTAAAATAGGAATGCTGTACTTGAGAGAGGTCATTGAGATTTGATAAATTTTAGGTCAAGGATATTGAGCCAAAGCAAATATGGGATGGTGAGATATAAATAAACCATGAATGCCAGAACAAGCTCAAGGGACTGCTCCTGTTCCTATGATCAGGACATTCAATCAACATGATTCAAGTGGGAATCATGTTTACTGCCTTTGGAAATCAAGTCTGTCCAATTTGTCATTTTTTCGAGGCTTGCCAACTATTTCAGGTTTCTGCTGGGCGAGTTTTTATTTCCTACAGGGTTTTATTTTGCGCCTTTGCGAAAGGACTTGAATAATCAGGATTTGCCTGCTTGAACATTGACTTTGTTACTCAAGTGGCTTTCAACTACTTAAAGTAGTAAAGCGATGGCCAAGGATGTTTTTTTAAAAAACTGGTTTTTATTCAAGATTTAACAGAATTTTTACAAAACCACTACCAGAAGAAGGAAAAAAAATTAACAAAGCAAGGTGGGATAGCTACAATTTGCAAGAGAAATCTATCCACAACCCATACTGTCGTCCCCCCCCCCCCCCCCCCCCCCCCCCCCGTTTGCTGCTGCTGCTGACCTCCTCACTTAACGTTCTGCGAGAAAGTCAAGGAACGGTTGCCACCGCCTGGAGAACTCCAGCAAGGACCCTCTCAAGGCAAACTTTATCCTTTCCAAACTTAGAAACCCAGCCATGTCACTGACCCAAGTCTCCACACTTGGGGATTTCGCATCCCTCCACATTAACAAGAGCCATCTCCGGGCTAGCAAGGAGGCAAAGGTCAGGACTTCGGCCTCTTTCGGCTTCTGCACTCCCAGATCTTCTGACACCCCAAATATCGCTATCCCCAGACTCGACTTTACCCGAGTGTCCAAGACCTTGGACATAGCCTTTGCAAAGCCTCACCAGAATTCTTTAAGTGCCGGGCATGCCCAAAACACATGGACATGGTTTGCTGGGCTCCCTGAACACCTCACACACCTGTCCTCCACCTCAAAGAACTTGCTCATTCTTGCCGCTGTCATGTGCATCCGGTGGACCACCTTAAACTGAATCAAGCTAAGCTGGGCACAAGATGAGGAGGAATTGACCCTGCCCAGGGCGTCCGCCCACAGGCCCTCATCCAGCTCCTCACCCAGCTCCTCCTCCCACTTGCCCTTCAGCTCTTCCGCCAAGGCCTCCTGCAGCTCCTGGTATATGTCTGATACCTTTCCGTCTCCTACCCACATGCCCAAGACCACCCTGTCCTGTATCCTGCGGGAAGGCAGCAGCGGATTTTCCACCACCTGCTTCTTCAAGAAAAAGCGCGGACTTGCAGGTACCTAAAGGTATTTCCCGGGTGCAAACTGAATTTCTCCTCCAACACCTTCAGGCTAGAGAAAGTCCCATCTATAAACAAGTCCCCCATCCTTTTTTTTAAAAATAATTTTTATTAAAGAGATTTTTTACATGAAAATATTTAACCCCCAACCATAGACTATTACACAATATTCCCTCTTAACAGATATCCCCCCCCCCGCCCGACCCCCCGCGCGCGCTGTCCCTCCCCCCCCAAAAAACAAACAAAGCAACAATTAACATCAAACATGAACTGCGAACAAATTTGTCCGCATTACAACCTTAAATAACCCACCACACCCGTTGTTGCCTCCCTCCCCCCCCCCCTCCCCCCCCCCTCCCCCCCCCCCCCCCGGGTTGCTGCTGCTGCGACCTCTGCACCCTATCTTTGAGCCAAAAAGTCGAGGAAAGGCTGCCACCGCCTGAAGAACCCTTGTACCGACCCTCTCAGGGCGAATTTGACCCTTTCCAACTGGATAAAGCTTGCCATGCCATTAATCCAAGTTTCCACGCTTGGAGGCCTCGTGTCCTTCCACTGTATCAGTATCCTTCGCGCACCTAGGGACGCAAAGGCCAGTATTCCGGCCTCTCTCGCCTCCTGTACCCCCGGCTCCACCCCAACCCCAAAGATCGCTAGTCCCCATCCTGGTTTGACCCTGGATCCCACCACCCTCGACACCGTCCTTGCCACCCCCTTCCAGAACTCCTCCAGTGCCGGACATGCCCAAAACATATGGACATGGTTCGCTGGACTTCCCGAACACCTGACACATCTGTCCTCACCCCCAAAGAACCGACTCATCCTTGTCCCCGTCATATGGGCTCTATGTAGCACCTTAAATTGAATGAGGCTAAGCCTCGCACACGAGGAGGAAGAATTAACCCTCTCCAGGGCATCAGCCCATGTCCCATCCTCTATCTGCTCTCCCAGCTCCCCCTCCCACTTGGCTTTCAGCTCCTCTACTGATGCCTCCTCAGCCTCCTGCATTACTTTGTATATGTCCGATATCCTCCCCCCTCCGACCCAGACCCCCGAGAGCACCCTATCGCTCGCCCCCCTGCTGGGGAGCAAGGGGAACCCTTCCACCTGGCGGCTAGCAAATGCCTTCACCTGCAAATGTCGAAACACGTTTCCCGGGGGGAGCCCAAATTTCTCCTCCAGCTCTCTCAGGCTCGCAAACCTCCCATCTACAAACAGATCCTTCAGCTGCCTGATGCCCACCCTGTGCCAGCTCTGAAATCCCCCGTCCATGTTCCCCGGGATGAATCTATGGTTCCCTCTTAACGGTGCCTCCATCAGACCTCCCACTTCCCCCCCTGTGTCGCCTCCACTGCCCCCAGATCTTGAGGGTGGCCGCCACCACCGGGCTCGTGGTGTACCTCGTGGGAGGGAGCGGCCATGGCGCCGTTACTAGGGCCCCCAGGCTTATGTTGCCACAGGACGCCCTCTCCATTCGTTTCCAAGCTGCCCCCTCCCCTTCCATCATCCACTTGCGCACCATCGACACATTAGCCGCCCAGTAATACCCCGAAAGGTTGGGTAATGCCAGCCCTCCACTGTCCCTACTCCGCTCCAAGAAGACCCTCCTCACCCTTGGGGTGCCGTGCGCCCACACGTAGCTCATAATGCTGCTCGTCACCTTTTTGAAGAAGGCCCTAGGGAGGAAGATGGGCAAGCACTGAAATAAAAACAAAAACCTTGGGAGCACCGTCATTTTAACGGACTGCACTCTGCCCGCCAGCGACAGCGACACCATGTCCCACCTTTTAAATTCCTCCTCCATCTGTTCCACTAGCCTAGAGAAGTTCAACTTGTGGAGAGTCCCCCAGTTCCTTGCCACCTGCACCCCTAAATATCTAAAACTCTTTCCTGCTCTCTTCAACTCAAGTCCCCCATCCTTTTAATACCCGCTCTGTGCCAGCTTAGAAACCCTCCGTCTATTCTACCCGGGACGAACCTGTGGTTGTTTTGGATCGGGGTCCAGACTGAGGCCCCTACCTCCCCCCTGTGCCTTCTCCACTGACCCCAGATTCTCAGTGCCGCCATCACCACCGGGCACGTGGTGTACCATGCCGGCAAGAGCGGCAGCGGTGCCGTTATCAGTGCCCCCAAGCTAATATCCCTGCAAGACGCCGCCTCCAGCCGCTTCCGAGCCGCCCCCCCCCCTTTACTACCCATTTCCGAATCATGGATATGTTCGCTGCCCAATAATAGCTGCAGAAGTTCGGCAGCGCCAGCACGTCCCCTCCGACTGCGCTCTAAGAACAGTCTTTTAACACGCGGGGTCTTGTTTGCTCACACAAATTCCGTGATAATCCTGTTCACCCGCTTGAAGAAGGACTTGGGGATGAGGATGGGAAGGCACTGGAAGACGATCAAGAACCTGGGGAGGACCGTCATCTTCACGGACTGCACCCTGCCCGCCAAGGAAAGCGGGAGCATATCCCACCTCTTAAAGTCCCCCTCCATCTGATCCACAAGCCGAGTTAGGTTGAGCTTGTGCAGGGCATCCCAACTCTTAGCCATCCGTATGCCCAAATAGAGAAAGCTCCTCTCCACCATCTTGAGCGGGAGCTCTCCCAGCCTCTTTTCCTGGCCCCTCGCATGGATCACAAAAAGCTTGCTTTTCCTGACATTCAACATATACCCCGAGAAGTCCCCGAAATCTTTTACGATCTGCATGACCTCCCCCATTCCCTCCACCGGATCTGAAATATACAGGAACAGGTCATCCGCGTACAGTGAAACACGATGCTCTTCCCCTTCCTGAATCAGCCCCCTCCAGTTGCTAGACATCCTCAGCACCCTGGCCAACGGCTCAATTGCCAGGGCAAACAGCAAGGGGGACAGGGGGCACCCCTGCCTCGTTCCTCGATGCAGCCTAAAGTACTCCGACTGCAGTCGGTTCGTGGACACACTCGCTACGGGGGCCTGATACAGTAATTTGACCCACCCTATGAATTCCTCGCCAAATCCAAATCTGCCTAACACTTCCCACAGGTACTCCCACTCTACCCGATCAAAGGCTTTTTCCTTATCCATTGCAGCTACCACTTGCATCCCCTCCTTCCGAGGGCATCATGATCACGTTCAGGAGCCTCTGCACATTTGTGTTCAGCTGCCTGCCCTTGACAAACCCCGTCTGGTCCTCATTAATTACTCCTGGGACACAGTCCTCAATTTTAGTGGCCAGGATCTTGGCCAAAAGTTTGGCGTCTGCATTAAGGAGCGATATCGGCCACATTGCAACGGGTCCTTATCTCGTTTAAGGAGGAGCGAAATCAAGGCTCATAACATCGTCGGGGGAAGGGTTCCCCTTTCCTTAGCCTCGTTGAAGGTTCTCAGCAATAACGGGCTCAACAGCTCTGAGAACTTCCTATAGGATTCTACAGGATATCCGTCCGGTCCCAGAGCCTTGCCTGACTGCATACCCTCCAAACCTTTAAGCAACTCCTCCAACTCAATTGGGGCCCCAATCCCTCTACTAGCTCCTCCTCCACCTTCAGAAACCTCAGTTGGTCCAAGAAGTGCTTCATCCCTTCCCTCCCCTCCGGGGGTTCTGACTCATACAATTTACCATAAAAATCCTTGATCCTCATTGATCCTTTCCGAGCTCAGGGCTGTGTTACCCCCCTGTCCCTAATTCCCCCTATTTCCCTGGCCGCCTCTCTCTTCCGTAGTTGGTGCGCCAGCATCCTACTTGCCTTCTCCCCATACTCGTACACCGCACCTTGTAACTTCCTCAACTGAGCCTCTGCTTTCCCTATGGTAAGCAAGTCAAATTCCGCCTGCAGGCTCCGGCGCTCCTTTAGCAGCCCCTCCTCGGGGGACTCTGCATACCTCCTGTCCACCCAGCCCCTCCTCGGGGGACTCTGCATACCTCCTGTCCACCCAGCCCCTCCTCGGGGAACTCTGCATACCTCCTGTCCACCCAGCCCCTCCTCGGGGGACTCTGCATACCTCCTGTCCACCCAGCCCCTCCTCGGGGGACTCTGCATACCTCCTGTCCACCCTGAGTATCTCCCCCACCAACCTCTCCCTCTCCATCCTTTCCCTCTTCTCTCTGTGGGACCTGATAGAAATGAGCTCTCCCCTGATAACTGCCTTCAGCGCCCCCCAGACCATACTGAAACCTCCCCTGTATCATTGGTCGCCACATAGTTTTCAATACTCCTCCTAATCCACCCACAGACCTCCTCATCCGCCAATAGCCCTACGTCCAGTCTCCGTAGAGGGCGTTGGCCTCTCTCCGCCCCCAGCCTCAACTCTACCCAGTGCGGAGCATGGTCAGAAACTGCAATGGCTGAGTACTCTACCCCCTCCACTCTCGGGATTAGTGCCCTGCTCACTACGAAAAAAATCGATCGCGAGTACACTTTGTGGACGTGGGAGAAGAAAGAAAACTCCTTCGCCCTTGGCCGAGCGAATCTCCCCGGGTCCACTCTCCCCATCTGGTCCACAAACCCCCTCAGGACCTTGGCCGCTGCCGGCCTCCTACCTGATCTAGACCTAGACCGATCCAGTGCCGGGTCCAGGACCATATTAAAGCCCCCCCCCCCCATCCCCCGTCCCCCCATTACCAGACTGCATGACTCCATGTTCGGGATTTTACTCAACATTCGCTTCATAAAATCCGCATTGTCCCAATTCGGGGCATACACGTTCACTAGCACCACCCGGGCCCCCTGCAGCTTGCCACTTACCATAATATATCTACCCCCTTTATCCGCCACAATACCCTCTGTCTCAAATGCCACCCGTTTGCTCACCAAGATTGCGACCCCCCTGGTCTTTGCATCCAGCCCCGAGTGAAAGACCTGCCCCAACCATCCCTTCCTCAGCCTGGTTTGATCAGCAAGCTTCAGATGCGTTTCTTGTAGCATGGCTATGTCTGCCTTTAGCCCCTTTAAGTGCGAAAACACACGGGCCCCCTTGACTGGCCCATTCAGGCCCCTCACGTTCCATGTGATCAGCCTGGCTGTTTGTTTACCTGCCCCCCCCCCGCCGACTAACCATCCCCTTTATTAGGCCAGCCACGTGTCCGCGCCTCCCGCTCACTCCAGCCCCCGAGCCAGCGGCTCTCCGTCCCGACTCCCCTTTTAATTCTGAAAGTTGCTTCTCCTACAGCTAGCAAAGCAGCATCCCAGCCCTCCCCCCCCCCCCCCCCCACCCCCTCGATCCCCCTCTCACAAGTCAAGCATCAGCTTAACCCCAATTCCCCCCCCCATTGCTCTCCCGTAAGTCAGCTGACTCATGCTGACCCCGGCCGCTCCTGCCCCTACCTCCTTACGGCCCCCCCCCAACCAAGTGAGGGAGAGAGAGCCCCCCCCCCCCCCCCTTATTCCTGTGTGTCAAGAAAGAAAAGCTCAAACAAACAAACAAACTTCGGGGCCTGTCCCCGACGATGAGCAACTCCCCCCCCCCCCCCCCCCCCCCACCCCGCGAACTGCTCTCGCTGTCTGGCCCGTCCCCACTGCCTGTGACGCAGCTCTATACAAACAGCAAACAGACCCAGAACCTCGAGGGCCCAGAACAAAGCGGCAAAAAAAGAAAACACGGGGGGGAAAACCAACATAACACCACCCCCTCCAGCCCCCACCGCCCCACCGGGGTGCCCCAACAACATACAGCTGTCCATTAATTCAAGTCCAGCTTCTCGTTCTTAATAAAAGTCCACGCCTCATCCGGCGTATCGAAGTAATGGTGCCAGTCTTGATACGTGACCCACAGCCTCGCCGGTTGTAGCAGCCCGAACTTCACCCCTTTACTGTGGAGGACCGCCTTGGCCCGGTTGAATCCCGAACGCCTCTTGGCCAGCTCTGCACCCCAGTCCTGGTAGATACGGATCTCACAGTTCTCCCACTTACTGCTTCGCTCCTTCTTTGCCCATTGCAGGACACATTCCTTGTCGGTGGCTTGTTCGCCTTAGTCTTCCTAGCCAGGACTCTGTGCGCCCCATCCAGCTCCAGGAGCCGGGGGAAGGCCCCCGCGCCCATCAGTGTCCCCAGCATCGTGGTCACATACGCACCCGCATCCGACCCCTCCGCGCCTTCAGGGAGACCCAGAATTCACAGGTTCTGCCTCCTCGACCTGTTTTCAAGGTCTTCCAGCTTCTCCTGCCATCTTTTGTGCAGAGCCTCGTGCGCCTCCACTCTAACCGCCAGGCCCAAAATCTCATCCTCATTGTCAGAGGCCTTTTTCTGCACCTCCTTAATCACCATCCCCTGCGTCCTCTGGGTCTCCACCAACCTTTCAATAGAATCTTTCATAGGGGCCAACATCTCCGCTTTTAACTCAGTGAAGCAGCTTCTAAGAAACTCCTGCTGCTCCCGTGACCACTGGGCCCACGCTGACTGATCCGCGCTGGCCGCCATCTTGCCTTTTCGCACCCGTTCTCCTCTCTTCTCCAAAGCAGCTTTTTTGATCGCCCCACTCCTGGTCCACTCCATACAGCGCTGGGGGATCCTCACTGTTTCTTTCCCATACCGGGAATCGTCATTCAAGTGCCGCTGGAGCTCCGTACAAGGGCCCAAAAGTCCGTTGTCGGCGGGAGCTGCCGACCGTGCGACCCACCCAGGCATAGCCGCAACCAGAAGTGATGGCCAAGGATGTTAAACCGCTTCTGGAGCGCAGCAAGACAAGATCATTTGTACACATCCACTTCCAGATTGTAAAATACAGATTTGTAGCCTTTTTAATCAAGATACTTTTGGGGGAAAACATGTTCTTAGTTTTGAAATCTGAAAATGTAGACTATAAATTCTAAATTCTTAAAATTATGTATCTGCTGGTGTAGTTTACTCTGGAAAATGCGATCTCATTTCTTCGTCTTGGCTGTATTTTATATGTCTAATAATTCACTTCAGCATTTTTTTGTAACTGTGAGCAGTCCATTGGAATGCAACAGTTTCACAGCCCAACTGCTTTGAAGGACCTCTTGAGCTCAATACTGTGCAGCTGACCGAAGTGCCACTGTGGCCAGTGCAGGCAAAGTGCTTGCTTCCAGCAACGGTAGTTGGGGTGGCTGCTTAGACTCAATAGAGTTTTTGATATTACATTATTGAATTAATTTTCCAATAATCACAAACGAGGAAGGTCATTCAGCCCATGTTAATTCGCACGTCCAGGACGATTGCAGCTTCCAATTGCTTGCTGAGAGATTCCAGGGCATTCCAGAGATTCCATCTGGAATTTATTTTCAAAAACAATCTGCTTTTCTAAAGTGGAAATAAGTCAAAAAGATAGGGTTGTTGGCTGTGTTATGTCAACTGGGCACAAGAGGTATTTAAATGTTCAATTATAATTAGACTTGGGTTGAATTTTTGAGCTATCCAGTCAAGTAACCAAACACAAAAAGGCTTTGTTTGGACTCCTCCACTGCCACTGATCTCATGGTATTTTTCTGACAAAGTAGAAATCCCCTTCAACTTGATATTGGGAAGAATTAAGCTACTGTCTTTAGTAGCATCTGTTTCCCTGTCTGATGCTGAACCTCTTTATAACGGTGTCAGATTTGGCCATGAACTGAGCATCCAACTGTATTCTCTCCATCACCAAGACTGCACCCACTTCTATCAAAACGTCCATCTCCACCGCTGCCTCACTGTGTCTGCAGAAGCACTCAAAGATGCCTTTTTTGCCTGTGTCCCGGATATTTCTGATGCTCTCCTGCCATTCTCTCATCTTGCGCCCTCTGTAAACTTGACCTCATCCCAAAACGGTATCACTGGTATTCTACCTTGCACAGAGCCCTGCTTACCCATAACACTGCGTTTATTGATTAACATTGGCTCCCAGTCTTGCAAACAGCTCAAATTTAAAATTCTCATCCTTGTGTTTGAGCCTCTCCATGGCATTACTGGTACTGCTCCTTATCTCTGTAACTACCTCCAGTCCCGCAACCATCCCAGATCTGTCCTCCAAAACTGAATGGTAATGTTTCACCATTGGCGGCTGTGCCTTTCATTGCCTCAGCCCCATGCTCAGAAATTCCCTCCCTGAACCTCTCTGCATCTCTAACTCTTTATTTGCTTGAAGGCAATTATTTTAATGTTCCTCTTTGACTAAACATTTGGTCACCGTCCTAATGTCTCAAGTGGCTTGGTGTCAAATTAGTTTTGGCACTGCTCCTGCTAAATTCCTTGGGACTTTACTATGTTTAAAGAGCTATGTAGCAATGGAACTAACATAATGAGAAGCTAATGTTGGTCAGGTCTTTACAATCTGACTTTCATTTTCAAGAGTTACCAAGCTCTACACGTTTATTGCAACACTAATCAGTTTACTCTCCTGTATTTTCCAGCAGGGGCTGAAGAAACTGTGAAATAAGAATGGTTGTTGGAGAGAGCATTACAGCCCTAGGCCCTTGCTGCAGGGGTTCCTCTGCACACGAGAACTACAACGGTTCAAGGACACAGATGACCTCTACCTTCTTAGCTACGGGTGGACAATAAATGTCAGTATGACCCACACCATGAGAACAGATAATAAAACATTCCAATAAAAGAGATGCCAGGATTTTATTATTCTTTGTTTTACAACTTGCATTGTACAATATTTTGACTGGTCGCACTTAGCTGAGCATTGTATTATGGACAGGTTCGGTTGAGAACAAAAACCCTTGTAACTTTCCCTTACTGTCCACAATTAGTGTGCTTTTTGGAGAAGAAGATGTGTGTGCATAATCAAAATAACAGCAGCAAAGGGCAGCACGGTGGCGCAGTGGGTTAGCACTGCGGCCTCATGGCACCGCGGTCCCAGGTTCGATCCCGGCTCTGGGTCACCGTCCGTGTGGAATTTGCACATACTCCCCGTGTTTGCGTGGGTTTCGCCCCCACAACCCAAAAGATATGCAGGGTAGATGGATTGGCCACGCTAAATTGCCCCATAATTCGAAAAAAATGAATTGGGTATCCTAAATTTTAAAAAAAATAACAGCAGCAAACTTTTAAATAACAAAGATTATTTGTTCCCACATTCACCCTGAAAGTCTAAATGCTAGGTTAATCACTCAACACATAGCATTGGTTTGGGCCCCGATCTATAACAACCATCGGTTTGTACCAGGTAGACTGGATTGAGGGTTCCAGAGATGGCAGAGAGCAGGAATTGAGGGGATGGAGATCTATTTATAGACGTGAGTTTCCCGAGCTTGAAGACTTTGGAGGAGAAATTTGAATTGCCAGCAGGGAATAGGTTTAGATAATTTTAGGTACGGGATTTTTTGAGAAGGCAGGTTCCGACCTTCCCGCTCCTGCCACCACGGGAGATACAGGACAGGGTAGTTTCCAGAACAGGGGTGGGAGAGGGGAAGGTGTCAGATATCTACAAAGAACTTATGGAGTCAGAGGAAACTCCGATAGAGGAACTAAAGGGCAAGTGGGAAGACGGGATGGGGGGGGGAGAGATATAGACGGGTCTTTGGGCAGATGCTTTAAGTAGGGTTAACACATCCTCATCATGTGCCAGGCTTAGCCTGATACAATTCAAGATAGTCCACCGGGCATACATGATGGTGGCCCAGATGAACACGTTTTTTGGGGTAGAGGATAGGTGTGAGAGGTGCTTGGGAGATCTAGCAAATCGTGTCCACATGCTTTGGGCATGCCCGAAGCTTAAGAGGGTTTTGGCAGGGCTTTGCTAAGGCAATGTCTACGGTACTTAAAACACGTGTGGTGCTGAGTCCAGAGGTGACGATCTTTGGAGTGTCGGGAGAGCCGGGAGTCCAGGGGGTGAGAGAGGCTGACGTTTTGGCCTTTGCCTCCCTGGTAGCCCAGAGACGGATACTATTAATGTGGAGGTATCGCCCTGAGAGGGTCAATGTTAGAGTCCGTGGCAGCTGTTCGTTGACTTTCTCGGACAAAATTAAAATATCAGCAGAGGTAGGAATCCAAGGAAGGTCGGGGGGGGGGGGGGGGGGGGGGGGGGGGGGCTAGGCTATGTTCTTACTGTTAGGGGTGCGAAGAACGGGATAGGGATGGAATTGTTTTATGTACCATGTCTATGTTGTTATCATTATTATTATTATAAAAATTACAAATACCCTCATAAACTTTTTTTTTAAATCACTCAAACATTTACAAACATGCGAAAAGTACATTTAAAGAGAATAGTATCATTTTATGAACTGTAATCAAAAAGAATACTATATTTCATGTGTCTGCCTCATTGTAGGAGACCAATTGTTGATGTATCCCCTGCAGACTGCTTAGATCTTTCTGGGTCTTCAGAAAATAAAACCCATCATCTCAAGCTGGTTTTTGATCACAAGCCCAATACTGATATTGTTCATCTGGAATGGCTTAAAACTGAAAGCCATCACAATACCTTGGAGATAGTAGACAGGTTCTTCACACCTAGTTAGGATCGATTGGTTTCTCCCCAGCTCTCATTGTTAGGGTTCTGATTTTGAGATGTAAAGACTGGACTTGTGTTTTGAGTGAGTCGTTAAACAACAACAAGTAGAAATTCCGTGGATAGCATTTGTATTGAATGTCTAGAATGTGCCCATTCCCGGGGGATGACACCACTCAAGGGTGATTCAATTATGAACCTTCTGGAAGCTGCTGATAGTCAGTGTTGACATTATAAAGGTCACCTGACTCTTGGCAGACATCTTAGCCACTGTGTGAGTGTCCATTACAAAAAATGCAGTTCCAGAAGCTTCCATCCAAACACATTTGAGGTTATGAATATGACATGCCTGGAGGAGCTGAATGAGAAGTTTGGGTTGGTGCGGGGGGAGAGTTTCCAGTACATGCAGGTGCGGGACTTTGCAAGCAAGGCCTTACCGATAGCGCCTGCCTCTTCATAGTTGGATGGGGTGCTGTCAGCAGGGGAGTTTATACAGGGGGGGGGGGGGGGGGGGGGGGTGATCTCTGCGATTATGGAAGAATTCTGGAGGGTGATAAGGTGTCCATGGAGGGGGTTAAGGCTAAGTAGGAGGAGGAATTGGGGCGGTGTTGGAGAGGGGATTGTGGCGTGAGGTGCTAAGGAGGCTGAATGCGAGAATCACGCCCTGAATTGCTGTGTGTGGAGCTCTTAAGGGCACAGGATTGCTCAGCAAGTGATGCCAAATCACTAACTCTTTTTTAAATTCATTTTTTTACAGGATGTGGGCATCGCTGGCTAGGCCAGCATTGATAGCCCATTACTAGTTTCCCTTGAGAACAAGGTGGTGAGCTGCCTTCTTGAACCCTTGCAGTCCCAAAGGTGTAGGTATCAGGGAGGGAATTCCAGGATTTTGACCCAGCTTCAGTGAAGGAATGGCGATATATTTCCAAGTCAGGATGCTGAGTCAACTTGGAGGAAAATCTCCAGGTGATGGTGCACCCAGGTACATAAGAACATAAGAACTAGGAGCAGGAGTAGGCCATCTGGCCCCTTGAGCCTACTCCGCCATTCAATGAGATCATAGCTGATCTTTTGTGGACTCAGCTCCACTTTCCGGCCCAAACACCATAACCCTTAATCCCTTTATTCTTCAAAAAACTATCTATCTTTACCTTAAAAACATTTAATGAAGGAGCCTCAACTGCTTCACTGGGCAAGGAATTCCATAGATTCACAACCCTTTGGGTGAAGAAGTTCCTCCTAAACTCAGTCCTAAATCTACTTCCCCTTATTTTGAGGCTATGTCCCCTAGTTCTGCTTTCACCTGCCAGTGGAAACAACCTGCCCGCATCTATCCTATCTATTCCCTTCATAATTTTAAATGTTTCTATCAGATCCCCCCTCATCCTTCTAAATTTCAACGAGTACAGTCCCAGTCTACTCAACCTCTCCGCGTAATCCAACCCCTTCAGCTCCGGGATTAACCTAGTGAATCTCCTCTGCACACCCTCCAGCGCCAGTACGTCCTTTCTCAAGTAAGGAGACCAAAACTGAACACAATACTCCAGGTGTGGCCTCACTAACACCTTATACAATTACAACATAACCTCCCTAGTCTTAAACTCCATCCCTCTAGCAATGAAGGACAAAATTCCGTTTGCCTTCTTAATCACCTGTTGCACCTGTAAACCAACTTTCTGTGACTCATGCACTAGCACACCCAGGTCTCTCTGCACAGCAGCATGCTTCAATATTTTATCGTTTAAATAATAATCCCGTTTGCTGTTATTCCTACCAAAATGGATAACCTCACATTTGTCAACATTGTATTCCATCTGCCAGACCCTAGCCCATTCACTTAACCTATCCAAATCCCTCTGCAGACTTCCAGTATCCTCTGCACTTTTTGCTTTACCACTCATCTTAGTGTCATCTGCAAACTTGGACACATTGCCCTTGGTCCCCAACTCCAAATCATCTATGCAAATTGTGAACAATTGTGGGCCCAACATGGATCCCTAAGGGACACCACTAGCTACTGATTGCCAACCAGAGAAACACCCATTAATCCCCACTCTTTGCTTTCTATTAATTAACCAATCCTCTATCCATGCTACTACTTTACCCTTAATGTCATGCATTTTTATCTGATGCAGCAACCTTTTGTGTGGCACCTTGTCAAAGGCTTTCTGGAAATCCAGATATACCACATCCATTGGCTCCCCGTTATCTACTGCACTGGTAATGTCCTCAAAAAATTCCACTAAATTAGTTAGGCACGACCTGCTCTTTATGAACCCATGCTGCGTCTGCCCAATGGGACAATTTCTATCCAGATGCCTCGCTATTTATAGAACAGTACAGCACAGAACAGGTCCTTCGGCCCTCGATGTTGTGCCGAACAATGATCACCCCACTTAAACCCACGTAACCCTTATACCCGTAACCCAACAATCCCCCCCATTAACCTTACACTACGGGCAATTTAGCATGGCCAATCCACCTAACCCGCACATCTTTGGACTGTGGGAGGAAACCGGAGCACCCGGAGGAAACCCACGCGCACACGGGGAGGACGTGCAGACTCCACACAGACAGTGGCCCAGCCAGGAATCGAACCTGGGACCCTGGAGCTGTGAAGCATTGATGCTAACCACCATGCTACCGTGAGGCCCCTAATGATTTCTTCCTTAATGATAGATTCCAGCATCTTCCCTACTACCGAAGTTAAGCTCACTGGCCTATAATTTCCAGCTCTCTGCCACCTCCTTTTTTAAACAGTGGTGTCACGTTTGCTAATTTCCAATCCTCCGGGACCACCCCAGAGTCTAGTGAATTTTGCCTTCTCCCCTTGTCTTTCTAGATGGTAGTTGCCCTGGGTTTGGAAGGTGCTGCCTAAGGAACCTCACCTCTGGCAGTCCATCTTGTAAATGGTACACACATATTGTCAGTGGTGGAGGGATTTTATATTTATGGAAGGGTTAGCAATAAAGTGAACGGCTTTGTCCTGGATGGTGTTAAGCATCTTGAGTATTGTTAAACTGCCCTCATCCAGGCAAGTAGGGAGTTTTTTATTACAGACAGGCTTTGGGGAGTCAGGAGGTGAGTTACTCACTGCAGGATTCCTAGCCCTTGACCTGCTCTTGTAGCCACAGTATTTCTGGCTAAATAGTTCAGTTTCTGGTAAATAGTTATCTCCAGGATGTTGATAGTAGCAGATTCAGCAAGGTAATGCCATTGAATGCCATGGGGCAATGGTTTAAATCTTCTCTTGTTGGAGATGGTCATTGCCTGGCACTCATGTGGTGCGAATATTACTTGCTACATGTCTGTCCAAGTCTAGATATTGTCCAGATTTTGCTGCATTTGCTTCGTTATCTAAGGAGTTACGATTGGTGCTGAACATTGTGCAGTCATCAGCAACCATCCCCACTTTGACCTTATGATGGAAGGAAGGTCATTGATGAAGTGGCTGAAGATGATTGAGCCTAGGACACTACCCTAAGGAACTCCTGCAGTGACGTCCAGATGATTGACCTCCAACCACCACAACCATCTCCCTTTGTGCCAAGTATGACTCCAACCAGAGGAGAGTTTTCCCCTTTTATCCCATTGACTCTAGTTTAACTAGGGCTCCTTGTTGCCATACTCAGTCAAATACTGCCTTGATGTCGAAGACAGTCACTCTCACCTCACCTCTGGCATTCAGTTCTTTTGTCCATGTTTGAACCAAGGCTGTAATGAGGTCAGGAGCTGAGTGACCCTGGCGGAACCCAAACTGAGCCTCTATGAGCAGGTTATTGCTGAGTGAGTGCCGCTTGATTGCACTGTTGATGACTCCAGAGTAGACTGATAGGGACAGTAATTGGCTGGGTTGGGTTAGTCCTTTTTCTTGTGCACAGGACATATGTGGACAATTTTCCACATCGCCGGGTAGATGCCAGTGTTGTAGCTGTACTGGAACAGCTTGGCCAGGGGCACGGCAAGTTCTGGAGCACAAGTCTTCAGTACTATTGTCGGGATATTGCCAGGACCCAAGGCCTTTACGGTACGCAGTGCCATCAGCCGTTTCTGGATATCATGTGGAGTGCATCGAATTGGCTGAAGACTGACATCTGTGAGGAGGCAGAGATGGATCACCTACTCGGAACTTCTGCTGAAGATTGTTATGAATACTTCAGCCTTATCTTTTGCATTGATGTGTTGGTCTCCTCCATTGTTGCGGATAGGGATACATGTGGACCTTCCTGCTCCACTCAGTTGTTTAATTGTCCACCACTATTCATGGCTGGGTGTAGCAGGACTGAAGATGAGTTAGTTGTGGAATTGCTCTATCATGTGCTGCTCATGCTGTTTGGCATGCAAGTAGTCCTGTATTGTAGCTTTACTAGGTGACTAGGTTTACTTAGGTATGCTTGATGTTGCTCCTGGCATGCTCTCCTGCACTCTTCATTGAACCAGGGTTGGTGGGAATGGTAGAGTGGGGGATTTACCAAGACATGAGATTACTGATTGTGGTTGAGTACAATTCTGCTGCTGTTGATGGCTCACAGAGCCTCCTGGATGCCCAATTAAGAGATGCTGGATCAGTTTGAAAACTATCCCGTTTAGCACTGTGGTAGTGCAACACAACACGATACTCAGTGGCTTCCAGATTTATTCACAAAGTCCTTGCAGAGAGAAGCTTTCAGAAGTCAGTCTGAGAAACATGCTTCCTTTCCTCAGAAATTAGAGCAGGACTCTAAAAATGAAGGTAAAAACAGCAGACACAATGCAGGGCTGAAAAACGCAACTACAACAGACCCAGCCCCTCCCATGAGTGACATCACAGCTGTTAACCCCTTAATCACAGCTGGTGCAGACATATAATCTGGATACTTTAACCCAAGTTCTTTTAGTAACATTACTGAAACAGGCACATAATACAATATATTCATCATAGCTTTAATAGCGTTCTTTTTTTCTTGTCTACTTCAGGCCTTCACTATGAGTTCTCTGCCGGAAGATATGAAATGAAATGAAAATCGCTTATTGTCACAAGTAGGCTTCAATGAAGTTACTGTGAAGAGCCCCTAGTCACCACATTCCGGCGCCTGTTCGTGGAGGTTGGTACGGGAATTGAACCCGCGCTGCTGCCTGCCTTGGTCTGTTTTTTAAAAGCAGCTATTTAGCCCAGTGTGCTAAACCAGTCCAAAGAGCAGATAGGTCCTTGGTAATTGCTCGCCAACCCACGGCTAAGTACTATTAATTTTTGTTACTACAGAGAGGGCTAGGAGGCAAGCCACGGGTCTGACTCAACCAGAATGGGGATCAAAAGGGGCGGCACGGTGACGCAGTGGTTAGCACTGCTGCCTCACGGCACCAGGGACCCAGGTTCAATCCCGGCCCCAGGTCACTGTCCGTGTGGAGTTTGCATATTCTCCCCATGTCTGTGTGGGTCTCATCCCCACAACCCAAAGATGTGCAGGGTAGTTAAATTGGCCACGCTAAATTGCCCCTTAATTGGAAAAAGAATTGGATGCTCTAAATGTATTTAAAAAGAAGAATGGGGATTGAACCCCGTGCTGCTGCCGATAATCTGATCCACAAGCCAGGCGTCTAGTCAACAAAACCTCCGCCATAACTTTAGGTAGACTCTTGGCAATGGTCTTGTCTCACTGTAACCACTTGTACCATTTCATGTAATTTAATGAAAATTAACCGGACTGATTTCAGATGGCCTCTAATCACTGAGACGATCCTGTGCTTTTGGACTTGTAGGTAAATATAAAAGCAATTTTTGAAGAATCTGATAATGGGTTGGAATAATTACATTTTCCACCTGTAATGTTCCAGCGTTTCATTGAGATCATTCCAACATGTGGCAACTATTGGGAATTAAATTAAATCCAAGGATGCATACATAACATTCCTGCCATCGTCAAATCTTATTAAAATATCCAGAGACAAATTATCTTTCAAGAGACGCTAAGTTTTATACTTGTGAATAAGTTGTTACCTTTCAGAGTGTGAACCAAATTGATTTAAGTCTTTTGTTTTGAAGAATAGGGCAGTTTACTGCTGCCCGCAAGACATAAAAATAAACTGCCACAAATTTACAATTCATAACAGAGGCCATTCGGCCCACTTGTAATGTGGAAGAGATTTCATGGATGATGTAACTTCCTGTGAAGGTTAACCATTTCCCTTTGTTTTTTGTCTTTATAAATTCCAGTGCCCGAATTCACTCAAATGTAGGCAGGAAAGGAAACAACCTAGCGATCGCCTTTAACATCCTGGGCATACATCACAGCTCTTCACTGCCAATGAATTACATGTGAAGTGTAGTTATTATTGTTAGATCTGTGAATGCGGCGTTTTGCAGTCAATCTGTGCCCGACAAGAACACATAAACACGTAAATGGGATAAATCATGAGCAGATCATCTTTTCTGATTGTGTTGATTGATGAATGAATGAATACCAACAAGCACTGTGGGACCTTTGATGTCGCTAGTTGGGGGAGGGGAGGCTCAAACTTAATTTGCAATGTAAGAAGTCTTACAACACCAGGTTAAAGTCCGACAGGTTTGTTTCAAACACGAGCTTTCGGAGTGCAGCTCCTTCCTCAGGTGAATGGCGAGGTATGTTCCAGAAACAGAGATGCTGGACAATGCTTGGAATGCGAGCATTTGCAGGTAATCAAATCATTACAGATCCAGGGAGAGGGATAATCACAGGTTAAAGAGGTGTGAATTGTCTCAAGCCAGAACAGTTGGTGGGATTTTGCAAGTCCAGGCCAGATGGTGGGGGGTGGATGTAATGCGACATGAATCCAAGATCCCTGTTGAGGCCGCACTCACGCGTGCGGAACTTAGCTATAAGTTTTTGCTCGGTAATTCTGCGTTGTCGCGTGTCCTGAAGACCGCCTTGGAGAACGCTTACCCGGAGATCAGAGGCTGATTTGCAATGCAAGAGATGACATTTCTGAAAATGTGTTCTAACACCTCATCTGACATGGCTGCACACCCCTGAGCAGTAACAGGTCAGCCTAAATCATATCCTCAGATCCTGGAGTATGAGTCACGTTTATGACTCAGATCGGAGAGCTGCCACTGAGCTGATAAAAAAACCCATCTGAATTTGAGGAGGAAGTGAATTTTATGCCATTTATTTTTTTGAAAAAACTGTTTCGCTTCTTGTCTTTGAACCGTGGCTCTGTACTTTGTAAGAATGGCAGAATTCAGCACCAGCAGCAAATGTGCGTGGAAAGCATTGCCATAATTGCATGATCCACATGTTGGAAAAAATCCTGCAAAGAAAAACCAATGATCATAGAATTCCGACAGTGCAGAAGGAGGCCATTCAGCCCATCGAGTCTGCACCGACCCTCCGAAAGAGCACGCCACCGAGGCCAAGTCCCCCACCCTATCCACATGACCCCACCTAACCTTCACATCTTTTGACAGTGGTAGGAAACTGGAGCACCCGGGGGAAACCCACCCAGACACGGACAGTCACCCGAGGCCAGAATTGAAACCCAGGCCCCTGGCGCTGTGAGGCACCGGTGCTAACCACTGTGCCACCGTAACGTCGTGATGTATGGACGATGATTCATTGCTTAATCAAAGGTTACCCATTTTGCCATGGGAAATTTAATTCTAGGAAACACAGTTCAAAAATGTCTTCGGGGGCAGCACGGTGGCGCAGTGGGTTAGCCCTGCTTCCTCACGGTGTTGAGGTCCCAGGTTCGATCCGGCTCTGGGTCACTGCCCGTGTGGAATTTGCACATTTTCCCCGTGTTTGCGTGGGTTTCGTCCCCACAACCCAAAGATGTGCAAGGTAGGTGGATTGAGGGCAGCATGGTAGCATGGTGGTTAGCACAATTGCATCACAGCTCCAGGGTCCCAGGTTCAATTCCCAGCTTGGTTCACTGTCTGTGCGGAGTCTGCACGTTCTCCCCGTGCCTGCGTGGGTTTCCTCCAGGTGCTCCGTCCTCCCACAGTCCAGAGATGTGCAGGTTAGGTGGATTGGCCATGCTAAATTGCCCTTCGTGTTAAAAATTGCCCTTAGTTTTGGGTGGGGTTACCGGGTTATGGGGATAGGGTGGAGATGTGGGCTTGGGTAGGGTGCTCTTTCAAAGAGCCGGTGCAGACTCGATGGGCTGAATGGCCTCCTTCTGCACTGTAAATTCTATGATTGATTGAACACGCTAAATTGCCCATTAATTGGAAAAAAATGAATTGGGTACACTAAATTTATTTATTTTTTTTAAATTTTAAATGTCTTCAGCATTTGCTTCTTTATTTTTGGATTTCTTGTTGTTGCGTGTTTTGCTTTTCATATGTAGTGGTCCTGCTGTTGGTAAACTTTTAAAGTCTGGTCATATGGTTTGCCATGATGCTGTACTACTGTATCCGTTTTTGCCACTGTGTGGTGCAACAGACTTTCGGGACACCAATGCTGTCATTCAGTGGCTAATTCCTGCCCCCGTGTGGCGCAATGCAGAACTGGCCCCATTTTCTGCTTCTGGACAGTACGAAGGAATGGTAAGTCAGCGTGGAAGGGAGGATTGACGCCACACTGTGGAGAAATCGAGTAGGGCACCCATTGCTGCTTGTGAGATTTCTTTCCAAGAAAAGGGGAAGTTCAAAAGCAGAAGAGGAATAAAATATGGCAAAATAAAGGAAACACAAAACTACTCAGATAGCCACAGGAATGTTAGTGCTTTCCCTCTGAGGATCTGGATGCTATCTTTGAATACAATTCAGTGGCTTTTGGTCTGAACCTGCTAAAAAGAACATGAATCTGGGTAAGTGGCTCATTTCGGCCTGCCATTTAAGTTCTTAAGATATATAAGCTATATCTGCTCCGCCATTCTATCATGGCTGATATGTTCCTCATCTGTTACCTACAATGTTGCAGACCAAGAGCTGGATTGCAAAATCAGCCAGAGCATCGCCTCCCTCGAACACATGACCTAGGAACAGGAGTAGGCAATCTAGCGTCCCGAGCCTAAACACCCTGTATGTGATCATGGCTGATCCCATCCTGGCCTCAAGTCCACTGTCCTGCCCGTTCTCCATAACCCTTCAACCCATTACCAATTAAATATCTGTCTAAATCCTCCTTAAATCCACCGCTTTGGGGTACCGAATTCCACAGATTCACAACCCTTTAGGAGAAGTAGTTTTTCCTCAAATCTGTTTTAAATTTGCCACCTTTTATTCTAAGATTATGACCTCTCATTTTAGATTGCCCCACAAGAGGAAGCATCAGCTCCGTGTCTACTTTATCCATACCTTTTAGCATCTTGTATACCTCAATTAGATTTCCCCTCATTCTTCTAAACTCTAGAGAGTATAGGCCAATCTCTCCTCACCATTAACCTGCGTGTCTCTCTTTGTTATAGTTCAAGAACTATTGTCTTAACACCATGCCTCTAGTGCCTCCAGTCTTAGCTCTGTGTCCAAGGTCAATTTTCTTTATATCTGTACAGTATTGTTGACCACAGATAACCGGTTTGATTTTTACAGTTACATAGCTAACACCTTGGTAGCATTGTGGATAGCACAATTGCTTCACAGCTCCAGGGTCCCAGGTTCGATTCCGGCTTGGGTCACTGTCTGTGCGGAGTCTGCACATCCTCCCCGTGTGTGCGGGGGTTTCCTCCGGGAGCTCCGGTTTCCTCCCACAGTCCAAAGATGTGCGGGTTAGGTGGATTGGCCATGATAAATTGCCCTTAGTGTCCAAAATTGCCCTTAGTGTTGGGTGGGGTTACTGGGTTATGGGGATAGGGTGGAGGTGTTGACCTTGGGTAGGGTGCTCTTTCCAAGAGCTGGTGCAGACTTGATGGGCCGAATGGCCTCCTTCTGCACTGTAAATTCTATGAAACTATGAAACCTCTGAGTTAAACACAGTTTTTGTGCTATCCATGCGCTGTCTCGTTTTTTCATTGTTTTTTTCCACTCCTTTCACAGGATGTGGGTGTTGCTGGCTAGGCCAACATTTGTTAGCATCCTAATTGCTTTGAGAATGTGGTGGTGAGCTGTCTTCTTAAACCGTTGCAGTCCCTCTAGCGTAGCTTACACCCACTGTGCTGTTTTGAACTTACTTGATTTTATTAGACAGCCCACGCAAATATTTTAATCGGTTTCATCTTCAATATTATTCACAATATTGGATCCATTTTTGTGCGATTTTGATTGATTTCTTGCCTTCGTAAGCATTTATTTTTATTCCAGTTTTCAAACTTCTCTGATTTTCACTTGTGAAGTGTCAGCTGTGGCTCAGCTGCAGCATTCTCATCTCTGAGTCCCAAGGTTCTGGGTTCAAGTCCTACTCCAGGGCTTGAGCACAAAAGTCAAGGCCGACACTCCAGTGCAGTGCTGAGGAGTGCGGCAGTGTCATAGAACCATAGAAATGATGCACAGCAAAAAGGGGCCATTCGGCCCATCTTGTCCATGCTGACGAAAAGACACATCCCATCTTCCACATGGCCCATAGCCCTGCAGCTTACAACACTTATGGTGCAGGTCCAGGTACTTTTTAAAACTGTGCTTTTTCAAACTTTTATCCCCGGGACCCACATTTGCCAACTGGCCGACCTTTGGGACCCATGCGGGCTGACCTTCGGGACCCACGCGGGCCGAACTTCGGGACCCACGTGGGCCGACCTTTGGGACCCACGCGGGCCGACCTTCGGGACCCACGCGGGCTGACCTTCGGGACCCACGCTGGCCGACTTTGGGGACCCGTGCCGGCCAACCTTCGGGTCCTACGCCGGCCAACCTTTGGGACACGCGCCGGCCGACCTCCAGAATCCAGACCGGCCGACGTTCAGGACCCACGCCGGCCGATCCTTGGGACCCAGGCCGGCCAACGTTCGGGACCCACGCCGGCCTATCCTCAGGACCCAGGCTGGCCAACCATCGGGACACAAGCTGGCCGACCTTCAGGATCCAGGCCGGTCAACCCTTCAGGACCCTTGCCGGCCGACCTTCGGGACCCACGCCGGCCGCCCTTCGGGACACACACCGGCCGACCTTCGGGACCCACGCCGGCCGACCTTCGGGACCCACGCCGGCCGACCTTCGGGACACACGCCGGCCGACCTTCGGGACACACACCGGCCGACCTTCCGGACCCAGGCCGGCCGACCTTCAGGACCCACGCCGGCCGACCTTCGGGGCACACGCCGGCCGACCTTCGGGACACACGCCGGCCGACCTTCGGGACACACGCCGGCCGACCTTCGGGACACACGCCGGCCGACCTTCGGGACACACGCCGACCGACCTTCGGGACATACGCCAGCCGACCTTCGGGATCCAGGCCGGTCGACCCTACAGGATCCTTGCCGGCCGACCTTCGGGACACACACCGGCCGACCTTCGGGACCCATGTCGGCCGACTTTCAGGACCCACGTCGGCCGATCTTCGGGACACACGCCGGCCGACCTTCGGGACCCACGCTGGCCGATCTTCAGGACCCACGCCGGCCGACCTTCGGGACCCACGCCGGCCGACCTTCGGGACACACGCCGGCCGACCTTCGGGACCCACGCCGGCCGACCTTCAGGACCCACGCCGGCCGACCTTCGGGACACACGCCGGCCGACCTTCGGGACACACGCCGGCCGACCTTCGGGACCCACGCCGGCCGACCTTCGGGACACACGCCGGCCGACCTTCGGGACCCACGCCGGCCGACCTTCAGGACCCACGCCGGCCGACCTTCGGGACCCACGCCGGCCGACCTTCAGGACCCACGCCGGCCGATCTTCAGGACCCACGCCGGCCGATCTTCAGGACCCACGCTGGCCGATCTTCAGGACCCACGTCGGCCGACTTTCAGGACCCACGCCGGCCGACTTTCAGGACCCACGCCGGCCGACTTTCAGGACCCACGCTGGCCGATCTTCAGGACCCACGTCGGCCGACTTTCAGGACCCACGTCGGCCGACTTTCAGGACCCACGCCGGCCGACTTTCAGGACCCACGCTGGCCGATCTTCAGGACCCACGCCGGCCGATCTTCGGGACCCAGACTGGCCGATCTTCGGGACCCAGGCCGGCCGATCTTCGGGACCCACGCCGGCCGACTTTCAGGACCCACGCCGGCCAACCTTCGGGACCCAGGCCGGCCGATCTTCGGGACCCAGTCCGGCCGATCTTCGGGACCCAGTCCGGCCGACCATTGGGACACACGGCGGCCGACCATCGGGACACACGCCGGCCGACCATCGGGACACACGCCGGCCGACCATCGGGACACACGCCGGCCGACCTTCGGGACACACGCCGGCCGACCTTCGGGACACACGCCGGCCGACCTTCGGGACACACGCCGGCCGACCATCGGGACACACGCCGGCCGACCTTCGGGACACACGCCGGCCGACCTTCGGGACACACGCCGGCCGACCTTCGGGACCCACGCCGGCCGACCTTCGGGACACACGCCGGCCGACCTTCGGGACCCATGTCGGCCGACTTTCAGGACCCACGTCGGCCGATCTTCGGGACACACGCCGGCCGGCGTTCGGGACACACGCCGGCCCGACCTTCGGTACCCATGTCGGCCGACTTTCAGGACCCACGTCGGCCGATCTTCGGGACACACGCCGGCCGACGTTCGGGACACACGCCGGCCGACGTTCGGGACCCACGCCGGCCGATCTTCGGGACCCACGCCGACCGATCTTTGGGACCCACGCCGGCCGACCTTCGGGACCCACGCCGGCCGATCTTCGGGACCCACGCTGGCCGACCTTCGGGACACACGCCGGCCGACCTTCAGGACCCACGCCGGCCGACCTTCAGGACCCACGCTGGCCGACCTTCAGGACCCACGTCGGCCGACCTTCAGGACCCACGTCGGCCGATCTTCGGGACCCACGCCGGCCGATCTTCGGGACCCACGCCGGCCGATCTTCGGGACCCACGCCGGCCAATCTTCGGGACCCACGCCGGCCGATCTTCGGGACCCACGCCGGCCGACCTTCGGGACCCAGTCCGGCCGATCTTCGGGACCCACGCCGGCCGACTTTCAGGACCCACGCCGGCCAACCTTCGGGACCCACGCCGGCCAACCTTCGGGACCCAGGCCGGCCGATCTTCGGGACCCAGTCCGGCCGATCTTCGGGACCCAGTCCGGCCGATCTTCGGGACCCAGTCCGGCCGACCATCGGGACACACGGCGGCCGACCATCGGGACACACGCCGGCCGACCATCGGGACACACGCCGGCCGACCATCGGGACACACGCCGGCCGACCATCGGGACCCACGCCGGCCGACCTTCGGGACACACGCCGGCCGACCTTCGGGACACACGCCGGCCGACCTTCGGGACACACGCCGGCCGACCTTCGGGACACACGCCGGCCGACCTTCGGGACACACGCCGGCCGACCTTCGGGACACACGCCGGCCGACCTTCGGGACACACGCCGGCCGACGTTCGGGACACACGCCGGCCGACGTTCGGGACCCACGCCGGCCGACGTTCGGGACCCACGCCGGCCAACCTTCGGGACCCACGCCGACCGATCTTTGGGACCCACGCCGGCCGACCTCCGGGACCCACGCCGGCCGATCTTCGGGACCCACGCCGACCGATCTTCAGGACCCACGCTGGCCGACCTTCGGGACACATGCCGGCCGACCTTCGGGACCCACGCCGGCCGACCATCGGGACCCACGCCGGCCGACCTTCAGGACCCATGCTGGCCGACCTTCAGGACCCACGGCGGCCGATCTTCGGGACCCACGCCGGCCGATCTTCGGGACCCACGCCGGCCAATCTTCGGGACCCACGCCGGCCGATCTTCGGGACCCACGCCGGCCGACCTTCAGGACCTACGCCAGCCAACCTTCGGGACCCACGCCGGCCGACCTTCGGGACCCACGTCGGCCGACCTTCGGGACCCACGCCGGCCGATCTTCGGGACCCACGCCGGCCGATCTTCAGGACCCACGCCGGCCGATCTTCGGGACCCACGCCGGCCAACCTTCGGGACCCACGCCGGCCGATCTTCAGGACCCACGCCAGCCGATCTTCGGGACCCAGGCCGGCCGACCATCGGGACCCACGCCGGCCGATCTTCGGGACCCAGGCCGGCCGACCTTCGGGACCCACGTCGGCCGACCTTCGGGACCCACGTCGGCCGACCTTCGGGACCCACGCTGGCCGACCTTCGGGACCCAGGCCACATTCGCTTTCCCAGTCTATCTTGAGTCAAAGCAGTGTTTAGGATACCCTAGGCAAGGAAAACCATCTAGTTTTCCTGCTCATAATCACTATGCAGTAGCCTCTGGTGCATTAAGTTTATGTCAGCATTGAGTAAGGACAGGATCAGACAGGCACAGCTGTGATTGATGTCCTCCTGTCCATGAAAATTCTCTGTCCAGGGCCATACATGAGAGATACTGGAGGTATTCCGCCTTAATGAATCATTACACTTTGGGAGAAGACATTTTGTGTACGTACAATGAATGGCCTATTTTCATTGGGTGCTCCCTGTCTTGGACGCCAAGTACTTAGATCGTCTCTTGTAAAAGCCAGGAATAAAGGTAACAGATGACCATTCCCATGAAGTAAAGGAGCAGCCGCACCTGAGAAAATTTGGCTGCCTCACCCGACGCCTCCGTCTCCACAGCAACAACCTCGGCCGGTTCCATCAACCCCCGCATCCATCAGGTCCCTGTTACTGCACACCCACCCAACCAGCCCACCCCCCCACCCAACCAGCCCACCCCCCCACCCAACCAGCCCACCCCCCCTGCTCACATTGGAGCAACATGAGAACATTCACCTTTGCAAAATCAAAGATTCAGGTCACCAGCGAGCTACTCCGATATTCCTTTCCCCAGGCCAGTCTGGGTTTTACAAGGTTCCAGTTTTAACAAAGCAGCTCAACATCAGCTCCACGCTCCTGATTGTTGAAAACATCCTGTCCAAAACAAACCATCAGCCACATCATGTTCATCAATACGCGGGAAACCTTTTTTTTGTAAAGTACTTTATTAAGGCATTTGTGATTTTATAACAATAACAGTAAACCATATACAAACAACTATAAACATAGTGCAAAGACCCCCTACCTCCTCACAGGTCCCACCTTCCTAGAACTTGGACTCACAGGCCCTCCGACACTCCGAAAATTGCTACCACTAGACTCGGGGCCACCCTTGTTTTTAACACCGTGGACATGACGTCTGCAAACCCTTGCCAGAATCCCCTAAGCTTCGAACATGCCCAAAACATGTGAACATGGTTCGCTGGCCCTCCCGCACACCTTGCACACCTGTCTTCTATTCCGGTGCTCATCCAGGCCACCGTCATGTGTGCCCGGTGAGCGACCTTAAATTGTATCAGGCAGAGCCTGGCACAAGACGTGGACGTGTTGACCCTGCTTAACGCATCCGCCCAGAGACCTGCCTCTATCTCTCCTCCTAACTCATTGTCCCATTTGTGCTTTAGCTCCTCTGTCTGCGTTTCCTCTGACTCCATGAGTTCTTTATAGATATCTGAGACCTTCCCCTCTCCCACCCATATTCTAGAAATGACCCTATCTTGTAACCCCCGTGGAGGTGGGAGCGGGAAGGTTGGAACCTGCCTTCGCAAGAAGTCCCGAATCTGCCGACCCATTCCCTCCCGTCAACCCAAACTTCCCCTCTAACTCCCTCAAACCAGGGAAGCTCCCATCTATAAACAAATCTCCCATCCTCCCGATCCCTGCTCTAATACACGGGAAACTTGTGCACAAAGTTTGTGCCATTCCCTCATGGCCCGTCAGAATTGCTTTTGCAGAAGACTTTCCAATTATATAGAATCATAGAGTCATAGAATTTACAGTACAGAAGGAGACCATTCGGTCCATCAAGTCTGCACCAGCTGCTGGAAAGAGCACCCTACTTAAGCCACGCCTCCACCCTATCCCCGTAACCCAGTAACCCCACCTGACCTTTTGGACACTAAGGAGCAATTTAGTCTGGCCAATCCACCTAACCTGCACATCTTTGGGCTGTGGGAGGAAACTGGAGCACCCGGCGGAAACCCACGCACACACGGGGAGAACGTGCAGACTCCACACAGACAGTGACCTGAGGCCGGAATTGAACCCGGGACCCTGGAGCTGTGAGGCAGCGGTGCTAACCACTGTGCCACCGTGCCGCCCATGTAGATTAGAAGAAAGCTCATTCGAAGCACCGAAAAGGGAACACGCCGTGGAATATGTTATTTTATTCCAATGTGTCGCAAGTGAAGCATGTTAAAAAAAAAGTGCCGATGAAATCAAATGGGCCCCCCGGCAGTCCTTTGAATTTGACATTCGGTCCCGAAATCCAGCGCAGTTGCAAGGACAAAGAAATTAAAGATCTTTCTACCTGGCTTTCAACCAAAGATTCCTTTGTGCTTACAGCCAAAATGCTAACATCTAGGGATTGTTGCTATACTAACTGAGGGGGGGGGGGGGGGGGGGGGATTTGCTGTTGGGAAGAGAACGGATTTTGAATGCAGTATTCATGTCCAGTTGCAGCTGGAGCTGGGCTGTTGGTGAGAGACACCTTTGGAGGTTGTCGGGTAGCCTGATGTAAGGGCGCGTGCACGGGAGTGCTGGCAGCGGTGCCACACTTGTACCCTTCGGCACTGTTAGCTCTGAGCCCGTATTGAATTAATGGCTTGTTAAATTCTTGTTCTTACAGGGGTGCAGCTTCTCCCTGTGAAATACAGAATTGTTACTGGCCGTGGGCTACCGGCCACCCTTCTGACACCTGCCCGCAGCCCACCCGCGGGTGGAGACCCCCTTTTGAAAAATCCCTGTTTTAAAAGAGTTTAGGGTCTGTGCCTCCACCAGCAACCCGAGCAGGGAATTCCAGACACCCACCATCCTCTGCCTGAAACATTTTTCCTCATGTCCGCTCTAAACTTCCTGCCATTTAGTTTGAATCTATGACACTTGGGTAATGAACTCTGTGTCAAAGGTCGCTGTGCCCTTCGGATGAGCCACGAAACCAAGGTCCCACCTGCTGAGCAACGTGGAAGGCAGTATTCCGGAGAAAGCGCAGGGGGAGGGGTTTTCCCTGGGGGCCAATATTAATCCCTCAGTACATGGCAAAAACAGATAATCTGATCCCGTTGCTCTTTGTGGAAGCTTCTTGTGCACAGATTGGTTACTGCGTTTCTTCATTTGCGATAATGCACTTTAAGATGTCTGGTGGTTGCGAAAAGTACTTTGTACAAATCTTTCACGTATGCCTTGTATTTTCTCTTTGATATTTGCCATGTGGAGTAAAAGGACTGGAGTTTAGTGGGCAGCACGGTGGAGCAGTGATTAGCACTGCTGCCTCATGGCGCCGAGGACCCGGGTTCGTCCCGGCCCAGGGTCACTGTCTGTGTTCGCAGATTCTCCCCGTGTCTGGATGGGTCTCACCCCCACAACCCAAAAGATGTGCAGGGTAGGTGAATTGGCCACCCTAAATTGACCCTTGATTGGAACAAAAAGAATTGGGCACTCTAAATTTTTTTTAAAAGAAGGACCGGAATTGAATCCCCGACCTGTGCTGAGCTAGCTGATCTCAGTGTGGCCGGTATTCCTATGTTAGGAAGCGGAAAGATCAAGCAATGTTCCCATGTTCTGGTCAGGATCCAGTGATCCCTACCCACATGTGGGGATGCTGGTAAAGGGCCCAATGCCCCCTAGTTAGATACAATTCCATAATTATTGGTTATTCTCTAGTACCACATCCTAATGACAATCATTCTTGCACGGCCGGAGATGGTGCGTGACAGTAAGCTATTTGACTGCAGGCAGCATCGCGGTTGTGGTCACCAAGAAGAACTTGCATTTCTATACCACTTTTCACAAACTCAAACAGTAATCAGAAACAGGCACACTGCCCGACTTCCCCCCCTCCTCCTTTTTGTTTCAGCTCAGCGGGACGTGGCACATTCCCGGAGGGACGGGGCACATTCCCGGAGGGACGGGGCACATTCCCGGAGGGACGGGGCACATTACCAGAGTCTCTCTGCTTCATGGTCACAGGCATTATATGTTTGAGAGTTTAGTCAGGCTTTCGTCCATTGAGGACATGGGATTTATATCTCTGGCTATACCTTTTATTGAGCTGTGACAGGTCAATGCAGATACAGATGGACCCATTGAATTTCAGTTTGTGAAGACCACCCCTCATGCGGTGGTGCTCATAGTGGGGCACCAATCCCATCGATCAAACCCTGAACCTTGGACATCCCAACGATGGTGGTGAACCCCACTGCCTGGGCATCCTAGTGGGTTCGGTCCACATTGAACCTGATGTTTTGTGCTGACCGGGCATACAGGGCCTCCGTGACGGCATGGATGCACCAGTGCACCGAGGTCTGCGAGATACCAGACAGGTCCCCACTTGGACCTGGCATGACCCCATGGTGAAAATGTTCAGGGTGACCGTCGCCTTGATGGCCATTGGGAGCGGGTGTCCTCCTCCATACCCCCATGGTTCCAGGTACGCCATAATCTATCAGATGTACCATACGGTCACCTGTTCAGCCGGATTCTTCAATGGCATGCCCGATCCGGCAGGTCCTCAATTGGCAGGTGGCGCTGGTACACCCAAGGGCTAATGTGGTGCCTCCTTCCCACCTCCTCCTCAGCCTGTCAGACGGCTGGCTCTCCAACCATACCGGCTGGCTCCTATTCCTCTGGGGCAGGCTCCGCTGCTGCAGGGTTCCCCCTGAATATCTCCTGCCCGTACAGTCTCAGTGCATCCCCCAGGCTGTGGCGGCTAGGATGATGGCAACCATTCCTGGTGCATCCAAATGTCTGCAGGAGGTGACAGGCAGCCATGCTGTGTATTCCTGTGCTCAACCAAGTGCAAGGGACTCCAGTGCAGGCCTCGGCACTGGAGCCCCTGCCCCCACATGTCCCCCCACACACACACCCACCGTCCGCACCGCACTCCTGGCCCTGTCGATGTCCAGCACCACGGTAGCCTCCGTCCCGGCACCCATCCCTGCCAGCAGGGTTACCGGTGACCGGCGCTATCCATGCCAGAGGTGCGCTCTGTGGCCTCCAACTGGCTCTCTCCTGTAGGGGCTGCTGTGGGCTGCGTGATGCCCGCTGGCAGGAGGCACCCGGTTGTGGGTTGGCGGGGGGGTGGATGGGTGGAGGTGGGATGGAGGGTCGTTTGGTAGTTGTGTTGTGGTGGAGGGAGGGGTTGGGGGTGGGTGGGGTCGGTGTCACTCGACACAACCACGGACCACGGTGGGCAATCAGTGGGGTGTGAAGCAAGGTGGCTACCTTGCCGGCCGCCTGCAATGGTGGTCCATGCCTGGATACCCTAGTCCGGGGGGGTCACCCAAATGCCACACCCTATCCTCTGGTCATCCTCCGCTACTCCCCCCGGCTCTGGCAGATAATCCTTCCCAGCCAGCCATGCCAGCAGCACGACTTGCCGCCCACAGGCGCGCCAATGGGAACAAGTCCTTCCCCCGTGCTCTCCCTCAGCAGCCACTGCGTCTGTTTCACGATTTGTAAAACCACAAGTGAACCTCACCGTTGGTAATTTCTCCTGGCGGAGGCGAAGCATCCTGGGAGCCCCGAAGAATACGAGGTCAGGCCCGATAATGATATGGCGATGGTGTTTACTGTACGTGTGGCTTAGAACGCATTCACGCCGCTGTCAAGGCACCGGAGCATGGCATTCCACTGGGCGCCCAGCGCCGGCCTCAATTTTCGGCTGACGCACGATCCTCCGCTCGACCGTGTTTCCCAATGCTGGCGTCGGATGACGTAGAATCCTGCCTGTCATGTTTTTTTTTTTTGTTTTTTTTTAAATAAATTTAGTGTACCCAATTCATTTTTTCCAATTAAGGGGCAATTTTAGTGTCGCCAATCCACCTACCCTGCACATCTTTTGGGTTGTGGGGGCAACACCCACGCAAACACGGGGAGAATGTGCAAACTCCACACGGACAGTGACCCAGAGCCGGGATCGAACCTGGGACCTCAGCGCCGTGAGGCTGCAGTGCTAACCCACTGAGCCACCGTGCTGCCCCTGCCTGTCATGTTTAACCAATATAGTGGAGTTCTTTGAATAAGTAACTGGTGCTGTAGATAAAGTGGAACTTGTGGATGTACTGTACTTAGAGAGCACTTGATAAGGTGCCACATCAAAGGTCATTGCGGAAAATAATAGCTCATGCTGTAGGGGGTAACATTATGGCATGGGTAGAAGATTGGCTTTCTAACAAGAAGCAGGTATTTTTCAGGGCGGCAAGATGTAACAAGTGGTGTGTCAGAGGGATCATTGCAGGGACCTCAACTGTTTAAACTTTGTATAAATGAGTTGGATGAAAGGACTGAAGGTATGATTGCTACATTTGCTGATGACACAAAGATAGGTAGGAAAGTAAATGGTGAAGAGGACATACAGAGGCTACAAGGGAATGTAGATAGGTTTAGTGAGTGAGAAAAGATCTGGCAAATGGGATATAATGTGAGAAAATGTAAAATTGTCCATTTGGATATAAAAATAAAAAATAAACTTATTGGGTGAGATTCCACGTTTCCGGGGCGTTTCCATGCATTCCCTGATGGGCCGGGATTCAGGAGAAAATCTGGATTGGCACAGGGCACTGACCTGAACGCCATGCTCCGCACGCCAGCGGGAGCATGGGAATAAATGCAAATAGCTTGTAATGACCCATTTGCATCTATGTAGCAGGCCTGGCGCCCTATGCTCCTCACTCTCGTCACTCTTTGGTCTCTGCGGCAGGGAATGACGTGGGTAATGTTTACTTGTGGTCTCAGCAATGGTGAATGTGACATGGTGGACCTCACGGTGGGCCAGCGAGGACCATCACCACAAGCCCATGCGAGTAGAGACCATCTGAGTCCATCCCCCTAAATCAGCCTCGAATCTCCCCACCTGTACCCCACAATAGCCCCCAACCCCCAGATTGCCTGGGAGCCCCCTACCCCCAAGTATGGGGTGACCTCCCCCCCCCCCCCCCCCCCCCCACAGGGACCTCTGTAATAGGGGGAACCCCACAGGGACCTCTGTAATGGGGGATCCCCACAGGGACCTCTGTAATGGGGGATCCCCACAGGGACCTCTGTAATGGGGGATCCCCACAGGGACCTCTGTAATGGGGGATCCCCACAGGACACACAGGCAATCGGGGGGGGGGGGGGGGGGGGGGAGGGCTGCTGTGCAATGGGGGATTGGGGCCGATTTACAGTGCTGAGTGGGGTTTAGGGCCAATTTGCAATGTTAGGCGGGAGGTTGGGGCTGATTTGCGGTGTGGGCGTGATGGGGGGCGGGGGGGGGGGGGGGGGGGGGGGGGGGGGGGGGTGGAGCCGGGGCCAATTTGTGGTGGTGGGGGGTGCCGGCCTCAGGATTCCACTATTGAGCCGCCCGCTCAAGATGGCTCCCGATAGCGGGATACCCTGAGATTTCCTCATATTCCACGTTATGCATAAATTTGCATGGCTTGGAACTCTGAATTGCGTCCTGCTTTATGAACGCAAGGGGATCGTAAAGCTGGTGCAATTCAGCTCCGGTGGGAGAACATAGTCTCCCAAATGGACAATCCCGCCCATTATCTTCAAGGTGAGAGATTGCAGGGCTATGGGCCAGGATTCTCCGCCAGGGTGATTCTCCATTATGCCGGCGCTCAGGGGGGTTTCCCGACGGTGTTTTCAAAGGCTACATCCCCACCCCTTTCAGGACTCCCCACATTTACGAACCCGCCCTTCACCCTGCAACCTTTCTCCGGCCTCTCTAACCTCCTCTTTCATGGGTATGACCCCCCCCCCCCCCCCCCCCCCCCCCAGGCCCTGACCTATGGCAGTGCCAACCTGGCACTGGGCATCTTGGAACTGCCACACTGGCACTCTGGCAGTGCCCTGACATCCTGGCAGTGCCTACTGGACACCCTGGCAGTGCCAAGGTGCCTAGGTGCCGGGGAATGCCATGGTACTACCCTGTCCTGTCCCCGACCACCTGCGGGGGCTCTAATGGCAAGCGTGACCTCCCGAGGTGCCATCATGCCTGGTCCATGATTGTGGAAACCAGTGCTAAATGGAGCTTGGTTGAGTCCTCGCAGGCACGGCATTAAGACCCGGGTGCCGGATGAATATGGCGTCGGAATAGTTAAATGAGACTAATAGCTCATTTAATTGTCATTAACTGGATCATGCCTAGCAAGGGCGTGGTCCAGATTACGCTGGGTAATGAGAGTCGGGTGACTTGTGCAAGGTTTTGAGCCTGGCACGGAGCCTGATTTGGCGCTCTCCCGTGATTCACCCGTCATGCACAGAGCTGGATGTGATGCAGTGAGAAAATCGCATCCTGTGTCTTTATTGCTTAACGAGCTGAACTGTGGGTTGGTCTCTGCACCACGATTCTTTTCTCCCCTTGAAATGTTTCTATGCTGCTCACGCAGTTCTGACTGCCTAACCACTTGGAGTGCCTTTTCCAGGGTTAGATCTTCCTTTGCTTGCATGCGGTTAGAGGGTAGGTCATCTGGAACTCCTATCTGGTTCTGTCTCCGATGAGTTCAGGTTTTAAGTTTCTATTCGTAAGCTTCTGCCATCCTATGCATATCATTGATGAACAAATTGACAGGTTCTCCTGGCTGATGGATTCACTTTTTAAATTTAGTTCTTTCATATATTTATTGCTTCTTAGATTGAAATTAATGTTGAAAAAGTTTAGTACTACTTCAAATGTAGCAGAGGATGAATGGATTTCCTGTCTTGCAATGATATCATCTGCAATTGCGCCTACAAAGAGAGCAGTGTGTTAACCTGTCCTGCTTCTGACCTTTGGTCCAAACCTGAAGCGATTCTGTTTCCTATTAATCTTTTCTTCCCAAGTCCCCAATGATATGACTGATCTGTGCCTTGGATTGGTCTGAATTGATTTGGAAGTACAATTCTGATTCATGGTTAAATTAGTAAAAGTGTGGGTTCTGCTTTAAGAACTTTCTGAATTTCGTGATCGTGTCTCCGTTCACTTAGAGACAAAGGGATTTCTTGCACTTGCTGGTTTTGGTAGGCTCTGCTACAATGGTAATTATGTTCAGCTTGAAAATAAAATGTTCTTAACAATGTTCTCAAACAAATGTTCTCTTGCTCAGCAGTTACGTTTCAGTTTACAAATTTGTTGAATTCTTGATTCTGCTTGCTTTTCTGGAGCATTCAATTAATTATTTATAAATTTGTTCTGAAGAAGCTCGGACACCACATGTTAAGGTGCCGACTGAGGGATAATCTTTTTTGGTGACAGCTTTTATCAAATACTTTTCTGTCTCTGAAATATTCTAATATTTATCAGGACTTGAATGGAATTTTAAAACATTTAGTTTGCTGGGTCTGCTGACTCTAGGATCTGGATTTCAAAGGAGATACAATGCAGTCTACTGCTGCAGTGAGGAATTTTAAATCTCTGCGTTCAGCTTCCAAGCCTTTCTTTGGAGATTTATATTGGATACGTTTCTTCTGTGCCTGAGCTTCTCAGGCTTCCAGCATTTTAGTTTCTCTCTGCGTTTTCTCTGATTTTTCTACATGCTGTAAAGAGTCGGTTACAGTTTGGTAGATCGGAAGAAGTTTCTGTAGTTATATGTACACTAACTGTAAGTCTTTATTGATACTTTGAACTATTTATAAATATACAGTAACGGGTCCAATATTCAACTGACTCTAGGTATGGATCATGTGTTCTTTTACATCACTGTGTGATGTACGGTACTCAGTCCCACATTAATCCTATATGTGCCAGACCCTTACACTACATGTAAAAGTTAAAAGTCAGCATGGATTTGCGAAATCTATCAGAGTGAAAATGCAATATTATATCAAATGTTATGTGCACTGCAGCTTCCAGGTTTAAAATGCAGTTTTACCAGGTCAGTTTTATTAATTCAATTCCTAGGGCAGCACGGTAGCACAGTGGTTAGCACTGTTGCTTTGCTTTACAGCGCCAGGGACCCGGATTCAATTCCGGCAGTGGGTGACTGTGTGGAATTTGCACATTCTCCCTGCGTCTGCCTGATTTCCTCTGGGTGTTCTGGTTTCCTCCCACAGTCCAAAGATATGCAGGTTAGGTGGGGATTAGATAGATAGAATTTACAGTGCAGAAGGAGGCCATTCGACCCATCGAGTCTGCACCGGCTCTTGGGAACAGCACCCTACCCAAGGTCACCACCTCCACCCTATTTCCATAACACAGTAACCCCACCCAACACTAAGGGCAACTTTGGACACTAAGGGCAATTTATCATGGCCAATCCACCTAACCTAAGTCCACATCTTTGGACTGTGGGAGGAAACCGGAGCACCCGGAGGAAACCCACGCACACACGGGGAGGATGTGCAGACTCCGCACAGACAGTGACCCAAGCCGGAATCAAACCTGGGACCCGGGAGCTGTGAAGCAATTGTGCTATCCATAATGCTACCGTGCTGCCCACGAGTGTTTAAAGATGTGCAGGCTAGATGGGGTTACGGAAAGAGGGCAGGGGAGTGGGGGAGATAGGGCAGAGGTCGGTGCAGACTTGCTGGGTCAAATGGCCTCCTTCTGCACTGTACGGATTTTGTGGCTAGGTTCCACTGTCCTGATGTAAGATGCTGAAATGGTAATTTTACCCACATTCACAGTTAGTAATTAACCTGGCCCACAATGATGGAATCTTTATAATCTGCTTTCCCCACTTTATTTTAGACAGGATCAAGGCAGACTGGAGAGGACACAAACATCCTTCTGTGATGTTACTCTGCCCACAGCAGGGAGAATACTGTGACGTGCCAAAGTCATTTGACCCTCAGTATAATTGACCACTTGTCCAGCTTGCTAAAACAATCCGAGTTTCCGTCTTGAGAATGAGAGTGAATGGATGTGTCGGTGACTTTATAGCACGCTGTGCTCTCCACAGTGACTGATTAAATGACCTCATTACTTCTTTTCTGATATGTTTTGCAAGTCTGTAACCAAGAATTCAAGTATGGTCAAATACATTTGTTAAAAATTTATCGAGGTGTTTTCTTATACACAAACCACAGGTGTTTTGAGCAGTGTCATCAGCCAATAGTCACGAAGTGGCATTCTATTGTTATTTTTTGACGCAAGTTTATTGGCTACTGTTAACCACATGAATGGTTTCTGTCTGACTGATAGGCTCCGTGCCAATGCGGATAAAAGCAGGCCAGAGTAATGGGGGCATTGATTTCTGTTTATACAGTAACTTAATCATTGATCCCTGGTAACCATATGATTGTTACCATGGTAACGGCAGCTTTAGTGTATTTGCCCACTGCGACTGTTCCGAGGGAACAATGTAACTGTAAAATCGGATTTGTCATTGGTCCATGTTGATCTCTCATTACTTTCTGGTAACAAAGAGCCCCAGTGAGCAATGGCGTTGCAACTCTAAGGAAGCAGCGCACCGGAACTTCAACGGATTTTCCTTTGTCTGCAGACAGAAATCCCTTTCAAGTGTGCTTTACCACAATCGTAGAGTATGAATTGGAAAGGGCTGGTTCGATATTCACTTCCCACTTGTTATATAATAATAATCTTTATTATTCTCACAAGTAGGCTTACATTAACACTGCAATGAAGTTACTGTGAAAATCCCCTAGTCGCCACACTCTGGCGCCATTTCGGGTACACAGAGGGAGAATTCAGAATGTCCAATTCACCTAATAGCACGTCTTTCAGGACTTGTGGGAGGAAACCGGAGCACTCGGAGGAAGCCCACGTAGAGACAATGTGCTGACAATAGGCAAGCAATACAATAGCAATAAATATGTAACTGTGCAGTGAAATACAATTTGATAAATATTGTCAATGAGCAATGCCAATGTCAATGAGTCAATGAGGTCAACTAAAACTAAAAAGCCCAATGTCCAGGCTTAACTTAATTTAATACCCTTCGGACAGTATTGAATACTTTGGTCTAACCTTCCTCTGAGAAGCAATGGAACATCCTGTTGCTCTTTTTAATGAGTGGAATACTATCCCACTAGTGTTGCCAATAATGTTGCCAATTGGCACCGGAGTAATGTTGCCAATTAATAATGATATGACAGTTATTAATGATAATATTGTTTTTCAGAGTCGCCAGGTATCAAATGATACCACTACAGGCTTTACCGGATATCGATCAAGGACCAAACAACCAGTTAATCAGTTCAAGTTCAAAGATAGTTTATTTACACACAAGGATTACTTCAACATGCAACATAAAACACTACAAGTTAAACTACACCTAACAACTATAATAACCTATACTTAACTTCAGGGCAACCGGCTCTTTGCAGATGAACAAGGCCTTTGCTCGGATCTTGCGTGGCTGGGTAGAAGTGGCTTTGCTTCTGCTGGGCTGTCTGGTAGCGATTGTTGGTCTTGAACTTGTCTTCTGGTCGTAATGCTACACTTGGTTTTAGGCGTACTCAGGTAACCGATACAGATGCAGACTAACCGGCGCCATTCCCTTTGCCAAGAAAGCCCAAACAGCCAAGGTCAATGACCGCTCAGGACACGCTGGGAATTCGCGCTCTTCAGGGCGGTCCTTAGCTTTGGACCCAATAATTCAACAGGATTCGATCACTGCCTTCGATTTTGGCCTATAAAGGGGCGGGGTGCCTTGATGGCTGGGCGTGTCCTGAGTGGTCATTGACCTTGGCTGTTTGGGCTTTCTTGGCAAAGGGAATGGCGCCGGTTAGTCTGCATCTGTATCGGTTACCTGAGTACAGTCCTTTTGTTCTGGGGAAGTGGGCCATTAGAATGCAAACGAGCAGGGGTTTCGATCGCGTCTAGCTATCTGGGTTGCAAATACACACACAAGCTCCCAGTGTGTCTGAGTCCTGGGTTGGCCATAATTCCCAAGGTTTTTTGCAGGTGGCCATCTGAGATGGCTACAATTCCTCGCAGATCAATGCAAATTAACAGATCTGATCATAAAGTAATTAATTTCTCGCACAATAACTGAACATCCTAATTACTTTTTTATGAGTCTTCATTCACTCTGAGCAGTTTTGCAGGAAGCGGACAGCCTCAAGAGCCCACTAATTTTCTGTTATTTAATATTCAGCCGGTTTCAAGGTGGGTTTGAAAGATAATGAGCTCGAGGATCGTGCAGCACATTTCATATTGGATCGAATCTTTAAATTAATCCACAAACTCAGATTGAGATTGAATTTAGCAGTGATGGCTACAAATGAAACACGCTTGTATCAACGAACTGTCACTCAATATTATTCAATCCGCTGTGGCAAACAATAAATCTCCTAATTGGAAAAATCTTGCATAAAGTAAATAAAATTGATTTACGTTGCACATTATCGTATCACTCAGAGAGGTTTCAAGGCAGCTGATACACAATAAATTACTCTGAGAAACGCTTACTTTAGTTCCAGAGCCCAGATGCAGCAGTGTTTCTGTGTTGTGCACAGCAAGATCCCACAAATGGCAATGAGGATAATGACCTCAGTTAGTATGTCTTTTGGCCCTGCTGGTGGAAGAAAGAATGTTTGCCAGGACAGCAAGTGAACTCTTTGCTCTTCTGCAAATTATATCATGGAATGAATCCATGTAATGGCCAGATGGCTCCTTCACAAGGTATTAACATCACACCGGAAGGGAATGAAACACTCCCTCTGTGGACACTGGCTTTTTGCCCTGAAATTGAATTGTGTGCTTTGGTCCTGTTGGGGAACTTCAATCCTCCCATCTTCAGAAAGTGCTGCCAACTGGGACAAGTGACGCAAAGGACGCACAAACTCACACTTAGATGAAAAGGGAACTTGTGCTTAAACGCTGATTTATACATCATATGACTGTTACGAAGCACCTCCCTGGCACATGAATTAATTTTGAAATGTAGTAAACATTGATGTTTGTTGGTAACTGCGTGAGGCGGGGAGAGGGGGAGGGGAGGGGGAATTTGCACATGGCGAGGTCCCCAAAGAAGCAACAAGTTAAAGGTTTATCTGTGTTTGTTGGGGGCCTAAACGTTAACCATAACCTGCCTGCTCTTCAAAGGGCACCATTGGATCTTTTATCCTCCAGCTGAACATATAGACAGGGCTTTAGATTAACATCTCCACTGAAAGACAACAGGCGCAATTTTCCGCTCTGGAGTGTAAATCCGCTGGCAGGTGGGATGTTTGGCATGATTCCCGCTGGACAGCAGGACGGCTGTGAATGTGCAATCTGATGTGTTAGGCAGGTTGGTTCGACGTGGACTGCACTTGATGCAGTGTGGCGAGAGACAGACCTCTAACACTGGAGAAGGTCCAACACGGTTTTATTCAACATTGGGGCCTCACGGTAGCATGGTGGTTAACATCAATGCTTCACAGCTCCAGGGTCCCAGGTTCGATTCCCGGCTGGGTCACTGTCTGTGTGGAGTCTGCACGTCCTCCCCCTGTGTGCGTGGGTTTCCTCCGGGTGCTCCGGTTTCCTCCCACAGTCCAAAGATGTGCGGGTTAGGTGGATTGGCCATGCTAAATTGCCCGTAGTGTAAGGTTAATGGGGGGGATTGTTGGGTTACGGGTATACGGGTTACGTGGGTTTAAGTAGGGTGATCATTGCTCGGCACAACATCGAGGGCCGAAGGGCCTGTTCTGTGCTGTACTGTTCTATGTTCTATGTAACTAATATACATGATCAGCTGTGGGTTGACACTCTACTGAACTGACTGGAGACCTAGTACTAGCCTGACCAGAGTTACTAGCTACCGCATGGTGTTTGCACTGGCTAGCTCGTGGACTCTGACTGTCTCAGAGGCTGGGTCCAGAGAGAGCGGGAAACCTAGTGCTCTCTGGTTTTATAGTGGTAGTGTCCTGTCTGGTGATTGGCTGCACTGTGCTGTGTGCTTACTGGTCATCCTGTGTGTCAATCACTGCCTGTCTGCACTTCATTATATACAGCAGTGACGCAATCTTCCGCTGTTCAGCACATTCATTCTGCGTAAGCGAGGAGCTTGACGAATCTTAAGACCATAAGACCATAAGACATAGGAGTGGAAGTAAGGCCATTCGGCCCATCGAGTCCACTCCACCATTCAATCATGGTTGATTTCAACTCCATTTACCCGCTCTCTCCCCATAGCCCTTAATTCCTCGAGAAATCAAGAATTTATCAATTTCTGTCTTAAAGACACTCAATGTCCCGGCCTCCACCGCCCTCTGTGGCAATGAATTCCACAGACCTACCACTCTCTGGCTGAAGAAATTTCTCCTCATCTCTGTTCTAAAGTGACTCCCTTTTATTCTAAGGCTGTGCCCCCGCGTCCTAGTCTCCCCTGCTAATGGAAACAACTTCCCTACGTCCATCCTATCCAAGCCATTCATTATCTTGTACGTTTCTATTAGATCTCCCCTCAACCTTCTAAACTCCAATGAATATAATCCCACGATCCTCAGACGTTCATCGTATGTTAGGCCTACCATTCCTGGGATCATCCGTGTGAATCTCCGCTGGACCCGCTCCAGTGCCAGTATGTCCTTCCTGAGGTATGGGGCCCAAAATTGCTCACAGTATTCTAAATGGGGCCTAACTAGTGCTTTATAAAGCCTCAGAAGTACATCCCTGCTTTTATATTCCAAGCCTCTTGAGATAAATGACAACATTACATTTGCTTTCTTAATTACGGACTCAACCTGCAAGTTTACCTTTAGAGAATCCTGGACTAGGACTCCCAAGTCCCTTTGCACTTTAGCATTATGAATTTTGTCACCGTTTAGAAAATAGTCCATGCCTCTATTCTTTTTTCCAAAGTGCAAGACCTCGCACTTGCCCACGTTGAATTTCATCAGCCACTTCTTGGACCATTCTCCTAAACTGTCTAAATCTTTCTGCAGCCTCCCCACCTCCTCAATACTACCTGCCCCTCCACCTATCTTTGTATCATCGGCAAACTTGGCCAGAATGCCCCCAGTCCCGTCATCTAGATCGTTAATATATAAAGAGAACAGCTGTGGCCCCAACACTGAACCCTGCGGGACACCACTTGTCACCGGTTGCCATTCCGAAAAAGAACCTTTTATCCCAACTCTCTGCCTTCTGTCTGACAGCCAATCGTCAATCCATGTTAGTACCTTGCCTCGAAAACCATGGGCCCTTATTTTACTCAGCAGTCTCCCGTGAGGCACCTTGTCAAAGGCCTTTTGGAAGTCAAGATAGATAACATCCATTGGCTCTCCTTGGTCTAACCTATTTGTTATCTCTTCAAAGAACTCTAACAGGTTTGTCAGGCACGACCTCCCCTTACTAAATCCATGCTGACTTGTCCTAATCCGACCCTGCACTTCCAAGAATTTAGAAATCTCATCCTTAACGATGGATTCTAGAATTTTGCCAACAACCGAGGTTAGGCTAATTGGCCTATAATTTTCCATCTTTTTTCTTGTTCCCTTCTTGAACAGGGGGGTTACAACAGCGATTTTCCAATCCTCTGGGACTTTCCCTGATTCCAGTGACTTTTGAAAGATCATAACTAACGCCTCCACTATTTCTTCAGCTATCTCCTTTAGAACTCTAGGATGTAGCCCATCTGGGCCCGGAGATTTATCAATTTTCAGACCTTTTAGTTTCTCTAGCACCTTCTCCTTTGTGATGGCAACCATATTCAACTCTGCCCCCTGACTTTCCTGAATTGTTGGGATATTACTCATGTCTTCTACTGTGAAGACTGACGCAAAGTCCTTGTCTTCTATTTCCTTGTCTCCCATCACTAGATTACCAGCGTCATTTTGGAGCGGCCCAATGTCTACTTTTGCCTCCCGTTTGTTTTTAATGTATTTAAAGAAACTTTTACTATCATTCCTAATGTTACTGGCTAGCCTACCTTCATATTTGATCCTCTCCTTCCTTATTTCTCTCTTTGTTATCCTCTGTTTGTTTTTGTAGCCTTCCCAATCTTCTGACTTCTCACTACTTTTCACTACTTTTCGGGCAGCAGGGTAGCATGGTGGTTAGCATAAATGCTTCACAGCTCCAGGGTCCCAGGTTCGATTCCTGGCTGGGTCACTGTCTGTGTGGAGTCTGCACGTCCTCCCCCTGTGTGCGTGGGTTTCCTCTGGGTGCTCCGGTTTCCTCCCACAGTCCAAAGATGTGCAGGTTAGGTGGATTGGCCATGCTAAATTGCCCGTAGTGTCCTAATAAAAGTAAGGTTAAGGGGGGGTTGTTGGGTTACGGGTATAGGGTGGATACGTGGGTTTGAGTAGGGTGATCATGGCTCGGCACAACATTGAGGGCCGAAGGGCCTGTTCTGTGCTGTACTGTTCTATGTTCTATGTTCTATGTTCTACTCTTTGCCACATTATAGGCTCTCTCTTTTGCCTTGATGCATTCCCTGACTTCCTTTGTCAGCCATGGCTGCCTAATCCTCCCTCTGATAACCTTTCTTTTCTTTGGGATGAACCTCTGCACTGTGTCCTCAATTACTCCCAGAAACTCCTGCCATTGCTGTTCTACTGTCTTTCCCACTAGGCTCTGCTTCCAGTCGATTTTCGTCAGTTCCTCCCTCATGCGCTTGTAATTACCTTTATTTAACTGTAAAACCTTTACATCTGATTCTACCTTCTTTCTTTCAAATTGCAGACTGAATTCTACCATATTATGATCACTGCTTCCTAAGTGTTCCCTTACTTTAAGGTCTTTTATCAATTCTGGCTCATTACATAACACTAAGTCCAGAATAGCCTGTTCCCTCGTGGGCTCCATCACAAGCTGTTCCAAAAAGCCATCCTGTAAACATTCAATGAATTCCCTTTCTTTGGGTCCACTGGCAACATTATTTACCCAGTCCACCTGCATATTGAAGTCCCCCATGATCACTGTGACCTTGCCTTTCTGACATGCCCTTTCTATTTCGTGGTGCATTTTGTGCCCCTGGTCCTGACCACTGTCAGGAGGCCTGTACATAAATCCCATTATGGTTTTTTTGCCTTTGTGGTTCCTCAACTCTACCCACACAGACTCCACATCGTCTGACCCTATGTCGTTTAGTGCTATTGATTTAATTTCATTTCTAATTAACAAGGCAACCCCGCCCCCTCTACCCACCTCTCTGTCTTTTCGATAGGTTGTAAATCCCTGGATGTTTAACTGCCAGTCCTGAACCCCCTGCAACCACGTCTCTGTGATGCCTACCACATCATGCCTGCCAGTCACAATCTGGGCCACAAGCTCACCTACCTTGTTCCGTACACTGCGGGCATTTAAATATAGCACCTTTAATTCCCTATTGACTGTCCCTTTTTGTTTTCTTAGTGTGGTGGACCTTGGTTTACTGAGCCTTTCCATACACTGTGTCATATTTTGTGAGATGGGGACTATCGTAACCTCTCCTGAGCTCTGTCTTTTTGTGATTTTTTGTAATCCTAAGCAGCTACGCTTCCCACTGATTCCTTCACCTCTTGGTTCCCTGACTTTCCCTTCCCCCCCAATCTCTAGTTTAAAGTCCTATTGACCACCCTATTTACTCTTTTCGCCAGAACACTGGTCCCAGCTCGGTTCAGGTGGAGACCATCCCAACGGTATAGGTCCCCCCTGTCCCAAAACTGATGCCAGTGTCCCATGAAAAGGAACCCCTCTTTCCCACACCACTCTTTCAGCCACGTGTTAACTTCCCTTATTCTTGCCTCCCTATGCCAATTTGCACGTGGCTCGGGCAGTAATCCGGAGATTATGACCCTTGAGGACCTGTTTTTTAATTTGAATCCTAACTCTTTATAATCTCTAAACAGGTCCTCTTTCCTAGACTTGCCTAAGTTGTTGGTACCGACATGGACCACAACAACTGGATCCTCCCCCTCCCTCTCCAATATCCTTTCAAGCCGGTCAGAGATGTCCCGCACCCTAGCACCGGGCAGGCAACATACCATGCGGGACCCTCTATCCTGCTCACAAAGGATACTATCTATCCCTCTGATAATAGAATCCCCTACAACTACAACTTGCCTATTTACTTCCTCCCCTTGAATGGCCTGCTGAACCATGGTGCCTTGGTCAGCTGACTCATCCTTCCTGCAGCCCTGTTCGCCATCCACACAGGGAGCAAGCGCCTCGTACCTGTTGGACAGGGTCAAGGGCTGAGGCTCCTGAGTTCCTGACTGCTGGTTCCCTTTACCTGCCTGACTTGCAGTCACACCCTGCTGTCCCTGGCCACTGGCAGGATTTAAACTATTTACTCTGACAGGTGTGACTGCCTCCTGAAACAAAGTGTCCAGGTAAGCCTCCCCCTCCCGGATGTGCCTCAGTGTGTGAAGCTCAGACTCCAGCTCATCAACTCTGAGCCGGAGTTCTTCGAGCAGCCAACACTTACTGCAGATGTGGTCGCTGCAGCTCGCAATGGGATCTGCCAGCTCCCACATCAAGCAGCTTAAGCACATCACCTGACCAGCCATCTCTAATTAATTAATTTGTTTAATTTAAGTTTACGAGTTTTAAATTTGGGGCAGATTGGTTATCAACCAATCAGATCACAGCTTCCCTCTGACGTCACTTTTGAAAAAAAAAGTGGAAAACAGGAAGTTACCGTTAGGTCTGTATACTCACCCAGAGACTGCTCCTCCTCCTCTGAACAGCTCCCGAAACTAGGCCTCGATCCCCGGGTTAAAGTGAGTTTTTATACTCACCCAGAGATTGCTCCTCCTCCTCTGAACGGCTGAAACTAGGCCAACGGACAGAACTTTTTTTTTGGTTAGAGGAGGAGGATGGGTGGGAGACACTACGTAAGTAGTGTTTCAGGTAAAGCTGTCACTCGAGAACAGCCCCTTCACAAACCACCTTCAACTTACGCTGACCGCACTGCACGTATGCAAATGTCCCCGGAACAGCCAATCAGAAGCTCTGCTCTGCTGCCCTCTGCTGGATAGTAGTAGTAAGGTAGGCACCGGACAGCCATTCACTCAGTGCAGGCCTGGAGCTCTGCATTACTCCTTCAGAGTCCTCGTGGATGCTGCTCGTACTGGAGAAGCTGAAAGAAATGAACAACCACATCCCGGGCCATATGAGGGTGTCTCTGGTATTGCCTTTCGCTCATTTCCAGATAAGAACACTGCTGGAGATAAACTCATGCTCGGGCCAATGCTCACTGCGCCAGTGGTTCATGTTCACCAGCATCTTCTTGAGGCCTCGCTGCCTCTTGCTGCTCAGGCCATTGCTCCTCTTGGCACCGTGCCAAATGGCGATGGGCCCTCCTGGTCTTTCTGGATGAGAACCGTTACCAAGGTAGAGATTCCTCAGTGGACATGCCCATAAATTGAAGTGGAACATTAAGTCAGCACATCCCAGATACATAGATATATAGAAGATAGGAGCAGGAGGAGGCCTTTTGGCCCTTCAAGCCTGCTCCGCCATTCATCACGATCATTACAAGTTTCCCTCCATCTCAAAGCAAACAGGCCATTGCTCAGCCCTTCCCCTGGCTTCCATCTGGGATTTGCAACCCTCCCCCACCCCTTCCAGGCAAAGGACATCCTGGAGCACCGTTCGCCTGGGTATACATACATATGGAGGCATTGCCCTTTGACCAAGGTGATGAGAGCCATGTAGGAAGCCTCACTCTGACACACAGAGTCATAGAATCATAGTGTTTTACAGCACAGAGTCCCTTTGGCCCATCCTGGCTGTTCCAGCCATCAAGCACTTATCTACGCTAATCCCATTTTCCAGCACTTGGCCTTTTGTCTTGTGTGCTATGATTTTTAAAAAACGTTATTATTGATTTTTAAATTTAGAGTACCCAATTATTTTTTTCCAATTAAGGGGTAATTTTGCTTGGCCAATTTACCTACCATGCACATCTTTGGGTTGTGGGGGTGAGACCCACGCAGGCACGGGGAAAATGTGCAAACTCCACACAGACAGTGACCCGGGGCCGGGATCGAACCCGGATCCTCGGCGCCATGAGGCAGCAGTGCTAACCACTGCACCACCGTGCCACCCTGTGCTATGACATTTCAAGTGCTCATCTAAATGCTTCTTAAATTTTGTGAGGGTCCCTGCCTCCACTCACCCTCTCAGGCAGTAAGTTCCAGATTCCAATACACTCTGGGTGCAAAGGATTTTCCTCAAACTCCGCCTAAATCTCCTGCTCATTACCTTAAATCAGTGTTTTTCAAACTTTTTTACCAACAGGCCAAGCTTCGGGACCCAACCCAGCCGATCCTGGCGACCGACGCTGGCTGACCTTCTCGATCCACCATTTTCTCTTACCTGGTTTGCTGCTGACAAAATGGAGGAATCACAATCGCGCCCAAAGCACCTGATGTCAATGTTGGGAGGGGGCATGACCTGCTCTCTGCCTCCTTTCAGGCAGGAAGATTACATAGAATTTTTAAAAAAATCTTTTGCGTGTCCTATTGCGCAAATTCACGGGCAACAGCCCCAGCAGCCGGGTTTTTTTTAACAAGTTCGGGAGGAGTGGGGGGGGGGGGGGGGGGGGGGGGTTATTTGATAAAGTTTAACGGGAAAAAAATGCAGAAACTGAAATTGTTTTCATCCTCTAGAAATTGGAGGTTCACCACATTTCACCTAAACGTTACAATTAAAAATGTAAAATAATAAAAGACACTTAAAAATCAATTAATTGATAAAGCTTCCAAATACGACCTGCAGGCACTTTGTTTTGGAATGTTTAAAAATCAGGATTAAAAAAGTTGACATCTCTTGGTTGAAGTTACAGCTGCTGTGAAACCATCATTGGATCACTCGCCATTCTTGGAGTAAGAGACTTCTACTTCATCAGCATCAAAGTTCGGAAAGCAACCAATCACATCATTCTCCCCGAACTTTTTGCAGCCGACTTTTAACAATGCTGATTGTGAATGGCCTTCAAAAAGGCTGTGGCCAGATTTTTAAAAATGCGGCCGTACTGCGCACGTGTGCCCGCTCATCGGTGCGCATGCGCAAAACTCTGCGCATGCGCAGTGCAGCCGCATTTTTAAAATTTGTTCATGGCCACCTTGAAGGCTGCTTGCAGCCGGCATTATTAAAAGCGCGGATTTGCACGATCGGGGGCGCCGCGACGGATGGCTCCGCAACCCCCCCGACACCCGCCCATGGGTCGTGCCCCCGACGTTGACAATGCCTGCCTTAAATCTATGTCCCCGGTTATTCCCCTCAACTAAGGTGAAAAGTTTCTCCCTATTCACCCTATCTATGTCCTTCATAAATTTGTACATCTCAATCAGGTCCCCCTTAGCCTTCTCTGCTTTATGGAGAATAACCCCAGACTAAGCAACCTCTCTTCTTAGTTGAAATGCTCCAGCCCAGGCAACATCCTGGTGAATCTTTTCTGCACCCTCTCTCGTGCAATAATCTCCTCTCTACAGTACTCTAACTGTGGCCTAATCTAGTTTTATTCAACTCCATCACAATCTCCCTGTTGTTATAGTTTATGCCTCAATTAATAAAGGGAAATATCCCATATGCCTTCTTAACCACTTTATCTACCTGTCCTGCTGCCTTCAGGGATCCGCGGACATGCACCGCAAGGTCCCTCTGGTCCTCTGTACTTCCTAGCATCCTGTCATTCATTATGTATTCCCTTTCCTTATTAGTCCTCCCAAAATGCAGCAACTCATACTTTCTGGGGTTAAATTCCATTTGCCCCTGTTCTGCCCGTCTAGATTGTGTTGTAATCCAAGGCTTTCCTCCTTGTTACTTACTACACCACCAATCATCTGTGAACTTACTTTTCCACTTGTCTTCACTACCCTTGAGACTGTATAGAGAGACCATTGCATTGGCAGCGTAGAAAGATGATGATTCCATGTCAGCCATGACCATTCACACAGGAGGATGGGGGTTTGAAGTTGCAAGTTGCCTGCCATCCACTAGCCGTGCAACTTGGTAGTCATTCACCTCCCTCGACCCCTTCATCCCTGCCTCTGACTGCAGCCCATGGCAAATGACAGAACGAATAACACCTCCATACCTTGCTGGGATCTCGTTCTGACACCCCTAAGTCGGGTGAAACATGCTACAATGTGGGCTTCACCATAGAAGAACACAAGTGAGCATCTTTGACATTGTTACCTCATAATTATTATGGTGTCTCTTTAGTCAGCCACTTGAATTCCGCTCACCCAAAAAGACTCTCCTCGCACCCCAAAGGATCTCACTGACCAACTAACTACATGGTCAAGGTCAGTTTGGAAAAATGGCGCACATTACCTTTCCAACTGCCTCCAGCACCTACTACCCTCCCCCTGTCCCCATCAACTTGCTCCCATCATCCTTGACCCACCAATATCACCTTTCCTCTTCCCGCTGTCATCCTTGAACCTGCCCCTGTGGGGTGGCGCAGTGGTTAGCACTGCTGCCTTATGGCACTGAGGACCCAGGTACAATGTCACTGTCCTTGTGGAGTTTGCATATTTTCTCCGTGTCTGCGTGGGTCTCACCCCCACAACGCAAAGATGTGCAGGGTAGATGACCACGTTAAATTGCTCCTGAATTGGAAAAAATAATTGGGTACTCAAAATTTATTTTAAAAAAAGAACCTGCCTCTATTTCCCTGAACCCTATCACAATCCACCTCAACAGGCCCTCAGAGCTGACACCCCTTACGGTCCCCATGCCCACCCTGACCCTTCCCGTTATCCAAGCCACCTGTCTTGTCCTCCTCCATGATCCTCCCAATGAGACCTTCAGCCACCAGACTCTGGCCCAGGACTAGCCACACTACCGAATTCTACTCCTCCCTCTGACTGTAACTGTTCCCTCCTATCACCAATACGCTGAGTTCTGCCCCAAAGATCTCACTGTCAATGCCACTCATCCCACTCTCTGAGACACCCCCACCTCCTCGGACATTATTCCCCCCCCATCCTCCTTGACCTCTCTCCCCACTAATCATCTGTAAGCCTACCTCCCCTGTCCATCCTTCGCTCCAGCCTTTCACTCAACCCCCAACTTGCAGCCTTTGCTTGATTCCCTTGTCTACAGACCTCAAAATGGTGGAGGAGGTGACGCTCGTCATATGCACATCACATATATACAGGTGTAAAACTGAACACTCTAAATTCTCATAGGTAGGGAACGTATTTTGGAGGGTAAACTTAATTCTCGGCTGGTGGTCTTTTAATGAGCATGCATGAGATGCATGCATTAGCATTTGACAGGGGCGGCACAGAGCACAGTGGTCAGCACTGTTGCTTCACAGTGCCAGGGACCCGGGTTTTATTCCCAGTTTGGGTCACTGTCTGTGCGGAATCTGCACGTTCTCCCTGTGTCTGCGTGGGTTTCCTCTGGGTGCTCCGGTTTCCTCCCACAAGTCGCGAAAGGCGTGCTTGTTAGGTGAATTGGCTTTCTAAATTCTCCCTCAGTGTACCGGAACAGGCACTGTAGTGTGGCGACTAGGGGCTTTTCACAGTAACTTCATTGCAGTGTTAATGTAAGCCTACTTCTGACACTAATAAAGATGATTACTATTATTTTTTTTTTTAAATTTAGAGTACCCAATTATTTTTTTCCAATTAAAGGACAATTTAGTGTGGCCAATCCACTACCCTGCACATCTTTCTGTTGTGGGGGTGAGACCCACGCAGACCTGGGGAGAATGTGCGAACTCCACACAGCCAGTGACCTGGGGCAGGGATCGAACCTGGTTTCTCGGCGCCATGAGGCAGCAGTGCTAACCACTGCACCACCTGTGCTGCCCGTTATTATTATTATTAAATGAGTTTCCCGGCATTGTCTGTTGGGAAGCCCAACCCGCCTTGAAAGTCAGGAAAACAGAATTATGACAGTTTATCCAGCAATAGTTTTTGTCACCCGCCAAATGAAGTACCGCCGTGATTCCTGCTCCTGGTGGGAGTGGAAACCTCTATCCAACATCTTTGACGGTGCAACACTCCCTCGGTGCTGAAGTGTCGGCCTCGGTCACATGTAAAAGGTCCAGCACCGTCTCACTAAGAGGTGTGAGATTTTAAAAAAATAAATAAATTTAGATTACCCAATTATTTTTTCCAATTAAGGGGCAATTTAGCGTAGCCAATCCACCTACTCTGCACATTTTTGGGTTGTGGAGGCGAAACCCACGCAGACACGGGGAGAATGTGCAACCTCCACACGGACAGTGACCCAGGGCCAGGATCGAACCTGGGACCTCAGCGCCGTGAGGCAGTTGTGCTAACCACTAGGCCACCGTGCTGCCCTAGAGGTGTGAGATTTAAAGTGATTTGCAAAAGAAGCAAATGTGATGGAAGAAAAAACATTTTCACACAACGAGTTGTTCGGGGTCTGAAATGCACTGCCTGGAAGTGTGGTGGGGGGAGCAGATTAAATCGAGGCATTCAAGCTGATTATTTGAATAGAAACAATGTGCAGCGGTCCGGGGAAAAGGCAGGGGAATGGCACTAAGCCATGATGCTCGTTTGAGAGCAGGTGTAGACACGATGGACCAAATGACCTCCTTCTGCACCGTAACAATTCTGTGATTCTCTGAATGTGGATGGCTACATAGCAACCATCTGAATGTGACATGAAGAGACAAAAAAAGAAACAAAACAAGACGAGTGTAGCAAAACAAAACAAATACCCTCAGAAGAGAATGAAGTCAGAGGTTATGATCTAAAGTGTTGAACTCAACGTTGAATCGAGTAAGAAGAAATAAAATGGACTGTCTTATTATTACTGATAATAATCAGTAATTATTTTGTTTTTGTTTTTGTTTTTGTTCCCCGGGATGAACCGATGGTTGCCACCCAGTGGAGCCTCCATCGAGCCCCCTGTTTCCCCCCCTATGCCGCCTCCACTGTCCCCAGATTCTTAGGGTCGCCGTCACCACCGGGCTCGTGGTTAACCTCTTAGGGGAGAGCGGCAACGGCGCCGTTACCATGACACCCAGGCTCGTACCTCTACATGACATCATCTCTATTCTTTTCCACGCCGCCCCTCCCCCCTCCATCACCCATTTACGCACCATTGACACATTGGCCACCCAATAGTACCCCAGAAGGTTGGGCAGCGCCAGCCCGCCTCCATCCCTCCCTCGCTCCAGGAACACCCTCTTCACTACCCCCCTCCAGTGTCTTGAAGATGACTAATGCCAGGCCATTTGCCAAATCCAAAAGCCTTTTTTTAGTCTCTGTTTGTAAGCTACTGAGTGTGACCTCCTCCACCCCAAAAAACCTCTGAGCCTCTGAAAGAGCTATTGTCCACAACACACTCTCTACTTAAACCGGGGTACCACACCTGAAAAGCAAACAAAAATATGCTCACCCTCACTGTCTTTAAGTTCACGAAGACAACCCAATCATGAAAGATAGACTTTTATCCCAGACGAGCCCCCAATTTGTTGTGGGCCAGGGTTTAGAGAACACCAAAGTATATCATGGAGTTCACCTGACCTACAACTGTTTATAGATTTTGGTTATGAGGAGCACAAGGACCTTTTACTGTTTTTACTCAATTAACAATATCCATAAACACAAACACCCTTTTCCCACAAAACAGTAGGTTTGAATTCCTTACAGAAAACAGGTATCACTTTTAAATTATCACGTGATCTGGACATCTTTTAACATATAGTGAGAGAAACCAAAATAAATCTTCTTTGTCTGAATGCAGCTCCCAACTGTCTAAACCGAAAGTAAAAACACTGAGCCACAAACAGCTCCGAGCTCAAAACAAAAGTAAAAGTCAGAATCGCAGCCGAGCTCCACCCACACAATGACATCACCAAAGCTATTTGATAAACACACATTTCTTTTTTTTTCTTTCCCACCATTTCTCCCCCCCTCATTCCCCCATCTCATATTCCCTCCCCCTCATTTCCCCCCATTCTCCCCCCTCTCATTCTCCCCCCCATTCTCCCTCCTCTCATTCTCCCCCCCCCCCCATTCTCCCCCCCCCCCCTCATTCTCCCCCCCCCCTCTCATTCCCCCTCGCTGCCGGAAGAATCTGTTCAGGGAGACGGTTTGGTAGCTCTGGTCACTCCGGCTCCGGCCATCCCGGCTGACCACCTCCAGCAGCTCTTGTCCCACCCTGACCCCGATAAACACACACATTTCTTAAAGGGACAACCCATGACAGGAGGAAGATGGGGAGGAAGTAGGGGCCTGTTAAACCTAGGGGAGTGAAAAAGGGAGAAGGAGAGAGTTTGTGTTCTAAGTAGAAGAAGGAGTAAGTTTGAGGAGACCCTGTTGAGGCAAGAAGAAGACAGTAACATTCTATTCAGCTGTGAAGTGAGGGAAATTGGGGGGGAATTGTATTTTTATCTCAGGGTCCCAATGTGTGACGATCATCAAGAGGCCAGGGTAACGTTATGAGGTCACTTAGATCAAAGGTTTCTGTTTTTTATAGCATGTGCAGTAATCACCAAGCCAGGCAGTAGATTCTGCAGTGGTTGAATGGAGCTGTCCGAGTCATTTTGTCAGAGGCAGTCTTCAATGATGTGTCATTGATTGGGGTGCACCACAGCTGCAGCCTGGGTTCCCTGCAAGGTCCCACTTTGCTGCACAAAGGCCTTGGCCAGTGCGGAAATGGTTAAGGAGTGCCCAGTATTGGCGTGGCAGGTTGGAGCCGGGTGGACAGGCTGTGGGATCTGTGTTGAGGAAGTGGTTTTTAATGGTGGCTTGCTGGCTCCATTCCTGCTGTCACAGACCTTTGCTGTTGTTCCTTGGCATGGTGTTCCTAGTCATACAGGCTGGCGTGATGGGAGGTGAGCAGCAGGTGGATTGGTAAGGTCCTGGTGCAGGTTTCAGTCTGTGGTTGCCCCAACTGATGCTGGATTTGGAGGTTTGCTGGATGTTGTTTTCATTCTCTTTTTTTTTTCTATTTTTATAAATTTAGTGTACCCAATCATTTTTCCAATTAAGGGGCAATTTAGAGTGGCCAATCCACCTACTCTGCACATTTTTGGGTTGTGGGGGCGAAACCCACGCAGACACGGGGAGAATGTGCAAACTCCACACGGACAGTGACCCAGGGTTGTTTTCATTCTCAATGTAAAATTGACCACAGAGTGACGCCAGGGGTTATGCTGTGCAATGTGCTGGAAATATTCTGGTTAGAGCAGAGTGTCTACAAGACATTCATACAAGGATGTTCTTCAGCATTAGCCTGCATGGATGAGCTGCAACAACAGATCAAGCAGCACAATGCCATCCAGGATAAAACAGGCTGCTTGATTGGTACCCCATTCACCACAATAAACATTTATTCCCTCCACCACTGTTGCACAGTGGCATCAGTGTGCACCATCTAGAAGATGCACTGCAGCAACTCACCAAAACATCTCCGACAACACCCGGGTCATGCTCCTCGTGTGCGATGTGGGAGCTCAGGGACACGCCTACTGTCCCTGGCTCTTTCACGTGCAAGAAGTGTGTTCAGTTGCAGCTCCTGTTAGACCGCTTGACGGCTCTGGAGCTGCGGATGGACTCACTTTGGAGCATCCGCGATGCTGAGGAGGTCGTGGATAGCACGTTTACCGAGTTGGTCACACTGCAGGTGAAAGTTACTGAGGGAGATAGCAAATGGGTGATCAAAAGACAGAGCAAGAGTAGGAAGGCAGTGCAGGTGTCCCCTGCGGTCATCTCCCTGCAAAACAGATATACTGCTTTGGATACTGTTGAAGGAGATGGCTCACCAGGGGAAGGCAGCAGCAAGATTCATGGCACTGTGGCTGGCTCTGCTGCACAGCAGGGCAGGAAGAAAAATGGCAGGGCTATAGTGATAGGGGACTCGATCGTAAGGGGAATAGACAGGCGGTTCTGTGGACGCAATCAAGACTCCAGGATGGTATGTTGCCTCCCTGGTGCAAGGGTCAAGGATGTCTCGGAGCGGCTGCAGGACATTCTTGGGGGGGGGGGGGGGGAGGGTGAACAGCCAGCTGTCGTGATGCACATAGGCACCAACGATATAGGTAAAAAATGGGATGAGGTCCTACAAGCGGAATTCAGGGAGTTAGGAGTTAAACTAAAAAGTAGGACCTCAAAGGTAGTAATCTCAGGATTGCTACCAGTGCCACGAGCTAGTCAGAGTAGGAATGTCAGGATAGATAGGATGAATGCGTGGCTCGAGAGATGGTGCAAGAGGGAGGGATTCAAATTCCTGGGGCATTGGGACCGGAACTGGGGGAGGTGGGACCAGTACAAACCGGACGGTCTGCACCTGGGCAGGACTGGAACCGATGTCCTAGGGGGGGTGTTTGCTAGAGCTGTTGGGGAGGGTTTAACCTAATGTGGCAGGGAGATGGGAACCGATGCAGGAAGTTGGAAGGTAGTAAAACAGGGACAGAAGCAAAAGGAAGTAAGGGGAAAAGTGCAAGGCAGAGAAGACATAGTCAAAAATCAAAAAGGGCGACAGTACAAGGTATAGTGACTGAGGGGAGCTCAGTGAATAGGCCCAGTAATACTAAAAGGAATAAAACTGGAGATGTTAAGATTCAAAACAGAGGTTAAAAAAAAACCCAACATAAGTGCACTTTACCTGAATGCTCATAGTATTCGGAATAAAGTAAATGAGTTGGTGGCACAAATCATCGTGAATGACTATGATTTAGTGGCCATTACTGAAACATGGTTAAAGGATGGTCACAACTGGGAGTTAAATATCCGAGGGTATCAAACTATTTGGAAGGACAGAGTGGATGTTAAGGGAGGTGGTGTTGCTCTGTTATTTAAGGATGACATCCGGGCGGGACTTCCGGTGTGCAGCATGACGTGAGTGAGCACACAGTGGCAGCTCCTGCCCAAGGTTACAGAAAAGAGCTCTTTTTTGGGCGGCACGGGTTGGAATTTCGATGAAAAGCCGTTGGTGAATGTTCAAGGAGTACTTTCCCCCAGGAATAGTATGTTTCTGGGTTATCAGACCCTCAGAAACAGTGCAAGATTGGGCGGAAGCAGCAGCAAACAAGAGCCTCTACAAGCAGGCAGGCTGGGGAAGGGCCAGCTCAGATTTCTCAAGCTGACTTGAGGGCCTTTATGAAAGCTGAATTCTAGCAGCAGTCGACGCTGTCCCGACGAATCCCAGTGGGGGAAGGTGTCTAGAGGAGCATTCCCCATAATTTATGGTGCTCACCCGGAGTGGGGCAAAGGAAAAAGCTGCAGCAGCTCCCCAAGAAAAGCAGGGGAAGAAAGACAAAATGGCGGCCGGCGGAACACCCGAGGACTGGTGGAAGTGGGCGCAGGAGCAGCAAGCCTCTCTTCTGCGCTGTTTTGCGGAGCTGAAGGCTGAGTTGCTGGACTCCCTGAATGCAACTACCAACAAGCTGCTTGGGACCCAGGCGGCACAGGAGGTGTCGATCTGGGAGTTGCAGCAGCAGGCCGCTGAGCGGGAGGAGGAGGCCGTGGTCCTCGTGGGGAAAGTGGAGTTGCACGAGGCACTTCACAAAAAGTGGCAAGACCGCTTGGAGGAGCTGGACGTTCGCACGAGGCGAAAAAATTTGAGGATCCTGGGCCTGGCGGAGGGGCTGGAGGGGTCGGATCTCCCGGCGTATGTGTCCACGATGTTGAGCTCGTTGATGGGAGCGGGGTCCTTCCATTTGCCCCTGGAGCTTCAGGGAGCTCATCGAGTGATGGCCAGGAGGCGTAAGGCAAATGAACCCCCGCGGGCAGTGCTGGTGCGGTTCCATCGGTTTAGTGACCGGGAGTGTGTGCTGCGCTGGGCCAAGAAAGAGAGGAGCAGCAAGTGGGAAAATTCGGTGGTGCGAATCTACCAGGACTGGGGTGCGGAGGTGGCAAAGCGGCGGGCCGGGTTCAACCGGACGAAGGCGGTGCTGCATGCCAAGCAGGTCAGATTTGGAATGCTGCAGCCTGCGCGTCTGTGGGTGACATATAAGGACCGGCACCACTACTTCGAGTCCCCGGAGGAGGCGTGGGCCTTTGTACAGGCGGAGAAGCGGAGAAGCTGGACTCAAACTAGGGTCTGGGGACACACTATGGCCGTTGCTGTTTTCGCTGTTGCTGTTCTTCAATTTTGACAGGTGTTATTTTTATGCTGGTTTTCTTTTTGCTCTGTTTCCGGGTGGGTTTGTCTGTTGGGTATGGGTGTGGGGTATGTGGGGAACGTTGGGGGTATGTGCTTTATATGTTCTCTTCTGTACGGGGCTGGGGGTTGGGGTGAAGCTGGATTTTGAGGAACTGTGTCAGAAGGGTGGGGTGTGGCAGTGTGAAAGCGCGGGCTTTCCTCTGGATGTCCGTGCTGCGGGGCGGGGGGGGCGGAGCTGGAGGTGGGGGCGTGGCCTTCACTGGTTTTCTTTCCCCCGCTGAAGCGGTGTCAAGGAGGTCTGGCAAGAGGGGGATGACCCCATGCCGGGAGGAGATGGGCTTTGGCGGGAGCTGCCGGGTCAGCAGAAGTCAGCTGACTCACGGAAGTACCATGGAGGGTGCGTCGCGGCTAGGAGGGGTCCTAGCCTGGGGGGGTGGGGGGGGGAGGGGGGGGGTGGGGTGGGGGGGGATACCGGGTTGCTGCTGGAATGGCCAGGAAGGAGCTGGTGTGGGCCGGGGGGGTAGAGGAGAGGTGTTATCGCAATGGGGAACGGGTCAGGCGGGGCGAGCTGGCCTGGGGGAAAAAAAAAAAGGATGACATCCGGGCAATAGTAAGGGATGACATCGGTGCTATGGAGGATAAGGTTGAATCCATTTGGGTGGAAATCAGGAATAGTAAGGCGAAAATGTCACTGATAGGAGTAGTCTATCGGCCACCAAATAGTAACGTTATGGTGGGGCAGGCAATAAACAAAGAAATAACTGATGCACATAGAAATGGTACAGCAGTTATCATGGGGGATTTTAATCTACATCCAGGTCGGTCAAGGCAACCTTGAGGAGGAGTTTATAGAATGTATCCGTGATAGTTTCCTAGAACAGTATGTAATGGAACCTATGAGGGAACAAGCGGTCCTAGATCTTGTCCTGTGTAATGAGACAGGATTGATTCATGATCTCATAGTTAGGGATCCTCTCGGAAGGAGCGATCACAATATGGTGGAATTTAAAATACAGATGGAGGGTGAGAAAGTAAAATCAAATACTAGTGTTTTGTGTTTAAACAAAGGAGATTACAATGGGATGAGAGGAGAACTAGCTAAGGTAGACTGGGAGCAAAGACTTTATGGTGGAACAGTTGAGGAACAGTGGAGAACCTTCCAAGCGATTTTTCACAGTGCTGAGCAAAGGTTTATACCAACAAAAAGGAAGGACGGTAGAAAGAGGGAAAATCGACCGTGGATATCTAAGGAAATAAGGGAGAGTATCAAATTGAAGGAAAAAGCATATAAAGTGGCAAAGATTGGTGGGAGACTAGAGGACTGCGAAATATTTAGGGGGCAACAGAAAGCTACTAAAAAAGCTATAAAGAAGAGTAAGATAGAGTATGAGAGTAAACTTGCTCAGAATATAAAAACAGACAGTAAAAGTTTTTACAAATATATAAAACAAAAAAGAGTGGCTAAGGTAAATATTGGTCCTTTCGAGGCTGAGAAGGGAGTTTTAATAATGGGAGATGAGGAAATGGCTGAGGAACTGAACAGGTTTTTTGGGTCGGTCTTCACAGTGGAAGACACAAATAACATGCCAGCGACTGATATAAATGAGGCTATGACAGGTGAGGACCTTGAGAGGATTGTTATCACTAATTAGGTAGTGATGGGCAAGCTAATGGGGCGAAAGGTAGACAAGTATCCTGGCCCTGATGGAATGCATCCCAGAGTGCTAAAATAGATGGCTAGGGAAATTGCAGATGCACTAATGATGATTTACCAAAATTCACTAGACTCTGGGGTGGTCCCGGTGGATTGGAAATTAGCAAACGTGACACCACTGTTTAAAAAAGGAGGTAGGCAGAGAGCAGGAAATTATAGGCCAGTGAGCTTAACTTCGGTAGTAGGGAAGATGCTGGAATCTATCATCAAGGAAGAAATAGCGAGGCATCTGGATAGAAATTGTCCCATTGGGCAGACGCAGCATGGGTTCATAAAGGGCAGGTCGTGCCTAACTAATTTAGTGGAATTTTTTGAGGACATTACCAGTGCAGTAGATAACGGGGAACCAATGGATGTGGTATATCTGGATTTCCAGAAAGCCTTTGACAAGGTGCCACACAAAAGGTTGCTGCATAAGATAAAGATGCATGGCATTAAGGGAAAAGTAGTAGCATGGATAGAGGATTGGTTAATTAATAGAAAGCAAAGAGTGGGGATTAATGTGTGTTTCTCTGGTTGGCAATCATTAGCTAGTGGTGTCCCTCAGGGATCCGTGTTGGGCCCACAATTGTTCACAATTTACATAGATGATTTGGAGTTGGGGACCAAGGGCAATGTGTCCAAGTTTGCAGATGACACTAAGATGAGTGGTAAAGTGAAAAGTGCAGAGGATACTGGAAGTCTGCAGAGGGATTTGGATAGGTTAAGTGAATGGGCTAGGGTCTGGCAGATGGAATACAATGTTGACAAATGTGAGGTTATCCATTTTGGTAGGAATAATAGCAAACGGGATTATTATTTAAACGATAAAATATTAAAGCATGCCGCTGTGCAGAGAGACCTGTGTGTGCTAGTGCATGAGTCACAGAAAGTTGGTTTACAGGTGCAACAGGTGATTAAGAAGGCAAATGGAATTTTGTCCTTCATTGCTAGAGGGATGGAGTTCAAGACTAGGGAGGTTATGTTGCAATTGTATAAGGTGTTAGTGAGGCCACACCTGGAGTATTGTGTTCAATTCTGGTCTCCTTACTTGAGAAAGGACGGACTGGCACTGGAGGGTGTGCAGAGGAGATTCACTAGGTTAATTCCAGAGCTGAAGGGGTTGGATTGTGAGGAGAGGTTGAGTAGACTGGGACTGTACTCGTTGGAATTCAGAAGGATGAGGGGGGATCTTTTAGAAACATTTAAAATTATGAAGGGAATAGATAGGATAGATGCGGGCAGGTTGTTTCCACTGGCGGGTGAAAGCAGAACTAGGGGACATAGCATCAAAATAAGGGGAAGTAGATTTAGGACTAAGTTTAGGAGGAACGTCTTCACCCAAAGGGTTGTGAATCTATGGAATTCCTTGCCCAGTGAAGCAGTTGACGCTCCTTCATTAAATGTTTTTAAGGTAAAGATAGATAGTTTTTTGAAGAATAAAGGGATTAAGGGTTATGGTGTTCTCCACTGTTTGTCCAGTGTGGTCTAACCTATTCATTAGTGTGCCGATTTGCAAGGCTATCTGGAGTCTCCCATTAATGTCCAACAACAACACTGAAATATACCAGTGCACTGCCACCATTCTCTTCGCAATAGCATGGGGGTTCTACCAGTTGGAGGTGAGGGATTCAACAATAACTTCTTACCTGCCGACAACAGAAATCATGATAAATTCTTACCCCTAACATAAGAGCATGCTTTTGGCTACGGCTTATGTCTTTTAGCATCTGTGTTTCCATCCTTCTTGTTTCCTCATCAGCTGAATGAATGACTCCTTCCTTCTGCATAGTGTAAGGAGTTTAGAATATAGAAATAGAAGACAATAAGAATTTTTTTCCAATAATACAAACAAAATAAAGAAAAGCAATTAACTTAAAATCTACACCCAAATTCCCAGCTGACCTAACAGCTGACAGTGTCTAGGTCTTTGGAATAGGAGATAAACAGTTGCCATCTCAGGTAGGATCTCTCAACAGAACCCGATGGTAAATTTAATTTCCTTCAAATGCAAAAGGACATTAAGTCCCCTAGCTAGTCAGAGTCACTAGGGATAGCGGGAGACCTCCAACTGAACAGTATCTGCCACCGAGCTATCAATGATGCAAGGCGATAATGTCTGCCTCCTCCCCAGAGTGGACTGCCTGCTCCAAAACTTTGGAGTCCGAAACTCCAACTGGCCACCAGCAGGCATGGCTGTAAAACTAATCGGAGAATATGAGGCATAGTGTTAAAAAGGGAAGACAGATGCTGGCGAGTCTGGGACAGACTGTTCAGCACAGATGTGACTTGCAGGGGCAAGCAAACAGCGGTCACATCTGTGCTGAACATTCGGGAAAAACCCGCTCATCCTTGCCTTGGTCAAGTATGACATATGTAGCAATTTGAACTAAATTAGGCTCAACTGGGCACATGAGGACGTGGAGTTAACCCTGTATAGAGCCTCTGGCTGTTCACCTCATTGCTCTAAATTGTACATACCAGCCTCATTCACTGGCAGATATTCAAACCAGATCCAGGTGGAATTGCTTTGGCACAAAAATGTGCCGGCTGAACAGTGGAGCCCTCACTCCCTCTACCCTCGCCCTGGCACCCCCTCCCCCCAACACACACACACACACGGTTGTTTAATGTGAAGTTAAACCTTTCTCCCTCAAATTATTTATTTTTATTGTGACACAGACTGAAGGTCATGCGTAGGAGCTCTGACCCTGAAGGAGAACATTTTTGGACACACTAATCCACATTGGGACATTATGACATTGAAGAGAAACAAGGCCAGAGGTCCTTTTGTTCTCTCTGATCATTGTCCCAGACAACTCTGCACTTCCGGCATTTTCTGCAGCCTCACAGCCTGGTTACGATCCTATATTGGAACAAGTTTCCCTTTGTAGCAGCTGGTACCACTCTCACCTGAGTCCCAACGTTTTGGGTTCAAGTCCCATCCCGGGGCTTGAGCACCAACAATTAATGGCCGACACTCCGGTGCAGTATTGATGGACTACTGCGCCATCAGAGGTGCTGTCTTCTGGATGGGATGATAAATTGAGGCCATGTCTGCCAGTACAGGTGGATGTACATGATCCCAAGGCTCCATTTCGAAGATGAGCAGGGGAGTTATCCCTGGTGTTATGGCCAATATTTATACTGCAATCAACATCACAAAAAACAAAAGATGCTCTGATCGTTATCACATTGTTGTTTCTGGGTGTGGTTGCAAACTCTGATTATATGTATTCCTGGAGGTTTGCCCTCAAGCTCCAGCCATTATTCGGCTAACACATCCACCCTTCTGATGCACTCACTACCTTCCTACACCAATTGGAAAGTAAAAACTTATTACCTAATGTTCAAAGAAAATGACAAAAAAAGTGACAGAAATGTTCAAAGAAAATGACAAAAAAAACACGTTTTAATGTCCCGGTGATTTTTCTGCAGGAACTGTGCTGGAGGCAGGTGTGGCACAGTGGTTAGCACTGCTGCCGCACAGCGACAGGGACCCGGGTTCAGTTCTGGCCTCGGATGACTGCGCAGAGATTGCGCCTTCTCCCTGTGTTTGCGTGGATCTCCTCCGGGTGATCTGGTTTCCTCCCACAGTCCAAAGATATGTATCGGCCACAGTAAATTGGTTCAGTGTCCAAAGGTTAGGTGGGGTTACAGGGATAGGGCGGAGTGGGCCTGCATGCGTGTGTGTGTGTGGGGGACGCTCTTTCGGTGGGCTAGGGCAGACTCATGGACCAAACGGCCTCCTTCTGCACTGTAGGGATTCTATGATTTGGCAGCAAATGAGCTGCAAATATATATATAAAAAAGCTGGAAATGTAAATGGTGCCCACTCCAGTGTGACGAAGGAGGGTGAACAGTGAGTGAGCTGCTTGCTGGGGTTCTGCTGCCCTGCAGACTAAAGCTATTGACTCACCAACAAGCAGCCAGAGGCTCAGGCTCATTCAGTGGTTGCTAAGGTACCTGCAGCAGAGAGAGAGGTGGAGCCGTGTGTTACGGGAAGTGATGTTGCATTGACGAAGAAAAACCAGCTCACCGCCGCACCCCCCCCCCCCCCCCTACAAAGAGGAGGATGTAAGAGCAATTGAAGTGCATTTAAATGCAAGTTTTCCTAGCAGTGGTTGTTTCCGCGTGTGACCAGTGAGTGATCCCGACTGAGTGCAGCGGCCAAGTCACCTCAGCAGGGTAAGAGGCGGCGGATTGCCCGGCCAGCGCACAATTGCAAACGTTGACGGCCGGACTTTTGGAGCGTTTGATTTTTATTTTTTGTAAAGGTTTTAATCCAATTTAATGAAGTTTCCCCCGCTCCCCCCCCACCCACACATAATTTGCTGTAAATGTCGAATTCTGTCTTTTTTTTATTTGAGAAGAAAAGTTTTTTGGCCACATCTGTGATTAAAATATAGGAAACTAATCTGAAGATCATCATAAGTTAATTTCTGTCCTGGGGAAAAAAGGAGACGGGTTTGTACTTGTTAAGAATGACGTGGGCTAGGCAATTCTTGTAACCGGACACTTCTCAGTTTATCTCCCAGTCTGTCCCCAGACTCTGGGCAGACCACAGGCAACACTTTAGAAGTTAACATTGCCCGTCCCCCCCCCCCCCCCGAGTGACTTGACCCCCAAACGAGTTCTTGCTGTCTGTGTTAGCTGCAGTTTAGCTCCAATATCCTGGATCATCTCACACCTTTGTTTTTTCTTCAACGAGATTAAGAGGTAACTTCCCAGATGATGCCTAGGTTTTGTACAATCGGCCCTGCATTTTTTGTGTGTGTCTCGCAACAAGACGCTCTGGTGTTCTTCAGTATTTCTCCACAAGTCGCCACATTGCTAAATCGAGTGGCACAGTGGTAACGTTAGCACCAGGGACCTGGGTTCGATTCCAGCCTTAGGTGACTGTGTGTGTGGAGTTTGCACATTCCCCCCTTTCTGCGTGCGTTTCCTCCGGGTGCTCTGGTTTCCTCGCAGAGTCCAGAAGATATGCAGGTTAGCTGGGGTTATGGAGTTGGGGCAGGAGAGTGGGACTAGGTAGGGTGCTCCTTTCAGAGGGTCGGTGCAGACTCGATGGGCTGAATGGCCTCCTTCTGTCCTATAGGGATTCTATGGCACCTGGGTGGCCAGGCCAACACCCCTGATGACACATTTATGACTTCACTGGTCCAAAAGATGTGGCATGTTCTTAATAGAACAGTACAGCACAGAACAGGCCCTTCGGCCCTCGATGTTGTGCCGAGCAATGATCACCCTACTCAAACCCATATATCCACCCTATACCCGTAACCCAACAACTCCCCCCCCCATTAACCTTACTCTTAGGACACTACGGGCAATTTAGCATGGCCAATCCACCTAACCCGCACATCTTTAGACTGTGGGAGGAAACCGGAGCACCCGGAGGAAACCCACGCACACAAGGGGAGGACGTGCAGAATCCGCACAGACAGTGACCCAGCCGGGAATGTCTGCAGCATATCTGCAATATTCGGCCAACTGTCCATTTATTGTGTTTGAAGAAGAACAGGTAAGGGGCTATTTGGCATCTTCTTGAATTCTGTGGGATTTGCTATGCTCTCTGTAAGTATGATGAGGTGGTGGCGTAATGATATTATCACTGGACTAATAATCCAGAGACCCAGAGCACTATCTGGGAACAATTCCACCACTGCAGATGGTTAAATGTGAATTGACTAAAAAGTCTAGTGATGACCATGAAGCTATTGTTGTAAAAACCCATCTGGTTCTGTACTGTCCCTTTTAGGGAAGGAAATCTGCCTTCTGGTCTGGCCTATATGTGACTCCAGACCCACAGCAATGTGGTTGACTCTTAACTGCCCCTAGGGATGGGCAATAAATGCTGGCACAGCCTGTGACGGCCACGTCCCATGAACCAAAAAGAAAAGTTAAGGTGGTTATGTGGAAGTTTGTAACTTGGTTTGATGTGAATAACTTTCCTATAATAACATAGGCTTGGGACACCATTGAAGATCCCACTGAAGTAATGTATTGTTCTGTTACGTAGCTACTGGGGGTGGGGTGGCGAGGGTCTGGTTTGTATAAGATCTAGGTGTCTCCTTTTTCTGATATTTCAACCATCATAACAATAGGCCAGGCTTGACGGACTGTCACTTTCATAAACTTAATTCCTGTTTATTCCAAAAATCTGCATTAACTGCTCATCGCTGAATCTGAAACTCCTGTGAAGCAGTGTCAAAGCTGTTTAACGTGCACATTGGATCAATTTAAGAAGTTGGGTTGGTAATAATCCCCACAGACTGTGTGCAGCAGAGAGACTTTCACAGATGTCAGTCAGTGTTGGAACAAATTTTCATTTCTGTCCAAAGAGGGTTCGATGCAGGAAACCAACATTAACCGCCTTTTGTGCCAGCATGCTTTTTACACTGGCTCCCGATATCTACAATGCAGACCACGGAAACACATTAATTCAAACAGTTATTGCGATGACTGTGGCCCTCTGGCTGTGGGTGAATGAGAACATCTCTGTTCCTGTCGCTGGCTTCTCAGCGACTGTGTCACAACAGGTAAGCAGGCTGTTATTACTCATTAACAGCTCACTTGCCTTGCACCACTCCATATGATGTGCTTAAATTTTTTATTATAATTGCCCTCCCACATTGACACAACCAGCCCAACCCCGTAGGTGCCACCTATACTGCTCCTTGGGGAAGCTGGAGTACATGTGCCAATTAATTCTGGATTAAAATCCATGTCTACTTATTTGCTCTCCTCTGAAAGAGCAGGGAGGTTGTATTAAGAGTAGATGGGTTCAGATTCCCTGGCATTGATTGATCGATGATTTTTTAAAAATAGGTTGTTGGGCTGTGGACAAGGTTGCATTGATTGTCCATGCCAAGTTTCCCTTGAAAAGGTGTTGATCAGCAACTACCTGGAACTGCTGGTAGAGTTTTTTTATTTAAAAAAACATGAGTGGCTTGTGGAGCCGCCACCAGAGCTTTTGAGGCAACTAACTAGCCTGGGATTGGTGGTGGGGTGGTGGTTGGGGGGGGGGGGGGGGGGGGGTAGAGGTTGCATGTTGGCCAGACTGCTGTCCTTGTGCTACAGAACTTCAGTTAGAAATTTTACTTTATGACAAAATGGCAACTTTCTTGGTCATTTTTGGTTTCCTGGTGTTCAGGAATGCAAATGAATTATTTGTTTTTGCAAAGGAAGTGTAATTTGAACTGGTTGGGGTAGAAGTGCACCTGGGGCCCTTGTCACAGAATCATAGAATTGTTATGGCACAGGAGGAGGCCATTCAGCCCATCGTGTCTGCACTGGCTCTCCATATGTATGAGGCCTCATCAATACTTTCTTTTTTGTGTTGAGCTGCTGGTGCCTGTTACCTTCCAGTGTCTTGAAGATGACTAATGTCAGGCCATTTGCCATGCTACTGGCAGCCGGAAGGTAAGTCCTGGGGAGACGGACAGGGCTGCCATATATTTTTTTAAATTTAGATTACCCAATTATTTTTTCCAATTAAGGAGCAATTTAATGTGGCCAATCCACCTACCCTGCACATTTTTGGGTTGTGGGGGCGAAACCCACACAGACACGGGGAGAATGTGCAAACTCCACACGGACAGTGACCCAGAGCCGGGATCGAACCTGGGACCTCAGCGCCGTGAGGCGGTTGTGCTAACCACTAGGCCACCGTGCTGCCCTTCGAATTATATTTTGATGAAAGTCTGAAAAATGGATGCGACGAGGTACAATTACTGCCCTGCTATTATTTGGGTTGTTAGTTAAGTTCCACATTACACTCCCACCATGTTACTATATCCAATGTCCAAGCCCACTCTGCCAATCTGAAGCTGGTGTTCACACATTCCTGCTAACTGGATGGTGATGGATCCTTCTCCCTTTCGTTGGCTGCTGCAACTATGAAAAAGATGGCGGGAATGTTCATGATTGGTTGTTGATTTTAAGATTTTGGTTTCCGTGCAACCTGTGGCTGACCATAATTTAAAGAATGCAAATGATGGTGTTCAAAGGGTGTATTTTAATTACTTCTTCCTTGCCGTACAAATAGTGGGCGTGATCTCCCCGGATGGGAACAGAGTCCCAGAGTGTACGCGATTAGCTGGGTGTTTCCTGGCACTCGGACTGCTGAGAAGCACCACGCTATCGAGCAGCCGATGTGTAAATCGGGGGCCTCAGTGGGGAACGTGCGGCTGAGGCTGCACTTAGTCCCATTTTCTGCACAGAGGAACTCCGCTCGACGGAGTGATCAGGCTTAAATGGCGCCCTGATATCTCTTCCCACCGCCCACCCCCCACCACCACCATGCTGTCTCACTCTAGAACATAGAACAGTACAGCACAGAACAGGCCCTTCGGCCCTCAATGTTGTGCCGAGCAATGATCACCCCACTCAAACCCACGTATCCACCCTCTACCCATAACCCAACAACCCCCCCCTTAACCTTACTTTTTAGGACACTATGGGCAATTTAGCATGGCCAATCCACCTAACCCGCACATCTTTGGACTGTGGGAGGAAACCGGAGCACCCGGAGGAAACCCATGCACACACGGGGAGGACGTGCAGACTCCACACAGACAGTAACCCAGCTGGGAATCGAACCTGGGACCCTGGAGCTGTGAAGCATTTATGCTAACCACCATGCTACCGTGCTGCCCATGCCCACTCTAATATGCACATTTGCCAGAAAGTGATCCTCTTCACAATGTGTGGAATTCACATTGTGACGTCTTGTGCGATTCCATTGGATATTTCGAGGTGTGGTGAACTGGGTTGACACTGGAAGAGGGATCTACTGGCTGCGCCGCACTGCTTTTCGGGGACAAGCTGGCTGGTACGTCTCGCTCAGTATGTTTTCTAAACTGGTTAAAATCTCTCCGCTGAGTGGATATTGTGGAGTTGAAATCAGCTTGAGGCTCCGTCAGTCGGTGGCTAGATAGTAAATCATACCTTCCTCTGCTATTCTTGCTGCTGATTTGGGAAGTATTTTAGCTGGGAATAGCGACAGAGTATTGCTCCTTGCACCCCCTTATAGAGTTTGGAGATCCCAAAACGGTGATACTTCAGACCAGCGCAAGATGACCCCATGCTTTAATAGTTACTTCTTCCAGCAGTAAAGGAACTTCTTCCAGCAGTAAAGGAGGAAAGTGGATGGGAACAATACATATTATTGATGCCTTTGCCAATGCACAGGTTGAACAAGTGGTTGTTTCTGCAGCATATCAGTTTTCAGCTCCATGCTTACCATTTTTGCCGTGGCATTTCCTCACAAATATAGGATCATTAAGAATGAAGGATACATTTTATTAAATATCATAGATGGATTGGATTGGATTTGTTTATTGTCACGTGTACCGAGGTACAGTGAAAAGTATTTTTCTGCGAGCAGCTCAACAGATCATTAAGTACATGGAAAGAAAAGGAAATAAAAGAAAATGCATAATAGGGCAACACACGGTATACAATGTAACTACATAAGCACCGGCATCAGATGAAGCATACAGGGTGTAGTGCTAATTAGGTCAGTCCATAAGAGGGTCATTTAGGAGTCTGCTAGCAGTGGGGAAGAAGTAGTTTTTGAGTCTGTGCGTGTTCTCAGACCTCTGTATCTCCTGCCCGATGGAAGAAGTTGGAAGTGAGTAAGTAAGCTGGGTGGAAGGGGTCTTTGATTATGCTGCCCACGATGGGTAAATGAGTGGGAGCCAATTTTTCCCCACTGAAATCCCTGGCCTGTCCCAGAGGTTTATCTCCAATATCTACAGCTCTCCATGAACGATGAGCAAGTGCGAATTGTTTTGGCTGCAACAAAGAATTTGCCTGAGAAAGCAGAATTCTGGTGAAATTTTCCCAATTTACTGTTGCTTCAGTGGATTCAGTCTGAGATTTTTCATAGTGGAGAAGTGGCAGTGTGTATTGAGGTGTGCATTATCACACGCAATGGGCACCTAACTGGAAAAGCTAATGAAGTGCTGGACTCATTTACTCTACATTGGATGCTGCTGTTGCTGTATCTGATGAAATTATCCTTGATACCAGCAAACTGAAATGGGTGTGTTTTGTTCTTGAGCACGACACATTCATTTGAGAAGCAAGAATTTCTATTTTAAAGGATACTGAAGTTTGCTTTCTGTGAAATGCTCAAGAGCAGAGATTATTTTAATAGACAATTGTATTGGATCTGTGCACACGCTCCTGGTACTTCTTGAGTCATCACCTTTTCATTCTTGGAAAAAATGCAACCTTGAAAATGTCAGCAACTGAGTCACTTCAGAAATGAGAGTTGTTTGTAGGGGGTGCTGAGGTGGGTGTTGGAGAGGAAAATGTTTTGCATGCAGTGTGATGGCCGAAGCAGGCTTCAGGGGAAGTGCGTTTGATGAAACATGGAGTTGGGCAAGCGCAGAGTCTCCCACTGTTGGCTGGCATTCCCACCATGGTACCAACTCCTGGTTGTTTTCCCAGGAGGCTGGGTGTCTACCTGCCCACAAGTGGTCCACGGCTTGTTAACTTGATCAAAGGGGTAGCAGGGGCAGCAGGGTAGCATGGTGGTTAGCATAAATGCTTCACAGCTCCAGGGTCCCAGGTTCGATTCCCGGCTGGGTCACTGTCTGTGTGGAGTCTGCACGTCCTCCCCCTGTGTGCGTGGGTTTCCTCCGGGTGCTCCGGTTTCCTCCCACAGTCCAAAAGATGTGGGGGTTAGGTGGATTGGCCATGCTAAATTGCCCGTAGTGTCCTAATAAAAAAAGTAAGGTTAAGGGGGGGTTGTTGGGTTACGGGTATAGGGTGGATACGTGGGTTTGAGTAGGGTGATCATGGCTCGGCACAACATTGAGGGCCGAAGGGCCTGTTCTGTGCTGTACTGTTCTATGTTCTAAAAGGGTCACTTGAGGTCATTTACATAAAATTTACAGTGCGGAAGGAAGCATTTCAGCCCACCGAGTCTGCACCGGCCCTTGGAAAGAGCACCCCAGCCCACACCTCCACCCTATCCCTATAACCCAGTAACCCCACCTAACTATTTTGGACATTAAGCACAATTCATGGCCAATCCACCTAACCTGCACATCTTTGTTGGAGGAAACCAGAGCACCCGGAGAAAACCCACGCAGTCACGGGGAGAACGTGCAAACTCCATAAAGACAGCGACCCAAGCCATAATCAAACCTGGGACCCTGGTGCTGTGAAGCAACAGTGCTAACCACTGTGTAACCATGCTCAGCAATAATACTCTTTATTAGTGTCACAAGTAGACTTACATTAACACTGCAATTAAGTTACTGTGAAAATCCCCTAGTCGCCACATTCCGGCGCCTGTTCAGGTACACTAGGGAGAATTCAGAATGTCCAATTCACCTAACAAGCATGTCTTTTGGGACTTGTGGGAGCAAACCGCAGCGCCCGGAGGAAACCCACGCAAACACGGGGAGAACTTGCGGACTCCGCACCCACAGAGACCCAAGCTGGGAATCGAACATGGGACCCTGGCGCTGTCGAGCAACAGTGCTAACCACTGTGCTACCGTGCCGCTGTTATTGATCAGAGGCCTCATGGAGTTTTTCTGTGAGCCGTAAGGTGGCTCACAGATGGGTGGGGGAGGAAAAATCAGAGCTCCCAAGATCACTTGTCAGGGTGCCCACCCATCCCTTCCTCCACCTCACCGACAGTTACCATACCTACTTGGCCACAGCGGCAATGCTGCTGAAGGCTTTCCCCTCCGCAATGGTGGTCCATCAGCTGCTGTCATTCCTTGATGAGTGCACCCTCTTTCTCACTCAGCCTAAACTGCAGGCTTCAACTCCTGCAGTACTGAAGGGTCTTCCATTGATTGCTGAGCATGCCCTCTTGCCACAAATTGGTCAATCCTGATAAAATGGTGTCTGTCTGTCAGGCGAACTGTTCCAGCCACGGCGTGGGGTTGCGACCTGCATTTGCTGATGCCGGGTTCCTGACCTCCTGTGCTTGGTGTGGAGTTTCGATTTTGCAGTGGAATTTCATACCGAGTCCTCAACCCTGCTCGCTGTGTAAGTGCTGGTTTGTTCAAACCGTCTATTTAGTTGGGGATGTGCAGCGCCGGAGGCAGTAATGTCGCCTTGTTCACTTTTTAGAATGGCAGCAGTAGCAGAGATGTAAAGGGGCCACTGAGAGTCAGGTGAAGCTGGCGGGAGAGCTTTATTCTCTCTCTGGAACAATAGGGCTGTGCATACAAATCTTATCTTGCCTAATGCAGTTTATTTACACATCCTGGTAAATACTTGTATTGGCTAACAAAATAACGAGAAGAATATCAGGAAACTGGGGGTTATCATTTGCTGAATGATATGTGCTGTACAAATATTTTCACACTGGGGGAAAAGTGACTGCCCACCTGAACCACTATAGTCACAAGGGTACCTGTGCAAATAAGCTTACTTTGGGAACAAGGAATATAATTCATGCTGCTGTTCTGTTTAAGACATCCAAATATCCAGCATATTGACTGGACTGTATAAGGACCGTCATCCATGGTTCTTGCCTTCTGTAGTTGCTGGACGATGGGAATTGATGCATGGATGTGGTATTCATTTAATTCACTATTTTTATTAGGTCGTGTATGACTATGAGCTTTCCTGTCCTATGTATGGATCCTGGTCAGCATGTTGACTTTGCATGCAAATATATTTTTTCTAATTTTCAGCATGGGTTCCATTCGTATCACTCCTGCCTCTAGATCGCAAGATTCTGGGTTCAAGTCTCACTCCCAAGTCTCGAGTGCAAGAAACGCGAGCTGATGCTCGGTGCTGAGAGTTATGCCTGGTGTCCTGGCCAATATTGATTCCTCATTCGCACCGCATTTGGGGGTCGGTTAGCTCAGTTGGCTGGACGTCTGGTGATGGACAGCAACCAGCGCGGGTTCAATTCCCATACCGGCTGCGATTATTCATGAAGGCCTCAACCTTGCCCCTCACCCGAGGTGTGGTGACTCTCTGGTTAAATCACCACCCAGGCGGCTCTCAAAAGGGTCCTCTGGGACTGTGCCGACATTTATTTTAAAACAAAAGACACAGATGTACCTGGCCATTGTCACCTTGCAGGTTGTGTAAGTATGTTGTGTGCTAACTTACTGCTGTGTTTCCTACACGATAAAAACGGCTGCAGTTCAAATATTAGGCGATTTGAAACATCTGCCACATGCAATTTTTAAAGAAATGCAAGTTTTGAAGAAAACCACGACAACATTTTGCTAGAATTTCAAGCAACTTTGAAAACAATATAGAAAGTCAGTTCTACTTTAAAAATTCCACGCCCCCCACCCCTCCCACTTCAAGAAAGTGCTTCTCTGCATTATTCGCCTGAACAAGGAGAAGCATTTTAGCTGCAAATGGCTGCTGTTAGTGACAGTGAGCCCAATTGTAGGGAATTCTTGCTGCAGAGAAAGGCAGACTATCTGTCGGAATTAGGCCAAACTTGTCTTGGGATTTATGTCGCAACTTTTGTGACTTTGGAGCGCTCGAGAACACTTCCATGGCAGGTAGGTGAAGCACTCCCTTTGATGTGTAGCCACTGCTGCAATTTTGGAAACGTGGCAACCAAGCTCTCACAGACATGTCCGCCTGTTGATATGACCGAAGGATACATATTGGACAGGGCACCAGGAAAACTCTTGTGATCGTCTTTTGAAACCGTGCCAAAGAAAATTATTGGGCTTAGGGTCTTTACAAACATGAAATGGCTTCTTACAGAACCTGGACCACTTTTACTTTAGTCATAAGTAAACAAATAGGTTGGAGTTCTGAGGGGGGCCTTGTTTCTGATCATTCTGCCGTTATAGTTTCCAGATTTAAAAAAAAACAAGTGGGATTTATTTTACCACTTGGCACACGGGCTTTGGGCTAATGTATTTGTCGTGTTTGAAGACTGCAGCGTTATCAGCTATTTACTCTTCCCTTCAGTTTAACACTTCCAGCTCCACACAATGACTCATGCTATATCCTGTTAGAATGTTTTCTTTCAGAAGCAGCAAGCTTCGGACTGAATTCACGCCTTTATCCCTCATCTCAACTTTGTAATTCTGTACGTTGATTTGGAGGTATTGCTTGTATGGCGACCAATGTGGAACCTTGGACAATATTGTGGACCTGAATGAACATTTAAAGGAAAACAATATTCCATAGAATTCCTACAGGATAGAAGGAGACCATTCGGCCCATCGAGTCGGCACCAACTCTCTGAAAGAGTACCTCACCCAGTCCCAATTTCTCCCTTCCTATCCCCTGTAACCCCAACTAACCCACATATCTCTTTGGGCACTAAAGGGCAATTTAGCATGGCTAATTCACCTAACCTACAAATCTTTGGGCTTTGGGAGGAAACTGGTGCAGATGCAATGAGAAGGTACAATCTCCACACAGTCACCCAAGGCCAGAATTGAACCCGGGTCCCGAGAGCTGTGAGGCAGCAGTGCCAACCTCATCTTTTTTAACTTTTTGATGTTCACCATCATCTTTTCACTTTCGTAGAAAGACCACATGCCCATAAAAAGAAGCAATTGGTAGTTTAGCATCGCAACCAAAAGTAATCTCTGGCTTCCTTTCAGCTTTTAGTTGACAATCTGTACAAAATGGCTCCATCACTTTGGGGATTTCTTCAATTCCAGATTTTCAGGATTGTGTTATGTGGAGAAAGCATTGGGGAAAGGAAGCGATGAAGGGAAGGGGCTTTCGGATGTTAGCTTCACTGTCCTACTGTTTTTTTTCCAGATCTTTTGTCCCTGGGTCTGGTCTTCACCAGAGAGAGCCTTCCAGTGCTGATCAGGTAATTCTGCCCACTCTCCATTTTCCCTCCGGTATCTGTGAATTGATTTAGGTGACTTTGTTTGCTATGGCAACATTGGACAATGAGTGAAATGATACCTTATCTTAAAAAAAAGAGTTGTTCAGTGATGTGACATTTTGCTTTTATACAGAAAGACTAACTCCCTGAAAGGGATTTCCTGAGGTGACTGATTATTTTTTTGTTGTGTAAATGAATACAAATCCGAATGACCAGAATTGCTAAAGTTAATAAATGAATAAAAAGAGAAAGACTTGCATTTATATAGCACTTTTCACAACCAGTGGATGTCAAAATGGAATCCTTACAGTGCAGAAGGAGGCCATTCGGCTCATTGAGTCTGCACCGACACTCCGAAGAAGCATCCCAACCCAGGTCCTATCCCCATAACCCAACCCAACCAAACTGTTTGACACTAAGGGTCAATTTAGTGTGAAAAGAAAATCACCTAACCTGCCAATGTTTGGACTGTGGGAGGAAAATGGAGCACCCGGAGGAAACCCACGCAGAATGTGCAAACTCTGCACAGACAGTTGCCCAAGGTTGGAATCGAACCCAGGTCCCTGGTGCTGTGAGGCAGCAGTGCCAGCCAATGTGCTGCTCTTTTAAACCCTGTTGCAGCCAATTAATTACTTTTGGAATGTAATTACGCCTACTGCGGCAACTAATTTTGCAAATAGCAAGTTCCCACAAAAAGCAAAGTGGTAATGACTAGTTTTTGGTAATATTAATTGAGGGATAAGGGGCGGCACAGTAGCACAGGGGCAGAATGGCAGCATAGTGGGTAGCACTACTGCTTCACTGCTCCAGGTTCTCAGGTTCGATTCCCGGCTTGGGCCACTGTTTGTGCAGAGTCTGCATGTTCTCCCTGTGTCTGCTTGGGTTTCCTACAGGTGCTCCGGTTTCCTCCCACAAGCCCCGAAAGACATGCTTGTTAGGTGAATTGGACATTCTGAATTCTCCTGTGTACTTGAATTGGCGCTGGAATGTGACGACTAGGGGATTTTCACAGTAACTTAATTTCAGTTTTAAGGTAAGCCTACTTGGGCCAATAATAAAGATTACATCAATATTGGCCAGGTGCTATTACTCCTGCTGTTCTTTAAAATAATACCTTGAGATCTTTTACATTCACCGCGCAAACAGATTCGACTTTGCGTGTCATGGAAATGTTGTCCGAAAGATGGACCGTGTAGCAGTGCAGCACTCCCTTGATATTGCACTGAAATCCCTGCCTTGATTTTTGTGGTGGAATGGAACTTGAACTTGGAGCCAAATGAAGATTTCCCTCATTGGTTCAAATATATGTCGCAATGCTCCCATATGCTCCAACCATTAACTGATCTAAAATGTACACAAAACCATTGGACTCAATATCTCTAATTTAACACGGTGGCGCAGTGGGTAAACCCTGTTGCCTCACGGCGCCGAGGTCCCAGGTTCCATCCCGGCTCTGGGTCACTGTCCGTGTGGAGTATGCACATTCTCCCCCTGTCTGCGTGGGTTTCGCCCCCACAACCCAAAGATGTGCAGGGTAGGTGGATTGGCCACGCTAAATTGTCCCTTAATTGGTAAAAATGAATTGGGTACTCTAAATTTATTAAAAATTATATCTTTAATATATTATACAAGTAAATTTGACTTCTGAACTAAATATTCTTTCAATATTCACACTCCCTAAGCAAAGCACCTTTTGCATTCTGCAGTGCAGCATTCCAGTGATATTTATTTTAAGCTTGTTTGGGATTTTAAAAAGAAAATCTGTGTTGTTATCTCTAGTGCTCACTCTGCAATGTAAATCAGCTTGATGAGGTATCCAAGAACTGAGTCAGATCACACGATTAACCAGTCTATTAACTCTAAAATGATAAAACTTGTCAGAGTATTTATAACCTGTTCCATTAACTGCGGCCTTAAACCTTTCGTTTAACCTTTTTTGGAAGAGTTCTGGCGTGTGGGCACTGCAAGCAACAATGTGAGAGTGTTGCAATTATTTACTTTCCAGTTATGATGTAGTAATTTAACTACCCACAAGGTCGTGTCACCCCAGTGAAAATACACAGCAATTAACGGCTAGCAGCAATTGTTTCTTTTTCCGGGATTCATTCAGCACTACATCTCCTGCATTTAATTGGATAGTTGCTTCAGTAGGCTCTAAGCAGTAACTAGGTTAAGTGACTTTTCCCGCAAGTATAAACATAACTTTATTGCAATGCTCCTCTTGGGGTTAAGCGGTAATGTGGTCCTATTGCTACTTGTCACTGGACTAACAATCCGGAGACCTGGGGCATCGCTGTGGGGTTCAAATTCCACCACTACTGATGGTGAAATTTGAATTCAATAAAAATCTGGAATTGAAATTCTAAAACGTTATCATAAAACTATTGTCGATTGTTGTATAAACCTATCTGGTTCATTAATGCCCTTTAGGGAAGGAATTCTGTCATCCTTGCCCGGTCTGACCTCTGTGCGTCTGCAGACCCACACAACAATGCGGTTGACTCTTAAAATGCCCTCTTGAGATGATCTGGCAAAGGCACCCAGTTCAAAGGCGATTGGTAATAAATGCTGGCGCAGCCAGCGATGTCCACATCCCCATATCTTATTTAAAAATGGTTAATCAACAGTTTTTACACTGGGAATGATGCGGTCTTTGACTTGTTCTGCAAAATTGACTTGTTTTCATTTCTAAAGAGCTTTAGCGCATTACTTTGAGGCGACAGAAGGTTGTTAGATGATCAGTGGATTTGGTACCAAATTATGATTTTAAAAAAAAAGTTACATTTACTGTATTTCGATAATTACATTGTAGTAACTGGATGTTACAGCTGATCGGTCTGGGGTTACACACAAAACTTAAATGTTCCTCCTTTTTTGCCATTCTGCATGTTTTTAACGTATGTCTAAAAGTCATGTGCAAGCTGCTCCTTCTACTTTTGGCTGATATCTAATGGAGCATAGCACTGGTCTTAAATAAAAGAATGACGATGGAGAAATATGGAGCTGCTCTCAACACTTTACACGGAAGACTTGCAATTCCATAGTTTTCAACTGGCTGCACAGATGGCCTCCTATTCAACCCTCGCGTTACTGAGGTTCCATGTACCCCTTTCACTCGTTGATGTCTAACAGGGAGGGGGGGGGGGAAGAAGGGTGGAAAAAGAGAAGGCTGGTTAAGAGCGGTGAATGATTTTTGATTGTATCATCTACCCACAGGAAGTGGAGGCTTCAGTCAGTCTTTGAAAGTGCGTGATCAAGAGGGCCTGGTTTAACTGTGTGTATACTCTGAAAATGGAACAAACTCTCTCTTTTCTCAATTGGTCCCTCGTGCCAGTGTTGGGCAGGTCAGGGAGGTGGATGCTGCATGAGGGGGAGACGGAGCAACAAATGGGAGTTTAATTTCAATGACTGTCTTCCGACTCCCTATTGGTAATTTATGAAATGAAAATTAGATTGTTTTTATAGTTGTAATAATATCTTCTAGAGGTCTTGTGGTGCTGTGGCAATGTGCCTACCTCTGGGCAATGAGCTCTGGGTTAGAATCCCATCTTGGCCATGGAAGATGCATTGATCACATGGTCACAAACAGGTTGAATGTCAACCTGTAAACCCTTTCACTACGCCTACTGGCAGGTGGTAAAGAGTGGGGACAGTTCCCTGGTCAGCCATACTTCAAGTGGCAACGACTAACCAATGCAATACCTTGCCAGCAATAATCATGCATCTATCCAATGGAAGTCCATGGTTGCCAATGCTCGCTTGGGGCATGGTACCTGAAGGAGGGGGTGGATTAGCATCATTGCTCATCTAACTTTATTCGCACTAAGTTTTAAATTGGGGGAACCACCTTTTGTATAAAGCATTTCCTCTTTATAATTCAGTGTTTTTTTTTTAGTTTTGTAAACTATCTCCTCTATTAGGAAGAGCCAGCATGGATTTCTAAACTGGAAATGGTGTTTAACTATTGGCTGGAGTTTTTTTCAGGAAATAACAAAGGCTCAATGAGGGTAATGCTGTTGATGTGTTTTACTTGGACTTTCAGAAGGCATTCGATACAGTGCCACACACCAGACTTGTAAGAAAAATGATATCTCATGGATTAAAAGGGATAGCAGCAATGTGGATACAGAATTGGCTGAATAATAGGAAGCAGAGAGTAATGGCCAACGGATATTTTTCGGGCTGGAGGAAAGTTTGTAGCAGTATACCCAGGGGTCGATATTATATAATAATCTAGATCTTGGTGTGCAGGGGACAGTTTCAAAGATAATACAAAATCTGGAAGTATTATAAACTGTGAAAAGGACAGTTTAGAACAAGGATAAGGACAAGTTGGTGGAGTGGGCAGAGAAGTGGCAGATGAAGTTCAATGCGGAGACATGTGATGTGATGCATTTTGGTAGGACGAACATGGAGAGACAATATAAAATAAGGGGTGCAGGAGCAGAGGGACCAGGTGTATATGTGCATAGAGGCTGATGTTAGCCCAGTGGGCTAAACAGCTGGCTTGTAACGCTGTAATGCAGAACAATGCCAGCAGCGTGGGTTCAATTCCCATACTAGCCTCCCCGAACAGGCGCCGGAATGTGGCGACTAGGGGCCTACTTGTGACAATAAGCGATTTATTATTATTAACCATTTGAAAGGTGACAGGCCAGGTGGAGAGAACAATTAATAAAGCATATAATGTTAGAACAAAGAAAAGTACAGCACAGGAACAGGCCCTCTGGCCCTCAAAGCCTGCACTGGCCCTGCTGCCAATCTAACCTAAAACCTTCTACACTTCCGCGGTCTGTATCCCTCTATTCCCATCCTATTCATGTATTTGTCAAGCTGCCCCTTAAACATCACTATCGTACCTGCTTCCACCACCATCTCCGGCAGCGAGGTCCAGGCATCCACTACTTTCTGTGTTTATTAAAAAAAACGTCCCTCACACATCTCGTCTAAATTTTCCCCTCTCACCTTAAACCTATGCCCCCTAGTAATTGAGTCTTCCACCCTGGGGAAAAAGCTTCTGACTATCCACTCTGATCATACCCCTCATTATTTCGTAGACAACTTCTATCCGGTCGCCCCTCAGCCTTCGTTGTTCCAGTAAGAACAAACCGAGTTTATCCAACCTTTCCTCGTAGCTAATGCCCTCCATACCAGGCAACATCCTGGTAAACCTCTTCTGCATCCTCTCCAAAGCCTCCACATCCTCCTGGTAGTATGGCAACTAGAATTGAACATTATATTCCAAGTGTGGTTCTATACTGCTGCAGCATGACTTGCCAATTTGTGTACTCAATGTCCCAGCTGATGAAGACCAGTATGCCTTGTGCCTTCTTGACTACCTTCTTTCCCTGTGTTGCCACTTTCAATGACCTGTGGACTTGTTCACCCAGATCCCCCTGCCTGCCAATACTCGGGTTTTGCTATTTACTGTATATTTCCCACCTGTATTAGATCTTCCAAAATGCATTACCTCACATTTGTATTCTGGGCTTTATTCATCGGGGCATAGAGTACAAGAGCAAGGAGGTTATGCTGAACCTATACACTAATTGAACCATAGACACTAATTGGGCCTCGGCTAGAATGTAAACATCTGGCTGTGACACTATGGGAAGAATGTGAATGCAATGGAGAGCATGCAGAAGAGGTTTACAAGAATGGTTCCAGAGCTGAGAAACTTGGCTATGAAGATGGATCGGTGAGATGGGCCGTTCTCCTTGGAGAGAAGGCGGCTAAAAGTAGATTTGATGGAGATGTTCAAAATCGTGAGGGGGGGGGGGGGGGGGGGGGAGACAAAACAGATGGGGAGAAACTGTTCCCTCTCTTCAAAGGACCAAGAACGAGAGGGCACAGATTTAATGTGATTTGCAAAAGGAACAAATGTGATGAGAGAAAAACATTTTCACACAACAAGTGGTCCAGGTCCGGAATGTCCTGCCTGGAAGTGCAGTGGAGGCAGGTTCAACTGAGGCATTCAAGAGGACATTAGACGATGACTTGAATAGAGACAAGTTGCAGGGATATGGGGAGAAGGCAGTAGAATGGCACAAAGTCATAACGCTCATTTGGAGAGCCTGTGCAGACACGATGGGCCGAATGGTCTCCTCCTGCACTGTAGCAATGCTGTGATTCATCCTTCCTCTTCTCTAATTTTGCAAGTTTAAAGGCTTTTACTCTTCTGACAAGGAGAAGCAATTTTGTTGGGTATTATTAATATCTGCAACACATGCTCGAGGTTGTAAAAGTGCAGGCTTTGCATTCTGGATGAGACTGCCTGTCTCACAGTGACGGTGCCATGAACTGGTTGCAGTATTAAGTGTCGCAGCCCCTATGCCTATATTGTTCTTTTATCTAATTTAATTCAGGAAGCTGCCTTTAGCAGATTGAATTGGCAAAACAGAAAATAACAAATCGGTGCAGATGATGTGCTTGTACACCTGCTTTTCGATCCTCACTCAATAATTTGCAGTCTCTGCTATTTATTGATACCCCTACAGTCCTGATGTGTCTCGCCTGTATAGGCTGCAATAAGTTGGTATTATCCCCCTTCATAACTCGTGCAAAACCTGGTACCATTATTTGACTTTCTTGGAATCCCTCCACATCTATGTTTGAAGGAATGTCTTGTATTGTACATAAGTTTCCCATTCCGCATCTTGTTATTTCAGCTCCGTTAGCGTAACTGAAGGCAGAGATATTTGAAAAGCAGCTGGTTCTGATGAGAGGTAATTGGCCTGAACCGAGATGTTTGCCTCCCTTCCTTCCTCCACCAATACTGCCTGACCTCCTGAATACCCCTCCGCGTTTGCTGGGTTTGATTTCTCTTGGACTTTGTCAAGCAGCCTCTTTTGTGTTGTGCTTTAATAGCTGGTGTTATTATCAGTGAGGGGTGGAATTCATTAATAACTCTTCTCATTCCCATTGCCCTGCCTGGGAGGAGTTCCTCAGCACCAAGACTCTCGACCTTTACATTCTTTGGCTCCATTTCACATTGTGAAGTGCCCTCAACAGTTAAGTCCAAAGGGAAACTACCGTTGTTAAACATCTCTCAAAAAGATGCCTCCTTTTTTAAAAAAGAAAGCAAAAATGCCTGGTCCAGTTAATTACTTTTTTTGACCAACTGACTGGATTGTTTCCAGGTTCCACCATTATTTGCATCCTAAATAATTCTATTATGCCTAATATATATATATCAATGACCTTGCAGCACTCTCTCCCATGTTATGATATGAGAGAGTCTCACACCTGTTGAGTTTGGGCTTTTCCCAGTACTCCCATGTCTGCAACTAGCAGTTTGAAGAAGCAGACCCTTTAGCACAGGGGTGGGCAAACTACGGCCCGCCAAAGGTCTTTATGCGGCCCACCAAGATCAAGTAATTAAAAAAAAAAAGTTGTTTTTTTTAATTTAAGGGGGGGGGGGGGGGGGGGGGGGGGGGGGCGCTGTTGGGTTACTGGCATAGGGTGGATACGTTGACTTGAGTAGGGTGATCATTGCTCGGCACAACATGTGTTTCATGTGAAGTTTCTACTTTAAAATATTAATTAATAAAAATTAATTGCTTTTTTTTCTTTAAAAACCTTTTATTTTGGCTATTTTAAATATTAATTATTTTACTTAATGTACTATGCGGCACTTTAAAATTGTGAATTTCTGAATGTGGCCCTTGCACGGAAAAGTTTGCCCACCCCTGCTTTAGCAACTGAAACCTGTATCCTTTCTTAACAAAAGTGCGTCACTGTGCCCATGTGTTTAAAACTAACAGACCTATAACCATTCACTGCAGATAATTATGTTATTTTGTTACCCTAGAAAGGGTAAGATATCAGAGCAATGGGTGCAGGCTAAAACTACCAGGTCAAATTTATTTACCGACTCGATAATATACAGAAGTTCCGACTGTTGTTGACGTTCACATGAAGATTTTAAAAAGTGAAAAGCGTTCCACTTTATTCGTGGCGTTTGTCATCAAGTGACAACTGCAAGGCAGAGATACAGATTGTCGAAGATCCTTTGGAATTTCCTTTTTGAAATAAGCAAAGAGATGTTTCCAGTCGGGGGAGCAATTGTAGCTTTCCTTTGTAAATATTCCGTACTTTCCTGGAAAATGTTGGCATGAACAATTTGGAATTTCCTGTTTTGTGTTTATTTATTTGAGTAAAATGTTCAAGGAGAATTTTTCAACTCTTGTGATCTGGGAGATATGATCTACTTAGTGAGCAGATTTTGTTTTTCATACTGTTGTTTCATACAGGAGACAGAATGTAGTGAAACTATGCTGTCCTTGGAGGATGATAGCTGTGTGTGTCTGTACTTTGTCCTTCCCGTAACTTGTGGGAATTCCCAGTTGTAAGTTTCCTGCAGGCCTAACTCTTTTTTTCCCTCCCTCTGGCCAAATGTCTCTTAAACAGTCGCAGCCGTGCATTGTTTCTGGGTCTGCCCTGAACCTAATTGGGAATCCTGCGGCAAGTAACCCCCCCCCCCCCAAAAAGCCTGTCCACTATCTACAAGGTATCCTGTGATGGACTACTCAATGGGCTGAATGGCCTTCTTCTGCACTGCAAATTCTATGGTTCTACAATACTCTTCATTTGCCTGGAGGAGTGCAGCTCCAACAACATTCAAGAAGCTTAACATCGTCCAGGACAAAGTTGCCCCTTCCGTTGACATTCACTCCCTCCACCACCAGCGAACAGTGGCAGCCATGTGTACCATCCACAAGATGCAGTGCAGGAACTCACGAAGGTTCCTTGGGCAGCACCTTCCAACCCCATGACCGCAGGGCATAATCAAAAAGTAAGGGGTCGCCCATTTAAGACCGAGATGAGGAGGAATTTCTTCTGAGGGTATTGAATCTGTGGAATTCTTTACCGTAGCGAGCTGTAGAGGCTGAGTCATTCAAAATGTCCAAGACTGAGATGGGCAGATTTTAATCAGTAAGGGAATTGATGGTTATGTGGATAAGGTGGGAAAGTAGAGTTGAGGATTATATTAGATCAGCCATGATCTCATTAAATGGCAGATCACATTTGATGGGCCGAGTGGCATCCCTCTGCTCCTGCATCTTATAGACCACTACCAAATCAAAGGACAAAGGCAGCAGATACCTGAGAGCACCACCACCAACTGGAGGTTCCCTTCCAAGTCACCTTCCATTCTGACTAGGGAATATATTGCTGTTCCTTCACTGTCCCTGGGTCAAAATCCTGGAATTCCCTCCTTAACAGTACTTTGGATTTTCCTACACCTCTGGGACTGCAGCTGTTCAGGATAGCAGCTCATCTCCATGTTCTCGAGGGCAGCTAGGGACGGGCAATAAATGTTGGCCTTGCCAACGAAGCCTGTATCCCGTAAATGAGAAGATGCTCTCTGTAGGTTTAAAATTGTTGTCTGAAAATCCCTGATCTCTCTTACAGCTCCAGTACTGATTGTAGAGTAGAACAAGCAGCAACTGATGATCCATGAAATTCCTACCTTGATTTGAGGTTTAATGTTTTAAACTTTTTAACTTTGATGTCTAACAATGTGTGACACTGCAGAGCTCTTTTCTCACGTGGAAGCATTCCAGTTTTACCTTTTTGTTTCTTTAGACCAGCAGAATGACTTATTGAAAAACCTTCAATGATCCTAAACCCAACAGAAAGCACATAGATGTGCCGTGTGAGAGTGCCTTTAAGAAATGGGTGTTTATAAATGGGTGTGTATATCAATATCTGGAGGGAGAGTACCTTTAAGAAATGGGTGTTTAGTACTGTAGTGATGTCAGAGTGGGTGGAGCTGGGCTGTCTGTCAGCGTTTCATTTTTGTTTTAGGCTGTTTGCTGCAGGGTGTGTTTTAGTTTCGTTTTCAGTGTTGGAGCTGAAGCCAGACCAAGCAGGTGTACTGTTGATCTCTCTGCCATGAAAAGACTATCTCTTGATCATTTGGTGAATTCAGAATTATAAATGTTCTCAGTAGTGAATGTAAACCTAATGTGCTTCTGATAAAAGGTGTTTCTTTTGTCTTCTGGACGTTGTTTGGGAAGTTATTAAGGATTACTTAGTGTTGTATTCTTTGGGGGTTGCATTTGAATTGATGGTTGCTAAGATGTTCACTGTATGTTTTAAAAAGGTTCACTTGAGTTCATGGAATAAATATTGTTTTGCTTTTAAAAAAAACTTTTCCATTTCTGCTGTACCACACCTGTAGAGTGGGATGTGTGCTCCCCATGCAACAATCTATTAAAAGTTGTGGGTCAGGTGAACTCCATGATACACTTTGGGGTCTCTAAACCCTTGCCCATAACAGATGGAATAGTCATGTAGGATACAAAAGTTGCTGGGGAAGAACATTGGGGCTAAGAATCCAATGGATTTGAGGGGATGGGTTAGGATGATGAGGTTGACTGATTTTGACACAGCGACTGTGAAAAGTATATTTCCAAGTCAATATGGTGAGTGGCTTGGAGGGGAACTTGGAGGTAGTATTTCCATGTGTCTCTTGTCTTTGTCCTTTTAAGTGGTAGAGGTTGCAGCATTGGAATCTTGTCGATGATACACACTGCTGTCACTGTGCTCCAGTGGTAGAGGGAGTTCATGTTTAAGATGGTAGATGGGGTCCAGATCAAGTGGGCTGCTTTGCCTTGGATGATGTCAAGTTTCTTGAATGTTGGAGCTGCACTCATCCAGGCAAGTAAAGAGTATTCCATCACATTCCTGACTTGTATCTTTTAGATGGTGAACAGGCTTTGGGGTGTCAGGAGATGAGTTATACTTTGCAGGATTCCCAGCCTTTTGCTGTTTGTACCTACAGTATTCATGCTGGTCCAGTTCTGTTTCTGATCGATGGTAGCCCCAGGGGATTGACAGTGGGTGATTCTGTGACAGTAATGCCATACTTTGTCAAAGGTTGATGGTTTTTAAAAAGTTTTTTCCAATTAATGGGCAATTTAGCATGGCCAATCCACCTACATCTTTTGGGTTGTGGGGGTTGGACCCAAGCAGACACTGCGAAAATGTGTAAACTCCACATAGACAGTTACCCGGGGCTGGGATCGAACCCGGGTCCTCGGCTCTATGAGATGGTTCAATTCTCTCTCTTGTTGGAGATGGTCATTGACTGGCACTTGTGTAGTGTAGATGTTGCTTTCCACTTAACAGTGCAGGCCAGGATGTTGCTCTGACCTTGCTGCTTATGGGCGCCGACTGCTTCGGTAAGTGAGGAGTTGAGAATGGCACTGAACATTGTGCAATCATCAGCGAATGTCCCACTTCTGACCTTGTGATGGAAGCAAGGTCACTGATGAAGCAGCTGAAGATGGTTGGGCTGAGGAATATCCAGGAAACTGCTGCAGTAATTTCCTGGGGCTGAGATGATTGACCTCCAACAATCACAACCATTTTCCTTGTGTACTGTAGTAGAAACAGAAAATGATGAGAAAGCTCAGCAGGTATGTGGAGAGAGAAACCGAGTTAACATTTCAAGTACGCTACGACTTTTCTTCAACTCTTCCTTTTGTACTTGATATGGCTCCAACCAGTGGAGAATTATTTCGCCCCCACCCAATTCCCAATTGACTTTAATTTTGCCAGGACTCCTTGATGTTAACAGTAGCCACTGTCTCCTCGCCACTGTGATTCAGCTCTTTTGTCCATATTTGGACCAAGGCTGCAGAGCCAGTGCTTGACACCGTCAAAGCACCTTCCAACATGTTGCTGATGATTGATTCAAAGTAGATTAATGAGGCGGTAATTGGCTGGATTGGATTATCCTGCTTTTTGTGGATCTAACAATGCCTGGTAGATGTCAGTGTTGTAGTTGTATTGGAACAGCTTTGCTAGGGCTGTGACTAGTTCTGGAGAACAGCTTTGCTAGGGCTGTGACTAGTTCTGGAGAACAGCTTTGCTAGGGCTGTGATTAGTTCTGGAGCACAAGTTTTTAGTGTTGCTAAAGACATTGATGCTATTAGGGCCTGTGGCCTTTGTGGTATCCAGTGCCTTCAGTCATCTTTTAATATCACGCGGAGTGTGTTTGAAATGGCTGATGACAGCCATCTATGATGTTGGGAACTTCAGGCAGAGACATGAGCTGCGTCATCCACTCAACACTTCTGGCTGAAGATGTTTGTAAATACCTTGGCCGGGATTCTAAAATCCTGCCCCGACGCCGGCTTCCCCATTCCCAGCGCTGATTCTCGGGTGCCCGCCGCGTCGGTTGGGGGTCATTGACAGCGGCTCCTCCCACCGATTCTCCGGGCCCCGATGGGCCGAGTGGCCGACGAGTTTGACCGAGTCCCGCCAGCGTGGGTTACTCTGGTCCCACACGGTGGGACCTGGAAGGTGAGTCGGGGGGGGGGGCTGTCCTCGAAAGGGGGGGGGAACCCACGGTGGCCTGGCCCGGAATCGGGCCTACCGATCGGCGGGTGGGCTGGTTCCATGGGGGCTTATTTTACTCCGTGTCGGGCCCCTGTAGGGCTCCGACATATTGCCCAGGGACCGGCACGGAGAAGGGAACTCCCGCGCATGCGTGGAAATCACGCCGTTCCGCACATGCGCAGAGCTGCGGGGACCACTCCGGTGCCAATCTAGCCCCCTGGGAAGGGGAGCATTCCCCATTATCGGGGACCATTGACGCCGGTGTGGTTGGCGCAGCTTTTCACGCCAGCGTGGAGACATAGCCCCGTTATTGGAGAATCTCGTCCCTTGTCTTTTACATTTAATATGCTGAGCTTCCCCATTATTGAGGACTTGCAGACCTTTGAACTGATTTGTTGGTTGTGGGGTTACTTTCTTTGTCAATCACATTCTGCTGTTTTAGCATGCATATAGTCCTGTGTTGTAGCTTTGCCAGCTTGGCAATTCACCTTTAGATATGTCTGGTGCTGCTCCTGCATACTTTGCTTTGATTGATTAAACTAAAAATATGGTTCCATAGTTTCCATCAGTCCATCTGGAACCTTGTACACAAATGTTTTGTTGTTGCAAACCATTTCTCACATTATTGGAAAACCATGGGCGGCATTCTCCCCTACCCGGCGTGACGGAGGGTCCCGGAGTAGGGGAGTGGCGCCAACCACTCGGGGGTCGCGCCATCCCCGCGCTGGAGCGGTTAGCACCAGAAGACCAGCGCAAAAAAACGGCGCCCCCGGTGCGGGGCTGGCCGAAAGGCTTTTGCCGGTCGACGCATGCGCCGGCAGTGACGTCAGCGGCCAGCACATGCGCGATGCGGGGTTCTCTTCCGTGGCGGCGCGGAAGGAGAAAGAGTGCAGCCAGGGCACTGGCCCGGAGTCTGAGTGGGGGGCCCCGATCGTGGGACAGGCCACCGTGGGGGCACCCCCTGGGGTTCGATCGCCCCCCCAGGACACCGGGGGCCTGCTCGCGCCGCTGAGCTCGCCGTTCCAGAGGTGGTTTAAACCTCGGCGGCGGGAGAGGCCTCCCAGCGGCGGGACTTCGGCCCATCCGGGCCGGAGAATCGCCGCAGGGGCCTCTCCGATCGGCGGGGCGAGATTCCTGCCCCCGCCACTTCCCGGGTGGCGGAGAATCTCTGCCACGGCGGGGGCGGGATTTTAGGCACCCCCAGGCGATTCTCCGACCCTGCGTAGGGTTGGAGAATTTCGCCCCATGAGTATGGAAAACCCTATCTTGAGGAACACTGAAATTTGTAATGATGTGGGGTGGAAGATGAAATAATTTTTACTTTGCCAATCTCTTGTTAAATGAAGGTGTTGAGCCCAACCCAAAGCAGTTTACAGAATTTACAGTGCAGAAGGAGGCCATTTGGCCCATCGAGTCTGCACTGGCTCTTGGAAAGAGCACCCTACTCAAGCCCACACCTCCACCCTCTCCCCATAACCCAGTAACCCCACCCAACACTAAGGGCAATTGTGGACACTAAGGGCAATTTAGCATGGCCAATCCACCTAACCTGCACATCTTTGGACTTTTCCTACCCTGATTCTAGTGTTAAGAACAATATTTAATTTTTAAGTTGAATATATATATTTGGGTGTTAAGTAAGGTATCAAGGGTTCCATTTCATTTGGGTTTTGTTTGAACTTCAGTGCCGGAATGTCTATAACTGTGATGCTACCATAGTCTTTCTATTCCATGCCTCATTAGGTCTTTTGGGTTTGTTTGTGTATGGACGTTTTAATGAAGGTTTGCAACCCTTGAAGTAAAATACTTGGGCTGAGAGGTCAAAAGTTGAGAGCAATTGTTTGGAAAAAAAATCCCCCAAATTAAAAAAAAATCTACTGTTGCTGAGCAACAGTGGTCCAAACACACAGAAAAAGTCAGAAGGGAGAGTTCAGTGTGTGGGTCAGAGAGTGAAGATGGGATTTTGTTCTGAGAAGAAAACACTACAAGTCTGTTGGCGATAGTAGTTGACTGAATAGTCAGTTTTAGAACTCCATAAAGTGATCAGTTTAGCAGAGGTGCCACTGGGAAAATGAGTTTCGGGAACTCTGTGTTTGCTCTGCATTTGAAGCAATAGTGAGTTTAGAGCAAGGTTTTGGGCCTCTGGGAGAGGTACAGGTTGGGTGCAGTGTTGTGAATGCTTAGGAATTCACTGCAAGAAAACTATTTGCAACTGTGTTAGTCCCAAGTGTCAAGATAGTGATAAATCTTTACTGGTTTGTGTGTCGCTACAAATATTGCTGGACTGAAGGAATAGTGTACATTTCAAGCATCATCATGTTCTTGTATTGAGATCTTTGCAACCTTTCGCGTCTGGTTTAATATAGTTAATTTTTTATTCAATATTTGTCTTGAGTTCATCAGTAGACTCCTGTGAATTTATTCAGTAACTTTTCCTCCACTGTTTTCTATTCCCTCTGGCAACTGACTTGTCCAGAATTGACATCAGCTGGGATTGTAATATGAGAAATGGGGCTTTTCTAGGTAAACTGTGTAGGTACTGACGCCACCCAAACCATGGCATGAGTTTATTTAAGATAATTTTGCCAAATTTTCATATCAATCCTTATCTATTAGTCAAAGTGTTTTCACACTCTCATGACAACTTGTGCTAATTTTATGTTTTTGATGTGAATTGCACCTGAGGTCCCTGATGATAGTTTATGTTCTATGCTGTGAGATTCAATTGGTCCTATATTCTGTCCAAAACAAAAGAAAACTGGTCCAAAATCGCAGGCTCCTGATTTACTGCCCACTGGCTCTTTCGAAAGGTGCTGTTCTGTGGATACTATGGGAGGTTCAAATACCCCAAAGTTTAAAAAAAAATAAAAAATTTAGAGTAGCAAATAATTTTTTTCCCCAAGGGGCTATTTAGCATGACTAATTGACCTACCCTGCACCTCTTTTTGGATTGTGGAGGTGAGACCCACGCAGACATTGGGAGAATGTGCAAACACCACACAGATGGTGACCTGGGGCTAGGATTGAACCTGGGTCCTCGGTGGCATGAGACAGCAGTGCTAATCACTGTGTCAATGTGCTGCCCCAAATACCCCAAAATTTGACGATTGTTAATGTTCCTCATTGCATCATGGTTAATGCCATTTCATGCAGAAACTGAAGCCCATTATCTGTACTTCAGCAAGGAATTAATAATTTCCTCATTTTCCAAATGTAACAGTGAGGAGAGATGTGGTATATGTTATACTGTTGAATACAGGAGTCTGAATTTCACTTGCATATATTTGGCTGTTGCATGCAGTTAGATTACGGGGTTAAAGTGCTGCCTGAATTCTAATCATCTTCCTTTTTGCAATGAAACTAGTCATCTATACGTGATCCTTGTTTTTGTGGCTGGAAGTACTCTGACTAGGGTTGCACTATGGCCACCCATTTTGTCATGCTGCAAATCAATTTTGCAAAAACCTCACCACCCTGTTTCATAGAACATAGAACATAGAACGATACAGCGCAGTACAGGCCCTTCGGCCCTCGATGTTGCACCGACATGGAAAAAATCTAAAGGCCATCTAACCTACACTATGCCCTTATCATCCATATGCTTATCCAATAAATTTTTAAATGCCCTCAATGTTGGCATGTTCACTACTGTTGCAGGTAGGGCATTCCACGGCCTCACCACTCTTTGCGTAAAAAACCCACCTCTGACCTCTGTCCTATATCTATTACCCCTCAATTTAAGGCTATGTCCCCTCGTGCTAGCCACCTCCATCCGCGGGAGAAGGCTCTCGCTGTCCACCCTATCTAACCCTCTGATCATTTTGTATGCCTCTATTAAGTCACCTCTTAACCTTCTTCTCTCTAACGAAAACAACCTCAAGTCCATCAGCCTTTCCTCATAAGATTTTCCCTCCATACCAGGCAACATCCTGGTAAATCTCCTCTGCACCCGTTCCAAAGCTTCCACGTCCTTCCTATAATGAGGCGACCAGAACTGTACGCAATACTCCAAATGCGGCCGTACTAGAGTTTTGTACAACTGCAACATGACCTCATGGCTCCGGAACTCAATCCCTCTACCAATAAAGGCCAACACACCATAGGCCTTCTTCACAACCCTATCAACCTGGGTGGCAACTTTCAGGGATCTATGTACATGGACACCGAGATCCCTCTGCTCATCCACACTACCAAGAATTTTACCATTAGATAAATATTCCGCATTTCTGTTATTCTTTCCAAAGTGAATCACCTCACACTTCTCCACATTAAACTCCATTTGCCACCTCTCAGCCCAGCTCTGCAGCTTATCTATGTCCCTCTGTAACCTGCAACATCCTTCCGCACTGTCTACAACTCCACCGACTTTAGTGTCGTCTGCAAATTTACTCACCCATCCTTCTGCGCCCTCCTCTAGGTCATTTATAAAAATGACAAACAGCAACGGCCCCAGAACAGATCCTTGTGGTACGCCACTCGTAACTGAACTCCATTCTGAACATTTCCCATCAACTACCACTCTCTGTCTTCTTTCAACTAGCCAATTTCTGATCCACATCTCTAAATCACCCTCAATCCCCAGCCTCCGTATTTTCTGCAATAGACGACCGTGGGGAACCTTATCAAACGCTTTACTGAAATCCATATACACCACATCAACTGCTCTACCCTCGTCTACCTGTTCAGTCACCTTCTCAAAGAACTCGATAAGGTTTGTGAGGCATGACCTACCCTTCACAAAACCATGCTGACTGTCCCTAATCATATTATTCCTATCTAGATGATTATAAATCGTATCTTTTATAATCCTCTCCAAGACTTTACCCACCACAGACGTTAGGCTCACCGGCCTATAGTTACCGGGGTTATCTCTACTCCCCTTCTTGAACAAAGGGACCACATTTGCTATCCTCCAGTCCTCTGGCACTATTCCTGTAGCCAATGATGACCTAAAAATCAAAGCCAAAGGCTCAGCAATCTCTTCCCTGGCTTCCCAGAGAATCCTAGGATAAATCCCATCCGGCCCCGGGGACTTATCTATTTTCACCTTGTCCAGAATTGCCAACACTTCTTCCCTACGCACCTCAATGCCATCTATTCTAATAGCCTGGGTCTCAGCATTCTCCTCCACAATATTATCTTTTTCTTGAGTGAATACTGACGAAAAGTATTCATTTAGTATCTCGCTTATCTCCTCAGCCTCCACACACAACTTCCCACCACTGTCCTTGACTGGCCCTACTCTTACCCTAGTCATTCTTTTATTCCTGACATACCTATAGAAAGCTTTTGGGTTTTCCTTGATCCTACCTGCCAAAGACTTCTCATGTCCCCTCCTTGCTCGTCTCCTTTCCTGATGTAACACACTTATTTTCCACCAATAACTTGGGGTGTCTTTTTGCAATACAGTTCTGGAAGTAATAAGTGAAGATGAACTGTTGCGTTTTGTGCCAAATATCACCAATCTCAAGTCGGAGTGTAGAGTGTGACAAATGAGTTGGTGAAAAGCTAGTTATGAATCAGGAACTTTAGCCATGTGCGTTAAGAGTCTTTTGAGTCGCACGTTTGTCAAATACATAATTTTCACAATTAAGTGTATGCGGTGTTTTGTGAGATTTGTTGCTACATTTTTTTTCTCTTCTCTTTCCCCCCCCCCCCCCGCAATAATTTCTGTCTCCGAACAAGGAAGGAAAGTGGTGTTGCATCACTAACTGTCAGCTGGAAGCAAAGCACAACCACGTGAGGTGGGTAACTACAAAGAGGACATCTGCATCTTTGCGTTAAGCCCTCTCCTTGGGTAACATTTCCAACATGACTAAAATTGATTATCTGGCCATGTATCACATTGCTCTTTGTGGGACCTTGCTGTATGTTTTGTGGGAGCTTGCTGTGTACAAGTTGGCTGCTGCCTTTCCTTAGTCACACTATGCTACACTTGGAAAGTACTTTATTGGATCAAAGTGCTTTGCAATGTCCTGAAGTTATGAATTGTGCAATAAAAATGCAAGTCTCTGCCACGGTAAAATGTGAGCAAGTGCTTTTTGTACGAAGCATTGAATTCAAATGAAGCAACAACTAATTGAAATTAAGCAATGATTTTATGTTTAAATTTGAACTTTATCAATGAGTCAAAATTGAGCCTATTAGGAGATTGGCAATGTAATGAGTTACTCGGTATCTGAAACAAACATTCTTTTTTGATGACTTTTTCATTTGTATTGGTAAATCAATCTATTGATACTCTTCAGCCTATGCCTCCCTGATCTCTTGTGGAGTTTTATTTCTGCATGTACCCCTCCCCATTTTCTTTCTATTATACAGTGTTTGTTGCACTGCCTGCAGACACTGTTGACATTTATTGTAACTAACAGACTAAAAGCACCATGACTAAACACCATTGTTGTAGGCCACTTAATCCTCTTTTACTTTTTACTTAACTGAAAAACCAATTCACATGTGCACTTCACACTGTCCCTTGAGTAACCATACAATTATCCCAGCTTCCTGGCTCCTGAGGGTTTAGTACACCCCGTTGGACCCCAGAACTGTCATGACAATTATTCTCCCTCTAGTGCAGGCCAGGTGAATCCTAGCCTTGTTTAAAATTCCCTCAAATTTAATCTTCTCAACTGGAGTGTGAGCTCCTCGGCCTCTAGCTGCTCCTCTCTCCTGGATCCTGACAGACTAATTCATCTGCCATATTCTCTGTTATTTTAAGAATGCCTGTAACTTGATCTGACAATGGCCTCCTCTGTACTCTTCCCATCCCTATTGCAACGTGAATCACATAGGCCATGTATCAGATAAAAATGCTGATTAGCCATTCTTTCAACCCAACTCATCTTGGGAAGTAAATGAACAGTTTAAAGCATAACTGGTTATAGCCCAACGTTCTCGACACTTTCCTGGGACTTCGGAGACTATCAATTTAACCACCAAAGTACAGATGCTGCTATAGTGTCTCTCAAGGGTGAACAGCTTGCATTTTCTTCCCAGCAAATCACCCTGGACCTCCTTTTTAAACTTCCAGCCATATCACACAGTAGACTGTAAATGTGATTGTATTGAAAGGATCCTAATACAGATACAGAGCCCTCAAGAATTCTTTAATTTGGTAATGAAGAGTCTAATTGCTTTCCGATTGGTCGTGGAAAGGGGGTGTGGCATTGTTGGGTGATGAATGGCAGGAGTGGGGCAATTGGAGGCAAAAGGTCATGTGATGCCATCCCCAGGAATATCCACCCAAGAGTTGGCAATCCTATGCTGACTCTACCTGTTGAAAGATTTCAAATCTGTATACCAATTGTCTGCGTTCACTCTGGTGTCTGAAATAAAAACAGGAAATATTTATCAGATCTTGTAGAGTCTGTGGAGAGAGGAAACTGCAAAAGCGATTTGGGTCTTTGACCTTTATTCGGACTTGAGGAAAGTTAGAAATACACTTGGCTTTTGAGTAAATAGGACGGGCTAAAGTGGAACAAAAGGGAAAATCTACGACTGGACGGAGGGTAGGAGAGAATAAATGACAAAAGGGTTGAGATTTCAAAAGCTTAAGAGGAGTGGTAATGAGTAAAGAAACAAAAGCATTCGGACACGATAGTGAATGCAAAGTGAAGGAATAAAGAGAGAAATGAAAAGAATTGGACCAGTGGAAAAATCACAAAATAAGTTGGAGGCAGAAGTTATAGGATCCAAAATTGTTTAACTCCACATTGAATACAGAAGGTTCCTGAAGGATCCACAAGACTGCAGAGTAGACTGTTCCTCAAGCTTGCATTGCGCTTCTTTTGGAACATGGTAGCAGGCCAAGGACAGAGAGGCAGCAAGGTGGAGAATTGAAATGACAAGCGACGAGAAGTTCAGGGACGTGCTTGCGGACTGAATGGAGGTGATCCGCTGTCGCCAATCGCTCTGGAATCCATTTGCCTTGTCTGTTGCTGTGTTTTGTGCAGGTAATTGATGGGGCGCTGTGGAGTGGGCACACTAATGTAATCTTGTGGCAATGTTGTGTGCTGTATATGTGCCACCATGTGGTTGAATCTTTGCAAGTTTACCATTAGCATGAAGTTGTTTTCTGGCAAGGCCGAACTTAAAGACTGTAAATCTAGTGAGGCCCAATACTGACTCCCGAAGGAGTATGACTGACTTCTCGAGGGAATGCTGCTCCTCGTCGGAATTGTGCAGTGAGAGGGGTTAGGCCCTGATTTTAGTTTTGGAGTGCATTCACACTGAATGTAGATGTGAAGTTAAAACAGTTTCACACCGAATGTCATTATTAGAGCAAACTCTACATTTTCAATATATCTGCTCTCGTTTCTTTTTGTGTACCGTTATTTTTAAAATTGCAAGAAAGGCAAGCAGTCTTGTTTTTGTATACATGGTTTAATATGCTGATACAGATGTGTTTTGTTTAGAGTGAATCTCAGCTCACAGGAATCAATGCCCTTGTGGCCTTCCCTGAAATGATTTAATTAACCAGCCTTCTGCAAGCACCCAGGAGGAGCTAACTATCACATTCACAGCTTCTATCCAGTGGTTGGAAACACCAGCATTGGCAGAGCTCTGTCTTGACACCAGGGAATAGAACAAAATACAGCGGAGCAGTAATAATGTCTTCAAAAACTCCAATAGCAGTAACAGAAATGTGTTTTTTACAGTTCCAGATTCGCCTGCCAGGGAAAATGAGCTCCCTGCATCTGTTCACTAGGCAGTTATACCTAATCATTGGTTTCTGTATTGCTGCAATACATGGGACACCTTTATCCCATTTGTGATATTAAAAATGCAAGGGTTCACTGACTGTAATGCATTGCGAATGGAAATTAAAATTCCCCAAATTAATGCAGTATTGCAGTTTCTTGTACCTCCAGGATGCATGAATACTTGGAACATTGAAATATTGGACATTGCCATGATTAAAATGGCGGGTATTTAAACTAGCGACCCTAGTGATCCTAATGAAACAATGACATTTCATTGTGTCCTCCCATAGGCTAGATCTTGCTTGGATTCACTAGAGCAGGATTTTTTGAGCTGTGGGTTGCGACTCGTGGGTGGGTGTCAGGAGGGTCGCGGCTTTTCCCCGGTGGTCCCAATCACGGGAGAAGCACCCAGCGGCTGCTACCGGCATTGTTAGTGAGAATGGAGGCTGCTGCCACCTTTTTAAATGAGAAGGCAATGAGGCTGTGCAATCTCCTTACCAGAAGTGGCGGTAGTGTGCAGGACACTTGCCCTGCGCGTACACTTAGAATCACAGAATCTACAGCACAGAGACAGACTCTTCAGCCCAAACTGGTCCATGCCAACCAAAAGGCCCATCTAAGTCATTGGCCCATAACCCACTAAACCTTTCCTAACCATGTATCTGTCCAAATACCTTTTAAATGTTGTCAATGCCCCTGCCTCAACCACTTCCTCCGACAACTCACTCCACATACATACTGCCCTCTTATGTAAAAAAAAGTTTCTCCACTGGCTCCCATTAATTCTTTCCCCTCTTAACTTAAACCTATGCTCTCTAGTTCTCGATTCTCCAACCCTGGGAAAAAGATTGAATCCTTTCACCCTATCCACGCCTCTCATGATGACCTTGTACACCTCTATAAGATCACCCCTCAGTCTCTTACGCTCCAAAGAAAAAAGTCTTGGCCTGTTCAATCTTTCCCTATAACTCAGTCCCTTGAGTCCTGGAAACATCCTTGTAAACCTCTTCTGCACTCTCTCCAGTTTAATAACGTCTTTCCTATGGCAAGGTGACAAAAACTAAACACAATACTCCAGGTGTGGCCTCACCAACATCCTGTACAATTGCAACATTACTTCCCCACTTCTATACTCAATGCCCTGTCCAATAAAGACCAGCATGTCAAAAGCCTTATTCACTGCCCCATCTACCTTTGACTCCACCTTTAGAGAACCGTTCACCTGAACCCCCAAGGTCCCTCTGTTCCACGATACTCCCTAAGGTCCTACCTTGATTTGACGTTCTAAAATGCAACACCTCGGAACTTACCTGTATTGAACTCCATTTGCCATTTCTCGGCGCGTTTCCCCAGCTGATCAAGAACCTGCTGCAATTTTTGATAACCTTCCTCACTGTCTACAATACCACCTATTTTAGTGTCATCTGCAAACTTACTGATCATGACTTGTACATTCTCATCCAAATCACCCCTGAGGCACGCCACGAGCCATAGGCCTCCAGTCTGACGAGCTGCTTTCCACCATTATCCTCTGCTCCCGACCATCAAGCCAATTGTATATCGAATTTGCCAGCTTTCCCTGTATTCCATGTGACCTAACATTCCAGAGCAGCCTACCATGTGGAACTTTATCGAAGGCCTTACTGAAGTCCATATATACTACGTCTACCACTCTGTTCTCATCAACCTTCCTGGTCACTTCATCAAAGAACTCTTAACAAATTTGTAAGGCATGATCTCCCATGCACAAAGCCATGCTGACTCCTACTAATCAAACCCTGTCTTTTCAAATACCTGTATATCTTATCCCTCAAAATCCTCTCTCGTAACTTGCCCACCACAGATGTTAGACTTGCTGGTCTATAATTCCCAGGTTTTTCTTTGTTGCCCTTCCTAAATAAGGGCATAACATTTGCTACCCTCCAGTCTTCTGGTACCTCACCTATGGCTAACGATGATGCAAATATCTCAGCCAGGGCTCCCGCAATTTCTTCTTTAGCCTCACGCAGTTTTCTTGGAAATACCTGGTCAGGGCCAGGAGATATATTCACCATCATACATTTTTTTTTTTTTTTAAATAATTTTTATTGAAATTTTTCGATACAAACATTTACCCCTACTACATTTTAAATTATAACACAACAAATCCCCCCTGGAAAATCCTCCCCACGCCCTCCCCCCCCCCCCCCCCCCCCCCCCCCCCCCCCCCGCTACCAGTCTAGCAACCAAACCGTTTTTCCCTTTCTGCCGATGGCCTCGGGCAGTCATTGCCCGCGACCCCCCGCTGACGTGCTCCCTTCGTTGCTATCTCCCCCCCCCCCCCCCCCCCCCTTTCTCCCCGGGTTGCTGCTGTTTCGGCCTCCAGTTCCTATCTCTGATCCAGAAAGTCAAGGAAGGGCTGCCACCTCCGGAAGAACCCCTGTACCGACCCTCTCAGGGCGAATTTGATTCTTTCCAATTGGATGAAGCTTGCCATGTCGTTTAACCAGGTGTTAACACTTGGTGGCCTTGTGTCCCTCCACTGAATCAAGATCCTTCTCCGAGCTACCAAGGACGCAAAGGCCAATATTCCGGCCTCCCCTGCCTCCTGTACTCCTGACTCCACCCCAACCCCAAAAATCGCTAGCCCCCACCCTGGTTTGACCCTGGTTCCCACCACTCTCGATACCGTCCCCGCCACCCCCTCCCAGAACTCTTCCAGTGCCGGGCACATCCAGAACATATGTACATGGTTCGCAGGGCTTCCCGAACACCTAACACACCTGTCCTCACCCCCGAAGAACCGACTCATCCTAGTCCCCGTCATATGGGCTCTGTGCAGCACCTTAAATTGGATGAGGCCCAACCTTGCGCACGACGACGACGAATTGACCCTCTCTAAGGCATCCGCCCATGTCCCATCTTCTATCTGCTCTCCCAGCTCCGCTTCCCACTTGTCTTTCAGCTCCTCTATCGATACCTCCTCCACCTCCTGCATTATTTTGTAGATGTCCGAGACCTTCCCTTCTCCGACCCAGACCCCTGACAGCACCCTATCACTCACCCCTCTATCGGGAAGCAAGGGAAATCCTTCCACCTGTCGTCTAGCAAATGCCTTCACCTGCAGGTATCTAAACGTGTTCCCCGGGGGGAGCTCAAATTTCTCCTCCAGCTCTCCCAGGCTCGCAAACCTCCCCTCTATGAACATGTCCCTCAGTTGCCTGATGCCCACCCTGTGCCAGCTCTGGAATCCCCCGCCAGTGTTCCCCGGGACAAATCTGTGGTTCCCCCTCAGTGGCGCCGCCATCAGACCCCCCACTTCCCCCCTATGTCGCCTCCACTGCCCCCAGATTTTCAGGGTGGCCGCCACTACCGGACTCGTGGTATACCTTGTGGCGGGGAGCGGCCATGGTGCCGTTACTAGCGCCCCCAGGCTTGTATTGCCGCAGGACGCCCTCTCCATACGTTTCCAAGCTGCCCCCTCCCCCTCCATCACCCACTTGCGCACCATCGATGCGTTCGCCGCCCAGTAGTATCCGGAAAGATTGGGTAGCGCTAATCCTCCCCTGTCCCTACTCCGTTCCAAGAAAATCCTTCTCACTCTAGGGGTGCCATGTGCCCACACATAGCCCATAATGCTGCTAGTTACCTTCTTGAAGAAGGCCCTGGGGAGAAAGATGGGCAAGCACTGAAACAGAAACAAGAACCTCGGGAGGACCGTCATTTTGACTGACTGCACCCTCCCTGCTAGCGACAGCGGTACCATGTCCCACCTCTTGAACTCCTCCTCCACCTGCTCCACCAGCCTTGAAAAGTTCAGCTTGTGGAGGGTCCCCCAGTTCCTTGCCACCTGCACCCCCAAGTACCTGAAGCTCTTTACTGCTCTCTTAAAGGGGAGCCGCCCAATTCCCTCCCCCTGATCTCCCGGGTGTATCACAAAGACCTCACTTTTACCCACATTTAATTTATATCCCGAAAAGTCCCCAAACTCCGCTAGTATTTCCATTACCTCCGGCATTCCCCCTTCCGGGTCCGCCACATATAACAACAAATCATCCGCATAGAGTGATACCCGATGTTCCTCCCCTCCCCTTGTCAGTCCTCTCCACCCCCCTGAACCCCTCAGTGCCATCGCCAACGGTTCGATCGCTAATGCAAATAGTAAGGGGGATAGGGGGCATCCCTGCCTGGTACCTCGATGGAGCCCAAAATACTCTGACCTCCTCCCGTTTGTAACCACACTCGCCATCGGGGCCGAATACAGCAGCTTCACCCACTTGATAAATCCCTCCCCAAACCCAAACCGTTCCAGCGTCTCCCACAGGTATTCCCACTCCACCCTATCGAATGCCTTCTCCGCATCCAGTGCTACCACTATCTCAGCCTCCCCCTCCACTGCTGGCATCATAATCACATTCAACAGTCTCCGGACATTTGTGTTAAGTTGTCGTCCCTTTACGAACCCCGTCTGGTCCTCATGGATTACCCCTGGCACACAATCCTCTATTCTGGTTGCCAGGACCTTTGCCAACAGTTTGGCATCTACATTCAAGAGGGAGATAGGCCTGTAGGACCCGCACTGTACAGGGTCTTTGTCCCGCTTCAGGATCAAGGAGATCAGGGCCTGTGACATTGTCGGGGGCAGAACCCCCCCCTCTCGCGCCTCATTGAAGGCTCGCACCAGCACTGGACCCACCAAGTCCACATACTTCTTATAAAATTCCACCGGGAACCCATCCGGCCCCGGCGCCTTCCCCGCCTGCATCTGGCCTATCCCTTTAACTAGCTCCTGCAGCTCTATCGGCGCCCCCAGCCCCTCCACCCGTTCCTCCTGGACCTTTGGGAACCTCAATCTATCGAGGAAGTTCTCCATTCCCCCCCTCCTCCTGGGCGGCTCAGACCGGTACAATTCCCTGTAGAAATCCCTGAAGACCCCGTTCACCTCTTGCCCCTTCTGCACTACGTTCCCTCCCTTCTCTCTCACTCCCCCAATCTCTCTGGCTGCATCTCGCTTGCGCAGCTGGTGTGCTAGCATCCTGCTCGCCTTTTCCCCGTACTCGTAGACCGCGCCCTGTGCCCTTCTCCATTGCGTCTCCGCCTTCCTAGTGGTCAGTAGGTCAAACTGGGCCTGTAAACTGCGCCGCTCCCTCAACAGCCCCTCCTCTGGTGTCTCCGCATATCTCCTGTCCACTTCTATAAGTTCCCCCACCAGTCTCTCCCTCTCCTGCCTCTCCTTCCTTTCTCTGTGTGCCCTTATGGAGATCAGCTCTCCTCTGATCACTGCTTTCAGGGCCTCCCAGACTACCCCCACCTTCACCTCGCCCGTGTCGTTCGTGCCCAGATATCTCTCAATGCCCTTCCGGACCCTTCCGCACACCTCATCGTCCGCCAGCAGCCCCACATCCAGGCGCCACAACGGGCGCTGGTCCCGTGCTTCCCCCAGTTCTACCTCTACCCAGTGTGGTGCATGGTCCGAAATCGCAATGGCCGAGTACTCCGTGTCCTGCACTCTCGAAATCAGCCCCCTGCTCAGTACAAAAAAGTCTATTCTGGAGTACACCCTGTGGACGTGGGAGAAAAAAGAATACTCCCTCGCCCTTGGCCTGCCAAATCTCCAAGGGTCTACCCCCCCCCATCTGCTCCATGAACCCCCTTAGCACCTCTGCCGCTGCCGGCCTCCTATTCGTCCTGGAACTCGATCTGTCCAGCCCAGGGTCGAGCACTGTATTGAAGTCCCCCCTCATGATCAGGCCCCCTGCCTCCAGACCCGGAATGAGGCCCAACAGGCGCCTCATAAAACCCGCGTCATCCCAATTCGGGGCATACACATTCACCAGCACCACATTCTCTCCCTGCAGCCTACCCTTCACCATCACGTACCTACCCTCCTTATCTGCTACCACCTGCGCCGCCACGAACGACACCCTCTTTCCCACCAAAATCGCCACCCCCCGGTTCTTTGCGTCCAAGCCTGAGTGGAACACCTGTCCCACCCACCCCCTTCTCAGGCGTACCTGGTCTACTACTCTCAAGTGAGTCTCCTGCAACATTGCCACATCCGCCTGCAGTCCCTTTAGGTGTGAAAAAACCCTTGCTCTCTTGACCGGCCCATTCAGCCCCCTCACGTTCCAAGTAATCAACCGGGTCGCGGAGCGACCTGTCCCTTTCCCCTGTCTATTAGCCATGTCCTGTCCCCTGTTCGCCCCGGGTCGACCCTCCCCTTCTGACCCGTTCCCCATGGCGATGGCCCCCCCCCCCTCTCTCCTCCCGTTCTTCCCTTCCCGTCCTCGGCCTTTCCAGCAGCAACCCGGTATCCCCCCCTAACCCCCCTTCCCCCCCCCCCCCTGGCTAGGACCCCTCCTAGCCGCGGTGTATCCACCATCGTACTCCCGAGAGTCAGCTGATTTTCGCTGACCCGGCTGCCCCTGCCACACTCCGACTCCTCCCGATGTGGGGGGGGAGGGGCCTCCCCCCCCCCTTGCCATCCCTCTCTGACCCCGCTTCAGCACGGGAAAAGCCGCCATTGCTGGCCACACCCCACTCTTCTCTCCTCCCCCTTCCCCCGTCCCGCGCGCGGGAAACAGGGGAAAGCCCGCGCTTTCGCCCGGCCACACCCTACCCCGCCATCTTCAATTCCACCCCCGTCCCCATCCAAGCCCATAAAAAAGCCCCCTTAAAACGAGAGGAAGAAAAAAGAGAAAAAGAAAACACGCATAACCAACTTGCACCCCCCCCCGTCCCGCCTCCCCAACTTAACAATATAACAATATAAATAACAAATCTCAAATAAATACATAAATACATAACTATGCCTGCATAACTAAATAACTACCCAATAATAACGTATTTAACCATCACCCTCCATCGAACAGAACAGTAACCATAACCCTTAAAGAACAGATCAAAAAACAGTAAAAAAGTCCCCCCTACAACAACAATAATTAAGGGAAGTTGGCAACGGGAAGAGACACACAAAAAGGAACAAAGAAACCCCCCATAACACAAGTTTCAAAGAAACCAAACGATCCATCAACTTTAACCAAGTTCCGACCTGGCCTAAGAAAGACATGGGCCACTTGATCAGTCAAGGGTACTCGGGCGGCCTCGACCGCCGGCGTTCCCAAGTTCTAGTTCAGGTCCAGCTTTTCCTCCCGAACAAAAGTCCATGCCTCCTCTGGGGTCTCAAAGTAATGGTGCTGGTCCTTGTAGGTGACCCACAAGCGCGCTGGCTGCAGCATTCCGAACTTGATCCTCTTTGCGTGCAGCACCGCCTTCGTCCGGTTAAACCGGGCCCGCCGCTTTGCCACCTCCGCACTCCAGTCCTGATATATCCGCACCGTCGAATTCTCCCATTTGCTGCTTTTCTCCCTCTTGGCCCACCTCAGCACTTTCTCCCGATCACAGAAACGCTGGAATCGCACCAGCACCGCCCTCGGGGGCTCGTTCGCCCTAGGCCGCCTAGCCATGACCCGATATGCTTCTTCCAGCTCCAGAGGCGATGGACCGGCCCCCTCTCCCATCAGGGAGCTCAGCATCTCCGCTACATATTTCGGGAGATCAGGCCCCTCCAGGCCTTCTGCTAGGCCCAGGATCCTCAAGTTCTTCCGCCTCATTCGAGTGTCCAGCTCCTCAAAGCGGCTCTGCCATTTCAGGTGGAGTGCCTCGTGCACCTCCACCTTTCCCACGAGGACCGTGGCCTCCTCCTCCCTTGCAGTCATCTCCTGCTGCAGCTCTCTTATCGACGCCTCTTGGGTCGCCTGGGCCCCCATCAGCCTTGTGGTCGTCGCGTTCATAGACTCTAAGAGTTCCACTTTCAGCTCCGTAAAACACCGGAGGAGAGCGGCCTGCTGCTCCTCTGCCCATTTTCTCCAATCTTCTAGTGCGCCACCGGCCGCCATTTTGGTCCTCTTCCCCCGCTTTTTTCGGGGAGCTGCTGCCGCTTTTTTTGTCGCCCCACTCCGAGTACCGACCATAAAGTTGGTCTCACTCTCCTCAGGGAGCCTTCCCCCACCGGGATTCGTCTTTACAGTACCGTCGGGGCACTCCAATCGGCCCTTAAACACCTTTGTCGCAGGAGCTGCCAAATGTGCGACTTAGCTGGTCATAGCCGCAACCGGAAGTCCCACCATCATACATTTTAATATATCCATCACCTCCTCTACTGTAATGTGAACTGTCCCCAATATATCGCCATTAACCTTCCCTGGTTCCCAAGCCGTCATGTTTTTCTCCACGGTAAACACAGAGGAGAAATATTCATTGAGAACCTCGCCCATCTCCTGTGGTTCCACACATGTGTCCGCTTAGGTCCTTGAGGGGTCCTATTCTCTCTCTTCTTTTTTCTTTAATATACTTAAAAAATCCCTTTTGGATTCACCTTAATCTTCTTGGCCAGAGCTACCTCATGCCCTCTTTTTTCCCTCCTAATTTCCTTCTTACGTATACTCCTGTATCCCCTGTACAACTCCAAGGAATCCCTTGATTCCAGCTGCTTGTACCTGAGCCATGCCTCCTTCTTTATCCTGGCCAAAGCCTCAATATGTTTTGTCATTCAGGGTTCCCTACTCCTGCCGGCCTTGCCCTTCACCCTAACAGGAACATATAGACCCTGAACTCTCACTTGCCGGAGGCCCCTTCGCCCTCAAACAAGCTACTCCAGTCAACCCTTTCAAGCTCCCGTCTAATTCCATCAAAATTCACCTTGCCCCAATTTAGAACTTGCACCTGTGGACCAGTTTTGTCCCTTTCCAAAACTTTCTAAAAATTAATAGAACTATGTTCTCTGGTCCCAAAGTGCTCCCCCACCGTTGCCTCAGTCACTTGCCCTGCCCTATTTCCCAAGAATAGGTTAAGGTTTGTTCTTTCCCGAGTAGGACCCTCCACATGCTGCCTGAGGAAACTTTCCTGAACGCACTTAACAAGTTCCACCTCATCTAAGCCCTTAACACTATGGCAGTCCCAGACTATGTTAGGAAAATTAAAATCCCCTACTATGACAACCCTGTTACTCCTGCAACTCTCTCACTCCTGCAACTGTCTCAAATCTCCCTGCATATTTGTTCTTCTAATTCCTGTTGACTATTTGGGGGCCTATAGTACAACCCCAATAAGGTCACCATCCCCGTCTTATTTCTTAGTTCCACCCATAAAGTCTCGGTGGATGATCCCTTGGCTATTTCGTCTCTGACTACTGCCATGATGCTCCCCTTAATCAAAAAATGCAACTCCCCCCTCCTCTCTTTCCTCCACCTCTGTCCCGCCTAAAGCACCTACCCTGGAATATTAAGCTACCAGTCCTGTCACTCCCGTAGCCATGTTTCAGTTATGGCTATAATATCCCAGTCCTTCGTACCTATCCATGCTCTGAATTCATCAGCCTTGCCTGTCAGCCCTCTTGCATTGAAACAAGTTTTGACCAACAGGTTTCCCCCGATCCCTGCCATGCTCCCGCCTATCATGTCTATTCAGCTTGCCCTTGCTGAGTACTGCATCTCCTTTCAGCCCCTCATTTGGTTCCTTGCTGCTGAGGCTCCCACCCCCTGCCAATCTAGCTTAAACCCTTCCTTGTAGCAGTAGCAAATCTGCAACCCAGGATAGTGATCCCCTTCCAGTTCAGATGCAACCCATCCCTCTTAAAGAGATCACCTCTGCTCCAGAAAAGATCCCAATGATCTAAGAATCTGAATCCCTTCCCTCTGCACCAATTCTTTAGCCACGTATCCATCTACCCTATTCTCCTGTTCTTACCGGTAATCCAGAGATTACAACCCTTGAGGTCCTGCCTCTTAACCTTTTCCCTCGCTCTCTGTAATCACTCCTCAGGACCTCATCTCTCTTTATTTCTATTTATGTCATTTGTTCCACCGATTTCCGGCTGCTCCCCCTCCCCCTTGAGAATGTTCTGCAGCCGCTCAAGAGATACCCTGGCACCCGGGAGGCAACACACCATCCTGGACTCCTGTTTGAGGCCACAGAAACTCCTGTCTGTCCCCCTAACTATTGAATTTCCTATCACTATGGTCCAGTTTACCGTTGCCCATTCCCGCTGTGCCCCAGAGCCAGTCAAGTGCTCTCCCATGTGCATGCTTTTTGCGCCAACTCATGGAAGAGAGCTTTTTCCATTTTCTAGCTGCTGGCAAACAAAAAGTGGACAGTGAAAATGATTCGATGATGCAGTGGTTAGCACTACTGCCTCACTGTCCCAGGGACCCGGGTTCAATTCCGGCCTTGGGTGACTGTCTGGGGAGTTTGCACATTTTCCCCGTTTCTGTGTGGGTTTCATTTGGGCGCTCCGGTTTCCTCTCTCAGTCCAAAAATGTACAGGTTAGAGTGGGGTTATTGGATTCCGAGGATAGGGCGGAAGAGTGGGCCTGGATAGCATGTTACTTCCGACGGTCGGTGCAGACATGATGGACCGCATGGCCTCCTTCTGCACTGTAGGAATTCTAAGGTTGTATGGAATTGTTTTCTTACAAGAGGCGGCCAGCGACCCAGGTTGGCAATGTACCTACCTAACAGGATTTTGCAACTGAATCTGCTGGAAAGAGCCGCTCGGCAGAGTCCAGGACAGAGCACTGCTAGTGCTAGCTCTGAACAGTGATCAAGGGTCTCTGGTTAACAGCCTACAAAGGAGAAACTTCACTCGGGAACAAAGCAGTACAAAGATGATTTCTTGAGTTATGGTTTTGTCGATTATGCCAATGCAAATATAGATGCAAAGCCCATGTGTGTTTCTGCAGAGAAGTACTGGCAAATGAGAAGAGAAGTTTCAGATTTAAGTGGTGGATGAAAAATTTATTTTGACGTTGAGACCAGAGTCCGTTATTAACTTCCAGCTTGCTCCAAATGAAAAGACTACGCTGCTGACAGGAACTGTGATGGCGCATTAAAAATACACCAAAAGCTGTCAGCATTCTGGAGCAGCATCCCAAACCAGCGTTTTGTTGCTATTGCACTTCATGACGACCTACATGTGCAAGGTTGGATTTTCTGTTTTCACAAAGATGAAGACGGCACAAAGGAACTTGTCTGCATCTGATTTGCGCATTGCTCTCGCGTCATCTGAATCTGATTGGAGTGAGACCATGACGACCAAGCAGGCTCCCCTTTTGCATCAAAGGTAAGCAAATGTGGCATGGGTCGCAAAGGTGGGTCCCGGGGGGAGAAAAGTTTGCAGAATATTGCACTAGACTGGCTTGTGGTTGAAGAACTGTTGACTGAAGCAGTCAGTTCGGCAACCAGTTCTCTTGTGTGGACTCTCTCCCTATTTAAGAGCTCCCCAGTGGGAGATGAGTTAATTAAACATGATGCAGGAATCTCTGGGCGTGCTTCGGAGTCTGGTGATCACAGAGTAGCATTATAAATCAATTATAATAAATTGTAATATTGGACTTGGCTATGGTTAATGTCCACTTTCAACTAAGTATGTAGGGGTTAACAGAATCTGTGGGGATGTATCCCTATATTATTCACTGCCTCCTGGAGAGAAGGGGAAAGGAATTTTCAGCTTTCTCTCTTTCCCTCCCCCCCCCCCCCCTCTCTCTCTCTCTCTAACTTGCATTGTCTGAGAGTTGCTTATCATGACTTGTGCCAGGCTATCTCTGAGGCAAGGTGCGGTGGCAGGCCCAAGAATGACTTCTATCAACGTGAGGGTTAAACCACACTCTAATCTCTCAACCAAATGAGCGAACTGGCTCCCTCCTACGTTCTCCTTCAATCACTTTGAAAAATGGACACCGCTGACACTTGATATGAAACGTTAAGCTGCTTCATTTCCTCGTTGAATGAATATACAGAATTAATGGTTTGATTCACTCATGTCAGTTTAACTTGTGTTTGCACAACAACATAAAAATAACAAGGCTGCAATGCTACCTCATTCTGAGTGCTCTTGCTCAGGTTGGAATTCTAATTTTCTAACTTCTCTCTCTCTCAATATCATTCTTCTTGCAATTTCTGTGTGTCTGAGTGATTTGACTGGGCGAAAGCTTTTCAAAGTGATTTCTGAGGCAGCGTGTGTTGGTGCGCATCATTGTGTGCGAAGAAGTGAGAGAGCCGCAGGAAATTTAAGCTTTTTTTTTCAGGTGGGCTGTGTAATGGCGGCCAATTCCCCCCCCCCCCCGCCTGTTGAAATCAGCCATGACCTTTCCTAAAATTACATAACACGACGTGGGTGTAGAAATGCAGCGTTTGTAAATATAAAACGAACCAGCAGTAACATTTCAATTGTTAGTTGTTAACAAAAAGCGGCTGTTTTCTCGTTACAGGAAGCTGTGGTAGAGTTGCAGAAATTGGTCTCACAGCTGATGAGAGTCCGGTTTTATCTTTTGTCTCCAGGGCTAATGGGATAGCCTATTCTGAACAATGTGCCACGTATTGAGCCAACCACTGTCAGAGTTATTGTTAGACTTGTGATCCGATGTGGTTTTTTTGTTGTTGTTACTTGAACAGGATGTCTTGTGGCGTGCCCCGTTGGAATTATTCCCCCCCCCATCCCAGTTCAAAATGATTTTGTGCTGTGTCTTGTGTGCTGATTAATGGAGCATCTGGGACTCAAAGTGACTGGACCAGTCTACCTTTTTAACGAGTGACATTGAAGGGTTGACACAGATACAGGAATTACCACCAGGAAGATTGGGCAAATTAGAATGGAATTGGGTTCAGGAAGAAGAATGGAAAATAACAGAGCGATTGAGTTGGGCGATTGGGGTGGGGGAAGAAAATAAGGAAAGACTTTAAATTTTGGAGTACGATTTACTGCGAGCTGGATTAAGACTCGAGAGTTTTCATTTCTTCTTTTTTCTAAGTCCATCGATGTTGGTGCTGTTTTTGTGAGGCTAGTGGTGGAGTGGCATAAATCATCCCATCAGTTTGTGGCGATTCGCCTATACAAGGCATATCTCTTCCTTACCACTGGGCTTTTTACACAATTTAGTGGAGAAAGGCAGCAGAAAACGGCTGCTCAGAGTGGTTGGGTCCTCATGCATAAATGATAAAAAGCTAGCGTCCAAGTCAGCAGGTATTATGGAAGGCAAATGGAATTTTGGCCTTTATTTCAAAGGGACTGGAGTAGAGAAATAGGGAAGTCTTGCCAAAACTATACAAGGCACTAGATAGACCACACCTCAAATGCTGTGAACAGTTTTGGTCCCCTTGTCTAAGGAAAGATATACAGTAGTCCCCCGTTATAACGCGGGTGTTGGGGTCCAAGACAGCCACCCGCGTTGCATCCGAGCCGCGGATATCCACGATGGCGATAATAGGTGAACGAGAGGAAACATTGCTGACTGTGTAAGAATGGAAGGGCGTTTCAAATAAAAAAACACCAAAGTTCTTTAAAGTTTTAAATTTATTAAAAAATACCACTCAAAAAAATATACAATAAAACATAAAATAGCACTTACAAGCAGATTTTTATCATTTCAATGACATGAAAAAGTCTGAGTTTCTTCTGGCACATACCCTTCTTCATCTTGACTTGTGCTTGTCTCTGGAGGTTCTTCAGGTGTAGTATGTATATGGGGTCGAAGTCCTGTTGCTCTGTGTATTCTATGAGCCACTTCAGGTTGGTGATGGCATCCGAGTGGCTCTTTGCTGAAACTGTGGGCTGGGGTTCTTCTTCTGCCTCTTCTTCTGCCTCCTCTTGGATGACCTGGTCGATGATCTCCTCCTCTGTAAATGTTTCTGTGGGTGTCATGTCGTCCTCTGCGGCTGACCACCTGTTCACCCAATCCCAGAGTGTTAGGCTCTCAGCCAGGTCCTCTAGCCTCCCCTCAGCTGCCCTGGTCTCTGCTTCAGTAAAGCCTAGGAAGTCCTCTTCTTCTGGGTCCTGTTGTGGGAGTGCTGCTCCTAGGGCCTTCTTCCAGCAGTTGGCGATGGTCTTCTCTGTCACAGCTCCCCAGGCCTTCCCTGCCAGATAACAGGCATCCTTGATGGTGATGGCTTTCGGGTAATCTGGGACAGTGAGAGGAGAGTCCATCATTTCCAGGATCAGTTTTTTGTACACAGACTTGAAGGTCTGAATGATGCCAGCATCACATGGCTGGATCTTGCTGGCGGTGTTCTTTGGGAGATAGAGCACTTGGATCTGCCCATCCCTGGTCTTGAGAACATGTCCCTGAGGGTGGGCTGAGCAGTTGTCCAGTAGGAGTGTGACCTTCTGCGGTAAGTTGTGGGCACTATGGTGGTCCCTGACACTGGGTACAAAGTGCTTGAAGAACCACTCCTCAAATAGGGTAGCTGTCATCCAGGCTTTGCCAGAGTTTCGGTACGTGACGGGTAGGTTCTCCATGTTGATGTGGTGAAAGCATCTAGGAGACTTGTATTTGCCCACAATCAATGGCTTCAGCTTGTGTGTTCCTGTGGCATTGCTGGCAAACAGGATGGTGAGCCTGTTCTTGGCTTGCTTGAACCCCAGAGTCTTGTGGGCATCATCCTTGACAGCTAGGGTCTTGTCAGGCAGCATCTTCCAGTAGAGTCCTGACTCATCTGCATTGTAGAGTTGCTCTGGGGTCAGCTCCACTTGCACCATGTAGTCCTTGAGGATGTCTGGAAAGGCTTCTGCTGCTGCTGAGTCGGCGGATCTCTGTTCACCACTGATGGTAACTGCACCTATCCCATGTCTTTTCTGGAACCGATGAAGCCAACCCTTGCTGGCTACGAAATTGCTGTCCTCTGGGTGGAGCTGCTGATGGAACTTCTCAGCCCGAGTCCTGATTATAGGTCCAGATAGGGGGGTGCCACCAGACTGTTCCTGGGCAAACCAGGCGAACACAGCCTTCTCCAAGTTAATGTCACTAGCGGTCCTTGCCTTTTTCCTGGCAAGCCCTTCACTCTCAGAGACTGTCTCAACATAAATTCTCAAACTGTCCTCATCTTTCTCCCACCCACAGAGGGTTGACTCCGGTACACCAGCCTCTCTGGATAATTTTGCCTTTGTTTTGCCGTTTCGAATACGGTCTATCAAATGTATCTTTTCCTTTACAGTGTAAGACTTGCGCTTCGGCATTTGGTTTTTAGACGCTTTCATTTTAAAATGGTTGGGGATAGAAAACTGTTACTTTAATCACCAATCATCACGGCTATTTATCGCGCCTAAACGGGCTAATCATCGCGGCTATTTAGCGTGCCTAAACGGGCTAATCATCGCGGCTATTTAGCGTGCCTAAACGGGCTAATCATCGCGGCTATTTAGCGTGCCTAAACGGGCTAATCATCGCGGCTATTTAGCGCGCCTAAACGGGCTAATCATCGCGGCTATTTATCGCGCCTAAACGGGCTAATCATCGCGGCTGATTGGCACTCGAATTAATGAAAAAAAGTTCACCGGCTTAAAAGTGTTGTTTCAAAAAGAGTGAAAAAAGTTGGGGTCCATAGGCACCCCCGCCGTATATCGCGAACCGTGGTATTGCGGGGCATGGTATAACGGGGGACTACTGTACTGGCATTGGACGCAGTCTGGAGAAGGTTCACTAATCCCAGGTATAGATGGACTTTCTTATGAGGAGAGGTCAAGTAGGTTTGGTCTGTGTTCATTGGAGTTAAGAAGAATGATCAGCGACCTTATTGAAAAATATTGGATTCTCGGGAGGCTTGACAGGGTAGATGCTGAGAGGTTGTTTCCCCTTGTGCGACAGCCTAAGGACCAGAAGGCATAAGCCCAGGAGAAAGGATCACCCATTTAAGACTGAGATGAAGAGGAATTTCTTCTTGAGGGTAGTGAATCTGTGGAATTCTTTAGCACAGGGAGCTATAGAGGCGAAGTGGTTAAGTATGTTCAAGGCTGAGATAGACAGATTTTTAATCAGTAAGGGAATTGAGGGTCATGGGGCTAAGATGGTAAAATGGAGTTGAGGATTATCATATTGGAAATTCGTGATCTCCTTCAATGGTGCAGTGGGCTCAATGGATCAAATGGCCTACTGCTCCTACATCGTATGGTTTAAACGCACATGTCAAAACCGTATTTTATTACAGTACATCATCGAGTCTGCACCAACCCTTTGAACGAGCACTCCACCCAAGTCCACTTCCCCGCCCTTTCCCTGCAACCCACCCAACCTGTACATTCCTGGATGAGGGAAATTTATCATGGCCAATCCACTTAACCTGCATATCTTTGGACTATGGGAGGAAACAGGAACACATTGAGGAAACCCATGCAGACACTGGGAGAACACGCAAACTCCACACAATCACTCGAGGCTGGAATTGAGCCCGGATCCCTAGTACTGCGAGGCAACAGCACTAATCACTGTGCCACCGTGCCGCTGCCATATTCCCAGTAAATTCTGGTGCATTGTAATTAATTTGGGGAATTTTAGCGAATGAATTGTAACTGACCATTGAAACTCTTTTTGACATCCTGATTCAAATCTAATGATGTGAGGATTGGGATCAGGCTCTCCTACCATGATTCCTGGACTTTCTGCTCCCACACACTGTGATTGTCAAGCATACGCAGGTGAGATGGTCAGAATGGGCTTGAACCAAACTCCAGGGAGAAACTGATGGCTACAGAAGAGGCATGGAAAGCAGGTGAAAGCTGCTTAATGTTTATCAGCGAGCTGCAAAAGATCAGCTGTGGACATTGTTTTTTAAAGAAGCAAGTAGAATTGTGACATTTACAACAAGACCAAAAACTTTTACAGTCTTAATAAAAGATCTGTACCATTTATGACTGTACCATTAGTGTGTGAGGTTTCATGTTTAATACATTCATATAATAAATATTGCAGAACACTTTATTAAAAATACTATGCTGTGCGTTGAACTTCATAAAAATTTAACCTGTTTTAAATCTACATGTAGGCCCAAATAGTCTCATAACATAAATTGAATATATTGCAGTTTTATTATTAATTAGAAATGAGTCCTGGTAGACATTACTGAAATACAAAAGTAGAACTTTGGGTTTAATATTGATTCAAAATCTACATGATCTGTCTCTTTCTGGAATGAGACTAATGGAGATGAAGGCTTTTCTCGCATTTTTCTAGTTACAGATTTATGAATTTTATCCTCGCCTGCTAAAATGTTTCAACAGGTCTTAGCGATGTTTTGGTTAATTGGTTATTTCTGCCATTGGCAGTTCAAAGGATATTTGTCAGGCATTTTGTAATAGAGTTGGTGTTTTTAAGTAAAGCAGCAGAACTTTGAGTTGTCGGTGGCTCTCTGTCACAGGATGATAGCTTACCGGTGTCTCGCTTGGCACATCTGGAGTCACTTGATTTTGTTTTCTTGCTAAAAGTGCCCCTTTTATACATTGCTTGTCTTGGTATTTGGTTTGGTCACATGACTGCAAATGATCTAAATCTTGGATTTTCAAAAGTCTTTGATAAGATAAGACTCGTGGTTTAAGGTTAGGGTGGGTGGAGTCAGTAAGCAAGCAGACACATGCTTAGATACATAGAAGATAGGAGCAGGAGGAGGCCTTTGGCCCTTCGTGCCTGCTCAGCCATTCATCACAATCATGGCTGATCATCCAACTCAATAGCCTAATCCTGCTTTCTCCCCATAGCCTTTGATCCCATTCTTCCCCAAGTGCAAAATCCAGCTACCTCTTATATATTCAAAGTTTTAGCATCAACTACTTCCTGTGGCAATGAATTCCACAGGCTCGCCACAAAGAGTGAAGAAATGTCTCCTTATCTCTGTCCGAAATGGTTTACCCTGAATCCTCAGACTGTGACTCCTGGTTCTGGACACACCCATCATTGGTAACATCTTCCCTGCATCTACTCTGTCTAGTCCTGTTAGAATTTTATAAGTCTCTATGAGATCCTCCCTCATTCTTCTGAACTCCAGCGAGAACAATCCCAACCTAGTCAATCCTAGATGATGGATAACAGAAGCCTAAGGAGGGGCTGACGCCATTGATTCAGCCTCGCGAGAAGCAGTGCGCCACTGGATTTGGTCTTGTGCCAACTTTTCACTGTTTATGCAAATATGTTGGCCTCTAATTAGAAGGAATGTATGATTTCAAAATTTGCGGATGACGTCGAATTGACAAGTTTAGTTAATACAGATAATGGCAATAAAGTAAAAGTAATATGGGCAAATTAATTTTGATGCAAATATGAGATGATGCATTTTGGTAGGAAAAATTTAAGATGTAACCTCTGTAGTCTGCAATTTGGATCAGGGGACTACTTCCTGAAATTTGAAATTAGGCCTGGCACCAAATGGCCAATGGGCTGTAAAATTGTATAATACGGTGACACCTCGTGGAAAGCAGCCTATGAAGTTAATTGCGATCTTCAATAATATTGATTATAGGCAGCTTTCATTGTAAATATCGATGGAAGAGGTGTTGCTCTAAATTCTGATATAAAAAATATGGACTTTTGCAATACCTCCAGGCAGTCCAGTCAAGATAAACGAGAAGTAGAGATTCGGGTTGGATGCGTCGGGTTTGCCTACCTCCTAGAGGCGGCACGCTGGCACAGTGGTTAGCACTGCTGCCTCATAGCACCAGGGTCCTGGGTTCAATTCCGGCCTCGGGTGACCACCTGTGTGGAGTTTGCACTTTCTCCCCGTGTCTGTGTGGGTTTCCTCCTGGGTCCTCCTGTTTCTTCCCACAGTCCAAAGATGTGCAGGTTGGGTGGATTGGCCATGTTAAATTGCCCCTTAGTGTCCAAACAATTAGGTGAGGTTACTGGGTTGCGCGGATAGAGTGGAGGTGTGGGCTTAAGTAAGGTGCTCTTACCAAGGCCCGGTGCAGACTCGATGGACTGAATGGCCTCCACTGTAAATTCCATGATTCCACCTCTGTTGGTCATCTATGAAACTGAAGAGATGTTGGAGCCTCCCTAGATCGGGTAGAAAGACATTGGATTTATAGGGCTTCTTTGCAGGAAGAACTGCATTCGGACCAAAAGGGCTCCTCTGAGCTCGGAGTAGGCTTTAGCAGTGGAAGAGATGTGTCTTTTGAATTTGTCTCTGTGTTAAAGCTTCCAAATCCTTCTGATATTCTCTCAAGATGAGGCATTCTGATGTGGGTCATGCTGGTTGTTGGCTCTTTGTTTTTCTTTGGTGCTGCCATATAACTATATTGTTCCCTTAATGTGGCCCTTCTATTTCCTGTTCTAGGTTATACGCTAAAACTGCTACACTGGGCTGTGATCCCGTTGGCATTTTCTGATTCTGAACACTCTCTGCTTTTCCATGTCAGTGTGAAGTGGAAAGTCAATCTTCCCTCCCACTATTGACCTCCCTTTGAGTGCTGCTCTTCAGAATAACAATGCTTTGATTACAGGTACTAGTAGGAGCTAGCATTTCATTTAAACGCAGTGCTTCCCTCCCCTTCCACCCATAGAATGAAGCTGGGCACTCTGATTTAGGAGATCTTATTGTGATAAATATCTTGTCAAACAATCCGCATCAATCCTTTGCATGAGGATAAATGTTTATATCTAAAAGACAAATTTACCTGACAGAATTAGCAAACCTCAGATGAAACCGTGCTTTTATAAATTGGCGGGTTTCAAAGTCTTATTTAGCTCAAACTGGGGGCATGGCATTAAGGGTTAATTTATACTAGGTGTTGTTGCTCGTTCTGGGTGAGTGTGCTAAACACTCAATTTGGCTCTGTTTCAAAAACAATAACTAAAAACATATAGGTCTTCATCTCGGTCTTCTTTCTTCTCTTCCTTCTGTCCTTTTGTATTGCTGATCTTACTCTGATCCCTCCTTTGAACGTCCGAAAGCTATGGGCTCAAGCACAGTATCTGTCAATGATTCGTTTAATACCTTTTAATGTTAGTGTATCTGTCCTCTTATTCCAATTGTCCCTTAAATTAATTGCCAAGTCACACCCTGTGACTCCCCTCATATTTTTTTTTCAAAAGCGAATTTAGGACCAGACGTACACGTAACAACTGTGCCAAAGCGAGCTGTCTCGCAGGTTTTGCGATTTACCATCCCAATGTTCCTGGATGTAAATAGCATAAGGAATGGCAGGCGAAGGGCTACCTCAAACAAACAAATGAAACCAAACTTTAGAAATGAGATGTCCGAATGAGTTGCGTATGGGCCGCAACGGGTAAGATTTGAATGGAATCCCCGGGTAGGGCGTGCTGTGCTGTACCCGAGCTTAGTTGACCAGAGGGGGGGGGTCCTCAGACAGGGTTGGGTCCTCAATGCCGTTTCTCCACTGCCTGAGCAACCTGGAACGAACGGGCATGAATGTGTTCATCGTGGATTTGCAGCCTCTATTCCCAGAATAGAGGGGCACCTAAAAAAGGGGGAGCCAAGATGCTCCTAGTGGGGTGAAGGGTGAAGCCTTAAGTTGGGCTCCAGACATTGCAGCTGAGTCAAGTTCTCAGAGATATCTGTGGACAAACTTAACGTGCATGTGAGGTGGTCACAAGCTTTTCAGCTGAAAACCGAGTGGCCAATCTCCAAAAACAAACATTTAACAAACAAACAAACAAACAAACATCACCAACATGCGTGCAGGTTCCATCAGAAAGGATACCGTTTATCTCTCAAGCGGTTCCTCTTTTTACATCATCTGGACACCTCAATTCTCTTCATTCTCTGTGAACAGGGTCGCAAAGGGGTTGCCGTGTTGGGAGTCAGACATCAAGTCATCCTCTTCTCCCGGATCCCATACTCTTGTAAGGATCAGGCATGCAATTTTAGCGTTATGTTATTGGGGGTCACTCTCGTCATTTCGGACAAGTCTCCAAGAATTGTCCCTGTGCCAAATCGTGGGGTCTAAATTTGTATGAACGTCGTCGGGGTCGTCATAGTTGGGCGGTGGGGCTGGGTGTGGGTCTGGGGTTTTAATATAAGTGATCTCCAAATCACTGTAGTCGGGTTCGTAGTTGATGTGTGTGGGGTCTGTTGTGTCAGGGCAGTAGAGAGGCGTGCTGTGACTCGTCAAAGTCACAGTCGTTGTCTCTGCTGTGGCACCTTGTGGGCGTGTCGGGGCGTGGCCTGAAGTCAATGGGCGGAGTCGAGGTCGAGTCCGATGAGGAACTGGTCTGTGAAGGGGAGGGTGGAAATGTGTCTCTTGTGGGCGGGGCGAGGTGTTCTGCTGCGTCTAGCAGGACATGGTGTGAGTGGTTGGACTGTGTTCCATATGCCTTTAACTGGTTAATGTGGAACCACGCAGTCTTACCGTTGGGGTACTTTATCTTGTATACTGACGGGCTGATATTGTCCGAAATTGAGTACGGGCCGGAAAATTTTGGGGCCAAAAACGTGCTGGGGTTATACACAGATACCATTGCCTGTTGGCCAACCTGAAATTCTGTGGTATGGATAGTCCTGTTGAAACAAGCCTTGCTCTGTTTCCTCTTCTTACCCAATTTTACTGCGGCTGTTAACTGAGCCGACCTTACAATTTTAACTAATTGTTTTACTGCTGTCTCGTGTGTGAGGGCCGTCACTTCTGGGCTGGTCATGTTGAGTCCTAAAAGGAATTCGGATCCTTTCATAGGGTGTCCGGTCATGAGTGCGAGTGGGGTGAAACCTGTTGATGGTGAAACAGTATTTCTTATAAACATAAGTGCGAATGGGAGCACTGAATCCCAAGTTGAATTGTTCTGTACCATCTTTCTAAGGGTCGATTTTAGAGTCCGATTCATGCATTCCACTATTCCGCTTGACTGGCGGTGATACACAATGTGGAAATTTTGTTTGATGCCGAATATGGTCAGGACGTTCTTCATGATCCGTCCTGTAAAATGAGATCCCTGGTCTGAATCAATACTTCTGGGGAGTCCCAATCTAGTAAAGATGTGGTGGGCCAGGATCTTTGCGGTAGTCTTTGCAGTGTTTGTACGAGATGGGAATGCCTCTACCCATTTCGTAAACGTGTCTATGACCACCAGAACATATTTATAGCCATTCCTGCAAGGGGGCAATGGACCTATAAAATCGATCTGGAGGTTAGTCCAGGGGCCATTAACGGGGCGAGTGTGGCTGAGTTGTGCCTTCTTTGCATACCTCTCTGGGTTATTTTGTGCACAAATCAAACAGTTCTCTATGTAGTGCGTTACATCGTCTCTTAAATTGGACCACCAACAAAGCTGCCTAAGGTGGGCTGTGGAAGGGTCGATCCCTTGGTGTCCATGACCATCATGGAATAAGGCAATCATTTGATTCCTGTCTTTCTCCGGAACTACATACAACTTGTCTTTGATGATCACACCCTCATGTGTGGTCAAAGCGTGTTTGAATTTGTCGTACTGGGTCACAAAGTTTCCTTTTAAAATCTCCCGGAGATTTGCGTCCTGCCTCTGTGTCTGTACTAAATCCTCTGTCTGTCTGTGAGACCTGAACTGAACTCACAGGGGCGCTAGCTGTGCGCTAGCTGGGGGTGTCCAAAAATGACCTCGCCTGGAACCTGCTTTAACCAGTGCGTCGGCTTTCACATTTCCAGGGGGGGATGATCGATGGTGGCTTCTAACCTTAATAATGCCATACGTCCTATCCTTTGCCTTCTCTAGGATATGACGGAATAATGGGGCTAATGGAAGGGGCTTCCCGTCCGCGGAGACAAAACCTCTTGTCCTCCACAGGGGTAGAAAATCTGTGAGGCTGTTACAGACATATGGACTGTCCGAATATATGTCAGCTGGGCTGGGGAACGAATCTGGGTGGTCCACTATGTATGCTATGGCCGCGAGCTCTGCTGCCTGCGCGCCTAAGTGCCTGGGTAACTTTAATGCTATTGTTGGTCGTTCTGGGTGAGTGTGCTTAACACTCAATTTGGCTCTGTTTCTTTACTTAGCTCTGCAGTCGCCAGGTATCGTCAAGGTACCGCCACAAGTTCAAGGTGAAGTTCAAAGCAATAAAACCATACACCAATTAGTAAGTTCAAACAACTGAGTTTATTATAATACAATTATAATAACTACCCATGCACACGCTAAAGGGATTAAGCTATTCCTACCGCTAAATAAATTAATACTTATCTAGAAGGAACTGCCGGGTCAGGGAACAAGGCCTCTTGCTCTGCTCTGGTCTGCAGACTTCAGGTTGGTATAAGTTAAAAGGGGTCAGGAGTGTCTATCTCTGGTAGCGATCGTTGTGAGACACTTACTTGCTGGCGGCTGGTGTCCGAACCTCTCTCTCTCTCTCCTTCAGGGTCTTCTTGGCAAAAGCTAGTCGAGGTGCTGGTCCACGGAGGAGTGCTGGTCAAGGAGAGAGGAGGGCTGGATGAGAAGACTGAACCATGTGTGCGACCTATCTTTTATAGGTCCCAGTGATCCGCGCCCCTTTGGGCGGACTCCCTTACCTGCTTGGAATCGATTGGGTCTCTTCCCAATCGATATGTTTGAATCCCCCCAATACTGAGGCTGTTCCTTAGCTACTGGGCGGGCTTTCAGGCTCTTTGTTTTCGAACCTTGCTGGTGCCTGAGTGTCTGGTATCCTTTACAATGTTGCAGTTGCTTCCCCATTTGTGTCCATTGTCTCTGGAATCGTTCCATTAACATGCTAATTATCCTGGTGATTGCCTCATTAGTATGCGGAATGTTCGTTTCGGTGCTGTCTGCTTTCTTAGCAGACAGAATCCACACATGCTAGGTGCAGCCTGCTGGCGCTGCAAACATTGTCCATTTTATCCTATATGCTTTGCGTTCCTCCATTTTGTATTCAGGGAATGGCCAACTTCGGTGGCTACACTATCTCCTCTAGTGCACGTCCCTGCACATCTTCCACATAAATTCCGCATCCTGTAATGCATTCGCCATCTAAAACTGTGGATGAACCATCCACATAGATCCGTAGGGGTGCACACGTGTCTGTGTGCTGGGGGCTCTGGCTTGAATTCCCTATCTTCCTGGGGGGCGTCTAAGCAATGAAGGGTCCTGTGTTGTGGAGGGGTGCTACTATTTTGCATTCATGGGGGTGTCCTGGATACTGTAGGTTGTCCGCTAAAAATGTGTGTGTCTTGGTCCGTTTAACTGTTATGTCCCGTCCCTGTAACAGAAATGTCCATCTAGCTGCTCTTATCTGGCTCACTGAACCGTCCTTCAGTCGTCCGTCCAAAAGTAACTGTGTGGGGGTGTGTTCGGTCAGAATGGTGATGGGGTTGAGTCCGGTAATGTAAGAAAAGTATTGTACTGCCCAGAATACCACGAGCAGGTGCCTTTCGCAGGCGGAGTAACCTTGCTCCACGGGGTCTAAAAGTCGTGAGGCATAAGCTGCTCGTGCCGTTCCTGAAGGAGCACGGCCGAGAGGGTCAGATCTGTGCTTGCTACCTCAATTGCATAGGGGGAGAGCGGGTCTGGAACTTGTAGTGCAAGTGCTGCGCTAAGGGCTTTCTTTAAATCTTCCACAGCCTCTGAATGCTGCGGAAGCCATTCCCAAGGGGCTCCCTTCTTAAGGAGGTCTGATAGTGGGGCTGCCTTGGTCGCAAAATCATCGATATGGTTCCGACAATACCCAACCAGTCCTAAAAACGACCGGAGGGCTGAAACATTTTGGGGAAGGGGCAATTTGACGATTAAGTCAATTCTTTTGAACTCGATCTCGCGTTTGCCGTGCGTGATGACTGTACCCAAATACATCACTTTACTCTCCAATAGTTGGGCCTTTCTGGGGTTAACCTTACATCTGATTGAGTTCAGAAGTTCCAGGAGTTCGGACAGAAGCGTGATGTGCTCTGCCTTGGTGTCTGTCTGCAGTAATAGGTCGTCCACATACTGTACCAGACATTTGGGTCGGGAAAATTTTGCTAGTCCATTCGCCAGCTGTCGGTGGAAAATGGAGGGGGAATTGTGGAATCCTTGTGGGAGGCATGTCCACGTGTACTGCTGACCTTTAAAAGTGAAGGCAAATTTCTACTGGCACGCCTTTGCCAATGGGATTGACCAAAAGCCGTTGCTAATGTCCAATACCGTGAAATATTTGGAGTGGAGTCCCTGCTTGAGCATGGTCTCGGGACTTGTTGCTACCGTGGGGGCTACTGCTGGGGTAACTTTGTTGAGTTCCCGATAATCAATGGTCAGACGCCATGATCCGTCGGGCTTCCTCACTGGCCAAATAGGGGCATTATTAGTCGAGGCTACTGTCCTAAGTACACCCTGCTCTAATAAGCTCTCTATAACTCTTCCAATTTCTCCCTCCGCTTCTAGGGGAAATCTGTACTGTCTTTGTGGTCTCGGGTCAGGTCCTGTAATTTGAACTTGTCCAGTCATTCTGCCGCAGTCGTGCTGGTGACTGGCAAATGCTGTCCTGTGCTTGTTCAATACCCTAACCTGTTTGTCCGTGCTAAGTGTGGTTGGGTCAAAACAATAGTTGCCTACTGTGCTAATCCTGTTTGCGTACTCACCTACTGTGAGCGTTGCGGGTGCTCTGTCTGATTTCGCCATTCGCCAGACACAGATTGACTGGGTCGAACGACAGGCTGTGGGCATTCATAAAGTCAATGCCCAGTATGTGTTCTGCTGTGCGGGGCAGATTAACTAAAACAATGGGGTGTCTGGTGGAGATATTCCCTAGTTGGATGGGTACAGGGGCTGTAATGGTTCCTTCCTGTGAGTGGCCTGTAAAGCTGCTGAGTGTTATTGTGGCTGTAGTGGGCCACGTGCCTGCCTGTGGTGTACTGGAGGAATTAATGGTCGTGCGGGAACCTCCTGTGTCCCAGAGTAATTCGATGGGCTTTCCCCGAATTTTCGCCGTGACCACCGGTCTTCCGGATTGGTCCCAGAGGGTGTCACAGACCCAAGTGGGGGAGCCCGAACACCGTCAGTCCGTTCCGTCCACATTGGTCTGTCCTGACTGCGTCCCTATACTGTGGATAGGCTTCGCTTTGTTCCTGTTCAGAGTGCCAGTCTGCTGGCCTCTCTGAGATTTCTGCGGGGCGTTGCATTCCCTAGCAAAATGCCCTAACTGTCCGCAGTTAAAACATTCCTGCGACTTCTGTGGGGGGCTGTTCTTTCCCTCATTTACCCATGCGGGGTTTTGGTGCGCTCTCACTGCTTGGATATCTTCTGCAGCCTGAGCTTCTTCGGGGTTCTTTACTGATACCGTGCCATGGACAGATTGTTCCCAAGCGCAGGACAATCTTTTCAATACCCATTTTTCGTTATGGGCCTCTTCTGAGGGGTCGTAATTGGAGCAGACATTCTGTCCTGCATCTGTGGCGTGGGAGATGATAGTGCGGGTCCATTTAACCATGTTATCTCGGGTCACGTGTGCGCGGTCTAAATCACCGAAAACTGCAGTGAAGTGAATCCACAGCCTTCCTGCGAATGCTGTGGGGTGCTCGGTCCTTTTCTGCCTACACTTATTTAGGCCTTCGACTGGGTTTCCTCTGTTGTACCCTATCACGTCTAAAATAGCTGTATGCATTTCTTCGAGGGTGCCTCCTCCAACGTTCTGTGTGTCGGGGAGGGCTGCTACAACTGATGAGTCTAAACTCAAAACTGTGAGCTTAACCTGCTCTCGCTCATCCAGGCCGTACATAGTAGCCTGTTGCTTCACTCTTGCGAAAAATTGGTGGGGGTCTGCAGTGGGGAGGAACGGGGTGATTTTCTCATGCGCGTCCCTTAGTTGTGTCACGGTTAAGGGGGTGGTGTAGGTGACCTCGGGTGCGCCTTCTGCGGTTGCTTTTCGTTGTGTGGTGACTGGGTTCATAGGTGCGGGTGCTATCTGATCTGTGGGGGGTTGGGGCGCTTTCCTTTTCTGCTGCTCTGCTAGCGCACATGTTCCCTGAACATAGCGCTGCGCTGTTTCACTCAACTCCTGCCAATCTGGGGCATTTTCTTCTTCTAACTGTGTTCCAAAGGTCTCTTGGAAGCCATTCTGCACAGATAGCAGAGATTGCAGCTCCGCAATCCGCTTCCAACATTTAGCGTGGTCTACGGTGCTTTGCCTTTGCTCAGTGGTGGCAGCATGGAGTGCCCTTAAAGCTGCCTTTAGGTCGCTACACTGCTTCTTCAGTGTCTCTACCTGTTTTTCTGATTCTTCTCTTATCAAGACTGCACGTTGCACATCTTGATAGGCTTTTTCGTACTGAACTTGAGAGCTGCTCAGATGGGCTAGACAATATTGATGTGCCCCCTTGGCATCATCCACCTCTCTATCCTTATCTGCCAGTCGTTGCCTTAATCCTAAATTCTCCTTTTCGATGTCCCTGACATCCACTTTGCTCATTCTGTTTTTCTCCTCTAACTCTGCTCGGAGCGTCCTGACGACCTCCTCTGTGCCTCGCAATTGTGCCAAGCAGGACACGATTGCCATCGGCTTACGTGCTTTACTTAAACTTTTCTTGTGAATTTCAGACAGGTTCTCCCATCAAGTATGTCCTATACTCCCGGGACCTGTCTCCTCATTCAAACAAAACTCACTCCAAAGGGGCCATCCTTTCCCTTTGAGGTACTTCCTGAGTTCCAGCGCCCAAACGGGACATTGACCTACTCTGCTGCTGTTGGTCGCTGCGACCACGAACTGCTCTGGGTTCATGAGGCGTTCCATTGCCTGCATGGCCATTTCTTTTTCTCCTATGCTCTCTCTCAAATTTGGAACGAGGGATAATAAGGCAATGCTATAAAATACATAGAACATAGAACAGTACAGCACAGAACAGGCCCTTCGGCCCTCAATGTTGGCCGAGCCATGATCACCCTACTCAAACCCACGTATCCACCCTATACCTGTAACCCAACAACCCCCCCTTAACCTTACTTACTTACTTTTATTAGGACACTACGGGTAATTTAGCATGGCCAATCCACCTAACCCGCACATCTTTGGACTGTGGGAGGAAACCGGAGCACCCGGAGGAAACCCACGCACACAGGGGGAGGACGTGCAGACTCCACACAGACAGTGACCCAGCCGGGAATCGAACCTGGGACCCTGGAGCTGTGAAGCATTTGTGCTAACCACCATGCTACCCTGCTGCCCCAATACGGGTATGGCTTTCGCTATGTTCCGAATTATAAACTCCCGACAGTTTGTCGCAACAATAATCTCTCGGTTTTACCGTACAACCCTGTTAGTTACGCATGCAAAAACACACTTCCGAATTATGAGGATTGATTTGAACTACTTGAACAGTTGTGATTTTTCCTTTTCCCAATTGGATTTCAAATTCAAATTTCTGGGTTCTCTCGGAGTGGGGGGAGGGGGGGGGGGGCACTGCTAATCGAGTCCCATCTGGGGTGCCACTAAATGTTGGTCGTTCTGGGTGAGTGTGCTTAACACTCAATTTGGCTCTGTTTCATTCCTTAGCTTTGGAGTCGCCAGGTATCATTAAGATACCGCCACAAGTTTCAAGTTCAAAGCAATAAATCCATACACTAGTTAGTAAGTTCAAACAAGACACGTTTATTACATTACAGTAATCTACTAATCATGCATATAAAACTTTAAGACTAGGCTAATCCTACCACTAATAGGCCAAACACTTATCTGGATAAGGGGACTGCAGGATCAGGGAACAACGGCCTCTAGCTTTGTCCTGGGTCCGTAGGCTTCCAGTAGTTATGGACTAAAGGGGGTCAGGAGTGTCTACTCTCGTAGTGTGTGTTGTATGACACTTGTGTGTTGGCGGCTACTGTCCAGGCCTCTCCTCGTCCAGGTTCTTCTGCTGCAACGGTGTTCTGCTGGGAGGGCTGGTTGGTCAAGGAGAGGCTGGCAGAGAGAGAGAGCTGGGGTCGCGGTCTCTGTCTTATCCCTCTCTCAGGGTCTGGAGGAATTAATGGTCGTGCGGGAACCTCCTGTGTCCCAGAGTAATTCGATGGGCTTTCCCCGAATTTTCGCCGTGACCACCGGTCTTCCGGATTGGTCCCAGAGGGTGTCACAGACCCAAGTGGGGGAGCCCGAACACCGTCAGTCCGTTCCGTCCACATTGGTCTGTCCTGACTGCGTCCCTATACTGTGGATAGGCTTCGCTTTGTTCCTGTTCAGAGTGCCAGTCTGGAGGGACCCTCTATTCACTCGCAATCGATTGGGTCTCTTTCCAATCGATTGATTTAAATTCCCCAATAACGGGGCAGTTCCTCGATCCCTGGGCGGTTCTTGGGACTTATTGTTTTGCACTTCTTTTGGCGCCGAGAAGTCTGGCCTTCCATTTAATGTATCGATTTGTGTTAACTTGTTTCCATTGTACCTGGGGATCGCCCGGTATCGCCTTATTAGTATGCTAACTTGTTTTCTTTCGCAGTGCTGTCTGGTTTCTGCAGCATTCTGAACTGGTTTCTGCAGTAGTCAGAATACACAAGCACTTTGCAAGCTGCTTGCTTTTGCAACATGTCCATTTTCCCTGCATTCCTTGCAATCTTCCATTTTGTGTTGGGCAGTGGTCACCCCAGGTGGCTACAGTGTCCATCTGTAACTTTTTCGCTGCCGTGAGATTGATATGCACAATTGGTGTGAGTGTCTGTATGTAGGCTTCAGATTGGGATGGGGTTCTGCTGCAAAAATGCCATTCCCATTCACCGCAACTATATACCATGACCTGGCTTCCATATGATGAAAGATTCCTGGGACCAGGTGCTGGGTGGAGTGGGGAAGGGTTACCAGTCCGCGAAGATGGGATTTGAAATTATTTTCACTGATTGCCAGTTTAAAAACAAATTGACTGACTGGTTCACTGCTGGGTTGCAGAATTTAGCTTCTGCATGCAGACCAGGTCCCTAGAGAGTCGTGAAATTTGAGTTTGAGTGCTTATCAAAGAGTTCTAATGCTAAGATTTCTTTTTTTATTGTTGCTGAACTAGAATAGATGTTTCTTTCCAAGCTAAATGAAGGAATGTGTCTTTTCCTTTTTATTGAAGGAAAGATACCGAACGTTTGTAGATTTTCTTTTCCACTGACCCCTGGTGATTGCCTCTTGTCTGATGCCAAGTTGATCAGCAGCTAGTACACACAGAAATTATGTGAGATCACCATTGGATAGTGAAGCTTCAGTGGTTGGCTATCTGAACCCAGATGTTGGCTAAAAATGATAACACCGGGTTATTTTACTTGCGTGAAGAGATGTACAATTTGCCACGTGGACTCTTTCCTGTGCTTATAGACTGTACAACGCTGTATTAGACTGGAAATAGGGACTTTGCGAATTGACAGCTATGGAAATCCAGTTTATCTGGTACAAGGGCTCGCTAACCTCCCTAATCACTGAACATAACGAACAAAGAACAAGAGTAGGCCATTCAACCTCTCGAGATGCTCTGCCATTTAACAATAGTAATCTCAGATCTGCATCCTGACTACCCTCAATAATCTACCCTTGCTTACCAAGAATCTATTGAGCCCCCTTCAAAATATTTTCAGGTTAGACTGGCCCTGCGTGGGTTTCACCCCCAATTGACCCTGCTTCTAGAACCTTGTCAGGAAGCGAGTTCCAAAGACTCATGGCCCTGTGAGGGAAAACATGTCGCCTCATCTTTTTTAAATGGGCGAACACTCATTTTAAACAGTGATACCCACCCACCCACTGTTTTCGATTCTCCCACAAGAGGAAACATCCTCTTCCATTTCCACCCTGTCAAGGTCCCTCAGGATCATATGTTTCAATCAGGTCACCTGTTACTCTTCTTATCTGCCGCAGGTACATGCCTGGCCAGTCTAACATTTCCTCATATGACAACCCTTCCATTCCGGATATTAGACTGGTAAACTTTCTCTGAACTGCTCCCAATGTATTTGCATCCTTCCTTACACAATACTCCAAATGTGGTCTTGCTAGTGCCCTGTACAACTGAAGCCTAACCTGCCTACTCTTGTATTCCATTCCCCTTGCAATAAATAACATTCTGGCGCAGTGGTTAGCACTGGGACTGCGGCGCCGAGGACCCGGGTTCGAATCCCGGTCCTGGGTCACTGTCTGTAGAGAGTTTGCATATTCTCCCCATGCCTGTGTGGGTTTAACCCCCAACCCAAAGATGTGCATGATACGTGGATTGGCCACATTAATTGCCCTGTAATGGGGGGGGGGGGGGGATAATTGGGTACTCTAAATAAAAAACAACAACCAAACAAAAAAATAACATTCTATTTGTGTTCCTAATTACTTGCTGTACCTGCATACTAGTCTGTTATGATTCATGCACTAGGATACTCAAATTCCTCTGCATTGCAGAGCCCTGCGATCTCTCACCATTTAGATAATGCTTTTTTTATGCTTCCTGCCAAATGGACAATTTCATATCTTCCCAATTATATTCCATTTGTCAGATATTTTGTCCACACACTTAACATGTCTATGTCTCCTTGGAACATCTTTATGGCCTCTTCACAACTTGCTGATCTACCTATCTTTGTGTCATCAGCAAATTTGGCAACCATCGCTTCATCCAAACCATTTACATAAACCTGAGTTTCCAGCACTGATCCCTGTGGCACACCACTTCTTGCATCTTGCCATCCTGAAAAAGACCCATTTCCGTCTACTCTCTGCTTCCTGTTAGTGAGCCAGCCTTCTATCAATGCCAATATGTTACCCCCTATGAGCTTTTATTTTCTGTAATAACCTTTGATGTGGCACTTTATCAATAGCCTTCTGGATATCTAAGGATGGTACATCTACTTGTTCCCCTTCATCCACAGCGCAGGTTACTTCTTCGAAGAACTCCAATAAGCTGGTTAAACATATTTCTCTTTCACAAAATCATGTTAACCCCATCTGATTACCGTGAGCCTGTCCAAGTGCCCTGCTATAATTTCTTTAACAATAGCTTCTAACATTTTCCCCATGACGGATGTTGAGCTAACTTGCCTGCAGTTTCCTGCTTTCCATCTCCCTTTTTGAATAATGGAGTTACATTTGTTGTTTTCCAATCTAATGGGACCTACCCCAAATCTAAGGAGTTTTGGAAAACAAGAGAGTTCAGGTGTTTCACCGTTAGCCAGTGACTGGGAGAGCTCTCTTATCTTCTGTGCGTCACTGGTCTATTCTTATTTGGTTATCACGCAAGACATTTGTTTCATTACTGTAGAAGAGGTTTTGCTGGAGGCAATGATCCTTACCTCTGTGTGTGACATCGCTCCTTTTCAGTGAGTGCCATCAGTGTGACCCAGCTCCTTACGCACGTACTCAGTAGTTATCATTAGAATTAACCCTTTACAGGTGGAGGAGTTTCCGCGGCTGCCACCAAGGGGGGTGTAGGACTGGGTGCTTTCGGGGACGTGATTCGGGGAAGGGAAGATCTCGGCTATTTACCAACTGATGGAGGAGGAGGAGGCCTCAGTAGATGAGCTCAAAGCGAAATGGGAGGGAGAGCTAGGGGAAGAGATTGAGGATGGGACGTGGTCGGACGCCCTGGAGAGGGTGAATTCTTCCTCCTCTTGCGCACGGCTCAGCCTAATTCAGCTGAAGATGCTGCACAGGGCTCACATGACGGGGGCAAGGATGAGCCGGTTTTTCGGAGGGGAAGACGGGTGTGGGAGGTGTTCGGGTGGCCCGGCAAACCACACCCATATGTTTTTGGCATGTCCGGCTCTGGAGGGGTTTTGGAAGGGGGTGGCGTGGATTTTGTCGGAAGTGGTTGGGTCTAGGGTCAGGCCGGGCTGGGGGCTTGCGATCTTTGGGGTAGCTTCGGAGCCGGGAGTGCAGGAGGCGAGAGAGGCCGGCATTCTGGCCCTTGCGTCTCTAGTAGCCCGGCACCGGATTCTGTTGCAGTGGAGGGATACGCGGCCCCCGAGTTCGGAGACCTGGGTCAACGACATGGCTGGGTTCATTAATTTGGAGAGGATGAAATTTGCCCTAAGGGGGTCGGTACAGGGTTTTTTTTGGCGGTGGCAGCCTTTTCTCGATTTCCTGGTGAAGTGGTAGAGAGTGGTCAGTCTCTGCAGCAACCGGGGAGTGGGGGGGGGGGGGGGGGGGGGGGGATGGTTTGCGGCGGTGGGTTTGTTATGTTGTTTTCTTCTTTCTTGTATTGCTATTTGTTATTATTTATTTTGGGGGGGGAGAGTTCTTTTGTTTTGTTTTGGCGTGGAAACACGCTTTGTTTGTTTTAAATTGCGGGAGAAAATTTGTTATTGTTATTAAAAAACTTGAATAAAAATTATTTAAAAGAAAAAGAATTAACCCTTTATTGTACACTAGGGCATTAAAACTCAAAAGATTTGTGACTAAATGGCAACTGCTTAAATCTTTTTAAGCTTATTTGATGTCGTGATGGGGTAACCTAAACCAGTAGAGAATTTCAGATCGTCCACCTGCTAATCCTAGAAGTATTTTTTAGAGCTGATGTTGTTCTGTTATTTTTGAACCAAGCCAGCCTATGCTGGCATGAAATGTTATGTTTTCTGAAACATAAAATTATTGAAGTTACTCCTACAGTTATCTAATCAGCTCAAAAGTTCATCATCCCCACATTTTTTAAAAACCTCCTTGAGCTTTAAAATAGGGGCTCAGGATACATCGGACGTGATCTACCGGCCGCGTTGCGCCCAAAAGGCAGAGTCGGGTGACTGGTAGATGTTGGGAGATACCTCTGCTGAGATTAACACGCATCACCACGCCTCACGAGCCATCGCGATCGTGGGCGGGATCATGATTTTGCATATTTGAGCGAGATGGCCGTCTCACTACTGTGCATTTCCCTGAGGCACTGGGATCTAACACTTTTCTCCTTTGAGGCCTCGGGTGAGCAGCGTTCAGTGCTGGTCTCCGCAAACGGGAATCCTGGTAGATAGTGTGGTGTTTTTTGGCACTGCGATTGTTGGGAAACACCCGGCTAAACATGCTCATCCCAGGACTCTGCTCCGATTCGGTTAGGCCACGCCATTATGTGAGCTAGACTTTCTGTAAACACAGAGGAAATGACCTGGAATACATTCTGAACATGGATTTCTTGTGTAAGAATCCTGGTCATACAAGTCTTCGAAATTGAAAATGAACGTTGCAAATTTAATACCTGCTGGTTATAAAATGCTTCCAAACAGAACTGAACGCATCCCATCACTGGTACACAGTGGCCGCAGTGTGTACCTTCTACAAGATGTCCTGCAGCAACTTTCCCAGGCTCCTTCGGCATCTTCCAAACCCCTGACCCCTACCACCCTAGAAGGACAAGGGCAGCAGATGATGGGAACACCACCGCCTGCAGGTTCCCCTCCCAAGTCTCTCACTGTCCTGACTTGGAACTTTCATGATCCTTTCATGTCACGGGGTCAAAATTCTTTAGTTTCCTTCTTAACAGCGCTGTGGGTGTACCTGCACCAATTGGACTGCTGCGGTTCAAGAAAGCAGATCACTAGCAGCTTTCAAGGGCAATTAGTGATTGGCACAAAATGCTGCTTAACCAGTCACTCACATTCCCTGAAAGAGCAAAGAAAAAAATCCTATTAAGAATGCGTGCTGGGAAATTTGGCAAACTGCACATGCAGTGATGTAACTTCCAATTGAAGATTGTGAAGTGATAGCAATGGGCAGCAGTTGCTGATCGGTTATGCAACTACTTCCTTACTGGTCCAATCTTGCAGTGTGGTCACTATGTGGGATGATTGGGCAGTGGCTCTGCTGTTTATTTGTATGTTGTGTGGGGGGGGGAAATGTCCCAGGCATTTTGCTCCACACAAGTGACTGACTCAACAAGAAGTAATTCAAGAATGCTTGAAACCTGTTTGAGTAACCAAATCAGACCAATTTCTTGAAGGGCTGACCGTTAAAAGTTACATACTAATGAAAAAGAATCAACGATACAACTTAAAAAAAAAAAAAGATTATTGTGAAATATGTAGGTTACAAATCTTGGAAATATTAGTTGAGGAAGGGGTCGAAAAGGAAATAAATTTGTAAGCGACATGACTGAAATGTTGTGTAATTTTCTCCTCATTAAATCTCATCACACTTTGACGCAAGTGTTAAAGTCTGCCCCGTACACACTTCTGAATAATTGTATATTTTTTATATAGATTTACTTTTATCTGAAAGGATCAAAACTGCTTCTGGTCCTATAACCACCAGTCAGATCTACATTCCTCTATTTGCCAATTCAGAATTATTGTCATTGCTCAGTGGATTTGGACTTTTAGGAAAGTGTAAACAAAGACCACATATCATTCTGATGCTGTGATGTGAGCGTTGGTTATTTCTGGATGGGTGGTCTTGGATGGAACTAATGGTTTTTCCTCCTCGTCTGTCACTATTTATGATTCACTTAATTGTTCTTAATCCTGTAATCCTTTTTCTCTAATCCGAAGCTCGGTCTCCATATGTGTACTCCTATTAAGATGTTCCCGTGGGAGCAGTGAACATTTTTTTCAGCTCATTAGCCAGCTCAGCACCAAAGCTAGAGAGACCTTTTGCACTGAACTCCCACAGCATCCCGTGTTGTTTGAGAGCAGAAACATGTTGAATCTGAATGCAGGAACACTGCAAAAATACACATGATCCTGATGTAGAGAAATGGAAACGTGAATCGCAAAATTTGAATTTAACCTAACGTTGGTTTGTTCCCTCCTAATGTAGTCATCGTTGGATTTGAAATAATATTTCCAATCTGAATTTGTCTTAACAGCAATTTGAACTGAAATAGATTAATAATGCACAACGTGGTAGCACTGTGGTTAGCACTGTTGCTTTCCAGTGCCAAGGTCCCGGGTTCAATTCCCTGCTTGGGTCACTGTCTGTGCGGAGTCTGCATGTTCTCCCTGTGTCTGTGTGGGTTTCCTCCCACAAGTCCCAAAACACGTGCTGTTGGGGAATGTGGACATTCGGAATCCTCCCTCTGTATACACGAACAGGCGCCGGAATGTGGCGACTAGGGGATTTTCACAGTAACTTCATTGCAGTGTTAATGTAAGCCAATTTGTGACAGTGATAAAGATTATTATTATTAGAGGTGTCCCTTTATCCCTAAACCAATATCATTTAAATAGCAATCACCTCCTTGCTGTTTGAGAACTTGCAGTATGTAAGTAGGTGCATATATATTCCTGGTAATGGAGGCTGGGTGGATTGAATGGGAAAATCCCATTTACAGCAGTGGGCCCAGAAGATCCCCTCTGCTGGCCAACAGCGGCCCACCTCCTGCCACTGAGAAACATGCCGCAAAAGAGTGGGGGGGGGGGGGGGCGCGGAAAAAATCTCTCCATACGTGTGTGTCTATGAACAGTGGGCTTGGGATAAGAGTTGTTAAAAGATTTATTTTAAAATGGATTAAAAGACAAATTTCAACAAGATTGATTCTAGATAAATGCTTTAACGGTTTTGATGTAAAGAAGTGTGTTTATTCCCCGCCTCCCCTCAAGTCAGCAATGTTGTAATAACTACACATGGGTTAACAGAGGCACCAGCCAATTTAACTTTTTAATTCTTAATGGATACTTCCTAAGTGACTTAATTCACTTGTAGGTTGCTGGTAGTATTATTGTTGGACAGTTTAAAAGAAAAGTTATTTTGCTGTTCATTCTTAGTGGGGCATTCAGCACATGAACAGGCCCTTCGGACCTCCAGGGTTTAGGCTTCCGGGGATAGTGGAGTAATAGCAAGGTGGGGCTTTCAGTGTTGTTGACTGACACGCTATCAGACCTCAGGGTATTCTGTGTGAGTATGACGTTGGCTTCATATCCATCCTTTGGGGAATTGTTGTCTTACTGCACAGTGTAAGGGAAGTGGGACAAGTTGGAATGTGAGTCAGAGCACTGGCATCTCTTCATTGTGCCTGTCCCACTTATCGCGGACAATGGTAAGATGATAGTATAAGCAATTCTGCAGTGTCTAACTGAGACTTGCGTATTGATCGTCAAGAAAATCAGTCAATTTCGTCCTTCTCCAAAGAAGTACATGGTTTGCTGCTGTGTTTGGTTTTTGTATGTTGCCGTGTTATGTGGGCAGACTTTATTCTGTTACACTTTCTATTATGGTTTCAGAACTGCTCTGGCTGAGAAGCTACCCAAGTTTGAAATCCTGCATCTTTCCTGGGGTTGAGGCAAACTCCTGTTTGTTTTTTATCTGAAAATTAGAATACCATTTGAGATGTCCACTGTCCTAAACTAGCAATCAAAGCAGCAGCCAAAGATGCAGCATGGTTTAAAGTTTCCTTGACTCTAAGCTGAAAACGAGCACTGCTGTCTTAACTTGATTTGCTGATGGTCTGTTGATTCTCAAGTTTTGATACCAGCTGTTTCAGACCAAAAGAAAATTAGTTCTGGGTCATTTACCTGCTGTAAATCTGCGAAGGTTGTAAATTCTGGCTTCATAACAAGGATCTGAGCACGCAATCTTTGCTGATTAACTGCTATACTGTGATGGTTAATATTCAATGGCTGAAGTTCCATCTTTCTGGATGAATACCCCCCCCCCCCCCCCCCCCCCTCTCGAGTCTGCAGTGCTGACTGGAAAGGAGTTGCTCTTCCACATGGACCTTTCTAAATGCATTTCTGAAGTGATGTTGGAGCACAAACGTGTGTTGCCGTTGAGCAAGGCGGAGGAATTGACCTTCAAAGGGTTATGCCTGATTAAACCTTTTGATGACCAATCAGGCAAAACTTCCTTATCTGAGCTATCTTTCCATTTTGGACAGGGTTGAGAACGTGTGGCACGAGGTCCATCAGTGCTGTTGCTGTGGTCTCCATCAATAAAGTATGGATTGAGAGTTTGGGTTGGCTCTTTAATGGTTTCCATTCCGTAATGCCAGTCAGACCAGCGCTGCCCGCTCAGGGGGGAGTTGCATTCTATTCCATAACGCACCCTGAGGGAGCTGCTCAGAATCATGAGGAGTCTGGATGGAGTAGATGAGGAGAAACTGCTCCCATTGGCAGAGAAACCGAACACACAATTTTAAGAACCAGAGGTGAAGTGAGTAAATTAAAATTGCAATGTGTGATTAGGATCTGGGACACAGCATCAGCATGGTGCAGGTAGGTTATGGCTTTTGGAAGGAAATTGGATAATTATCTAAAAGGGGGGGTGGAAAAATAATTGCAGGGCTACGGGTTAAACATGGGGCAGTAGGATGAGTTGAGTCCATAGAATCCCTACTGTGCGAAAGGAGGCCACTTGCCCATCGAGTCTGCACCGCCCCTCCGACAGATCACCTTAACTATGAACCCTGTGCTGTAACCATTCAAGGAGAGTGAGATTAGTCTTTGACGGTGAATTTTCAGCCTTTTCCAATTCCTTTTCCAATTGAAACATGTGGAGAAGAAAAACAGGCTACTGATTTCATTAACTGCAGTCCTCTCATCTCCCTCCACCCTGCCAACATGTTGCTGACCTGCAGATTTTGAACACCTAAACGTTTGAGTATAGTTCCATAGCTATCTTCTCGGACACAGCTAAGTGACCATTCTTCCTGTGCAATTGTGTGTGTGCGGGTCAGATTTCCTTCCCTAAAGGACATTAAAACCAGGTGGGTTTTTCCAACAATCGACAATGGTTTCATGGTTATCATTAGACTTTTTTAAATTCCAGATTTTTATTGAATTCAAATTTAACCATCTGCAGTGCTGGGATTTGAACCTGGGTCCCCAGTGCATTACTCAGAGTCTCTGGTTTACTTGTCCAGTGTCGATACCACTACTCCATCGTCGCATTCCATATTGCAACAGTGCTGACACTTCGAAAGTACCTAATTGGCTATCAGCCGCTTTTGGGGTGTCCTTTGGTTGTGACAGATGCTGAATAAATGGCAAGTTTTTTTTTTCCCTTCTAAAGTCTGCTAATGTCTTCAGTGATTTGGCTGATTTTGATTTGACTAAATTCGTTCTTGCGGCTGTATTATGCACTGTTGCACCAAAGGAAGCCCTCTGCTCTCGGCATCAGCTGGAGGCCTAACCCTGCAGAGCCACACTTAAAGTGTACATGTTCCTGACCCAAGGATTGTGGCCTTGTTCTCAGGTGGTCTGTAACTGTGACAGCTTTCCTAAAGCTGAGCCTGTTCCAGTTCCTGGTTGGACCCAGTTTTTAAAGTTGGAACAGAATGGTTCGCTGGCAAACTCCAGTTTACCCCAGCCCAGCAGCTTGGGTGCAGGAGAGAATAGTGTGGAAAATGGGTCGGTTGACGAGTACGAGTGCTGACTTCCATTGAGGTCCAAGACCTGAAGCCTGTCACTTTTCTTGAGCAAGCAATGATGTATGGTCCAAGAACAATTTATGAAAAGAGGACAAAATGAAGTGAGGCGATAATGTCGGCTTGCATGTTAACTATCTGGATGTATTTTCAACCTGTGTAGAAATTGTGTACCCTGTTTGTTATTTCATCAAATTGTTTTTAATGAAATGTAAATTGGTGTACTAAAGGTGCAACCAGCATCAACAGCTGTGTTTATCTTTAAATAAACGTCCACACCTTTTTCAGGTTAGATGTTGCTGTGTGGTTGTTTGCTTCTCTCTGGAATTTTAAATAAAATTTATACCAGTTCTGCATCATCAGCTAGTGAAATACTGCCTGCTATAGTGCCAGATGTTAAGAAATCAAATGATGAAGGATAGTACTGGAGTCGCTGTTTACTTTGTTTAGCCTTTAGTCTTTGCATTTGTACAAGTGAAACCCCAATTAATGCTCTCCACTTGCATTTAATTAAATACCATTGATGTATGATGAACAGATACAATAATGCCACGATGAATACTGTGGCTACCAGGGCAGGTGAAAGGCTAGGAATCCTATGGCGAGTAACGCACCTCCTGACACCCCCCCCACCCCAAAGCCTGCCAATCACCTACAAGGCACAAGTCAGGAGTGTCATGGAATACTCTCCACTTGGCTGGATGAGTGCAGCTCCAACAAAACTCAAGAAGCTCCATACCATCCAGGACAAAGCAGCCTGCATGATTGCCCCCTCCCCATCCACAAACATTCAAACCCTCAACCACTGTCGAACAGTGACAGCCTTGTGTGCCATCTACAAGATGCACTGTAGTAACTCACCAAGGTTCCTTAGACAGCACCTTTCAAACCCAAGACTGCTACCATCTAGAAGGACAAGAGCAGCAGATACCTGGGGACCTCACCACGTGGAGGTTTCTCCTCCAAGTCACTCGCCACCTTGACTTGGAATTATATCGCCGTCGCTTCACTGTTGCTGGAGCAACATCCTAGAACAGCACAATGGGTGTACCTACACCTCAGAGTTTACTGCAGAGTTTAAAGGCACCTCACCACCACCTTTTGAAGGGCAACTAGGGATGGGCAATAAATGCTGGCCTACCCTGTGATGCCCTATCCCGTAAATGCATTAAAAAAAAGACAGTAAGACGTCTTACAACACCAGGTTAAAGTCCAACAGGTTTGTTTCAAACACTAGCTTTCGGAGCACTGCTCCTTCCTCAGGTGAATGGAGAGGTCGGTTCCAGAAACATATATGTAGACAAATTCAAAGATACCGTACAATGCTTAGAATGTGAGCATTTGCAGGTAATAAAGTCTTTACAGACCGAGAGATAGGGGGAACCCCAGGTTAAAGAGGTGTGAATTGTCTCAAGCCAGGATAGTTGGGAGGATTTCGCAAGCCCAGGCCAGATGGTGGGGAATGAATGTAATGCAACATGAATCCCAGGTCCCAGTTGAGGCCGCACTCGTGTGCGGAACTTGACTATAAGTTTCTGCTCGGCAATTCTGCGTTGTAGCGCGTCCTGAAGGCTGCCTTGGAGAACGCTTACCCGGAGATCAAAGGCTGAATGCCTTTGACTGCTGTAGTGTTCCCCGACTGGAAGGGAACATTCCTGCCTGGTGATTGTCACGCGATGTCTGTTCATTCGTTGTCGCAGCGTCTACATGGTCTCGCCAATGTACCTCCTTTCCTGCAGCGGATGAGGTAGACGTTTGAACAAGACCTCCTCACCACACAGGACCTTCAATCGACGTTCTACACCAGATACATCGATGACATTTTTTTCCTTTGGACCCACAGTGAAGTATTACTACACGATGACATCAATACGTTCCATCCCACCATCAGACTCACCATGGACTACTCTCCAAAATCAGTTGCATTCTTGGACACGCTCATCTCCATCAAGGACGGTCACCTCAGCACTTCGCGTTACCGCAAGCCCACGGATAACCTCACGATGCTCCACTTCTCCAGTTTCCACCCTAAATACATTAACGAAGCCCTCCCCTATGGACAAGCCCTCCGTATACACAGGATCTGCTCAGACGAGGAGGAGCGTAACAGACATTTAAGGACGCTGAAAGATGCCCTGGTACGAACAGGATATGGCACTCGACTCATCGATCGACAGTTCCAACCCATCACAGCAAGAAACCGCACCGACCTCCTCAGAAGACAAACACGGGACACAACCGACAGAGTACCCTTCGTCGTCCAGTACTTTCCCGGAGTGGGGAAACTACGACATCTTCGCAGCCTTCAACACGTCATCGATGAAGATGAACATCTTGCCAAGGTCATCACCACACCCCCACTACTTGCCTTCAAACAACTGCGCAACCTCAAACAAACCATTGTTTGCAGCAAACTACCCAGCCTTCAGAACAGCGACCATGACGCTACACAACCCTGCCATGGCAATCTCTGCAAGACGTGCCAGATCATCGACATGGATACCACCATTACACGTGAGAACACCACCCACCTGCTACATGGTACATACTCGTGCGACTCGGCCAATGTTGGGAAGTCCCAAAGCATGGTACATTAGCGAGACCATGCAGACGCTGCAACAATGAATCAACGGACATCGCGCGACAATCACCAGGCAACAATGTTCCCTTCCAGTCGGGGAACACTTCAGCAGTCAAGGGAATTCAGCCTCTGATCTCTGGGTAAGCGTTCTCCAAGGCGGCCTTCAGGACGCGCGACAACGCAGAATCGCCGAGCAGGAACCTATAGCCACGTTCCGCACACATGAGTGCGGCCTCAACCGGGACCTGGGATTCATGTCCATTACATTCATCCCCCACCATCTGGCCTGGGCTTGCAAAATCCTACCAACTGTCCTGGCTTGAGACAATTCACACCTCTTTAACCTGGGGTTCCCCCTATCTCTCGGTCTGTAAAGACTTAATTACCTGCAAATGCTCAAATTCTAAGCATTGTCTGGCATCTTTGAATTGGTCTATATATAGAACATATTCTGGAACATACCTCTTCATTCACCTGAGGAAGGAGCAGTGCTCTTAAAACTAGTGTTTGAAACAAACCTGTTGGACTTTAACCTGCTGTTGTGAGACTTCTTACTATGCTCACCCCAGTCCAACGCTGGCATCTCCACATCTTTAAAAAAAAAAGATGCAGAGTAGGAAATTACTCCTCGCTTTCGAGATTAATGTTTTCCTGAATTTGTATTAGTATTTCAGACTTAAATGACTATTAAAATGCTGGCAGATTTTATTGGTTTTATATCTTGTTTGGCCAGTTTATCATTATGTCTCAACTTAATTAGGTCTTGTTTGCTTTTTTCTAAGTCATCAGTATGATAGCTGAGCATCATTAAATGAGATATTAGGATTACAGAGCCATCACATCAGAGATTTAGAGGCCAGTGATGGCAGCTACATTGCAGTGTAACAGATGTGAGCAGAAACATCTCGGGACTGCATATTCCATATCGATTAAGATCAGCTCCTATTTGTGGTGGTAGCCGTTCAGGGTACTGGCCAGGAGCTTGACGAAGTTAGGTGGAGAATAGCGCGCGGGTCCATGCAGCAGAACAATCAGAAGAAGTGTTAAGGTTAGAAAAAAAGATTTTCACTTTCAGCAGTACCTCTTTATAACTGTCAGAGACCCCGAAGAGCCTTACAGCCAAGACGGAGTGTTGCTGTTGCGATGTGGGAATTCATGCACAGTAAGATCCCACACACAACACTGGCCAGATAAATGTTAATGGGAAGAGTGCAGCCCAGAGAACGGAAGTATTCACGCGGAGACTTGAGAGTGGTACTTTACAACTAATGAATCACTTTTGACGTGCAACCAATCTGTACACATTAGGAAGATGCCACAAATGGAAAATGAGATGATTCATGTGGGTACTGTATTTTTGGAGAAGATAATGTAGATAGGAGGAGTATCCTGCTCTTTTAATGTCTTGAGATTCTGCTCATCCACCTGAACTGGCAGATTGGGCCTGGATTTAACATGTCTCCCACTCAATGCCACCTGTATGGCTTACTGCAGTGTTGGCCAAGAGTGTTTTTTTCTGAAAATGTATCTGACTCATGACTGTGCTAGAAACGTGGTTCAACTGGTTCACTGGTTCTGGCATGTTTCCGTTATATATAATAAGCCCGTACTCTTTCTTTTTTTTTTGAACTGTTGTCAGGGAATCTCTATTCTTGGGTTTAGAACATAGAACATAGAACAGTACAGCACAGAACAGGCCCTTCGGCCCTCGATGTTGTGCCGAGCCATGATCACCCTACTCAAACCCACGTATCCACCCTATACCCGTAACCCAATAACCCCCCCCCATTAACCTTACTTTTTGTGCTGTGCTGTGTGTTTTCAGGGTCAAGGATTGCAACTTGCCCCGTGCCTGGGGCTTCTGCACAAGCGCACAGGGGGGCAGCCCACACATGCACAAAAGGTGACTCAAACATTTCTTCTTTTTCCACTGAAACCCTGAGCGCAGGACTTGGAGGGCTGGTGTAAAAAGATTGGGCATGTGACCTGGTGCATGGCACAAAAGCCCAACCAGGTGATGTGTTTCAGGTGTGAACAGGAACCCAAATTACAAGTTAGTCCGGAGAGGATGAAGCGGCAGAAGTTTGCTGGCCTCGTGCACCTGACTTGCTGTTATTGGCTCCCTGCTGCTGGGGGGGGGGGGGGGGTCAAGGAAACCCAGGAGCAGCTTGTCGTCACAGCGAGGCTGAAGTGAAGCTCTCTGCGACGATGCCGGCGTTTGTGGCAGAGGAAAGCCAGTGAACACTGGCTTTCTGCTCAGCGCAGCTTGGGATCTTGCCAATGTTTAGATGCTGAGCTGTAGCCTCGTGAATCCAGTGGGATGCCGTCTCCGGAGAGGGGAATCCAGTGGGATGCAGTCTGGGGAGAATGCATGGAGTTACTGGGAGGTGAGTAGTTGTTGGGGCAGTATGAGTTGGCGCAGCTGTTGAGAAAAGTCAGAGGCAGAAAGGAGCTAAAATCCCTCATGAAGACTTGAGATTTCTCGGATTTATGTGACTCAAGTGATTGCTGAGAAACTGGTGGGACCTGTCTTGGTCCTGATGGTTGTTTAATGTACGATCTGTGCTGTTCAACCACAGTTCGCCTGTTAATTCATGTCTTCCTCATGTTAGTTTTGGATATTCGATTAGAAGATTGTTAGTATTGAGTGTTTGCTTTGTCGACTCTTGTATGGTATGATTCTTTTTTCTTTAAAACTGTGGCATCTTGTGGCTTTATTCTCTTGATAAATATCTGGGATTTCAAATGTTGTCTACTTTAAACCAAAAGCTACTGGTCCGTAGCTGAATTGTAACAAAATTGTGGGTTGCGTCTGGGAGCATAAACTGTCCATTTTATAGTTTTTGTTTTGTTTGGTTCATTGGGGAAAGAAAGTTGGTTTTGGGGACAACCAGGGTGGACATAAGGCTGCAGTCAGATCAACTATTGTTTTTATCGATCAGTGAGTATGGAGAGAAGGCCAGCAGAATGCTTGCACAGCAGCTTAGAAAGAGGGAGGCAGCCAGGGAGATGGGGAAAGTAAATGATGGAGATGGGAACCTCGTTGGAGATTCAGCAGGGGTGAATAAGGCGTTTATGGATTTCTACAGTAGGCTATACAAGTCTGAACCCCCTACGGGGCCGGAGGGGATGAGGCACTTCTTGGGGGTGGGGGGGGGGGGGGGGGGGGGGGGCTGAATTTCTGAACGGTGGACGGGAAGCTGGTAGAAGGGCTGGGGCCCCCGATCGGGTTGGAAGAGATAATGGAGGGTCTGAAGGCCATGCAGACAGGTAAAGCCCCGGGGCCAGACGGGTACCCAGTGGAGTTTTATAAAACGTTCTCTGGGATATTGGGAACGGTGTTGATGATGATGTTCAATGAGGCAAGGGAAAGAGGGGTGCTCCCCAGGTGTCACAGGCCACAATTTCGCTGATTCTGAAGCAGGACAAGAACCCGGAGCTGTGTGGGTCCTACAGGACGATATCCCTGTTGAATGTGGATGCCAAACTGCTGGCCAAAAGTTTGTCCTGCTGGCCAAAGTTTTGTCCTCCAGGATTGAGGATTGTGTTCTGGACATTATTGGGGAGGACCAGACGGGGTTTGTTAAGCGAAGGCAGTTGGTGGCCAATGTAAGAAGGTTGTTAAATGTGATCATGTTGCCCCCGGACGGTAGGGAGGTGGAGGTAGTGATCGCAAAGGATGCTGAAAAGGCTTTTGATCGGGTAGAATGGGATTATCTGTGGGAGGTACTGGGACGGTTCGGATTTGGGCGGGGCTTTATTGACTGGGTCAGGTTGCTGTATCAGGCTCCCGTGGCAAGTGTAGGGATGAATAGGACAACATCGGACTATTTTAGACTGCACCAGGGGACGAGACAGGGATGCCCCCTCTCCCCACTGTTGTTCGCACTAGCAATAGAGCCGTTGGCAATTGCTCTGAGAGCCTCAAGGGACTGGTCCGGGATTGGTGGGGGGGAGGGGGGAGCACAGAGTCTCGCTCTATGCAGACGACCTGCTCCTGTATGTATCAAACCCATTAGAGGGGATGGAGGAAATCATGAGGACTCGAGTGGAATTTGGCAGGTTTTCGGGGTATAAGCTAAATATGGGGAAAAGTGAGATGTTTGCAGTCCAGGTGAAGGGACAGGAGAGGCGATTGGGGGAGCTGCCGTTTAGACTAGTAGAGGGAAGCTTTAGGTACCGAGGTATTCAAGTGGCGTGGGAATGGGACCGGCTGCATAAATTAAATCTGGTCCGGCTAGTAGACCAAATGAAGGGCGATTTCCGGAAATGGGACACGCTCCTGTTGTCATTAGCTAGGAGGGTGCAGACGGTGAAGATGACGCTCTTCCTGAGATTCCTGTTTGTGTTTCAATGTCTCCCCATCTTTATTCCACGGTCCTTTTTTTAACGGGTCAACAAAGTTATCTCTGGCTTTGTTTTGGCGGGCAAGGCCCGCGGGTAAGGAAGGTAATGCTTGAGCGGAGTCGGGGAGAAGGCGGGCTGGCACTGCCAAATTTTAGTAACTATTCCTGGGCGACGAATATAGCCATGATCAGGAAGTGGATGGTGGAGGAGGGGTTGGCATGGGAGCGTATGGAGACGGCTTCATGCAAGGGCACCAGTTTGGGCACGTTGGTAACTGTGCCTCTGCCGCTCCCGTTGGTATGGTATTCCACCAGCTCCGTGGTGGTGGGGGGCAATGGAGGAGACGTGGGAGCAAAGGGAGCATCGGTCTAGTCCCCAATCTGTAATAATCACCGGTTTGCCCTGGAAAATATGGATGGGGGTTCCGGATATGGCGGAGAGCAGGGATTGAGAGGATGGGAGATATGTTCATAGAGGGGAGCTTTCTGAGTATGAGGGCACTGGAGGAGAAGTTTTGGGTTGGTGAAGAGAAACTAATTCAGGTATCTGCAGGTGCAGGACTTCCTACATAAATAGGTGTCAACATTCTCGCTCCTACCGCTAAAGGGGATTCAGGACCGGGTAGTTTCCAGAGGGTTGGTAGGAGAAGGGAGCGTCTTGGACACTTACAAGGAACTTATGGGGTCAGAGGAGACGCAGACCGAGGTGCTGAAGCGCAAATGAGAGGAGGAGCTGGGAGGAGAGATAGAGGATGGTCTCTGGGCGGATGTGTTGAGTAGAGTCAACGCATCCGCAACATTTGCCAGGTTCAGCCTGATACAATTTAAGGTCGTTCACCAGGCTTACATGACAGTGGCCCGGGTGAGCAGATTCTTTGGGGTGGAAAACAGGTGTGCAAAATGTGTGGGAGAACCAGTCAACCACGTTCACATGTTCTGGGCATGTCCGAAGCTTGGGGGATTTTGGCAGGGGTTGGCAGATGACATGTCCACGGTGTTAAAAACAAGGGTGGCACTGAGTCCAGAGGTGGCGATTTTCGGGGTGTCGGAAGACCCGGGAATGCAGGAGGAGAAAGAGGCAGATGTTCTGGCCTTTGCTTCCCTGGTAGCCCGGAGACGGATGCTATTAGCTTGGAGGGACTCAAAGCCCCCGTAGTCGGAGACCTGGCTATCGGACATGGCTAGCTTTCTCTGTATGGAGGAAAATCAAGTTCGCCTTGATCGGGTCAATGTTCGGGTTCGCCCGGCGGTGGCAACCATTCGTCGACTTCCTCGCGGAAAATTAATCGTCAGCAGAAAGCGGGGGTGGGGGGTGCTAGCTTAGCATAGAGTAGGGGGTTAATAAAGGTGGGACCTGTAAGGGAGAGAGACGGTTTTTGCACTGGGTTTATAGTTTCATGTACATTGTTTATTGTTTTGTTGTTATAACACTAAAATGTTTATTTTTTAAAAAAACTTGGTGATTTTTATTGCATGGTGGACCAGGCTCAAGGAGCCGGTGACTGTCTCCTCATACTGTTTCTTACGTCTTTATTTTTTACACATGTTAGACTTTGCAAGAGACCATTTATTTTTGTTGTCCTTTGAAACAATGATCCATCTGCCTGGTGTTCTGCCCCTGGTCCAAGACGTTTGAGATGGATCATTGCGCTGTGTTCAAGAGATTTGTGGTCGGCTAGCTGTCTGAGTCTCTTCAGTTTGGAAACTTTTCTAGCTTCACGAGTCAGAGCTCTGAAGAGGAATGTTTGGGGAAGATTTCCAAAGACGACTGAAAGGCGTGTCTCGAGCGTAAAACAATTACACAGGAATGTTCTGTTCTGATGGAAGGTCACTGAAAGGTTAACTGTTTTTCTCTTTCCATAGCCACTTCGACCTGCTGAGTATTTCCAACATTTTCTGTCTTCCAGCTCCGATTTCCGGCATCTGCAGTACTTTCTACTTTCATCTTGTTGGACACGATTTTAAAATGTTTTCCTACATTTGATTTGGACAAACAAGCCTTTGGTCCACAAATAGCATGGATAAACCTGGCTTTTATAATGCAGTTTACTCCATTGAAGTTTCAAAATATTCGACGATTTGGTTAATATGCTGGATATGCTGGTTAACATGGCGTCAGAATTTAACTGGATAGTTTGTTCTGAGGGGGTAAGGCCTTGATCAATTCTGCAGGACCACATGATGAGCAGCTGATACCGATTAGGAACGGCTGCAGCCTTTGTAGTTGGCGATTGCATCATGTGTCTTTGGGTTTGCTGTGTTAGTTTGTATCTCTGTCTTTGCTCATAGACTTGGTATTTTTTCTATGTTAGATGGTCAGAGTATTCTGATTTTCTTGATCTTTCTCTATCCTCCCTCTCTTCCCCAATCGCAGCATTCTGGATGAAACCGACATATTGTGACTAGGCCCCGAAGGTGGAGTGTGCTTGCTAGTGGAATTGGACGCATTTGGAGACTGGGCTGGATTTGTTTTTGCATTGTACTGAGGTATGAGTTGTTTACGCCACTTTTAACACACGATCAATATTCCATTTGGCTCTGTTCTGTTCCGTATCTTAAAAGAGTTACAAAGCCTTGAACAACTTTGACCCACCAACTTTTTTGTTGCGCTTAAGAATCTTTGAGGTAGCGTTGGACTCGCTGACTCTGATTTAATTAACTGCAATGGACTTTTATTTGAGAGATAAAAAGCCATTTCACGTACAGTGAGTGAATGTGGAGTTTGTTCGCTGAATTCAAAGGCTGCAAATGAAATTAAATCATGAGTGAGATCGTCTGATTGTAGGAATGCATTTTGACGTCTGATAATTCTGTACAATGTGGTTTGAAATAAATGGTTTCCTTCATGTTGTTCAGTGCTTGTGTTCCGATGCAAAGCATCACTGTTTTACGCCACTTAAGAATCTGCCGCCTTTTGAGCTGATCTAAAATTAATTTGTAGTGTGTAGCCCTGGCTAATTGATGATATTAAAGTTGTTTGACATTTGCAGTTGGGAGTGCAATCGGTGGTGTAACTAGTCGGACTCGATTCTTCCTCCTTTTTTCTCTTTCCCCCCCCCCCCCCCCCCACTCGCCTCCCCTCCCCTCACTCACCTAAGTATTTGACGTGCAGCTCCTGTCATCTGATGGAGATAGCAAGCTACGATGACCTATTTTCCCCCTCCCAAAGGGTTAATTAATTTGCACACCTCGTGCTGGACTCTGACGCTGAGTATTGGCAGTTGCGTCAGAGCTGGGAATAGATCAGACCCTCCGATCCACACCACCTACATAGATTCTTTTTCTTTAAAAGAAGCTGCACAAAGCACTCCTTCAATCAGTTCACTTTTTTGTTTTGAACGCTTTAATTGTGTAATTTTTTAATTTTTTTTTAATTTTTTTATAAATTTAGATTACCCAATTATTTTTTCTATTAAGGGGCAATTTAGCACGGCCAATCCACCTGCTCTGCACATTTTTGGGTTGTGGGGGCGAAACCCACGCAGACACGGGGAGAATGTGCAAACTCCACACGGACAGTGACCCAGAGCCGGGATCGAACCTGGGACCTCAGCGCCGTGAGGCGGTTGTGCTAACCACTAGGCCACCGTGCTGCCCTTTAATTGTGTAATTGATGAGATGCCCAATATTCACACATTAGGAGTGCTTTCCTTCCCTCAATAATTTCTCTTCCGTTGACTAGATCACTGCAAATGAATCTCGCTCTCTGACCTACAATTAAGCTTTTATCATGGGTAGAGTTGGCCTCTTCCCCTGGTTTTAAATCCAGTGCTGTTTCCATATGAGTTTTGGCAGTGCAAATGGATGATTTAAACCAGTCTGTGCAGCATCATCCATCTCCATCACGTAAAATGTGATTGGATGCTAAAGAAATGTATAACTGATCAAAATAGATTTTATATTTGGCAAGTTGCTACTGAATAAGATGTAATTAATAGGTCATAAAATGAAGGGCTGTGTTTTATTTTATTTTCCCAATTAAGGGTCATTTTAGCGTGGCCAACCCACCTAACCTGCACATCTTTTGGCTGTGGGGGTGAAACCCACGCAGACACGGGGAGAATATGGAAGCTCCACACGGACAGTGACCCAGGGCCGGGATTCGGACCCGGGTCCTCAGCGCCGCAGTCCCAGTGCTAACCACTGCGCCACCATGTTGCCCTGGGGTGTGTTTTATGAAGACACTGGGGGGTCCACACCGAATTGTAACAAAAGGAACAAAGGTTTATTAACAAGGTTTCAGGTTCACTGCTCCCGGTGGTACCTAACCGGTTCTGAGATGGCCGGTGCCGAACTGGTCGGCCTCCTATACAAAGTTAATTGAGCTTCCCCAGCCCCCTTAGCGGGGAAGCCCGTATTCCTCAAGGGACATGGGAAATGCAATCGTCCTCACCCAAGTCCTGTGCGGGTGCAGGTTATGACTGGGCGGGTGTGTGGGTGTGCATCCCCCTCAATGGAAAATTACTAAAGAAGCAACAGCCTCCATCCATAAGTTTAACACAGAATATTGTGTAATAACTGAAGGCAATGTTGTAATTGCTCTAGAATTTTATTGAAGAGCGAAAATCTTTCTTGCCTGTTTCTGTTCTTTTAAGATGTTCTGTTGAAAATTCTCATTTGGGGGGGGGGGGGGGGGGCGCAGAGTAGGGAAAGAGTGCTAGTCTTCCAGCCATTCTCCTTCCATCTAGTAGATAATTTTGGGGGAGCATCTTCTGAGGGTGATCGGCGGTTCCAGGCTACAGTGATGATTCTGCCCAGTAACCATTGCAATAGAACCTATGTTGCCTTGAGAACTGGCATCAATGTACCAAGGCTTTAAAAGGCCCCTAGATGGCCCAACGCTAAAGCAGTCAAATCCTCAAGAGAATCCATTTGCCTTTAAAACATCGCACTTTGCTACCTTTGGAGCATTCTTTGACGAACCACTTGCCTGTATAATTTACCCATTGCCTGTCTGCTCCACTCTAAATGCATGCCCCAGTGTGAAACTGCTTCTTGCCCTGTGACTGCACCTTAACATTGACCTCCCAATACTGCAGCTCTAAAGCATTCTCAACACCTCCACTGAGTCTTGTGTCCTTTAGCAGTGTTGCTATCACTGTAGAATGAATATGAAATAGCCTTTGGAGCAGAATGAAGGTTGTCTTATTTTCCCATCAGCTTCAGTCGTAAAAGTTGAAAATAGTTAAGTACTGATGATGCTACTCTGACTTTGGGAGAGCCTGGAGACATGTTACCATCCGCTATTATTTATACAGATGTTTCAGTGCTCCAGTGTTCTGCAATTCAGTGGGGGATTGTAAAGTGTATTTGGATAAACTGCTCTATGTGCAGTTGCACGAGCCAAATCATCCCAGTCGCCGCTCCACCTGAAGGGCAAGGCCAAACATCATTTTTCCCCCTGTGAACTGTGGTACCAAAAACGGTCCCTGTTATTTCCCCTAAAGCGACATTTAAATTGATTTCAATTCTGATTTTAAAAATTAGTAGCTCCATGAAATGTAGATTCTCACCCCCCCCCCCCCCCCCCCCCCACCCCCCATCTTTGTAACCCCAGTGGGATTGTTTTTTCTGTGTTAAAGTTGGACTACTGGTGCCCTATTTGAATTGCAGGATGAGTGGTCTGTGGTATGTGATGGGATCTCTCCAGTTCCTACTCTGTGTAGATGACTGGCAATCTGTCGCCATGTGGTACTCCAAAGAATGGGTAGGGTTCATATATGGATGCAGCAGTGGCAAAAGAAATTCAATATGGACACGAGCATGTTTAGAACTATAAATAGACATGACTTGTGCGTCCAATAGTGGGCTAAAATGTAGAGACTAAAGGATAATAAAACAACCAATTCTGGATAATCTCGGATCCGGAAGCATCTGTGGAAAGAGAAACCGAGTTAATGTTTCGATATGCCTCTTCAGAGTTTTAGAGAGGGACAAATCTGTTTGAGAGGGGGTGGAGGAAAATAGAAGGTCTGGGATAGGTGGGAGCGAGGGGAGATTTGACAAAGATGTCATGGAACACAAGATAAAGGGAGCGTAAATGGTAATGTTAACGACTAAAGAAGGTACTGATACAGTAGTGGAATAAAGGTAAGGTAACCAAATGTGTTAATAGCAGAACAAAGGTTATAGCTCTGTAAAAGAAAAATTTAAGAATGGGTGAGAGATTTGGCGGGGGGGGAGAAGAGTGGGGAGGGCATAGCGACATTGGGACAAAAACATTCGATTGGAAGGGGGGTTGAGATGGAAGGAAGTTCATAGTCTGAAGTTGTTGAACTCAAAGTGTTAGGTGTCGAAGTCTATAAAGTGCCTTATGGATGACAACATCTATAGACCACAGGACAACGATAAATAAAGCAATAAGAAGCTGGGTTATTGTAAAAATTATATTTCGCAAATGGTTTCCTTGCTACTGCTCTGATCACTATCCTCTAAAACTCAAGGAAATTCATAAATTTAGTGCGTGGAGGCCTTCTGGAGCAGTTTGTTTTCCACAATACCTTGCTCCACCACTAGAGGTCACTCCTTCAGCCAACATGCCCCTGACATTGGGAACTCCTGTTCCTACGCCTACCCGCCGTCTTTTGCTGCTTTCAAAATCCTCTTTTAGGACTTAAATCCTGAATCGCTTTTTCTACACAGACTCGTAGAAATCTTGAACCTGCTTCTCCAAAAGACATTTTCAAGGCTGTGATCCTTGGGTATGTTTTATTAAGGAAGGGCTAGGGGACATGGACAGGTAAATGGAGTTGAGGTGTACTTCAGCCATGATCCAATTGAATTGTGGAGCAGATTCTAGATGCTAAATAGCCTCCTCTTGTTTCCACAGTCTTGACCAGTTATAGACGCTTGACTGTCTTCTCCTCCAGCCCGTTTATGTGCAAGATCCATCCTGCCTTCCAATAAAATGCCTGAAGATGTTTGATAATGCGAGAGCTGTGAAATTAAGTAAATTGGCTGGGTTACAAAATTGACTAGGATATTTTTAAAAGTTTGCTTTGTGGTCTCCTTAAAAAAAAAAAGAAAATTGGCAAGAACAAAACTTTAAAAAAAGAAATCTGTTTTGAAGTGCTGGATCTGTATAAACCACTTCATTAAATATTTTAATTTAAAACAATAAGCTCACTTTTTTCTTAGTTGAAGTAAACGTCATAATATACATCTATGTATATAATGAAGTGCAGACAGGCAGTTGATTGACACACAGGATGACCAGTAAGCACACAGAACAGAGCAGCCAATCACCAGACAGGACACTGCCACTATAAAGACAGAGGGCACCAGGTTTCCCGCTCTCTCTGGACCCAGCCACCGAGACAGTAAGAGTTTGTGAGCTAGACAATGCAAACAACATGCGGTAGCTAGCAAGTCTGGTCAGGCTAGTACTAGGTCTCTAGTCAAGTCAGTGTAGTGTCAAACCACAGTTAAACATATATGGTAGTTAAGACGTTAAATAAAATCGTGTTGCATCTCATCAAGTGTTGGAGGCTGTCTCTCACTACACTGCATCAAGTGCAGTCCACATCGACCCAGCCTGCCCAACACATCAGTAAATACTCTGGATCACCTCACAACACTTAATCTCAGGGCTTCATGATCTCTAAAAAGCTCCCCAGGATGCATTGGGTTAGAATGTTTTGGGATGTGTTTGAACATCATACATAACACCTTCTTTCTGAAAGCTGTGTGCTTCTAAATTTGATCTTTTTGTGAAGTAATGTTCGACAACCCTGAGTCCAATGTGCAGTGAGTGCAGTGCTAAGGTACATACATAAATTCCCACTCCCCAATTTGGCTCCAAGCTGTCCCGCTTCATTGTTTTTCCATGAAAACCAGATCACATGGGTCTGTCTTTAAGCAGAAGTTCAGTATGATTGCCATCCCTATTCAGAGCATTCTATTTCACCTTAAATTAAAGGAGACATTTTAAAACACAACTGTCTTGCAAAGTCCCACATTTGTAACACTACTTATGAACAACATGATCTCATCTGTCTTTCCTTTACATCTCCCACCACCACCTCCCCGATTTGGGGGAAAAAGAAAATGCATGGTCTATTCATTTCAGCATCCAACAAGTAACACATAACTAGTTGGAAATGTCTGGGGTAAGTGTGGGACTGGCATTTTTGGGCATCCATGGCTGTCTAAGCATTGTTTCTTTTTTTTTTCTTTGCCCATATTTGAACTTGAATGGTAAGAAGCAGCAAGAGGATTTGAGGCCAAATTGAAAAATGAAGGGTGGGGGGACCCAATATAAATAAGGGGAGGTGGGAACCTAATATAAAGAAGTGGACTAACCTACAGTTTTTAGGAATCCTTTCTCTTCCTTCTCCATGTAAAGCATCAGCTCACACTGGGTGCTCATCTACTGGAGTCCTCCGGGTGTTTGGAAAACCACAATCAAAAATCATAGGGGGACTTTCATGATCCTTTTGAGGGATGAAAATTGGCCAGAAAACTGGGGATAACCTCTTCAGTTCAAAATAGCGCATTGGAAGCTTTTAAGTCTACTTGAGGGCTGATAGGGTCTCATCTCATCTCAAACATAGCACCTCTGACAATACTTGGCACAGCACTGAGTTCCAGCCTAGATTCTTGTGCTGCAGTCCCTGGAGTGGGACCTGAAACCAGTCTTAATGATGTTTCGGAGATGCCGGTGTTGGACTGGGGTGAGCGCAATAGGAAGTCTGACAACACCAGGTTAAAGTCCAACATGTTTGTTTCGAATCGCTAGCTTTTGGAGCACTGCTTCACCTGAGGGAGGAGCTGTGCTCCGAAAGCTAGTGATTCAAAACAAACCTGTTGGATTTAACCTGGTGTTGTCAGACTTCTTACAGTCTTAATAAGTTAACAATGAATCGTGCACACAGGTGGTGCAAGGACTGAGTGCAGAACAGAGCTGTGGGGTCCAGATTGCTCTCTCTGAGCATTGCTGTGTGCCTGTAATTAAGAGAAGCTTGTGCCTGAGGAATTTTACACATCCGCTTCCCCAATGTCAGATTATTCATCTTTAGATGTTGCACCTGGAACAATGAACCATTTTTAGTTGGGATTGGGGGCACCATTTTCTTTGACGATTCCTATGCCCTCTGCCAGAAATCATTTAAGTTTTTGAAACTTGGAATAAATATTGGATTGAGTTTCAAAGTAATTTTTTTTTTACACCCACGCCAACTTTAAATTTATGGATTCATTCACTGGTTTTTTGCTCACTTGCTTAATCTGGGTGTCAGCCTCCACCAGCACATTTTTTAGATGCTTGGAAATGTTTAATAGTAACTTAGGGCGATGAAGATCCTTCAAACCTGCCACTCACCTTAATTCGCCATCACAACGCTTGCGGCAGCCACGCCTTCACTTCAGGAAGTTCATGAGCAAATGCAAACACTGACACGTAAGCTAAAATGCTGTGTGCTTTGCAGGTGGAGCTGTTAAAGTGCTGCCACAGGCTGAATCGAGTTACTTTTAACCTGAATTTCTAGAAACTGGTGCAGGTAAGGATAGATTTGAGTTGTTGGAAGAAGGATTACTTACTGCTCTGGGCTGGGGCTCCCAAATTCCTGGCTGCTCTCTTCACTATTTGTCACCACCCTGGCGTGTTGCTGTTCGTGGCTCTGGCGTGCTATTATTTTTCAATCTCTCTTGAAAGGGTTTGAAATATTGCCATCAATTCCACCCGCTTTTTAATCCACTGACGTGGATACTTGGGACTTTTCAAGGATTTTAACTCCCTAAGCACCAGTAAGGGTTTGCAGCTTTTCCAGCACAGAACGGCAACTGGGTGTTTTCTACTTCGGCATGTCGAATATGTTATCGAATATGTTAATGTTCTTGGACTGTAGCTTTTTGTACATTTTTATCTGTGATTAATGTTGTGTCGTCTGCCTCCTGACAGCTTGCTGGGAAACAGTTTACTGGACAAAATGTACTTGGGTTACTTTGAACAAATTGACATGTCATGACAAACAGTGAAAAGGAAAATGTGGCAATAGCCTTTGCAGCACTGGCTTGGGTACATGTTGTGGCTAAGCTGATTGCCATTTGTTTGAAGGCCTGAATGTTCAGGCATTCAGAAGTGAAACAATATTGATGTAAATTTCTGAGCAACTGGTCACTGCTGCATTCCAGATAGAAACAACATTTTTAAAAATGTTGTTCAGGCATGCTTGAAGGCTGTGCTTTTCATAGATTTTGTATTTAAAAAAAATGTAATTCTTGGTACCTCATGTGAATTACTCACTGAAAATAATTCCACAGGCCCAAGTAGCCATTTCATACCTTCTTCTAACTACTTTTAACAAATTTCATTCATGGGCTGTGAGCATCACTGACAAGACTAACTTTTATTGCCCTCAAGAAGGTGGTGGTGGTGGTGAGCCACTGACCTTGAGGTGCTGCCGGCCCACATGGCGTCGGTACACCTACAGTGCTGTTATGGAGGGAGGTGCAGGATTTTGCTAAATTGCCCCTTAATTTGTTTTGTAAATTTGGGGCAATTCAGCGTGGCCAATCCACCTACCCTGCACATCTTTGGGTTGTGGAGGTGAAAGCCACGCAGACATGGGAAGAATGTGCAAACTCCACACTGACAGTATCCCAGGGCCGGGATTCGAACCCAGGTCCTCAGCGCCGCAGTCCCAGTGCTAACCACTGCGTCACATGCCGCCCTTTGAATTGCCCCTTAATTGGGGGGGGGGGGGGGGGGGAATTGCATACATTAAATTTATATTAAATATAATGGATTGTGCGATTTAGCAGCCTCGTCGCAGGCGGCTCGTGACGCGATCAGGCTGTTAAATCTTGCATCTCGCGAGTTCTGCGGTGTTGCAGTCTATTTCTTGCCCTCAGTGGGTGCGATCCAGATTTGCACATTCAAGTGAGTTAGTCTCCTTTGAATATGCCTGTGCCGCAGTTACCCAAGGTGCGGTACCTAACGGCCTCGCTTCAGAGAGCCCAAGTGGACGCCATTTAGCACTTACGGGCACTGGGGCGGGGCGGGGGGGGGGGGTTGACGGCGTCTCAGAACTTGGAAGGGTGGTACCCTGGCACTCCTGATGCCAACTGGGCACCATGGCACCAACTGGGCACCATGGCACCAGCAGGGGCACACCAGGGTGCCAGGGTGGCAGTGCCAAGGTACCCAGGTGGCATCTGGCCTGTGCTGGGGATCTGGCCCAGAGGTGTCTTTCCCTTGTGTGTGTGGGGGGGGGGGGGGGGGGGGGGGGGTCTCGGCTCTAGGACCCCCCCTCCTAATTGTTAGTTGGTGATTGGAGGGGTCCGGAGATCGGCGCATCACTTAAAGTTGGTGCCCCAATCTCTTCCTGCACTGGAGAGCTGAGCTTGTTAGTGCAGGCAATGAGCCGAAGTACGGCCTCTGCAGGGCGTTCCTACCCGAGGCCCAAATATGAGATAAAAGAGCTGTTTAATAGCAGGGTCATCCTCTGCGCTACAGGCACCAGGAAACGCCCCACTAAACCCGCCCAAAACGGGATCCTGTTTCTTTTCCATTACATCGTTGCCTGAATAATCTCTTGATATGGGGAGTTTGTTTGATATTTGTTCATGAAGCCCTTTCCGTGGGAGTAGGTTTTTCCAATGTTTGCTTTCTATCCTCGGCACAATTTGAGGGAATACAACATTTGTCATTTTGGGCCTCTTTCCACGCTCGCCTTACCTGGACACACCTTAAGTAGAAGAATCTGAAACCTTTGGAGCAACTCCAACTTGTGAATTTCTTGTTTCATTCTGGTGTAACTTGCTGACTAGGTCTGCGGGAGCCATGAATTGGAGGCCCCTGAGAATTAGTCTAGTCCTCTGGTAATATTGGAGCTTCTGTTTAGCGAATTATTGATTGTGGAAACCCTAGAATTGTTTGCAGATCTTAAAATATCATATCTGAACCTTTTGTTCCCAGCAATTATTTTGAGCCTCTTGTGAACTCATTCCTATTCCCAAACATTGCTTTAAAAATGTTTTTTTTTAATCGTCTGGAAACTCGGGGGATTTTCATATTCTAAATGACTGTAATCCACCAATGACCGCTCACACTGGACATGTGCAACCTGCACCATTATTATCTATTGTATATGTCCCCATTATCTAAATTATCTGCATAAAATATACATTCTAAATGCATGCTGACCATATCCTGATCAATTCGACTGCATTAACCTCAAGTAACTCAGAATTGCTCCTGGTCTATATTGGAAAAACTGTTCTGAACAAAGGATGTCTAGTGCTATCTTACACTGAGTAATCGGATTATTTAAGGATCAGAATAAATGCCACGTTGCTTTTCAGAATCAAGTAGAGCAGATCATTTGATGGACTTTAGAATATACCATCCCTTGTGGTTTTGACCGGTGGGATTTTTTACAATGATGGACTGGAGGTTCATTGAGTTTGTCTCCTGACCTTGCTCATCGGATGTGACAGGCCCATATTTCTCAGTTCTCTTCCAGTCGCTAGCACTGAAATTAGATTGGACAGTTTGCTTTGGGAGCAGAACTGGCACTCTACTGACCTACCAGGTTTTGCCTATATGGATCAATGATTCAATACATTTATATTATCTTTTGATGGTGCTCGGTGTAGCTGTGCAACTTCTGACTTGGACAGTGTAAGCAGCAGCTGAAATGTGGCCTAATGCTGAACTTGTTGAAGCAATGCATCATATGGCGAATGGCTTAATTCTAAGCCCACTGATGGTGAAAAATATAAATGTCTCCAACAATATTGAGTGCCTATATTTTGGAATGATTGGCATGAGTTTGGGTCAGATGTCCATTTTGCACCCAGTTCCATTTTCTTTTGAGTTCAACGGACCATAAAATGGAGGTACAAATGGCAGCCCAACTCAAACCTGCCCTGTTTTGTTTTTCATGGATTCTATTAAAATTAGTACTTTTTTAGCTGGTGCTCCCCAAAACATACACTTCTTCTGATTTTTTTTTTGTGTGGTGCTTTCTGTGGTCGATTTGACGTATTTGCTCAAAGTTGTGAGTTTGCGCTCTACAGCAGAGACATGACCCACGTTGATGGTTCACTGCAGCATGGGGAGAAACTGCGCTGTTCTGAGATTCTGTCTTTCGGATGAGGCATTTAAATGTGGCCCTCTTTGTCCTCGAGTGGAAGTCAAAGATTGCACGCCACTGCTTCAGAGAGGAGCAGGGCATGTTTCCTGGTACCTTAACCAATATTTATCCTTCAACTACAAAAATAGACACGCTGGTCGTAGTCGTTAATTTAGTTTGTGAGAGCTTCTACCTGCAAATAGGCTGCTGCGTTTCTTACATTATTACAATAACTTCATTTTTCAAAATTAAATATTGCTGAAAAAAGAGACATGCTATCAAAGCTTTTCATCTTGCACTCATCGGGTCAGCTCTTCGGAAATTACTGCAAGAGAAGAGACGTTGGCATGTGGACTCTGATGGAAGTGTTGCCATGATGAATGCAGCACGGAATGGCTAACTGTGTAGCTTTGTCCAAGTTACAAAGTGTGGGCTTTTCCTTCTGTTTGAAAAAGGATAAGGCTCTGTGTGTGAATAGATGTGGCTTCTAGCATGCGTGAGCAATCCCGATTGACCATCTTAAATTTGTTTTCAGTGTAATTCTTCGTGCAGTCAGGATTGTTTAGCAGGTGGTGTCTGCTTGCGGAATCACATCTGATGTTGGACACTGTTTGTTTAGGTTTTGCAAGCACGGGTCAGTTGGGCACTGAAATTCAGATGCGACATTTGCGTGACAGGCAGAACGTCTTTTTGGCTTGATGATAATTAGTGGCGAATACTGCTCATGTTGCTATTGCATAGTAACACTGTCCAACAGCTAGCTTCACCTGTTGTTCATATTTTTGAGACACATTACCCTTCCTGGATAATTTGAGATCAACTGGGCACTTTTCAGGAGTGAATGTGGTGGCCGTAGACCCATAGATGTGTTTGCGTGATAGAGAAAACCATGATATGATCAGGTTTCCTTTGATGCGCCCTATAAGGGGCTGGTTTAGCACAGGGCAAATCACTGGCTTTGAAAGCAGACCAAGGCAGGCCAGCAGAACAGTTCAATTCCAGGTTCCCCGAACAGGCACCGGAATGTGGCGACTAGGGGCTTTTCACAGTAACTTCATTTGAAGCCTACTTGTGACAATAAGCGATTTTCATTTCATTTTCATTTCACTTCAGTATCAAGCTTGCAATGGTGAACAATTGGCTTGGGTCCTATTTATGAGGTTGCGGATATGGCCAATGTTATAGTGGAGCTCTTGGAATCCCAACGTGCATATTGACCAGTGAAGGTACACTTTGGGTAGGCGCTAGTACTCTGGGTATTGTTTTATTGTTCTTCTATAATACCCATGATGCATCTTGTGCACTGGACCATATATGTAATTAAAATTGTGCTTCGGGTGTTTGTATATAATTTATTCTGGTTGCCATGGGGAGATGGCAACTGGATCTACATAATCTGGGAAAAGAGCATTTGAGTTTTTGGCCAGTGGAATGAGGGAAGGAAGAAAAAAGATTAAGAGGACATTATTTAACACACAGGGAAATAGGGTTCTGTAGTTTGATTGCATTATGGTCAAAAATTAAAGCCTTGGGAATATGGACTAAAGGGTGAAAACAAAACATCAAAGACCAGCAGAAATAGAAAAGGAGGAATGCTATTGAGCAATTTTGTTCAGTGGTGAACCTGCTGGTTTGTAATTTTTCATTGAGTTTTGTTTGATTGTCGTTGGCTTGTTGTTTTTCTTGCCCACGTACTCAGATTTATTTTGTGTTGCTTGGTGTACAATTGGTTAAAATATAATATTTGTGACAAACCATAGAATTCCTATAGTGCAGAAGGAGCCCTTTTGGCCCATCAAGTCTGCACTGACCTTTGAATAAACAAATCTATGTCCACTCCCTCATCCACCCTGCCCTATCTCCGTAACCCCATAACCTAACCTGCATATCCCTGGACACTAAAGGGCCAATTTAGCATGGTCAATCCACCTAACCTGCAAATCTTTGGACTGTGGGAGGAAACCAGAGCATCCGGAGGGAATCCACGCAGACACGGGGGGAACCTATAAATTCCACACAGACAGTGACCCAAGGACGAATGGAACCTGGATCCCTGGCGATGTGAAGCAGCAGTGCTAGCCACTGTGCCACCGTGCCGCCCCAGCATGGATAAGTCAACAACTCTAGCTTTCGATGTAATGTGAATAGAAGCAGGGTATGAACTGCAAATATAGCAAGCCTGTGCCATGTGGAAGGTCTTCTGTACATTATGCACCCAAAGACTGTTGAGCATGTATGTCCCTGATGTTTTGTGCAACACGCACCAGATGTCAAACTTCTGAATGTTCATTCTGGAGCCACAATATCTACATTCCCCTCTTAATCAACTTCTTACGGACTTCTTAACAACTGGTGTTTACCTTTCAATTAGACTGTGCACCTTTAAATGGACTTGCGTTGGAACAAAATAAAAGGGCAGGATTCTCCGTCTTTTCACAGCAGTGGGATTCTCCTGTCCCATTGCAGCGAATGAGGGTGTTGGCTGAAGGCCAAATTCTCCATCCTCGCCGACAACAGAAACAGGGCGGACTCGAAGTGGAGATAACCGGCTAAAGTGTTTTTCACGTTGCAACATTCCCATCCCTTTTAATAATCCTCTGACCTATAATAAACATAGTACAATAAACAAAGTCACTCCCCCATCCTATCCCCGTAACCTCTCCTAACCTGCACATCTTTTGACTGTGGGAGGAAACCAGAGCACCAAGACCACACACACGCAGGCAATACTCCACACACACAGTTACACAAGGCCGGAATCAAACTCTGGTCCCTGGTGCTGTGAGGCAACAGTGGGATGAGGCCCTGTCATTAAGTCATCAATTGAAGAAATTGGCAGCAAGAATTGACAGGCTGATTTTTGGAGTGAAAGTAGGAATGTATAGATGGTTTTCAAGTCAATGACGAACCTGTCTTAGAGGCTTGTTAAAATTCAGGCACATACAAGGGGACAAACCATAATATAAACAGAAAGTTGGTTCGTAGCATAGACAGAGAGAAAAACAAATTTGAATAAATTAGCGTTGCTAGGTCTGTGAGGATCGAGAGTGGACACTGAGTTTACTGCCTGCTCCCAGTGTTTCTCCATGCACCAATCCAATCATGGAATGGTTTGACCAGACGAAGATGGCAGTTCAATGTGCATCTTTGAGGTAATCCATGGTGAGTCTCTGCTCAATTAAAAGGTGCATATGCATAAAAAACTAGAAGTCCAAATACTCCTGCTGGCTGTGTACAGGCAGATAATGGGGGGAGGAGTTTTAGATTTTTGAAGAGTGAAATGCCACAGAGACTTCAATGCTAGTAGCAAAATTGTGTATCATCTCTGGTGTAGTAGACCATCTTTCTCAATCTGAATGATTCAAGGCCTCCACCTTGTGATGAAGAAATAGCAGGTAATTTTCGTTCCTTTTCTAGAGGCTAAATGAATCACGTCTCCTCCCCAAGAAATGTTCTGGTGAAATCTTGGTTTAAAAGGATTACTAGACAGGCGCCACAGAGGTAAGGTTGGAATGCTCCACTAAACACTGTGTGGGGGGGGGGGGGGTGGGGGGGGGGGGGGGGGGGGGGGGGGGGGGGGGGGGGAATAATGGGCACAATGTACCAAAATTAGATTATCCGGGTGTTTCCCAGGCGCTCGGAGCGCTGAGAAACACCCCGTTATCTAACGCTCACCCAAGTAGATTGGGGTCCTCTGTGGGGAAACACCCCGATGAAGCTGCACTTGATCCATTTTCTGCACTGCCGGAACTTCTCCATGCAGTGAGAGGTTGGACCGCCATTTTTAAATGGCGAGCGGATCTCTCGAGCCCCCAACCCCAACTCATTATGAGGTCGTCTCCGAACCCCCCTGCTCTCCCGCACAGGACAATTCCAGGCAGGATCACAGTCACACAGAAAATGCCAGCTTGGCACCTTGGCAGTGCCAGGCTAGCACCCAGGTGATACTGCCAGGGTGCCCAGGTATTGGCAGTAGCAGTGACAGGATACCACCCTGCCCAGAAGGCATGTACCTTGGGGCTTCCAATCTGCTGGAAGACCCTCACAAGTGCCGTTGCACCTGGTTGGTGAAAACCAGGACTGAGCGGAACTTGCCCGAGTTCGGCAAGGCAAGGAAGTTAAATCCCACGCCTGGGTTAGATCTCGGGAAAGCATATTAGTGTGAGACTAGCTGTCTCACTGTAATATGCAGATTGCCAGGAAGTGATCACCCCCACAATGGGCGGAATTCACATTGGATCTCGCGGCATCTACCGGTCATGTTGCGCCGCGCTGCTTTTCGGGCAGAACGTGACTTGTAGATCCCGCCCAAGGTTGCTCTTTCTTCTGATATACGATAATTAACAAACTGTCACAAACCCATTAGCCTTAGAATCGTGACAGCACATTTGATCTACTGAGTCCATTCCAGAAGTCGATGCACCAATGCCTCCCAAACGTACAGTTCTGCCAAAGAACCCGCTCTAGTGGAAATTCCCAGATATCCTCGGAGGAAATTGGAAGAAGGCTTGATCCAATGTGTAAACCTAATAAAAGTGAAATCTGAAATAAAAACTGACAGTACAGGGAGGAAAACTCAGCCGGTCATTATAGACCACATTGACATTTCATCAGAAGTGCCCGTGAGTTACGGAGGCGTGTTTAAATTAGAACTGGGATGAAACCAAATCCCCGCCCTTGCTGGGACATTAAATAACATTTATTCACATCGTCAGAGGTGTTGCCTCTGATTCCTGATCAATGACTCACTCTTGTGGTGGAGAGCCTTCAATAAATATTTGAATACGGAGGAGGCCATTAGTAAGCAAGGTAGCTTTAGATCATTGCACTTGTAAGAATACTTTCAGAATCAAAGATTTGGCATCGTTTTCCTCTGGAAAATTGACACTATTTAACAAGGTTTTGTATCGTGACCAATCTTTGATTTGGTTGGGGGGGGGGGGGGTGCGGGGGGAGGAATAGTGTAGATGCTGGAAAAATGCAATGAAAATGGTGGCAGAAAAGGGGTTAATTTTTTGGGTCGATGATCTGAAGCGGAAGAAGTTGAAGATAGCAACAATTTATCAGCAAGTACTTTGGCTTAGTTCCTCCAGTCTTGTACAGGCCAATGGACAGTGAGACTCTGCCACGGCCCCTGTTCCATTGTAATCTCTGTTGCTGCAGCCCAGGTGGCCTCCCAATCTTCAAGGCTTTTCATAAATGTACTTTGCCAGGTCTTCTTAGGCCGAGCCTGTCGTCTTTTCCTTCATGGAAAAGACACACAGCTGCATGGTTGCTTTGAAGGGGCTGGTTTAGCACAGTGGGCTAAACAGCTGCCTTGTAATGCAGAACAAGGCCAACAGCTTGGGTTCAATTCCTGTACAGGCCTCCCTGAACAGGCGCCGGAATGTGGCGACTAGGGGCTTTCACAGTGACTTCATTGATGCCTACTTGTGACAATAAGCAATTATTATTGTTATTTTCCCATCTGGTGGTGTCCATGCTGCTGCCACTTCGGCAGGGTGTAGGTCGGGAGGTGAAATGTGTGCCCAACCAGCCTCCACCATCTCTTCACCATGATGTCCTGAAGGTGCTTCTGACCCATTCTCTGAACCACTTTGATCTGTCTCTCTCTGATGCCCAGGATCTTATGCAGGCAACATGGTGAAAGATAAACAACTCGCATGACACCTTTACTGTTTTTTTTTTTTCCATGTCTTGACGGCATGGATTGCAGCTGGTGCTACTATAGACATGTAGGGACACAGCTTCATGATTGCTTTGATGGTGTTGGATGCTCAGAGTGTGAGGCGCCGTTGGACGACTGATGCTGTTTCTTACAATTCTTGTGCGGCCATCGATCTCTGTGTCACCCTCTCTGGAGATGTTGCTTCCTAAGTAGGAGATGTGGTCGGCATATGTTCTATTACCCATTGGCGATGGGAAGGACATTGATGCATTCCAACCATCCCTATCTTGTTCTTCTCGCAAGTACAGAGCCAATGAAAGTGGGTGAGAAGAAAGGGAAGAATAAAACTGACCGTTTGTCAATGGTTGGATGCCAGGAGCCATTACATGGCAATGGGATTATGGTGTAAAGCCAAAAGGGATGGTAATGGACAAGAAATGATGTGTCCAGAGGAAATTGTGGGAATTTCAGTCTTTTGGCTTCAGTATTGACAACTTGCAGTTAAATAGAGCCTTTCCCGTACCAGCCTCCCCGGGCAGGCGCCGGAATGTGGCGACTAGGGGCTTTTCACAGTAACTTCATTGAAGCCTACTCGTGACAATAAGCGATTTTCATTTCATTTTCATTTTTCATGTTCGAAAGCACTTTTATACCTAATGAAGTACTGATTGAAGTGTGGTCACTGTTGTTCTGGATGAAATGCAGCAGCCAATTTGTGCACAGCAAGCTCCCACAAACAAGCAATATGATAATGACTAGATAAGCTAGTCTTGTATTAATTTGAGGGATGAATAATGGCCAGGCCACTGGGCAAAATTCCTCTGCTCTTCTTCGAAATGGTGCCAGGCTGTGATATGGAAAGGCAGGGGTGGGCCCCGATTTAACACCTCATCCGATTTAAAATGGCACCTTCGCCAGTGCAGTGTTCCCAACAATACTGGAGTGTTTGTGTGAACCCACAACCTTCTGCGTCATAAGCAAGAGCGCTACCAACTAAGCCAATACTGATGCCAGATCCTCCCTTCTCCCATTTTTTTGGGTAACATGCACTGTTTGTTATGCTCGAAACGTTTGCACCCCTGGCTTCAACTTTCTAACTTCTGTTTATTATTTCATCACTCCCTTGTAGCTGCTTCTCTCTGACTGGTGATTTCAATTCATTAAATTTGCCCCTGTTTCAAACGACTGGTTATGGTTGGGCACCAATTCCCTTGCACTTTGGACTAGATTGTATTCTTCCCAGTTGTTTACACTTGAGGTTGTGCCTTTTTTCGATCAACGGATATTTATTGCATTTCGAATCCTGGTCTGTTGAAATTTTATGCAAGTTGGCTTGACGCTGGCAGATGGTTCCAGACTTTCCTGTGTCTTTTGTCAGTGCCTTGGGATATTCTGCTGGTCGGTTCAAATATTTCTAGGCAGCAGACTGGAGCCTGCGCGAGGGTTGACGCAATATCCCATTCGCTGAACGATTATCTGCTGCAGGGATGTTGACGTTTGGTCTTTGAATCCTGTCTCAGGGCCGAAAAAGCCCTCCAGCCAGGGGCTGAGTCAGGAACTGAGTAGAAATCAGAAGCATTCCAAGAAGGAAGCGTTAAGCAAGTGAATTGATGTGGAATGTGGAGACGCTCTCTGAGCTTGTGCTCAACTTTAGCCAGAACTCCTGGAGAACTCCTAATGCCCACAACTAGAATACACAGTAGTTTTGGTCTCCTTATTTAAGGAAGAATGCAAATGTGTTTGGGGCAGCTCCGAGGAGGTTTACTAGATTGATGCTTGCATGAGTGGATTGGCTTTTGAGGGAAGGTTGGACATTGTTTCCATTGCAGTTTACAATCATAGAACCCAACAGTGCAGCAGGAGGCCATTCAGCCCATTAGGTCTACCTTATCCCCATAACCCCACTGATCTTTGGACACAAAGGGGCAATTTAACATGGGAAGTCCACCTAACCTGCACATCTTTAGACTCTGGGAGGAACCGGAGGACGGGACAATTTAACATAGGCAATCCACCTAACCTGCTCCTCTTTAGACTGTGGGAGGAAACCGGAGCACCCGGAGGAAACCCACGCAGGCATTGGGAGAATGCGTCAGCTCCACACAGACAGTCACCCGAGGTTGAGTGACCCGAGGAAGGGTCAGGGTTGACCTGATTGAAGTTTATAAGATCCTGAATGGTCTGGACAAGGTGGGCGTGGAAAGGATGTTTCCCTCTTGTGGGAGAGTCCAGAAATAGGGGGTACTGTTTGAAAATTAGGAGTCACCCTTTTAGGCCAGGGATGAGGAGACAATGTTTTGAGGATTGTGACTTTGGAACTCTCTGCATCAGAAGGCGGCGGAGGTGGAGATCATTGGTTATTTTTGAGGCGGAGAAAGATTCTTGTTAGGCAAAGCAATCAAACGTTATCGGGGGTAGATAGGAATGTGGAATTAAAAAAACTAACAGATCAGTCATGATTTTATTAAATGGTGGAGCAGGCTTGAGGGACCAAATACCTACTTCTAATTTGTATGTTTGTATGCAATACCTTTTTCTCCACACTAGCCCTACGTCCTTTTGTAATTGATACTTTGAAATCTCTATCAATCTTTGCCTTAAGCATACTATTTTAAAATAAATTTAGAGTACCCAATTATTTATCTTTTCCAATTTAGCGTGGCCAACCCACCTAACCTGCACATCTTTGGGTGAAACCCACGCAGGCGCGGGGAGAATGTGCAAACTCCACACGTCCAGTGACCCAGGGCTGGGATTCGAACTCAGTTCCTCAGTGCCACAGTCCAAGTGCTAACCACTGTGCAGCATGCCGCCCTGCCTTAAGCATACTTAATGGCTGATCTTCCACAACTCGCGCGGAGAATTCCAAAGGTCCACAGCCCTCTGAGTAAAGACATTTCTCCTCATCTCGGCCCCGAATGCCTTTCCCCCTTATTTTGAAATTTGTGTCCCCTGGTTCTAGACACCCCAGCCAAGGGGTGTCTCGAACCTGCATCTACCCTGCCTAGTATTTTGTAGATTTAAATAAGATCACCTTATTTAAGAGAATACAGGCCCAGTTTCCCCAATTTCTCTTCAAAGGACAGTCCCACGATCCCAGAAATGACTCTGGTGATCTTCGTTGGACTCCCTCTATGGGGATAAAATCTTCCCAAAGATACGAAGGCCATAACAATACTCCCAGGTGTGGTCTATCCAAGGTTCTATGCAACTGAAGCAAGACTTTGCTACTTGTGTCCTCTTATCCCTCTTGCAATGAAGGCCAGCATGCCATTACCCTTCCTAATTTTTTGTTGTATCTGCATGTTAGCTTTTAGTGACATTGATGGGGACAGCCAGGCCCGTGTGGAATGAATGGACAGATGGGAAGAAGGAGCATGGTCACCTATTTCTGGGTCAGAGTCTGAGTAAAACAATTTTTTTTTCTCATTGCAGGTCAGCATTCAGCTTTCACTATGTCTGATGGAGACTATGATTACCTCATTAAATTTCTAGCACTTGGAGATTCGGGAGTAGGAAAAACCAGCTTCCTCTATCAATACACAGATGCCAAATTCAACTCCAAGTTCATCACAACAGTTGGTATAGACTTCAGAGAAAAAAGGGTGGTAAGTAAATCAGAAACAAGCAGTCTGCCAACACTGCTTTTGCTTGATATTAGTAACTACCATAAAACAGTTTTCTTTTTAGCCCCTTTTGTGAGCTTTGAATTTTCCTTGGGATTTCTTCTATAACATTTTGTGACTGGACGTGTTAACACAGTCTTTAAGCTCCTGTTCGGCTGACTCTAAGCTAGATTTATTCAAAGAAAATTGTGCACTACTATGTTATGTGCTGGCTCCTTGATTCTGCATCTTCTTTATTATCGGTTTCTTGTTGTTTCTTCCCTGAAGGGATTGACGTGTTGCTGGTTCAGATACCGTACCGGGGGGGGGGGGGGGGGGGGGGGGGGGGGGTGTTGCTGGTCCAGATACGTACCGGGGGGGGGGGGGGGGGGGGGGGGGGTGCGTGCGCGCGTGTGACTGAATTGCAACCACTGTCATAATAATTTGCCAAGTCTGAACATTCCTTTTTTAATTTCTCTCTTGTTCATCTTCAATCACTACTGAATTCAAGTTCAGAAGAAAAGAAAATCGGTCACTGAGTCTTTGAAGACGGACACTGCGGTCTTCAATTTCAGTTTTTAATCTGTTCACAATCTCTACCATTACTCTATTCATTTCTTCTTGTGCCGTCAGTCCACTATCTCTTGCTGACTCTCCAGGCATTATTCTTCTTCTCCTTGTTCATGCAATTGGTATTCCCCAATTTTCACAATATTCATTGGCTAAATCTATTGTATTGTGGATAATTTCGTCATTCTTCAAATTCAAGATATGAATAAGTCCTCTCAGATCACAAGAAGCTTCATGGAACCCCATTTTCGG